>NC_141403.1:12514184-13714184 GCF_034619465.1 Leptosomus discolor
TAAGGAAGAAGAAAAGAAGAAAACAAACCTATACAGGGCTGTAGTTGCTCTCAGTTGGGAGCTTACTTGCAGAGCAGATGTGAACATTTACCTTGTGCAGGACACTGGGAAGCTCAAGATCCCAGGTTGAGGCTGAGGAGAGAGCTCAGGTCCCCAAGGGCTGCCTCCAGAGGCAGCAGGAGGGACAGAGCCCTCCAGGGAATCGCACCCAACCCATCTGCTCCATTACCTGCAAGTGAGACAGCCTAGCCTCATTCACCTACATCTAGCCTTTGTAATTTCACCGCATCTCCTCTCTCTTTCCCAAAATGTCAGTAAAACTGCTGTAGTGCGGTTTCTAGAGAAATTAAAAGCTTTTTCGGCTAATCTCATCCTCAGTTCTTTCATCACAGACGAAGTTCTCTCAATTTCTCAATAGCTCATATTCCCTCATATCAGTCAGAGTTTGACTGGGTGGCCAGCCTTTCCACAGTTCTCACTGCCTTAAAGTATTTTAGCAAAGTCAGTCAAAAAGTCATCAGCTGCATCTGCAAGTCATAGAATCATAGGATCATAGAATGTGTTGGCTTGGAAGGGACCATCTAGTCCAACCCCCCTACAATAAGCAGGGCCATCTCTAACTAGGTCAGGTTGCTCAGAGCCCCATCAAGCCTGACCTTGAATGTTTCCAGGGATGGGGCTTCCACTGCCTCTCTGGGCAACCTGTTCCAGTGATCCACCACCCTCATATTAAGGAACTTTTTCCTAATGTCAAACCTAAATCTTCCCTTTTCTAGCTTAAAGCCATTACCCCTCGTGCAGTCGCTACCAACCCTTAGGAACAGCTCTTTCCCTGCCTTCTCATAGGCCCCTTTCAGGTATTGGAAGGTTGCTATAAGGTTCTTCCAGAGCCTTCTCTTCTCTATGATCTAGAAAAAGAGCCCTAATTCTGACTACATGGCTTGATATAAGGTCACACCATGGATAAATACCGTATGTGAATAATTCTGTCACCCTATTGACACATTCACCAACATCTTTGAAAAATAAAAAACAAACACAAAAAACCGGTATCCTCTCCTGTCCAGCCTCCTTCCCTCCAAAATTATGAGGCTGGAAAAAACAACGCACTCTCTGTGCCAACAATAACATACACTTCTTGTTATTTTGCTGCTTGAAAAGACCTTTCCCCACCCTGCCTTGGCGCAAACCTGTAAATTCTCTTAAATGCGCCAATTTTCTAGAAAATATTTGTTCACTGCATCATTTTTTTATGCTTCACTCATTCTGCAGTACTCCAGAAAATAATAATGCAAACACTGGCTTTTATGCACTTTGATCCATGTTTGCAAATTGAATCCAACAAGCCTTTTTATATTAAAATAGTTATAAGAAAAAACAAAGAGGCAGGTAAAATGGAATTGGAAGGCGATGACTGTGAGCTCTAACAAACTTAGTCCGCTCATTTAACCTTTTTTCCTTGATTTTAACATATAGAAAATACAGGTTAGGATTCATGCTTTCCTTCCTATACCTTATAAATAAAAACTACGTGCAAGGTACCTTACAAGTTCCAACTGTTAATTGTTAGAAGTACCAGCAAGCCTCTCAAGGTTAAATGTCAACTTCTTGGGTTTGTGCTCAATCAAACCCATGTTCTCTCTTTTATTTTCAGTCCTTCATATCTTAGTGAGGTTTCAGGGAAAAAAGAAGAGTTGAACTCAGCAAAGAGTTTGAAACTGTCCCTGTCTTTAAATATACCTAAATTTAGAGCCATTGGAAAAGAACTTTTGGTTTGGATCCAAAGGAAAACAGTGAGGCCAGTCATCAATCAGCATGTCACGTGGACCTCACAGCCTTGTTTCACTTCTTCAGGTTTGTTTGTGGCTTTCTTTTTTTTTATGTTAAGAAAAATGAAAGGATTACTGGCTGAGACCTTGTGCCACTGTAATGCTTTTGACAAGACTGAGACTCTTGCAGCACAACACGTAAAATGAAATTAAAATTGAAAAAAAAAAAAAAGCAAACCCCCAACACCAACCACAACAACAAAAAAACACAACCAAAACCAAACCCTGGATGTCTGATAGTTATGTGGAAAAAAAAAAAAAAAAAAAAGACATCAACAAAATTTTAAAGTTCTGTTTTAATTGCACTCCTTTTTGCCAATGTGTGCCCAGATAGACTTTAATTACAAGACTGTATACAGCTTTTCAAATACTAATAATACAAATAATAGCACACTCTTTTTCCTAATTTTAGGTGTTTATGCATCGAATCATTTAAAACTGCTCTGTACTATTATTTTGATGCCCAAATACATTCCATTAAAGTCATTTATATGGAAAAAACAATAAGACATTTCAGAAAACATATTACCAAGCAATAGTAAACATTTTTCTGGAAAAGAGAAGCCACCTATGCTTCTAGCTAAATCAGCATCATAGTTAACTGCCTCATCTCCTATATAGTACGTCTGGAAAATAACCGTGCCTAGCCGAACAGGTAAATGGGCTAAATAGTTAAATGCTTCAGCCCTTTAAGTGAACATAACATATGCTGGGCTGATGGACAAGAGAGAAATTGTATGTGGTTCAGTCCACAATCTGATTACATGTTAAGCACCTCCCAAGAGGCACTCAGAATTACTCAGGATTGAATCCAAGATGATTAAAATTTGTACCACGGAGAGGAAAGACCTACATTAAAAAAAAAATAAATAAATAAAAGCCGAAAACCTCAGTCACCTCTGACTCCTATTAGTGTAAAACTGATGGAGCTCCTCCAGAGGTTTCTCTAGAGTGACGTGAGAAATGTGCCCCTGCCGCCTTCAGAAAATAAACAGAGTTTTTTAGAAAGCAAACAAAAAACATTCTACCAATAACTGGACGTCAAGGATGCAAGCAGGAAGGATGTAATGGGTGTCAGGTACGGATCTGAAGTCTTTTAAACCAAAATAAAAACACTGAAACATTACTTTAAGTGAAAGACTCATCTTACTGGGGTGAATAGGAATCCTGTTATGTTATTTAAAAGGAACAGGATTTTACCCTGCATAAACATGTAACTAAAGTGTCAGAATGCACACACCGAGAAGGACAGAACATGGAACTAACATTAGTATTTTATGACTCCGAAACGATTTGCCATGTAACCCTAACATTCATTGAATGCTGCCTTCCGAACAGAACTGCCTAGGGCTTTGTAAAATTGAACAGTGACAGGGAGAAAACATTCCCTATTGCAGCTCCATTTGCTTGAGTGTTTCTGAAGCATTCTTATCTCACAGCCCTTAAAATCTGGAAGAAGGCTCCCTGCTCCTGGATGTGCAGTTAGATTGGCACCCTGCAAAGCATCCTGAACATACAGCAGTGCAGGACTGACCTCCCCATGAGCAGAGCACTCTGCGGAACACGAGGCAGAGTCTGGTTGCTGCTTCCACTTCACTTGATGAGAGAAGTGAGTTGTGCCAGCTTTTTGCTGGCTCTAGCTTCCTCACCAAGGGGAAAGAAAAAAAAAAAAAAAAAAAAGCAAAAAACCACCCACCTTCCTATCCAAATCTGTCTTCTCAGTCCCTACCTGGCTGCAAAGGATTTGAAACAAGAGCAGCAATATTTTTAAGGGGAGAAGAGGGGGAGGAAGGCGACTGCTGCTCACTTCAAAGTGGTGCTACACATAATATGTTAGCATACAGAAAGAAAAGCACTTCTTCACCTCTTTGCTCCCCTGCGTGGGAATGCAGCTTCAGTCCTGATTGCACCTCAGGAGCCACACAGTTAAAAAGCCTTTCCAGTGAGAAGGTTAGGAACTTGGCACGTCTTATCTTACAAGGTGCTCAGCAAGGACTCTGTTTCCAGGAACACGGGCTTCATTTTGCAAGTGCAAATTTTTATCTGCTTTTCCTACAAAATGAATTGCTGGTACAAATGTGAGTTCTTGAGCCAACAATTCATACTGCTGATACAAAAGCAGGCTGGGCACAGACTGTTTTAGAAAAAAAGAAAAAAAGTTTGCTTTTCAGAAGATATCTGCTTATGAATGCTAGGACTCTGTAAAGGACAGGAAAGCGCAGACTGTGAAGCTAAAAATAACCACATACATGCAAATATCATGTACTCTAGCGCTACCACAGCATCTTTGGCCATCATGCAGCAATCGAATGAATATGGGAATTACTACAGCTCAAAAGTAGTCTTCAGTCGAGTGTTTAAAGACACTTTTTTTTCAGGAGAGAAATTCTAATTTGTTAGCCCCACTTCCCTTATTATCACCAGGCAAGAACGTCAAATATGCGATTTCCCAGAGGCACAAGAGAAGCACCCACCTGAGAACAAATTTGCCTACAAGACAAAACTTACACAGCCAAGCAGCAGCTGCATGGCATCAGAATGGAAACTGCTACATAACCTAAAACTTCACAAAAACTTTCAGGACCACTGTAATAAGAGATGATATTTGTGATTCTAACACATCTTTCTTAAGGGCTCAATTGTGCTAGCTCCAGCTCAGAAAAGCACCTAAACACAACCATAGCTGTAATCATGAGAGCAGTTCCCCATTTAACTTGATTATTTAGTTGGCATGATAAGCGCTTAACTAAGACATCTAAGCGCTTAACTGTGTCAACACAAACATCAAGGTTTTTGTCTCAGTAGGACGAATTAAGTAAGCTGAAATTCATTGCACTCGTATATTTGAAGCGGTGGATTTCAGATTACTTCATCTCCTTTTCTGTAAGCATGGCATTTCGCCAAATGCTGTCACTCCCTTGTTTTCTATGCATTTGCTATATTTTAATGAGAGATTCTATTTATTGATTCTAATATTACAAAGAAAAATGAGTTTTTCTTTGAATATGATGATTACACATAAATGTTACATAGAAACACAAGAGGAGTTTTTGTTTGTGGGGTTTTTTTTCCATTCAGAATTGCCAAAGGAAGCATATTACCCACCAGCACAAGGCAGGGAAGGAGTCAAGGCCCAGATTCACAGCTGTGCTCAGGGTGCTCCACGTGCAGCAACGGGCGTGCAGAACAAGCCATTTGGGATGCCCTGGTCTAAGGGCTTGCTCTGCGTTGGCCCAGAGCCCACCTGAGGGAAGGTAAAGGCACAAGGCTGTGCTGCACAGGGAGGGCAGCGAGGCCCACAAGGTGCCAATCTGCCAGCAAAGCAACGTCAAAGCAAAGCAGTGATGCAGACATGCCCTCCTTTTTACTTGTCACACCCCCAGATCCTGATTCTTTCTCTCTTTCCTTCAGTAGTGCTGATCTTTAGGAGCAAACAATGTAACACAGAACTTCTATTTTCTGGGACTAGCTGTTAGTTCTTATAAAAGAACAATCATCACTATGTTTCTCTATTCCTTTGTAAAAAAAATACATCTAATATTAGTAAGAAAATATTTTCTCTGTATCAGTGCTGGCCAAACACTTTCATTAGCACAGAATCACAGAATGGTGGGGGTTGGAAGGGACCTCAAAAGATCATCTAGTCCAACTCCCTTGCCAGAGCAGGACCACCTAGAGTAGGTCACACAGGAACACATCCAGGTGGGTTTTGAATGTCTCCAGAGAAGGAGACTCCACAACCTCTCTGAGCAGACTGTTCCAGTGCTCTGTCACCCTCACAATGAAAAAGTTCTTCCTTATGTTCATGTGGAACCTCCTATGCTCCAGCTTGCACCCGTTGCCCCTTGTCCTGTCACTGGGCACCACTGAGAAGAGCCTGGCCCCATCCCCTTGACACCCACCCTTCATACATTTATAAGTGTTGATAAGGTCCCCTCTCAGTCTTCTCTTCTCCAGGCTAAAAAGCCCCAGGTCTCTCAGCCTTTCCTGGTAGGAGAGATGCTCCAGCCCCCTCATCATCTTCGTAGCCCTCTGCTGGACTCTCTCCAGTAGTTCCCTGTCCCTCTTGAACTGGGGCCCCCAGAACTGGACACAACACTCCAGATGTGGCCTCACCAGGGCAGAGTAGAGGGGGAGAATAACCTCCCTCAACCTGCTGGCCACACTCTTCTCCATGCACCCCAGGATACCATTGGCCTCCTTGGTCACAAGGGCACATTGCTGGCTCATGGTCAACTTGTCTGTCAAAACTCCTAGGTCCTTCTCTGAAGTCCTTTAAAAAAACATAGCTAATATATAGAGCTCAAAGAAAACTGCAAGAGGAATCAGGAGCGTAATGTGTTGCTCTAAAAGAGTGCTAAACATTTTTCTTTTTCAAACTACAAAACTTTCTCCCATTCTGGCTTAAGTCAACCATGCTGATGGAATTACAATTTTCAAGTTGCACCACATAAACACATCAAAAAGCAAGCGTGCTCACCCTCCAAAGTGTGTTTAAATGCCCTACCTTTCCTACATAGAGTGGGTCTGTACCCATGTATTCTTCCAGGACAAAGAATTGATTCCACACCCAGCTGCGTTTGGTTCTTGTCCTCCCTGATTGAAAGTAGGGCTTTGACCTGGACCTTGAGAGCTCTGCTTGGTTCATCCCAGAAAGACACAGGAAAAGAGCTAAGATCTGCAGAAAATGGCAGAACTCCACTTTGCCCAACTTCATCTTTTTTTTTTTTTCCCCCGTGAAAGAAAAAACCTTGACGAGAGCGGGCACAATTCCAGGTGTCTCAGCAGCTCTAGCCTCTGGCAGGGTGTCAGCTGGGAGTCCAGAGATGACAATTTGTGGAGTGGTCGATTGGAAGAAGTCACCACTGCTGAACAGCCTTCACCAAAGAAATGGTGAAATAGGTACCTGTCAGGGAAAAAGACAAGAGCTGTTGTCAGAACATTTATTTATTTTTTTTAAAGGAATGCAAATTCTTTGCAGCTTTCACATAATGCATCAAAAATGTTTATTTATGATTTTTCTTATCATCAGCACAGTTGAGTTTACATAATAAGCCTCTGACAGTTTTGAGTGCATTCCTTGGATGGCATTACTACTGCTGATGTATCTGTACTTATAGCTATAAAGTTTTCCCATGACTGTTCTCTTAATATACCAGTTTCCCCAGTACAAATGCTGATTTTTTTTCTCTTTCAAATAATCAAAGCAACTGTAGTTATTGACAGTGATTTGGTTTGATTTTTCCTCCTCTCTCTGGCTCAGTCTGCTTTACTTGCCATTACTATGATATAATTACAAACTAGCTACAGGCAGGAAGTTATATTAACGGCAAGGACATATGCTAGTTTAACTCTCTTCCATGCAACCAAAAAGTAAAATGAGGGAGTATAAGATGAATTGGAACAATTTGATTGATCCTTAGTCACAGTACACCAGAGTTATGATTTGTTCTGATCTGAATCTGACCTGCTAAAAAGACCCGCTCGTTTTTACTACTTTCCTAAAGCAAATGTCAGGCAAGGTAAGCAGCAAGTTAGACCGGTTTATATACTTACACACAAATATGTTCAGAAAGATTGGAGGATAATGTGATTTTATGCCTTCAATGAAACCTTGATTTAATGACGAATTATTTTTTTCATCCCTAACACATACAATTTTTATCTTTTTATGCATCTTGTCTGGTTTTATTTCAAAATCTTGATCATCTAATAACTGGTAGAACTCACTAAAAAAAAAAAAAAAAAAATTACAAAAAAACCCCAAACCCTTCAATACTTAAACAAGCCTTTTTTCTTCCTTTTATAATTGTGAGCCTTCTCTGGCCAAGTTAAAATGTATACTTAGTATAATGTTTTTAAAAGTATACATTCTGTCAGTCAGAACCAAAAGTAGCTTTGCCTTTCAGGGGAATCGCCTGCATTAACCTCAGGTAAACAGTGTGCTCTCTGAAACAGGCATCCTCCTTGTCCCAGTGAGCAATGAGGCAGACAAAAAGAATTTAAGAAGTGACAAACACAAGGTGAAAACAAGGATGAAATTAAAACAAGATAACAAGGCATTCGTTTGGAGTGAGCCGCTGCTACTCAGGAAGCCGTGGAAGAAAGAAGATTTCCCCCTTCCTACATGTAATTAATCTGAAAAAGCTAGACGTTAAATCACATACACACTAAATACTCAAGATAGATTATCATTATATCCCTAGCCACGACTATTAAAACTGAGTGAAATGTGATCTCTGCTATCTGTTTTCAGTATGTCAGGCTCTTTTAGCTGCAGAATGCCTATGCACTGTGCCGCCAAAGGTACCTAGAGGGCAGAAACACGAAACAAATAAAAAGCTCTTCTGATTACAGACTGTATTTAAAGCCTTTTTATAGTAATCCCTTCTGTGGTACTGCCCTGCACCAGAAAGGCTTTGCTTAGAGACTGGTGGGATAAACCACAAACCCACTGAGCGTGTTTGCTAAGCAGCAGCGATTTGAAAGCTTCCATATGTGAAAATCTAGTGTCTCCCTACAGGCAAAACAAAGAGAATAGGCAACGTCTTACCTAAAGACCCTAATTTCCAAAACATGGTGATACAGTTATAAAAGACATCTCTCCAACATGGACCAAAATTCTTTTCACGGCAGGATTAACACGCAGGTGTCATCCTCGCTAGCAGAGCATAATTTAAAATTATTAATCTCAACTAGTCACTGATCAGTTTTGATCTGGCCCTTTGGGTGAATCATGACCATATGACACAGCGAGTACCAAGAGGGCTGCCATGGGTGTTAAGGAGAGTCCCTGTGCTTCCTTGGGGATAGGTTCACTTCCTACCACTCGGTTCAAGTAAGGTTAAGCACTGTTTGTAGTAGAGGCTGTTTATGCCACCTCTACTTTCCCCTCTCTGTGTCTAAATTACATCAGGTTAAAGACATCTGATATTGATAAACTGTCAGTTTATTTCAGAGAGGCGGCAGATTGTTATTTAACAGAGATAAAAATACAAAATGGATTTTCTTAAGAAATGTCAGTAAAACATTTTCAATATGTTAGAATCTTTCCACTAACCAGTTTGAAATGTCTTGTTCTTGCTCTGAACAGACATTTCAAACCTAGAATTGCTCTAACCTTTATCTCAAACAGTGTTCGCTTACATCCTTTCTTTTACACCTGCAGGAAAGTATGAAAGCCACCATATGGAGTGCCATGGTCCCCAGCCACACACCACTGCGCAGAACTGAAAAACGCACCCAAAATACCAACTGAAAAACAGTCCATATGCTAGACAGCACAATCTGATGAAAAGTAAAATACTCACACCCCCTGGAAAAAATATTGTTGTCATTTACTCGTTCTCAAATACGTTCATCACACAGTCTCCAGAATTCCAATTATTTTTATTCAGCTGTGTGGCAGCACTTTCTGCTCTGAAACACTCTTCCCTCCCTTCCACCCCTTCTTCAGGATAAATCTTCCTATTCCTCTTACAGCTCTTTTTTTTTTAGGTTTTTATTTATAGTTTTTTACAGCACATTCTCTTTTGAGTGCGATACTTCCCAAAGCAGAAGTACAAGTGTCTGGTATGTAAAATTTTTTTCTGTTTTGGGAATTATTATTTATTAAATTACATTTCATTACCTTTCTTACTGATATAGATATACATATTTATATGGATATTTTAATTTGAAAAAGTAATTGTATTTCTGTCCAAGCACAACTGGCATTTCAACATCAACTGTTCTGTGAAGTCCCTAAGTATGAAGTCCACAAGCCCGCATAAGCAACATCATGGCATTCATAAAACTGAAAACTAAAAGGTGCTGCTGGTTTTTTTTCCTGACCAAGGCATAACTTCAGCGTTCAGTGTTACACTCGCAGCAGTGGATATGACTAACACTGACAGCAATAGAGGGAATGCAGTGCCCTCATTCCAGTGCCTTGTCTGTCATCTGTGCTTACAGGCTTGAGTGTGAAGTGAAGGCAAAACTGACCCGCAACCATTTTGTATTTTGTGTTTCAAGATGCTCTTTTATAAAATGGTATCACTTTCTGCACAAACAGGACTCAAAGTACACAGAACTGAGAAATATCTGCACTTGTAACTGATGTCATTAATTACCCTAGGACATAAGTGCACCTTTACAACTTGGTTTTGCATCTCCAAAATGCTACTCCCTTCCCCAAACAAGGGCAAAATGCAATCATGTCTCCTCACCCATGCTTTGCCTACATAAAAAGTAATTTAAGCTTTAAAAATAAAGTTAATTTGTCTGCTGGTATATTTAAAGCACTAGGTTCTACCTTTCACATCTAAGCTTGTATTCCCCATTTACTTTGCGCATAGTCCTGACAATCACAATTATGAAAAATCTAAAGTATAAAAACTAATGTGTAATTCAAAGAGTATGTTATGTGATCCGGACTGTGCATATAGTATGTCTTACCAGAGCAGTAACATGCTGTCCATGTGAACAGCTATAAGAATCAAAAAAAAAACAAAAACCACCAGACAAAAAACCCCACACTAAATATCTAATCTGTCATGTTTGTATTCTTAAATAGCTGGTTGATTATAAAACATCAGACTGAAGAATACCCAGTTGAAAAAATAATAACCTCCTTATTCGATATATAACATAAAACTTACATTTTCTTTCATCTGCTATATAGAAATTGAACTATATTTAAGCCACAGTCTACTAGCAGAAGTGTTCTAGTGAGTCCTGCTAATCTGAAAAATGTTACTACTCTACTTTGCCAAAACAATCTGCTAGAGTCAAAAAGACACTATTATCCAATGTCTCTGAGAGGCAATCTTGATTTGTTGAAAACATTCAGATCATGAGTAAGATCCTCGGCTTTAAGGAATAGTTCCCCTCACTGCAAGCAATTAAGGGTAATTTACACCCACTGAAAATCTCTCTGAGTATTTTGTTTCACTCCATAATTTCTACAACACATCAAGACTAGTCCTCACTGTTTGTGTGTAGCAGTGAGCGCCAGCAGATATGGACAAAACATGCCTTCAGTCTCCTAGCTATCCTCATGGAAGCCCTCTTTCCCCAGCCCTGAGATTTCCCCAGCCTTGCAGGGCTGTTTGCTGAAGGCTCTTGAGATCATCTTTGTACCACCCAACCTTTGCAGCCAAAGTGCAAATTCCTGCAGGCTACCTCACACGGTGCTACCAGTGTCACAGTGTCAGCTTAATCTATGAACCACATCATCTCCCTGTCAACCTCTTCAACCCAACAGGGAGTTTTGTCCTTCACCGTATTTTGCCCTAAAGTCTGTGCAAAATTCTTCAGCAAGAAGTGGAAATACAAAACCTTTTCCATTACTAAACTCCACCGGTCTAGATAATGTTTCTCTATTTTGAAATCTCACTGTCAGCTCAGGGCTTCCATTGAAGGTGTACCTGAAGAGTTTTCCACTCCTATTGCCCTCCTCTCCCACTCCCCCCATTATTCTCCTCTCATCAGATTGTTTCAATTTTTGATACCATTGCAAAATTTACTGCGTAAACCTGGACCACGGTGTCTCTGAAAGTGCAGCCCAGACAACACCTGCTAGAGAATCTGGCTTTAGCTTGGTCAATAGAGCACAGTTATCCTATGTTTGGGGTTTTTTTCTCTACCTTATTCAATAAAACAAGACCCTGCATGTTACGATAATTCTGAGGGTGACCGTTGCCACTGGATCTTGAACCACGATCCCTTAAACACAGTGGAACCAGCAGGTAAAGCCCCCTGACAGCTGAACTACCCTCACTGAAATATTTATGTTTTGACATTCAGTTTTACAGTGCCCATTGGAAAGGATGTCACTTTCCATGGCAGAGAAAATTCCCCTCTGTTATGAGCCTGCACCTTCTCTGTGTCACACAATCTAAATATCACCAGAGACTCCTTCACAGGCACAAGAACTCTGTGATCCTTGAGACAAAGGGTTTACAGAAGATAACATGGCTAATTATGGTGTAGATTACAACATCTGGTTATCACTTTTCAGGGAAAGGGAA
This sequence comes from Leptosomus discolor, assembly GCF_034619465.1. Lineage (NCBI taxonomy): Eukaryota > Metazoa > Chordata > Aves > Leptosomiformes > Leptosomidae > Leptosomus > Leptosomus discolor. The sequence goes on from NC_141403.1 coordinate 12,526,024, forward strand.
AAAAAAAAAAGGGGGAGAGCGCCTTGGAGCAAGTGAGGTGGGGACCCTTCCATGAAATGAAGCTCTGAGAGTCAAGGCAGTACGATGAAACCTATTAACTCCCTGTGCCAGATGACATTACAACTGCAGATCACAACCTCCTGCCGCTAACTGGCCTAAATATTCACATGGGAGAGCTGTAAATGTAGTGCACATCCTGCAGCCTGCATCTGGTTATCAAGCAAAAAAAATATCACTTCTCCAAACATATGGCACTGTTACACTAAACTGGCTCCAATACCCTTTGACTCAGGTGAAAGAACCTGATGAGACAACAGAAAAACACCAGGAACACTTCAATAAATGGTACAGCTTCAAAAAAATGCATTGAGAAAACCAGGCAACAGCTTTTGGTCTTTCATATTGCTCTGCAGTTGATCTTAAGGTTGCATGTGGCTAGAGTGCTAAGTTGTTTGGGTTGTTGGCAGATTTCTTTTTTTCCTCATGAAAAAAAAAAAACAAAAGAAAGATATTTTTTCTTTTAATATAATTTTCGCCCTGTGAAAGTGCTTTGTTGGTTTTTCCACATTGCTATGGTACATTTTATAGATCTAAGTTGCTGGAAAGGATTATGCTAATTTGATCAGTTATTGAAAAGAAACGCTAGCAGTATTTGTGTATCTGTGACCAATCAAGTCAAATATTTAAATTTCCACAAGCTCAATTTCTGCTGCCTCATTTAGTCTGAGGAACTTCACGTAATACCTAGGGACGACTTTCTTGCAGAACCGCTTAATTCCCAGAGGAGGCACTCCTGCATTACTGCTTAGAGTTAAGCCTGGCTTGACAGGAAGAACCGAAGTAACCATCGTCTATTTTATGCACCCTTCCTCAGCTAGAATTTAATGATTTTTATTGCCACAAGAAAATAATACCCAGTAGTAGCACGAAAGCATACGTGAAGAAAAAAGCGCGTGATAAACTAAATGGAATGACTCAAGACAGGCCTGAACTGAAGAACCTCTGAACAGATCAGATATTGAAGCCAACAGCCAAAAACCTACACAGAAACTTAACAGCCAACCTGTCCCTAAAACTGACTCCCGAACAGTATATTCATCTGCAAACCTTTTGAAGTTTAAAATATTTACTCTTTTCATTGCACATTGGAGTCAATTTGTGAGGTTAATACCTTTGAGAAAGGGCTTAGCCAGGTTTACAGCAAAGTAGGGCTTTGACTTAGAGTAGAACAACCTGAGGTTTTGCATTAATAATGATTTTCTTCAGTCAAGTCTCTGCTGAAGAAACATAGCAAAATATGGACACAACATGCATATGCACATGGTTATACATGAAAAGGATAGGCAAACATCTACATGGATGCTGGGATTCTTCCCATCAGATAATTCATGGACAATCTACAGTTATACAAATGCTTTATAATTACCCTTTTATATGGAGAAGTAAGAATGCTTTGCTATTAAATCAATAGCAAATAATCAAAGGTGCTTTGCTATTAAATCAGTAAAAGTAGACTGAAGAGAGTTGTGAGGCTGTCGTCTGACTCTTAACACAATTCTAATGACCTACATCAGTCTTTAATTACAGTAAAGTCCTCCATTATAAGGGTGAAATGCCCTCTGATTAAAGCTGCAATCTTTAATGGCTTTTTGCAAGAAAATACTCTACACTACTGATGTTTGTATTTTTATTCACATTAACTGACACACACTTCTAACACACAGTGGTAGCTCAGATTATTACCTTTGACATTTCCCTAAAATTCCAGGTAGTTTTTAATCTGTATTAGGTACTCAACCCCAAAATATTTCACATATTTAACACTAAGAGTTGTCAGAGCCAGCTTTTAGCTCCTTTGCTCTTCTCCCCTTGCTGTGGATTTTATTGCAATTTTTTTTTAAATCTTACTTAGCCTTTCCTCCTGACCCTAAAAAAGATGTGTGTCTAGATTAGATCCCCTGGTAGTTGCAGGCTGACAAGTTAGAAGAGTGTGTACACGGACTTTTAAACAGGATGTCACATTTGGTCCCTAGATAGTTCATTTGGATTTGTTCAGTGGGTTTTTTGTTCTTTTTTCCCCCAAAGATGACAACACACCCGTCGCACTGAACTAGCTCTAATGAGGCACAGTTGTGTTATTTCTAAACATCTTCACTGCATTTTCGCATCTTAAAACTGTGATATTGCTAAGAGCAAATCAGCATCATCTCCCAACTGATCTTTATCTGTTGAGCTGTTGTACCTTCAGCAGCTGTGTTCTAAGCAAACTTAATTTACTTATGCAACTTTCATGCTTTCACCCACCTGTATAGCTCTTCACCTGAGATCATGTAGATCTGTCTTTTTCAGAAACAGAGTAAGTACCTAGCTTTCATCAGCAACAATTCCCTGCAAACTTCAAATAATGCAACAGAGGAACAATTAGTAAATGTAGTAAGGGTAGGAAAGTAAAGTCATGCATCACTGCCAAGGAGAGGCTGTTTCAGAAACTGGCACTCTTAAGAGTTTGTCTCCTTTATGTATTTACTTATTTGTCCTGGAAAAGTGATTTATTTTCTGTAAAGCTGTACAATCACCTGCTTTAGCTGAAAAATGGCAAGGCAGTATGTCTTGTTAGAGAGACTATAAAGTATATGCTGCCCTTTCAAGTCTCTGCTTTCACTTGAGAAGTTACCTATCAGAACACAAGATTTTATCCTTGCAATGGGAAAAGATTAAAGTATCAACATTTCAGTTCCCAGAATCAGAGTGCCTCACTAGCCTCCGTCTCCCGTCCCTCCCTAAATCCCCCGGTTTGCCAGGGAGGACATCGTTTGCACAATCCTGGCTCACCTGAACTAACTCACCTTTTGAAAGCACGAGTATAAAGGCTAAATCTTATCTCAAAAAGGGATATTCTTCCGTCCATTTAGCAACTAGAAGCCTGAGGATCCAGATCACAAGCCACTTGCTACTGGTGCACACAATCCGTTACAGGAAAGCAGGACATGCCCGTGAGTGGATATTTTGATAGACGGGGGGACGGAGTGGAGGGGGAAGGGTCGTATCAGACAGTCAGGCACTGCAGAGCCAGCCTTACCAGCTGAATACTAATCGAAGAAATAAGCTCCCGTCATTTCAACATTTGCAAACTCTAGAACACCCTTGACATAAAAGGAGGCAAGAAAGCTCTGGGAAATAACTCCGGCAGTTTCCTGGCCTCGGTAATCTTTTGCTCGGTAGCATTTGTGCCGGACTCCGAGATCACCCAAGGCAGCCGCTTTGGCGCGGCAGGAGGGACCGAGAGAGTCGGGACTTGGTGCTGCCTGGGTTTTGCAGAAGTCGGTGCTCCTCCCTTCCCCCACCCCACCTCCCCGCTCGTCCCCGAGACTTCTCCGAAGAGCCAAGGGGATGCTATTGTTCGCTGACATGTCAGCAGGTGCGCACACGCGTATAGCCAGCCCCGAGCGCTCCGACTCCCCGCGCTTTCCCCGCCGCCCGGGCCGCCCCCAGCCCCGGGAAAACGAAACTTACAGCCGCGGCCGCCCCGCCGGCACCGCGGAGCCGCAGCTTAGGGGCAGGGGGCGGACGGACGGACACACACACACACACGCACCCACACGCAAAGCGCACACAGCCCTTTCCTGCACCTGCTCCCACCCCCTTCTGCCTGCGCGGGAGGGGAGCGGGGAGGAAGGCGAGGAGGGGTCACTTACCTGCCCCCCGTCTCCCTCGGCGGCCCGGCGCGGTGAGTACCGTAATCCCAAGGGCCGGTTGTGCCTCCGCGGCGAAGCGCTGCCGGGATACTCCCAGGCGCGGGGGCCGGGGCGCCCGCCTGGCATGGGGGCTGCGCGCCCGCCCGCGCACTTGCCCGCAATCGGCCGCACCCGCGGAGGTAGGAGCGCTGCCGCCGCCGCTCCGCTCCTCCTCCTCCTTCTCCACCTCCTCCTCCGCGGCGCCGCGCGGCCAGCCGCTGGGTGCACGGTGGGAGAAGAAGTGGGTGCCGGTGCCAAGCCCAGCTCCTACTGGGTGCGGATCGTGGCTGCGGGAGGAGGAGGAAGAGGCGGGAGGGAGGGAAGGAGGCGGGAGGGAGGGAAGAAGGCAGAGGAGGTGGGGATGCTGCTCTGGGCAGGGGATATCACCACTCGGCGGCCGGTGCCGGCTGCCAGCTCCGGCCGAGGGCGCTCGGAGGAGGCACCGGGACTCTTTGTACCTCCCGAAAACCCGGCGGTGGCTATTGAAAAGGGATCCAGGGAGCAAGCAGCCTGCCCGGCCCCACTCCCCCCCGCCTCTCCTCCTCCTCCTCCTCCTCCTTGACAGGATATACAGATGGAGTCCTTTGGATAAAAATCAGGAGCCGGGCTAGGGGGTGGGGCGGGAGCCAATCTATCTCCCGATTTGCATTTGAAACGCGGAGCTGAAGGAGAGAGTTTAAGAATTTTTTTCTTTTATCTCTCCTCCCCCCCCCCCCCCCAACTTGTCCTAGAAGCCGCGATCAATTGAGCTCCCGAGGCGTGAAGTCAAAGTCGCAAAACTAATCCGAACTTGCGGGGTCCCTGCTGCACAGCTTTGCCCTTTCAGCCTCCCCACCCTGCCCCGCTTCCACTCGCAAAAGCCACTCACCGGCCGGCAGGGGAGTGAAGTTGGGGGCAGCGGCCGGGCCGGGGTCCCCCCTCCCGGGGCCAGGGTCCCCCCTTCTCGGTCCCGGGGCCACGGCTCGTCTCTCCCGGGGCAAAAGCAGGGACCTGCTCAGGGGACATAAACCCCGCACCCCTGCTGCCCTCTGCCTCCCTAGTGCTAGTGGCCCCTGTTGAAACAGCGGGAGGGGGTGGGGGGGGGGGGGGGGAGGAGTGGGGGGGTTGGTGAGGAGAGGGCAAAAAATAAATAAATATATGGAATGAAGAAACAGAAACCAGGCGCTTCCTAGAATAAAGGGCGGAGAGAGGCGGGGTGCCGGTGCCGGAGCTGTGCGCCTCGGCGGGGGCAGAAGGCGCAGTGTCGCGCCGGGGCTGGTGCCCGGCAGCATCCCCGCACCGCCCCGCTGCCCCAGCGCCTCCCGGGGAAGAAGCGGCTTTGGGAAATGAATCCCCGCTTTGTTCGGGCTGGGAGAGCGGCGGCACCAACTTTCTGTCTCATTTCAGCACCGCTGAAGCCTGTTGGGGCTGCGGAGAGAAGCAGCTCTGCCGCGGGAACGTCGTCACCCGGGAGTCCGGACGCCTCCTGCGAAAAAAAAAAAACCAACCAAGCAGAGGTTCCGAATGTTGGCGGAGCTGCTGAACTGACATTTTCCACGGACAGAAATATTTTTAACACGTACTGTTTTTAGAACAATGGATCGTACCAAGGGCAACTGTAAGAAATGAGCCTTGGCCAATGTCCTTTGATTTATAACTTTACCAGAAAAGCTTTCTCAACATACTGTGAGCAAGCTAACAATGTGCATTTATAATTAATTTTCATTCCTATTGTACATTATACTGTGAAGTGTGGTGTCAACAATGATAAAGTAATGTGAGGGTACAGTCACTTAAAAAAAATTCGTTTAGATGACGAAAGAATTTTTAAATAATTTTAATTTCTGAATTTTTTTGTAGCCTTTTAATACACAAATGCAAACGCGCATGAGTATTTTGGTAAAGGTGATAGGTAACTGCTATGTGTTCCTTGTCTTCTAGCTTCATTTTCAGACATGTGATTTCCAATGTCACCCTTCTAATCAGAGAGAGGCGATTCAGCATCATGGCATCTGTGAACTGAAGAAGTGGTTTAAAGAGAGCAACTAGAAGCAATCTTCATTCTCCAAGTTATGGAGCATCTGAGTGCATGGTTACAACTTAATAAGATGTATTCAGGCAAGAAAATCCTGAAACATGATTGCAGACAGTTGCTTAAGATTGTAATTAAGGATTCTTCTTTCCTTTGTCCTCCTTCCTGCAATCCCTAATTCATCTTTCACAAGTTAATCAAAATAAGACTCTTTGCACTGATCCTTAGAGGACAAGGTTCAAGGACAGATTATCTTTTTTCATCACTAAATATCACAAACACTTCTGCTTTATCTTCTTTCAAATTCATTCTGAGATGTAACCAGTACATGGAAACCTTATCTTTTCCTACTTAATTCAGTAGCTATGGCTTCAATGGTGAAAATAGAACAGTTTAAAAAGAGAAAAAAAGATCATTGTTTGGGAATTGGATGATACAAAAAAGAATCTGCAAGGGGCCACGAGTTTCATAAACTTTACCTAACATCTTCAAACTTTTTCTTTGCTCTTCTGATACAAAACAGGGACTAAGTAGTTTTGACAATCACTTAAAATCTTTATAAAGGAGGGATTAATTCTTAATCTTGATTCTGATCCAGATATTACTAATGGAGAATTGGAATAGCTAATTATCACCCAATTAAAAAGCTTTCACAAGTAGACCTTCACAAAGTATTTCATGATGTTCTCACTAACTTAACAGACCTCTCTCAAGGATGTGCTATATGTTCCAAAAATCTATATTGTCTCAAGCAAAACCTTTCACTAGACTATTTATCTGTGAAAACATTTGAACTTCACTCTGTTGAAAATAGGATAGATATTTTTGTCTGATTATTTTTCTAAATGCTTACGCTGTCATATCAAAATAAAATACATTAAACCCTTTGACTTTCGTGGGAGCAAAACAGCCCAGTGACTCTAAGCAAAAAGTGTGACTAAGCAGACCAATTTAATTTCATTGCACAGGCAGAATAAAATATAAAGAAGCAATTATTCTTAGTCACTTTTGGCAATCTACCATTTTTAGTAACATAAGTACATGTATATTTTTTTAATACAATTTGTTCTTGACTGTCTTGATTATGGGCTTTTGCCAATGAGACAGTCCATTCCAATGCATTGACTGGATTGTTTTGGCTGTAATCCATACTTCCAGGGCTGTTGTATTTCCTTCTAATATGTTTTGTAGTGCCTTTAGTCATCCTGAGAGGTATGGATGTACCATTTCTGGAGGAAAGCCTACAGTTTGTAAAAACAAACCATGGACCGTGCTAGACCATCTCTCAGGTAGGCCCTATAAAGACTGACCACAGGCATCAAAGGGTGCATTGGTACTGGCACCTTTCCCGTCTTTTGACTTCTGAAAGCGTCAAGGATGTCTCTTCACAGTAGGAGTTGTATTGCTGTTCTGTATAGTGGATCCATAGGCAGGTTTAGGACCACAAAACCTGCTCTGAAAAATGCTACCAAATGCTTCTTAGACAGTGAGAGCTTTGGTGGCCACTGCTTAGGGAGGATTTTGACCTGAGGCAGAACACAGAAACGTTTTATAGTTGTCTTCAGTCCCCTGAACCACCAACAGTCTCTCAACATTAACATTTCTACCTGTACAGTCATAATATACATTCTGAAAAAAAGCAGTGTCTGGTAACTGCTACCTGGATGCTGGTAACTCATTGACTGTGTGGGCAGAAATAACTTCCATTATGCACTCAGCAACAGCTTGCAGAGTTCCTTCAACATGAGAATGTGTTACACTCGGAGGCAAAATGCTAACTTTCCTTCTTTACTTTTCCTAAAAAAATATATGGCTATTAGGCTTTCATGAGGCAAGTAGGAGAGCTTGCAGCTTAAGATCTTTTTTAAAGGAAAGTACTTCTTTCCACCATTAGCACATGGTTGCCCTGTACAAGTACTAATGCCTCTATAAATGACTTTTAGGTAAGGACCTCTGAGGTCCAGAGATATTATTTACAGGTGGCTATTGATGTGAATTTCTCACCTTCCATATCACATGGGAAGTCACTGTCCATTGCTGTGGTTGCACTAGCTCTGCTTTAAATCTAGAACTGCGCATTGCTTGTCTTCAGTCTTCTTTTTTTTCTCATTTCTACAAATAGCAGAAGGAAAAACAAAAGTCCTATTGAAATTTAAGACACTGACTGCCTTTAACAAGATACTCAACACAGGAATGTCTCTGTGTACTCCCACTTATGGCTTAATTCCCTATTTAAACTGATTTTTTGGAAGCAATTATATTGTTGCTTATATTCCAGGAGCTCCCACCCCCTGTGGAGCCACAGTAATTGTGGGGACCTACCTAATAACCCCTAAAATTCAGAAACCTGCTCTTTAAAAGATATTTTGCAGGATATCCTCTAAAGATATGGCAGCCAAAAAGACATAATAATATGAATTCTGTTGTAGCAAATAACAGTAGAGGTCACTAAGTTGGTGAACTTATGAGATCTCTATGTATCCACAACCATCAATTCCAGTTAGGAGGCGCTACCTTATCAACTCAACATTACCATCATGGCTCCACCTGTTCCTCTCTGGTTCATCTGTCTCTTGAGTTTCCATAATCTTTTGATGACATATTTGGCCCACATATACTGGCAAATGTCAGTAACCGATGTATTTGCAAGAACAGTATTTATTTTTTCAGAAGTAAATCCAGTTGATCTAAGTCAATGTAACTGTAAAAGTAATAAGTTACTGTTGCCTAAGGTGATAAATGTGAATACAGATAAAAATTGAGTTTATGTTGTTAGGTAGAACAGAGAAAGGCAACAGGCGGAGTTGTAGGAAAGGAACCTGTATGATTAAGAAACTGTAGATAGAAAACAGGCTTGTTTAATCATAAGGAGGCTCCAAAATTAAAAGGAAAAGGTTCTGCCATTGAGAGTAATTTATTAGTCACACAGCACTAAGAATAGCGCAAGGAGAAATCAATTGAAAAACAACTGCATGGAAAGAATTTTGAAAATCTCACAAGATGGTGGTAAGTGGCAGGTAGGCTGTCAGAAGACTGAAAAGAGAAATGAAGAATTTCATTGTGGTCACACAGCAGTGGGCTATTTGTACAAGCAAGGATAGATGGCTTAAAAAAACCCTAAAAGCAGAATGAAGGCTGTGTGGCCAGGCTCCAGATGCTATTCATCATATTATAAGTGGATATACCAAGCTGGCCAGCACTGAGATAGAATATGGAAGGACAAAGCTGGCAGTGTTGTGCACTGAGCGCTCTGTAAGAAGTATGGATTACCAATAGGGGAAGAAAAAGAAGAGAAAAAAAAATCATCAGCAGCCAAAGAAAGGTGCTGAAAATAAAAGCATTCAAATTATTTTTAAAATATTAGAATTAAAAAAAAAAAAAAAAAAGAAAACTAGGAATAAGAGCTAGGAAATGAGATATTATAAGAAAATTAAAAGAGAGGAAGAATGCCTTTTTTTCTGTTTCATCCAAGGAGATTGTTCAAACAAAAAAGCTAGGAAAGGTGCAGTCAGGGCAGGAGCAGAAGAAAATCCCACAAAGTGCCAACTACTTGTGTATCCTTGGACCTGCACTGACATTGCAATGATACTAAGTTAAACAGTAGCTCTGTAACAGACCTCACATAGCTATATTTGTGAGCATTTCTTGATGAACACAGTCATTCAAATTGTAAATAAATAAATCCACAAACACTTGGGTCTCGGATTGATGCTTCATGCCAGCAAGATCCTGCTGGTGGAGAAGAAGCATCACCATTGTTATAATCGGCAGTGTTCTCTTTTCTGATGTATGCAGAAAAAAATTATCTTAGATGAGTTTCTGCTGGATATTAAGCTCAGTTCTGCAGTGTATTGAAACTGTGGCACAACTAAGGTCAATTTTGCAGAGGAATTGCAGTCTAGACTGAAAACATTTGTCTGATGCTATGGAAAGTTATATGTAGGAAGTCAAATTGACTTCGGGGAGTTTTGCACATTTCAGGGGCGGCTACTGTGACACAGTTATCTGAAAAGCTGCAGCTGAATTCCTTGTGAAAAATGCCAATATATGCACAAATAAACCAGCAAGTGCTCATACACAGCAGGATGTATCAGTTCAGGTCAGAGTCTATACTCTGCGTCAACTATACCAAATTAATGCGAATAACTCCTCCACTGACCTCTAAACCCAAACCAGATTTCAGTGTTCCAGTGTAGTTTGTCAATACAAGCTTGAACACTCACATGAACAAAACCAGAGATTACAGCTGCAATTTTAGAAGACTTTTCTGAATGATTGTCCCAAGGTATGTATACTCTTGCATCATGACTGGTATTCAAGATGCTCATAACCTTCCCTGTGTGAACACATTAGCTAGGTAAGCAAATTATATGTATTTGTATGTTTTTCCCCTGACTACAGCAGTAATTGGACAAGTTCCCTCACTCTTTCAAAGAAAAAACCCCAAACCCAAAACCAACAACAAAAATGAGCAAAAACCCACAAAACTCAACCCCAAAGCACTAAACATTTACAAAATGTACAATCTAAGCATTATAAGCACAAGAAACACCACAAGCAAAGAGCATGCTGGTGACCCTTCTTTTTCACCTTCAGGCAATCAAACCTTTCATGTCTGAATGTTAACCTAAATGTTAAGCTCCTGTGCCTGAATATTTATAGAGAAAGAATTCTAAAGCGGCATGGAAGTGGTTGTATAGGAAGTAGATGGAAATATCTTCTAAGTGAGCTACAGCAAAGATGTGACTATCTTCATCATCTTGAACTGCCCACTCTCACAATTACTTGGTGTGAGCGCTGCAGGAGACATAATTTGATATGTCAATTTTCCACCCAGCTAATGTATCCATCAATTTTTTTATTCCTCCGGAATGACAACTCAGGCATTACTTTTATACTGAAAATGTTAACAACATTATAAAGCCCTTACTCTTATCCAGCTTCTACCTGTTCTTGGGGTAGTTTCTGCATTCATTAAAATCAGCAGCAAAACATCTTTTGATTCAACGGGAGAAGAATAAGTTTTATGAAAGAGCTAAGTCACTGTTGGTTAGAAAACCAGCTCAAAGTATGGAGCACAGCACTTTGTCCCACTCCTACAGAAGGTGGTGCAAATCTTTGCCCATTGCTATGAAGATGAAGGTCCCAAGGTGTTACACTGATGGTTGTGCTGCAAGAATAAAAACAGAGGTTGATCAGTTCCTATTTCCTCCTACTTTTACCCATGTCTGTATGTATAAGGGAAAAGAAAAGGGCTGAAGGCAGGTGAAGGAAAATAGCGGTTCTCTGGAACCTGCTTCCTCCCACACTTAGCAAGTTAATGGCATAGTACTCTAGCACTAGAAGTGAGAGCCATTCAATCCCTTTTGCTCTTTGAGTGTATTTCCTCCCGTCTGGCCTTTGGAGACATCAGGCACTGGTCACTAGGGTGCTGTGTCTAATCATTCAACAACATTCACCGTAGTGTCACCCATCTTACATGCCTTGGTTTTTGACAGAAGTACTGCTTTTGTTTTTCCTTGAGTCACTGAAGTTTGTGATATCTATTTCTGCTGTGACCTTTCTGAGACAAGGCCTATGTCTTGGGACATAGAGCACAAGCACCTTGATCTCAGTGTGAAATATCACCATACAGATAAATATTAATAAGTTACATTATACATGCATACAATACACACATAAGTCAGCTACTTTAAGTCACCACATGTCATGGAGCTTGTGTTCATCCATGCATATTCGTGTTACTTTGAACTTAATGACCACGGCCTGGTCAACCAAAATTCAGTAAAACTGAAGGCACCGTAAGATTTCTTCTTGAGGATTCTAGCGCTGTCTTCTGTGTCTAAAAATTTGTACTTCATTGCTAATCTATGTAATTTAATAACTCTACTAGACTTCTCTTGACTAGCTTTTATTTAATTTACCATGACTATCTTCGAAACAGTGGAAGGCTGACAAGAATGGTTTCATGTACGGGATGCAATATACATCCTCAGTCTCAAGGCCAACAAAGGAATAGGTGACTTTTGAGCAGCAGATGCCTGCAGGAGGATAATATACCCACCAGTTACTCAGCTGCTTCATCTGTCATTTTTATGAAGGTATGTCATGGTTGGACAGAGCAAAATTGCCTGTGAAAAGCTATGTGAGGAAAGAAGGGAGAGAGAAACAGGTAACTGCCTCTTCCTAAGTGCTGGATGAAATGAATGTTTATGGCAGGGGGGAGAGCACACAGGAAAACAAACATAACAAATAACTTTACAAAATATATCTTCATACAATATCAGTCATCACATCAGTGCTAAAATGCTGCAGTTGCTCCACTGCTATTGCTAGTTGTTTTAAAAGATAAATAAATGTGGAAATTAGAAAGTAACAGATGTGAAACAATCTTAAGCATAAATTCCTTCACTCTTCTTATTAAGTGTGGTTACGGTTTTGGTTGTCAAACACCCTTTGCTTCAGAAAATAAAAGCAAACAAGGGAAATTTAACTGTTCTTCAGCATTGTGAGCCCACTGAGCTCTGTAATTTGCTGAAGATTTGTTTTCTGACACTTTCATCAGAAAAGGGAAGGAGAGAGGGGAGCAAAAAAGTGTTTCTCCAAAAACATTCTGGCCCATAAAAAGACCCAACTGTGTGTGTTGGGAAACATGTCCAAACGCTTCTCTATTTAAGGCTTTTTTCTCTTTCAATAAAATGTCAGTACCCTATTGAATAGATATTGTCCTTGACCAAGACTCTAGTGAAAGGCAACAGATGTTGCTAAGATTGTACCCAGGCTATCCTCTATCCTGTTTCATTTCTGAAAGGGAAAAAGAGAGAAAGAGAGAAGAAAACTTGCTTTAAATCACTGGACCATTTTGTACTTCAGCAAATCTGTTTGCACATGCTCGACTGGCCTCGCAGAAAAGGCTGAGCCTTTTGCATTCAGCCCGAGGTCAGTCCTAATGCTCTGTTCAGTGGTCCACACTCCTTTCACATGGAGCAGCTGCCTCTGATTGCTAGAACAAATTGAGGTGATTCAGGCCACCAGCAGGGCCAGGGTACAAGTGCTTTTCACCAGCAAGGGAGGGAAGGCCTTAGAACAGGACCAACTGGGGCTGCCCACAATAAACCGTAGGATTAGATTTGATACACTCAATATTAAGACATGCTCTTGCTGAAAAGTAGGCCATAGTGACATAAACTACAAGACAGTTGGGCTGAAAGAAGAGGGGAGAAAATGGTGTTCAAACATTTATTAAGTTACACCTAATTATTTAATTGGGGAACATTTAAAATAGTAACACTGGCAGTTCAGGCATTTTGCTGTTTAACCCTTGGCAGAATGTTCCTGATGTAAGTGTGATTCAAGATCAGTTGTGTCCCCAACCCTCAATATTGCTTGAAACATTGCAGGCAAGTTCTCTAAACTATTTCTGAGAACAATTTACAGAGAGAAATAATCACCATCACCATTTCCTACTACATTATCAATGTGTTTCAGTGAATGGTAGCTGCTACATAGCTATTACCCAAGCAGAAAAAAAAAAAAAAAAAAAAAAAAAAAAAAGGGAAATTAAAAGAAAAAAAAGAAGAAAGAAAAAAAAAAGATGAAGATTTGGTATTTATCTCTTTTTAAATTCTTTCTAATCTACCAAATGAGATAAGAGCACAGAGCAGGCATTAGCAGGGAAAGATGAAGGCACAACCCTCCCCCTTTCCCTGGTGCAGCCAAGCTCCTGCAATTACTTGGTTCAGTCCCAGATATCAGATCACAGTATTCGCTGCTGTGTGAAGGATCAGACCAGCAGCTCTCTGAGGCTGAGGCCAAACAAAACAATACAGTACTGCATTAAGCCACGATACCAAGCACTTACCACTTCAAAAGGAAGCACTCTTTGATGCCTCTGAAAGGAAAGCAAAATCTCTACGGGTATGTAGGTAATTTTACCAGACTGCTCAAAAAATGGATGTTTATGTTAATTCATAAAACCATGGATTTTAGATCAGGGGAAATTAAGAATTACAGCATTTACTCTGGCTCTGCATTTAGATGGAATGGCTGGGTATAGCACGTGGCCTTTGAAGTACAGTTATCCATGAGGTAGCTTAGCAATCTGGAGAAGAAAGAAAAAAGACTATTTACTCAATTAGCAGGTATAGAAAGAGAAGCTAAGGAAAAGATATATAAAAATCTGCCCATTGACTCAGAAGCATTGAGATGTAGAAAAGAAAGTGTCCAAATGGTATGCTAGAGTCTCTGATACACGACTTCACACACAAAAACGTAATCTTTTAACTCCTTGAATTACAAACACAAAACTGAGGTACATCTCAATCTTCCTTAATTAGTATTTCATCCTATTACTTGCTGTTTTCACACAGAAAATAGAAAAAAAAAAAATGCTGTGTGTTCAAAGTTTTGAAACAAAAGACCAGAAAGAGTTTATATCTTCAAGAGAAAAGTAATTTTTTTTTCTCCTCAAAACAATAAGTAAATAAGTATGTGTATCATGAAATCTCTTTCATAGTGCTTCTTAAAGCTTTCTTTAAGACACTGCCTATACTAAGTGCACGAGTTTTGAAGCACTGCATCTGAAAACTCGCTGCCATTTGCAAGACGTGGTTTTCAGCTAGGCGAGGGGCAGGTTTGTGTGTTTGGATGTCACTGGCAACAACTCCAGCTGAAACATTCTTATTCTCCTTCCCTCCAGCCCCCGGGCTGCCACTCACCATCCTATCAGCTGGCGTGATATCACGTGTGTGAGGCTATGCTGTGAAACAGATCATTTCAATGCTTCCAGTTAAATCAAGCAATAAAAAAGAGAAATTTCCAATATGTATTTTATTTAACATAGATAGTTTCCCTGATTAACTTTACAGCACAAGACCATATGACACGATGCATAACAAAAAATAGGGATGAGAGGGCAGAAGCAAGCAAATTAAACTTACCAGTTTATGCTTCCTTCAGAAATTTTATACACACTTTTTTTTGGGGAAGATCAGTATAGAAGGTATTTGGGCACATCTGCTGGTTTTTATCTCGTTCTGCTGGTGGGGTGTATGTTCTTCTTGCTGGTCTTTTCCCAAGCCTCTGTTATGTTTTCCCGAATACGGATATTGAATGAGAAAGGGGAGGGAATGGAACCTTACCAAATTCTTCAATGGCAAGTTCTGGAGATGGAAACGGCCTTCTGGGATTAACCTGACAAGAAAGATCAGAGTCACTTCGGCGTGCTTCTGCCTACACTTGCCAGATCTGTACAGCATGTAAGCAGGAATGTATGACTGACAGTGTCAAGCACTGCTGAGGAGAACAGTAGAAAGGGTATGGGCATTTGCCAGTTGTCAGTCTGAGGCGATACACACTTTAATAAGCTAGGCACCAGGGAACAGAAATGGGCTGAATTCACGCTTCAAAGGAAGCAATTTTTCATTTGGGCTTCTACACAGTTTCTTCTTGTGCATAAAAAATTAAAATAATATTGAGTGTGCTAAAGCACCCTTTATGGGTAGCAAATCTTGTAAAAAACTAGTATCAGTTGCCACATATTCGTTTTGAGGATATGCACAAGTTTTTTGGTGATATTTAAAAAAAAAAGTCAAATATTTATATAGGCCTCAACAGAATGCAGCCTAAAACCCAAGTAATCAAGCTCTTAAAATTTAAGCAGATAGGCTACTATAGAAAAGAAATTTTAAAACCCTCACCCTTAAAGAGAATGTGTGGATGGTTATTGTTATGCCAAGTTTTAATAAAGCTACTATCCATATCACGTTAATTGTACTCCAGACGCTTTCAGTACTGATAGGTACAGGCAAGAACTGCACAGAGCTAAGTCGCATCTCCCTCATGTGCATGGCTCCTAATTGGTCTCGCTGACCGAAGGCCCATAAGAATCTCTGACAAGTATAACATGTAATGGAAAAATCTACAAAGCTTATTGTTATAGAGATTTTTACGTTATTAAAGGGTTAGTACTGCTTGGGATAGTTAACAAAATACATAACAGAAGCAGGTAATATAACTGATTTAGAATTTCAAGAGTCTTTTGAAAAATTTCTTCTTTTGAGGATATTAAGCAAAGAGAGGCAGAGATGCACAGTCATGTTATGGATTAAAAACTAATTAGGAGACAGAAAACAGAGTAGGAATGTATTCCAGCTCACAACCTGGAGGTACGTGACTTTACAGAGCAGTGCCGAAGCAAGCCTTGTTTGCACCAAACTGCATTCATTGCTCTCCAGTGTCCTTACAAATTAAAGGGAAAACAAATCAAAACACTGTTTCAAATCCTTCTTCTTTCCTTTTTCACTGGGACTGGGTATACAGTGATGTTCTGGTCCGAAGGATATGGTGTTTTATGGTGTTTTATAGCTTTGACCTTGACTATTTACCTGGAAAAAAGATGTTCTAAGGAAACTACAATGTTAGCATCATCCTTCTTTTTCTGCCTGAAGCAAGCTGATGGAAACCAAAGGGGACTGTTCAGCTCTGAAGTGCCTTCTTTCTCTGCAGAGGCCACATGTTTCACTTGCTGCAGTTGGCATGTAGGGTGATCACCTGCCTAATTTAGTGGTTATGTGAGGTGCCTACATTTGGTAGGTTGGCAATCTGAGGCAAATCAAGGACCTTGAAGAAGACTGACAGCAATTCAGAGATTTAGCCCACTGCAGATCCATGGTAACCCTTTGGGGCAAACTTGTACTCATTCCATCCATTTCTAGCCTCATTTCTTCAAAGTGCTCCCTTCAGTAATGATTATTTGCTAAACAGAACCTCTGGCACCTATTTGCGTATGTCCATACTGAAGTGATGGATGATCCTCATAATGTCATGCCAGCTGCAGAGCACACTCCCATGAGAACTCATTGTCTCAGTTTAGTTCCCAAGTCTCACTCTGTTGGGTCCTTGAGGTCACCAACTGCAGTTAGTCTCCTAGTGAAGTGAGGAGCCTAAGGTAAATAACTTCTCTACAAAGTGAAAAGCCTTCTACTGCACAGGAATCTACTGTCCTCCATCCTTTTTAAATTGAATAGAGCCTATTAAGGCATACAGTATGAAATGAAACAAATCTGTAACATAATCAGGGGTTTAGTATCACTTCAGTCATATGTTCACAGAGAAGGGGCTTCACTCATTCCCACTTGTGCAATATCCTTTTAGTCTTGCAGTATCTGCAAGATCCATCAAAAATTATCCAAATGAAACACAAACAAAAAGATTATGAAGGTTTTTGATTTTGGTTTCTTCTTAAGCCCGGAATAAAGAAATTATTTATGAATGAGAGGATTAACATATACAGAAAGTTACACTGCACTGAAACCCTCAGACAGTGCAATAAAACATCAGAGAAGTAAAATCAGAACATGGATGCAAATTAGTTGACTGAAAATGAGATGATGGATAATGGAGGTGATGATGGTTTTACAGAACGAAAAGCAGCTAAGGGTTGGTATTTGCTTGCACGCACTGTTATTCCTTGAGCATCCCTCACATGATTATGAGAGTTATGGCAGCCCACTGGTTCACTCAATTGCCTCTGTGTACAACTGCCAAAAACTTTTCTTCATCTACCTCTACGTGGAGAACTTCACTTTTTTGCACACAAGATATCAAGTATTAAGTTTTTGTATATGGAGACATACTGAAGTGCTTCATGTTTTGGGGTTGAATCTCTGCTTGCAACTAAAAAAATGTCAAAAGTGGGGGCAAGCTATGTGATATGGAGTGGGTCCAGGACTTTAAAGCATCTGATACCACCACTGTCTGAGCGAGAGACTGCTCAGGATAGGCTGCAGTACTGCAATTCCTGTGTAATGACAGAGCAAGGCAGTCACAGAACTAGTAACTTTGCAGATATACTTCTAAGTCTATATGGTGTGAACACAGTCATTTCTTTATCAGAACAATGGAGTGACGAGCTCTTTTATGCAAGTTTTGCCCAAGAAAGAAAGCTGTATCAATTACTGATCAGTTTAAAAGGATATACTATGAAAGTGGGAAATAGCTAGAGAAGTTGTATTATATTGGGATAAAAATATGTCTCCTTCTATGTGACAATGTGCTTCCTCAAAGCACTTTATAAGCATAAACTAATACTTACTCAACAGAGTATACATGAACACTATTTTTCATTTGTGAATTACCCTTAACTCTTCTGCTAGATCAGTCAAGACAAACCAGTGGTGAAAATTCCTTATAAAACCTCATTTAACATCTTCAGCTTCCCTTTTTGATGAAATAATATCACTGACATCTTGAAATAAAAGGATTTCACTGTTGTTGAATTTAAATGTAGTTTTTACCTGGCAGCTGAAATGGTACTCTCACCAGTTCTAAAATCTGACACTCATATTATTTTTCTTTTTTTTCCTTATCCTTCTTCTTCTTTTTCATTTATCATATTTTGAGATTTGCCTACTCCATATTTATGTATGTGTGTTTATGCATCTGTGTGAGCATGTGCATATGTATATATTTATTTTTTTATGCGAATAATTCCTGCAGTATTTATTCAGACAGAACTCTCACTGAAGACAAGAAGAATTGTACTAGCCATAAAGTGAAGATTTAGGATACAGATGTCTCTCCAAGACAAAGTGTTCCATAAAGTAATATTCCCTGACTCCTCCAGGCTACTTAAGCTTGAAGATATGCCACTGGGTTGAATATCACAAAAAGCCCAAGAACAAACTCCCTTCCGGTCCAGAAGTTTTCATTAATATATTAATTCACATTCAGTATATTTTGACTTGCCTCTATACCTTATCTGGTACTTCTTTTGGTGTTCCGGTTAAAAATAAGTAAGGGGGGAGAAAAAACCCAAGCTGTAAGATAACTTGAAACTAACCTATCCTGAGAGCACATAGTTCTTAAAATACTTGAAATGCGATTTTGGACTACTTTTCTTGTTTTCAATTCAGAGTAAAACTGTTCTCAGTTTGACTAGACTTCAAGTATAATTGTGGTGCTTTTCCGTTAGGAGACAATTACAAAGGTGCTATAACTACTTAACCGACTTAGAAGCCCCAACCCATTTTATACTCTTGCTTAGGACATTCAAAGGTGTTTGAGTGTTGTTTCAAATCACAAATTTATAGACAAATTCCACTTTCAAAGGCAACTCCCACAAAAAAGCCTGCAATATGAGGTATATGAAATACAGTGTTAATTAATTTATCAGCTGCTTGGATGTAACAAAATTAATTTGATAAAGCTTTTCCCTTTGTAGAATAGCTGAGGGATATACAGGTTACCTGACCTGATTAAGAACACTGATACAATTACTGCAGAAGAGCTCTGTTACGGATTTGCATCTAAAAGTATTTGGTCCTTAGTAGTCCAATTATTTGATCTAACAGCAGTCCTTATCTTTTGATAAAAAGAGTACAGAAGAAATTCAGTGAATCGTAACATAGCAGGAGTAACGTATCAAAAAGGATCAGGAATAAGCCATGGTTTAAGCATACTGTAATCACTTAAAAGTCTTAAATCATAAAACACAAGGCATGAAACCTTGTGTATGCAATTATATAAATTTAAAATAAGTTTCATGTTTCTTTTCCTGAAACTGAATTCCAAATTTTGTTTTGGTCACCCAAGAAATATTTATGACCATTCTGAGGTCTTTTCTATAGAGAGAGGGTAAGATTTCTTTGTATGAAGTAGAGGAAGGGGTAAAATATTTCTAGAGTTTTTTTAACTTCGACTGTTATTTTCCATTGATAAAAAATTCCGCCTTAAAGAACCTAAATAGTATTTTTTCTAGTCGTTTTATGTTCAGTAAATACAGCAATCTTAACACAGAAATTGTCCCAAATAGCACACAAACTACATTTATTCTTCAGAAATACCATGAATACACAGGGTTGTTTTGTCCCAAGCATGATCTCTAATTAGAGAGCTTATGGCAAAGGGCGTTCCACTACTGTTTGCTACAAGCCCCTTGAAAATAAAATACATTTGAAAAGAGCTTTTCTTCTAAATGAAAAGAGAAACAAGCCTGAAAAACTGATGTCTGGTGAAGTTACTACTTTCCTAGAGACATGAAGGAATTGAACTGGATATCAAATGCCCTCTTACACTTTTGAAAACCGTGGTCATCTATCAGACACTGAAATCTATAAAAAGCAATTCAATACAGTCATCTATTTTGTTGTAATGTGGAATGAAGAAACCATGAGTAGAAATGCATAGTAATACTTTTAAGAGATAAAAGAATATTTTAATGTAGTAAAAAAATAGCCAACAGAAATCTGTGTTTGCAAGAAGAAAAACAATGATTAAAAAAATAAATACCTAAAAGAGAATCTGAGGGAATGCTTCTCTATTTATTATGTAGAAATAAACCCCCTGAATATCTACTGTGAATTTTTAATTTCCTAGGTATAAAGTCATAATCAGTGTAAAATGGGAAGACACTACACCTCTTAGCCTCATGGCTGGCTGCAAAGAGTGTTACACCACACACCTGAAATTGTATGCAAAGATCATCATCACTAAAACTGATTTTAACTGCGTGAAACACTGGGCTGATTTATTAAACCTGAACACATACTCTGTCCCTAGCAAAGCCATCGATACTCAGATGAGTTAGTCGACAGTAAGAATGCAATACTGTAATATTTGCAGGTTTGTGAAGATGAAGATGGTACTTCATTTATTAAAATAAAATACCTTGATCATTCTACCTTTAGTTCTAAAAGTAAATTCTATGTATCTGAGAGATATATTATAAATATTGCTATTGAAACCTAGAATGTAAATATTCACTGAAAATAAGGAGTGCAAGAATACAGCAAATTCAGTTAGTTGTTTGGTTCATCTAATATTGACCTATAGTTCTGAGATGTAACCAGAAACCAAAATGTAAATTTATTTTTCAAGTCAATTTGCTTAGTTTGGAGGAAAAAAATGCATCAAACTGATCTGCTGGGACATCAGGTTAAATCAATAATACCACCCTATTTAGAATTACTGTAGATGCTGAATCAACACAAGGCTTATGAAGATGACTGTAAAGGGTTAAATTAGAATACATTATATATAATGCATTCACTAGTCTGCACATATAGCTTCTCAAATGAACGAGTGATATGCAATTTGTATACAGAAGCAGCAACTCTGCAAATAAAGCAAACCCTCTGAAATCATATTATGTTTATTTGTAGAGCATCTAAACTTCGACACTGCATGTTTCAAATTTTGTTCTATTTTGATGCAGTAGCCTCTCTTTCTTGACTGGAGAGATCCTCTACTTCACTCTCAATAGTTGTCCTTATAACTGATGAACAATCTCTCAAAACAGAAAATGTTCTGGTGGGCAGGGATCCCAGGTAAGGAAACAGAGCAACTGAAGGATCCAATGACGGATAAAACTGTGTTTTGAGTCATCCACAGGGTCAGTTGTCTGTGGTATAACAGTGAAGATTGATGCGAAGAAAATGTGTTCTCCACTCACCTCTCATTTACTTGAGCCTGAGAATCAGGATTGCAGCTCCATAAATTTATTGAATCTCCTCTTTAAAAAGGATTGCATAAGCCACATTTAACATGGCCTTGGTTTTCTTTAGAGATTGCTCAATAGCTGATTTGACCTCCACTTTTGTTTTGACTTCTACCTTTTGTGTTGATCTGGGGGCATTCTGCTGACAAATTCACAGTGACACTTTTCTGCAGCAGCATGTGTTGTACCTGAACTCGGTGGAGAGACTGCACAATGCATAGGTCCAGGGCTGACATCCTTGCTCTGTTTAAGTGCATGTAATCTGCTCTGAAATAGGTTTAAAGCCCTTGCCACCATTTCTTGGATACCTTAACCAGGACCACACTTGCTTACGGGCAATATCAATGGTCAGGCAACAAAAATTTCCCAAGAAATATTTTCTTAGGCATAATGTTATTTGCCTCAGTTTCTACCATACCATTAGAAGAGATTCCATGGGAACAAGTGACATTAAATCGTTGAGTACAACAAGGCAGGGAAAGCCCACCTTTGTTTCCATAGTAATTTTTGCAGATCATGATGTTCCTCTGGCTTGTGGTGCCTTTAAACCAGTTTGGGAACCCACTAAGCCTCATTCTTTTGGAAAGTTTTACCAAAGAGAAGTTGTAGGAAATCATATCTAAAGAAGCCTGAGGGCCTTCCTCCATATCATCAGATCAAATCAGTTTTACCGAGTGGGTCTAACAGTGAGATATCGATGCAGAGCTGTCGGTCACAGAGAAAGTATTTCAACCATAAACGTCACTCTTCAAGAGCTTGTATCTTAGCAACTTTGTTTAAAGTCAAACGTGTACCTGAGGGGTTGTCTTCTCCCAGCCGTCAAATGTGTCATTACATTTCTCCCTTTAAAGTCTTTTACATTGATTATGTGATTAACCCCAGAAGCCTTCATGCAGCGACTCTCTAAGTCATATCAATAGCAAAAGGATGACTAGCCTTTTTTCCACAAGCATTGCTTTTCAGATACAGTACTGACAGCTACAGGCTTGTCAGAGGGGACCCTCTTTAGTAGTGATCTCTAGTCCTTTAGCAAGATGCTTGAAATCAGTATTGCTTAAAAAAACCCGAAGCAGTGCTTAATATTAATTATGAATATTAGCATGATTTAATTCAGTAATTGCTCGTGCATAACAATTTCTAGAATTTGAAACACATAACTTCCACAATAGAAATTGCCTGCTTAAGTAGGACCATTTTGTGAATTGTTTTGCCTCAGAGAATTGTTTTTCGCAAGATTTCTCAGAGCTGCAGATTCATTTATAGACTTCAGAAAATAAAAAGACAATTTCCACTCGTGTGAAACTTTCCACCTGAGGCTCAAAAAATCCTTCCTGACACTTTTGTTTCACAGTCTTTGTGATACAGGATGGTGCCATTATGATCTTACAGATAGGGAAAATTAGGAAAAAACCTTAGATAACTTATATGATAATAGAAGCCCTTAGCAGAAATGTAGACTGGAGACTAGAGTAGTTTATTAACATACATGTAATCTAGGTGTCCATACAAGCAGATTTCCATGTAGTTATTAACAAAACTTAAAGAATTTTTAGGTGTGAGGAAAATTCAGACATATCTTTGAGCACACAAAAAATACCTGTCTTATACATCCTGAACCCAGTGTTACAGCTAATGCAACACATTTCTTTCCACCGGGGCAGTGTCCCAGAGGGGCAGCAGACACCTACCAGGAGTTCAGCCCACTCAGTTTAGATCCAAGAAGTGCCCAGCTAGTGTATTAATCGCTTAGCTGCGGTACCTTGTCAAACAACAAAAACCTTGTTGCTTAGAGCGTGTTGTGATCAAGTCTTTCTGAACTTCAGTAAGGAACTGGAGGGACAAAAGACATCTCATTGCATTCACAGTGTTCAGAGGGTTGCATGATGAGGCATAACGGATCAGTCAGGGCAGGCTAATACGTGTGGCATAATCTGGATAATTTATCTAGTTCTGTGGTTTTAAGTGTAAGTTTGGACATTATTTTGAAATACATATGTCCTACATGGATGGATTAACAGATTGTGAAATGGTTCTTTATTCTATCTCAAGAAAGAAAAATATTGCTGTGAAGGCACTGCAAACAAGGGAACTTTGGGCTAGCATTAGATTTCAAACCTGTTGGCATCTATTCAGGAAAATTCCCGTGAAGCCAGTAACCTTATTTTGCTTTCATACAGTCTAATTGAGTCCGATATTATTCTTGAATTTCTCTGGTATCACCTCAAACAAAAAAAGTTTCTCTGTAAGAGAAAAATATTAAAATGTATTTTTCCTACTACAGAAAAGATTAATTCACATGCAATGCACCAGCACACTATATTTTACATTCCTACTCGGAAATATACACATGTACTCACTCTCACAAGAGTATACAGTAGCTACAGTCAGATTTATGTCTCTGTGGAGCAATTTGAAAGAGTGTGATCCAGAAACTAAGCTGAACATTAAGCCTGGAGGAGCAGTTAAGCAACAAGGCTTTGCTGATTAAAACATGAACTTTATTTTAGTTTATTTAATTCATTTTGCAATTGGCTCTTTTATGTTAATTAACTCTTATGCAATTTTTATTAAATTTACTTTAGGCCCTAAATTAATCTTTCAAGTTGCTATTGACAATTGTTTATTGACTATCAGACCCACATTGAATATATTGCCACATTTAATTCCCATACACTTAGGAAGAAGCAAAGTTTCTCAGTGGTCGACAAGGATGGGAAGTCAGGAGGTATAAATCTAAATGGAAATCTGCAGTGTACTCACTGTATAGGCTGGAAGGCTACAACTACTTTAGATGGGGATCACGACTGGTTTTTGGAAGAGAAGCAAATCACAAACTTCCAGCGCTTGGAAGAAGATACCTTGGAATACCTAGTTGGAGCATGCCTAAGCCAATACTAGGCCCCAAAATCGAATTAAGTTGGAAGACTGTGCTTTGTACTGTAGCAGTGGGTAAAGAGAGTCACTTGGAGGAAAATCCCAAACTTATATTTCAGTCTCCTCATTTGTATATGGTCATGGTTACCTACATGACTGAAGTGCTTCAGTTTTCATAATGTCTTATGAAACAGATTCAGCTCTGGCATATGCAGATACAGTTTGACTGGCAGTTGTACTACAACACTGGGTAATTTTTTAAGTAATAAGTACTATCTGTAATAACATTGTTAAAAAGCATTATTATCTTAGCTTTGCAAGCAAGACAGAGTGGAAAGATGATCTTGTTGTTACAGGACAGAAGTTACAGGTTTGATATCCGATATCCAGCTTTATTACACACTTCCTTGGTGAGCCAGGGGTAGTATCTCCCTATTTCAGTCATTCCCCTCTCTGTAAAACTACATACACTGTCGAGATTAACTTTTTCTGTTTCTATGTTTAGTAGCACTACAACAGGACCATTAAAAGTTATTCCAAGACACTACCAGAGGTTATTTTGTTCACCACTCTGGTATCCTCTGAAACACTCTGTGCAGTCCAAGCATTGTTATCTGTACTGGGCTTGCTTTTCCTCACATCAGTTTTTAATATTTTGCAAAGCGCAAAGCTGGTAACAATGTCGAATGAAGTTCGTTTATCCATAGGCTAGGAGCATTAAGAAAGTCATGTGCGTGAGACCATTTCACATCTGGAAATTTCTGCAAGGTAATTCAGCTCTTCAGTGTCTTCTCTTTCAAAGCCACTAACAGATAGCAACATCTGTTCTAATGGTTTTTGCTGATCGGTAGGCCTGATGAACAGAAAATGGGCTGAAATCAGCAGTTCATTTTGTAGGCCAAGCACTGCAAGTAGAAATATGTCCAGGCGGTCAGTTCCTCTAAAGAGAGTGAGTTGAAATTGTCCTCTCCAGGGGCAGAAGGACTGGCAGCGTCGTCAGAGGCTGCCCTAGCCACAGGATGTAGCTTTAATCGGGATGTTCGTAGAAAGAGAGCTAGTTGTGAGGTCAGTGAAAAATGGTGCCAGCCATGGAGTTAAATGACTGAGGAAATATAATGGCTTTTATCACCTTGTGTTAGTCTTTTTGCTGAAAATAAGAAATGGTGTTCTTTTCAGAAAATGATACTGTATTATAAGCTGTCCTCTCCACTGACCCTACGACACAAGTGATAATAGTTACTGAGTCCATAAACGTGAGAGATCTTCTAGAGTTATAGACGGACACAGTCATGAAGAAGCAGGAAGAAGAGGAAAAAAACATTTTTAAGGCCTTCTCTAAAGAGAAAGGGCAACACTGTCTTGGATTTAGTGCTTGGACAGCCACATGCAGATCAGTTCCTTTGGCTACTTTAGAAAATGGCAGTTGTGTAATAAAGACAATAGGTATTCTTTCGTTTATTTGTTTGTTTTCTGATCACTCTTCAGGAATATGTTTGGGAAACATTGTTAGAAACATATATAATACCTCCCATCTTCCCTATGTCTCCCTTTTTAAGGACTTGCTAAAATCAAGCCAAGAGTTTTCCTTCCCACAGAAAAATATGAAAAGAAAAGCAGTTCTATGGAAAAAAATTTGTTCAAGGACTTCAAGCAGAACAATCACATTATGGCAGGAAACAGACTGCAGATCTGAGTACGGGTAAAAGGATATACGACAAATTAAGTTCAAGCACATGGTGACTTATTTTTACTCAGCTACCGGTTTCTCTCCTATGTTTCTGATACACAGGCTGAACATGGATGTGGGTTAATCTGAGGTCCATGTTCTCATTATCGTTGCTAACTACAAGAGAAAAAAGTGCTGTTTTGCACTAAAGTAATTTTAACCATTGAAAATGTAAATTTTCTGTTAGGATCTCAAGATATTAAACTGAGAAATAGGACAAAGGCAATTTGTTAAAACTTTACAATCAATAAAAATAGTGATAAATTCCTCCTTCATATAATGACCTGATACGGCTTTCCTCATCCAACTGTGCTGCACAAAGGCAAAAGATAAACAGCATGTACTTTAGATGCTTGCAGTCTCTGCAAGAAAGGTCCTTTGCCATTCTACAATGGAGGTTCAAGCGTTTATTTTATGTGTGAGTGAAAATCCCCCCTAGAAAAAACACTGGGGATGATGGAAGATTATAGGTTGTGATTTACTCACATCCATATCCTGAAAGACAATGCATTGAAATGGTCCCCCGTGTAATCTGATGTAGATTATTGTGGAAGTAATAAAAGTAATGAAGAAAGTCTACTGTTTCATATGTAAAAAATGTTATTTCACATATTTGAGAATGTCCTGGCCACCCTAAAGAGTCGTGCTTTTGATTCCCCTGTTTCCGACAAACCGTTCACGTGGTTTTGGTTGTTTTGGTTTTGTTGTTCTTGTTTGCTTGCTTTTTCGGTTTTCTTTTTTTGGGGGGGGGGGGTGGGGGGGGTGGGGGGTTTGTTAATGATGTGCACTTTTGCCCCACCCAGTGGCCGTTACCTAAATTGCCTTCTCTGCTTGGTTTTTAGTTTTCACCTCTCCGCCCCAGTCTGCAGGGTGGGTCTGCCACTGAAAACTGAACAAAGGCAGCATCTGTCCCCTGTTGCTACCATGAGTATATTAGGCTATCATTATCTGCAGTGACACTACCATCTGTAATGTGCTCTGGGGCAAACATAGGCACTGCCAGTAGCTTCGGCACCACGGGCAGATGCTTTATCATGCGAGAAGATGCATGAAGACAAAATATGCTATACATGAATACAAGTACTTGAGAAGAGAGAGAGAGAGAGAAGGAGAGAAGGAGAGGGCAGCCAGGAAATAAATGCTGTTCATGTGTCTCATCAACAAAGACGGAAACAAGGAACATAGGCTAGGTCAGGTGCATTACTCAATCTAAAGGAATAACAGGTATAAAAAAGAGACTCATTTTATTGCACTAGTAAATCTGAGAGTCCATAACGTGTTATGGACTCTTATATCTTCCCTTTTTTCACAAGTAACTTACAAAAATTGGTTTCAAATTAAAGTAATAAATAGAAGTTGTTTTTTCTCAAAATTCCTGCCTTCATTCATTTGTTACAGAAAACAAAACACACACACAAAGATGGGAAATAAAGACAGCAAAAGGACTTTTTTTTTTTCTTTATCCTTGTAATGATTTTCTTCTCTCTAAATCACAGAACTTTTATGCAGAAGTCTATCTTCCTCTCCCTGAACCGATTTCTCTGTCATTAAGTTCTCAAGGAAAGAGTACTCTCTTCCTGAACCTCATTGCCACATGTGAAGGCACAAGCGCAAAATAGAGAAAAATAAATCTTTTCAGAAACCACAAGCATTCTGGCCAATACTTTTGCTGTTGTTGTTGTTGTTTTACACTGTTTTTAGAGGTAGGAATGCAAAACCACATATTTCAACCAATTTCTTGATTTCTCTACCTGCAAGACATACATGCAATGAACACCATTCTGGTCTTGTTTTAAACCAGGTGCTTACTGAAGTTATGCATTACATTATATGTCTATTACAGCACTACCTAGGTGTCTTAGGCAAGACTGGGGCTTCAGCATCATCTATTCTGCATTCATACAGCAAAAGAGAGCCACTATCAATAAAAATGTACTTTCCTTCCTGAATGAAATGTCTCTACAAGAGCTACTTCAGTACTCTGTCTATAAGGATGTTGACAACACCAATTTCCTAAAGTCCCCTGCCATATGAGTAGCTGTGGATCTGCATTTTGGTGTCATTTCTTTCCCACTCTCTTTCTCCCTTCCCCCATGCACGGTCTCAGGAATTTACGCTGTGCCTTCCAGAAATGGACTGCATTGCTGCAGGCAAAATTCATCTCCTGAAATATGCAAAAAGCATACACTCTTACATGACTCTATACAGCACACGTATATATCAGCAACATTGTCCCCACTGTTTCGTTTGCTTCATCAAAAAATTGGCTGTTATGGCCTGCACTGTTTTCATAGAAGTAGAGAAATATATTTTTCTATAAATATGTTGAATTATACAACCAGCTTTAATCACAGTTAGGTAAGGAAAAGAGGACTGTAATAGTTCTGTGTCACAATGTACAGATGAAGACTGAAGGATTCTGGCTTCCTGATCCACAAACTGTTGTATGTCACCCTCCAGTCCCCCTTTTATTGCAGTACAAGGACACTGTCTTGTTGCAGGAGAGGAGGAGGTATCAAAAGATACCTTTGTATTAAGTGGTCCAATGCTGCCTCTATCAAGATTAAGTAGGTCATTTATAAGAGCCCTAGCACACTTTGTCCCTAGCGCACATTGTATTTTGTTGTCAGAGTTTGAATTTAACAGACAAGCAGCCATCCAGACAGCAGCCCTGATCACACTGTGTATGAGACAATATTTTTCTCAGAGATTCCCCTTCCAAATAAGCACAGAGTACCTTTAACATGCCTAGAGAGAAAATGGTGCTTTCTCTATGTTTTCTCATATGGTAAAGATTTTGTAAGCATTGTTTACACATCATCACAATAAGTCTGTGATGATTTTCCAGGCATTTGTGCAGGATTTTTATAGTTTTCTGTACATTGTTGCTTCTCTTCTGAAAAGTGTCTATTTAAAAATATGGTCCCAAAGAGTTAAACCAGTTCAAGCTATTCTAAACTTGCCACATTTTTCGGGGGGAAGTTTCAGGGGGGTTGTCAAATTTAATTAGAAATGGCACAATGATTGTGCACAATGTAGCAGATTATCAGGGCTACTTGTTAAATTATAAAAGGCTGGCTAAGCTTCAGAGTGAAGCTAGTGTCCAAATTAGCAAATTTGATAGTTTATGCTCACAAAAATAATTGCTTTTTCCTCCTTTCTTTTGCAGTTTTTGTTCTTTATCTGAGAAAAATACCCAGCCTATAGATCTCTAGCTAATTTCTGTGAATTAAACCTGGGTTCGCAACAATAAAACCCAGTAAAATGTCATGCTCTTTCATATGCCTTATCTATTTTTAACATACCTTATTTTTATTTTAAATTCATAATATATCCTTTGCTGGAGTATAGCATCTTTTCATCTCAGAAGGTAATTCATTGTGAATTCTGAGAACAAATGTTGAGCTAAGGAAAAACCCAGACATCTGTAAGAGGTGATATGCATGGACAGAAAGAGAGGGAGGAATAACCCACCATATACCTTTTCTGTTAGGACTGTCTGACATGAAAGTCATCTCCTCCTGCTCCAGCACCAAAGCAGAAGCCATGCCTCCCTGTACCAATGTGGCCTGAAGAAATTTAACCTGGCACTGGACACACATGAAGCTGGAGCATCCTCCCGCAGCATCCTGCTCCTGCAGCATCCTCCATCATCCTTGGATGATCTGCAGTGTTGTCTGATTTTGACTTGTGGGACAACTCTGATTTCATGCCTATGGTGACATGCTGATTTTCTGGCCTGTAGAGTTAAATTGGGAGGCAACACAAAATCTTTCTGAAAGCTAAAGAATAGAAAGACAAGGACCAAACTCTCCAGTTGTACAAGTCTCGAATGGTAATGCATGAAGCATCAGTCATCTACTAACACTGCTGCTGGTCACTGGAAAGTTATAGCACATTTCCTCCTTTAATATCTAAGTATTAGCTTATGTTTGAAGACAGTTAAGAATACATTGGATAGCAAGCAAAATATATTTGCAAACAAGCAAAATAGATTTCTGGGACATCTACTACCATTGAACAATCTGAAGGTCGATTAGAAGTAGTATTTGAGGTGTAGTAAACAACTATATCTACCCTGCATCTTGGATTCATATATTTATTTTTTGTTATTTATAAATTAAGTTACATAATTGCATGTAACCTCAAGCTCAATAGACAGCGCACTATTAAAAAAAAAATAAAGGAAAAGAAAAAAGTCAAGTCCTATATTCTGAAGCGGAGATAGCTGAACCAGTGACTCCAATGCTGCAAAAACAATTGTCAGAAGACTCCTGCATAGAAATATCCACCTGGAAACTTCTAAGGAATAAAATAGGAACAGGAGTCAAAATCCAGTTCCTCTGTGTCAAGTCCAGCCTCTCTGTCGATTATCTGATTTGCACTGACACCTGTGGGGCACAATGAAGACAGCATGAGAACGTTCCCAACCTGATACACTGCAGGGTATATCTTCACTCTTTGCATTCATGTAGTCATCTCCCATCTATCACATGATCAACAAGTAGATGATTTGCTGAGGTCAAATGATTCTCAGTACATGTCAAAGGAGGTGAGAGGAAGGAATGGTAAAGAGGTTATTTCTTCTTATCTCTCCCTCTTTCCTTCCTCTTTTTCCTCCTCCCATCTCTCCCTTCTTCTCTCCTGCTCTCTCTCTCTTGTATATTGTGGTGACTGTCAAAACAGCATATCTGCCCTAATATATTCCATCTAGAAATAATCTCTTATATAGTACCTTATTAAAGAGTAAACCTGTATAATAATTAATTTCATTAGGCAATATTCTTCCCTGAAGGCTCCTGTTTGTAATGAAATCTTCAGACACTACCTAAGAAGCAGTATGTCTGCTAAGAGCATCACAAAATAATTATCAAATGACAAAATATGACATACCGAACTTTTTAGATGATTGAAGGGGTTTTTTTGGTACATTCGAGCTGTTTTCACTGCATGGTGCATTAACTTAACTAAAACTTTACAATAAGAAACCACTCTTACTAGAGCACACCGACAATATGCAGAACAAACACAGTGAAGTAGAGAATCCTTAATTTTAAAAGACTGCCACGTGTTGTAGATTCCAGAAATTAGTATGTTCAGTGGTCGTATTTATTTAGAGTGTCTCTGTATGCCATGGTAATTCAATGAAATCCTGATTGTTTTGTGTACAAATTTTATCAAATGTAAGAAATGTGGAAACTGCCCACACACACACATAGAGAAAAGGTTTTTCTTAAAAACTTCATTCAGAGACCTGAATAAAGCACTTTGTGGAATCTGTAATACGCAGCTTGTTTAGACATATTTATTGCCTGAAAATATCTTGATGCTAAGACTCAAGAAAGACTTGTTTCAAATTAAAGTAACCTTCATTTTGGAGCAGGACTTAAGTGGACAATGTGTTTTTTTCTTTTCTCTACACAGAGAGCTATCTTGTATTGACAATGAGCTATACTGAAGAGGCCTTGCTCTGAAGGAATAAATAATGACTGCATTGTGCACACATTCTTGTGCCAAATTTTGACATTCCCCTACAAGAGTTTAGACCCCAGTAAATAGGGATTATGCAGTGGATGTGCCCTTACAAAGGTTTGGTTACTGTGTGAAAAAGCTAGCTTCCTCTATTGCTTCCTTTATTGATGATTTTCTTTTCAACCCTCAAGAATTCAGAGATAAAACATGTTTTGAACCTTTTTTAGATAAAGTCTCCTCATGCCCACGATTCGTCCCATATCTCAACCTCTGCAATTTGCTAGTTTGCTCTAATTTATTTAAATGTAAGCATCTTTCAGCATAGTTTTGTTCCGTTCTATATTAAAATGATTGCAAAGATATTCCATTTCCAGAATAGCGTACTAGCTCAGACTACAGAACAGACATTCTAGGAGAAAAATTCTGATTATTCAGCAATGCAACGCGTAATTCAAGTGTTCTACACAGGTCAGATGATATCGTCCCAGTTGCCCTACTGATGTGACTGTCTGAGTTAGGATTTGAGAGAAGGTAGAAGATAAGCAGGAGAAAAGCATGTCTATCATGATAGGACTTTTCCAATTCTCTTGTTTGTTTGTTTTAAATAAAATTATTTTCAGCTTCAGGAAAGTACTGATTTCCTTTGATTTTTGCATGCTTTTGAGAAAAGAGGATTCTTTTTTCTCAGTCTATAGTTATTTTATTTTTAGCATTTGAAAAGTTGCAAAGTATCTTCAAGTTTACTGTCTATTATATGCAACAATTTATTCAGCAATTAAAATGCAATGATTGTCATCAAAGTTCAATATTTGCACACAATTATTGCATGTTGATATCAGAGACAATTTGAAAAGACACTTTCCTTACCATGGGAAGGTATGGCCTGATTCATATCCCATGTAGAGCAACATATTAACCACCACTGACACTCTCGTTAACTCATAGACCTTTGCTTTAGGAGCTGTATATGGTATCCGTATGGTATATGGTATATGTAGGATCCACCTTCACTCTGTGTATGTACATTCATCTTTTACCTTTCATTTCCACCTTTTCATCATCTACAAATGATGGGGCTAAATGAAAATAATTTCAGTGAAGAATACAGTTATCATTCCTTAGCACTGTCTTGAGCACCTGAGATTTCTGTGATTTTTAGATGGACAGAGTGGCTTTTTTTCTAGGTTCAGACAAGAGCTCTTGCCGTTACACAGATAGTGCTATGGTAATTTATTTTCTCATTTTTAGCATGTAGCAGAGTATTCCAATCAAATACTTAGTACCAAAACTAAAAGTCTTCCCTAATCTGTTTCAGGCCCTATTTTCTCCTTTGAAAATGTGTCTTCCAGTGTATTCTGCCCAGGGTTTCAGAGGTCTGCCAGTTCCTGGCGATGACCTGACTCCAGACCAGGCCAGGTCCCTGGGATGGGAGGCCCCTGGAATAGGCTGGGCTTGTGGACCCCACAGCAGCACCAGCTTCTTCAGCACAGTGAGGTTACAGGCTTGCTTGGGCTGCTGATCGCAACTGCCGCACAGCAGCATGGGAAGGGGAGAAGGTGGCCTTTCAAGCAGGTCTTCTTCCTCTTTCTAAGGAAACAGGCAGTTAAAATGACTTGTTAAAACCATATGTATTTGGTTTGCATGGCAAGGTTTTAGTAGTGGGGACTTCATGGGTGACTTCTGTGAGAAGCTGATAGAAGGTTACCCCATGTCCAATAGAGCCCATGCCAGCTGGCTCCAAGATGGACCTGCTGCTGGCTGAGGCGAAGCTCATCAACGATGGTAGTAGCACCTCTGGGGTAACGTGTTTGAGAAGGGTAACGAGAAAACTGTGTTACTGCAGCTGAAGAGGGGTGAGAATATGTGAGAGAACCAACCCTGAAGACACCCAGGTCAGTGAAGAAGGAGGGGGAGGAGGTGGTCCAGGTGCCTGAAGAGAGATTCCCCTGCAGCCACGGTGAAGACCATGGTGAGGCAGGCTGTGCCTCTGCAGCCCATGGAGGTTAACGGTGGAGCAGATACCCACCCGCAGCCTATAGAGGACCCCACACCAGAGCAGGTGGATGTGCCTGAAGGAGGTGGTGACCCCATGGGAAGCCCACACTGGGCAGGCTCCTGGCAGGACCTGTGGCCCTGTGGAGAGAGGAGCCCAGGCTGGAGCAGGTTTGCTGGCAGGACTTGTGACCTTGTAGGGGACCCACGCTGGAGCAGTCTGTTCCTGAAGGACGGCACCCCGTGGGAGGGACCCACGCTGGAGCAGTTTATGAAGAGCCGCAGCCTGTGGGAAAGACTCATGTTGAAGTTCGTGGAGGACTGTCTTCTGTGGCAGGAACCCCACACTGGAGCAGGGGAAGAATGAGAGGAGTCCTCTCCCTGAGGAGGAAGGAGCTGCAGAGACAGCGTGTAATGAACTGGCCGCAATCCCCATTCCCCATACCCCTGCACCTCTGTAGGGGAGGAGGTAGAGAAAATTTGGAGCAGAGCTGAGCCTGGGAAGAAGGTAGGGGTGGGGGGAAGGTATTTTTAAGATTTAGTTTTATTTCTCATTACCCTACTCTGATTTGATTGGTAATAAATTAAACTAATTTCCCCAAGTTGAGTTTGTTTTTCCCGTGACGGTAACTAGCAAGTGATCTCCCTGTCCTTATCTCAACCCACAAGCCTTTCATTATAGTCTCTATTCCCTGTCCAGCTGAGGAGGGGTGTGACAGAGCCCTTTTGCTGGGCACCTGGCATCCAACTGAGCTGATGCTAGTGAATTGTATCATAAAAAAGGCAACTGGTCTTGCAGTGCATCTATTTACACACTTGGCTTTTTCTTACTGCATCCTGAAAATAAAGAATATTGCAATAGTCTACACTGAGCATGGAAGGAGAAACACAGGTGCTAGTATGTGAGTCCTGCCACACACAGCTGCACTGCATGCCCTGAACCCACTGTGCTTGTGCTCTTGCTGCCCAGCCACCCCCTCTGCTCCACTAAATTGAATGTCAGGTTATTAAGCTCGAGTCAAGCAAAAGAGCTTTAAAGAAAGTTGCTTAATATTAAGTTAAATGCCAAAGTATTCCATTAAACGAAAAACATTTCAATAATGTTAAGATGTGTAATGTTTTACATAATAAGGGCTGGAGGAATAATAAAAAGAATGTTCAATATCTTATTCTGAAAAAATTGTAAAATCTATTAAATGAATTGTTTGGTAAATGAATCATGGAATCATAGAATGGTTTGGTTTGGAAAGGACCTTAAAGATCATCTAGTTCCAATCCTCTGTCATGGGCAGGGACACCTCCCATTAGACCAGGTTGCTCCAAGCCCCATCCAGCCTGGCCTTGAACACTGCCAGGGAGGGGGTGTCCACAACCAATCTGAGGAACCTGTTCCAGTGTCTCACCACCCTCACAGTAAAGAACCTCTGTCCTAATATCTAATCTAAATCTTCCCTCTTTCAGTTTGAAACTGTTACCCCCCGTCCCATCACTACCCCCCCCCCCCGCCCCCCCCCCGATCAAGAGTCACCCCCACCTTTCCTGCAGCCCCATTTCAGCACTGAAGGCCGCTCTAAGGTCTCCCCGGAGACCTTCTTCTCCAGGCTGAACACCCCCAACTCTCTCAGTCTGTCCTCACAGGGAGCTGCTCCAGCCCTTGAGCATCTTCGTGGCCTCCTCTGGACCCACTTGAGCAGGTTCGTGTCTGTCTTGTGCTGGGGGCCCCAGAGCTGAATGCAGCCCTGCAGGGGGGTCTCACCAGAGCAGAGCAGAGGGGCAGAATCCCCTCCCTCGACCTGCTGGCCACGCTGCTCTGGATGCAGCCCAGGATGCCATTGGCTTTCTGGGCTGTGAGTGCATGTTGCTGGGTCATGTTCAGTTTTTCACCCACCAACACCACCAAGTCCTTCTCCTCAGAGCTGCTCTGTATCCACTCATCGTCCAGCCTGTGTCTGTGCTTGGGATTGCCCTGACCCAGGTGCAGGACCTTGCCCTTGGCCTTGTTGAACCTCATGAGGCTGGCCTAGGCCCACCTCTCCAGCCTCTGGATGGCCTCCCTTCCCTCCAGCGTGTCAACCTCACCACACAGCTTGGTGTTGCCAGCAAACTTGCTGAGGGTGCACTCGATGCCACTGTCCATGTCACCGACCAAGATGTTAAACAGTGCCAGTCCCAAATATATTCATAGATTTTCCAACCAAGGCCACAGTACAAAAAAATAGTGTACACAAGGTATCATTAAATATTATATAAAAAATGTAAGAAAATATATTCCATTTTTTTGATGAAGAGTATAATGAGTCATCAACAGAAGCTATTCTTCTACATGCACACTGAGACTTATAGTATATGAATGTTACTAATTAGATTTCCATGGTTAATGTAGAGTTTATCTCTTTCTCTGGATACTGCTAAGTGAGCTTCAGCAACTGTTTGTTGTTCAACATATTTGAAACAGAGACTATTTAATTCTCTTTGAATTTGATGAATTCTGACATTTAAAAAAATTCTTTAGTAAACTCTTCTTAGAGATGATAAATTTACCCTATCAAAATTATTAAATTTTATTCTTGCTGCTGCATTTTTTGAAAATGAAAACTTGCTCATATGAAAGTTCATAAAATTACAAGATTCATGATTGAAGTATGGTCAAGATTTGCTGGATTATTTGTACTTGATATTAATGTGTAATGTCCCGTCTTCCCCATGGAGGATGTTGTTTATTTGATAAGCTTAACACCTAGCAGGTACATTCACCATACAAATTCATGAGAAACTCAATAGCCAAATTCTTCACTTGATCATAGAATCATAGCATCATTCAGGCTGGAAAAGACCTTTGAGAACATCGAGTCCAACCATCAACCCTACTCTACCAAGTACACCCCTAAACTCTATCTCCAAGCACCACATCTAGACGACATTTAAACACCTTAAGGGATGGTGACTCAACCACCTCCCTGGGCAGCCTGTTCCAATGCCTGACAACCCTTTCAGTAAAATAATTTTTCCTAATGTCTAGCCTAAGCCTACCCTGGTGCAGCTTGAGTTCTTCTCTGTGAGAAAAGACCAGCACACATCTCTCTACAACGCCCTCTCAGGTAGTCATAGAGAGCAATATGGTCTCCCCTCAGCCTCCTTCCTCTCCAGTTTCCATCAGGTCATACAAGAAGAAAATTAGACTTCCCAAGCATAGTGTAATTAATGTTGGATCCAGTGAGATCAAGAACAGTAATCACTGAATGTGATCCAAAGAAATCTGTGGTGTTTCTTCTCATCAGCACCTTTCCCAGGTCCTTACAGATTTTGGAGCATCACTTGTAATTTGGTAACAACTCTGACTCTTTGAGTGATGAAGAACAGTGTACAGATTTCTTTCTGTATATTTGGATGCAGTATTCAATGGACTAAGGCCTATTTGTATGTAACAAATGAGTGGACAACTTCCTTGGGATTATTGTTGAAACACAAAGCAAGATTTGTTCCAAAATCGTAGTTTTCCAAAATACCTACCCATATCATGGAGCAGTTGAGGTTGGAATCGCAGCCTTTTGGTTAGTGATTTGGCTGGTATCATACTCTGTAACACTGGATCTTTGTAATGCCAAGGTTATAAATACAACTGCCTGAGAAGCAGGCTGTTTTCTGTGCAAAATACTTCAATTACAAAATCACTGAACTTTTTCAATAATAGTTGCAACTTTTGGCAAGTAGATATATTTTTTCCCATAGGAGTTGAAAACTCAACACATTAAAAACAATAGTCATGTAACATGTTGGCCAAAAGTGCATCAAGGGGAAAAATCCTTGCTAATGAACCAAACCTACTGAGAGTAGTAGCATGAGACTTTTGAATGCCCATAGGGCACTATTATCAGCAAATGTGAATAAAAATATTTGAGCTGAGTATTTCTGACATTCAGGTGTTTTGTTTTTATTGACTAGATGTAATTTTCTGCAGAGGGCAGACACATCTCTCTAATTTTATTTTATTTTTCTTGAAATCTATTAAATATGTTTTGATGACATATTTTTGATGAGATATTTCTGAGTATGCACTTTTTTCTTCTACCCAATACCCTACCTCAAAATCAAGACTTACTTTGTTGCCATTGGATTTGTTTTGCTTCCTCACTCTCACAGAGACAGCATGCTTGAGAGAGAGCATCTTTTCAAACACTGTATGTGCTATAATATTAACAAAAATAGTAAGAAAATAGAATAAAAACAAAAATGTAATTGCTTTTACTGCATGACTGATTGCTTCCACAATACAATTAAGCAGAAAGGAAAAATTATTGCATCTTTGGCAGTTAATTCAGGGTGTAGCATACCACTAATCCTCAGAGGACTTAATTTTCTGCCAAAACTAAAAAAAGTATATTAAAAATATATCTGATCACCAGAAGAGAGAAAGACAATTCAAACAAAGAAAGTAAATAAGCTACATCTCATAAATCAGTGTCAGACCACAAACAGATTGTTTTAACCAAAGCCAGCCCTGCCTTGAATTGAAGTGCTTTAGTTACAGAAAAAGTTTTTGCCTTCCACAGAGGGTTTTTCTTCTGCTAACAAAACCATCATTAAATCATGCGGTAACACACTATTTATTTATTTTTCTGGAAGAACAACTTTGACAGATCCAAGTGTTTAATCTTGCTGCAAGACAAAAAGAATGGTATTGGTTTTATAAAACAGGTAAAATCATCTGTATGAGTAAATGCATCTGTATATTTTCATACTGCTTTATATATGTATGTTCAGGTGTGTGCATACACACACATACATACATACATTGGTATAAACTCATTCGGCTCATGCCAATCTACTGTTAGTCCGAAGGTGGCAACAGGTTTATTCAGCTATGAATACAACATCACCTGGATGCACTCTACTGGGATTTCCCTCACTATCCAAATGTCGTCTAACACATCTTTTGAGGCACAGCAAACTAGTATTTTCCTTATGAATGATCTCCTGTTTATTACGAGGCCATAAAATGATCAAATAAAAGCACCCCAGAATATTTGCTATAGAGCTGCTTATTTATTTATGCTGCACAACTAGAGAAAATAGCATCAGAGGATGGTGGTATTTTAATGGATTAACCACCGACATTTTAACTTCAGTTAATTTCCTTGTCTTTAAATTAGGTGGTCTTTTTCAGTAGCACCTGATTAAGGCTTGAGTTGTCTAAAAAAAAGGAGGTAATTTTCCTTTTCAGTTTTTAAAATTTTGTTTAATTTTTTTATTGATCTGTGTACATCATGATTCCTCACTTTAACAAATCCGCTTAATAGTAGTAATAGCAGCAGCAGTAGAAGTAATAATAACAATAACAATAGTAGTTGTAAAACCTTGCAAAAGCACTTTTTTATCAAGGTATTAGGATTCTCTTGAAAAATTAAGTCAATCATACACACCCCCTCAAAAAAAAATCAAAACCCAAACCAAAACAACAAAACAAACCCTGAGTCAGAAACACAGACAAGAATGAACTCAGGAGCTCTATTTTTCAGACAACTGCCCTAACCAAACTGCACTTCTCCTTCCTAGTGTGCTGTCATATACTGAAGAAATACGGTGACAGGCATTAGGACGAGAAACCGAGCTCTGCTTCCTACAGGTGGCAGAAGTGAAACCAAATTGGTATATGCTCAGAACAACAAAACTTTTGTGAGTGTTCTGAATTTTATTTTTTTTTTAATATATCTTATCCTCTTATTTTGTTAAACAAAAGATAGTTTTAAAGCCACTGGCGATTCCAACTGAGGAAAACACTGTGTGGTTCTGCAGGTAAAACCTCAGCACTGCAAGTGTGAGTGCAGTGGAAAAAGTCCCAGATACTAAGTGAAGCAAAATTGTAATTACTGTTTGGTTTCAACCTTTATTTATTTACGGCTAATGCAGGCTTTCGAAAGAAAGTGCTTTGCATGTTCATTTATTTAGCTGATTGGAAGTTACGGCAGTCAGGCAGCAGATGTTTGAGCAATGGAGAAAAGCATTATAACTGCCTCACCTGTTCTGTCCTGTATTTCCTCTGGTAAAGGAGAAAATATTAATTCAAATTCAATTACATACGTTTAATTTTTCTTCAGAAAGTATGATCTGCTACTCAAGTCATTAAAAAAAAAAAATGCCCTCTCTGTTCTCTGGCAGTTTATGCACG
Organism: Leptosomus discolor; assembly: GCF_034619465.1. Taxonomy (NCBI): domain Eukaryota; kingdom Metazoa; phylum Chordata; class Aves; order Leptosomiformes; family Leptosomidae; genus Leptosomus; species Leptosomus discolor. The sequence goes on from NC_141403.1 coordinate 12,565,495, forward strand.
CATCTCTCCAGTAACTGTCGTGGCCCTGGTCTCTTCTTAATAAGAAAATTACTCACAGCTCACCTTATTCTTGAACTATAATAATGACTAGTAATAGGTCAAATCTTTTGTTCAATTCTCAGCACTGATACAGTTGGAGAGAAGACCTGAACATACATCTGCAGTCCACTGTGTGAGGATCCTCCTTACCACAGCAAGAGAAGATGGAACGTTGCAGGATCTTAATTGCTCCTCTTGAACACATTGTGTAAGAAACATAAATTAAGATAGAAAAGGAACAGAAAATGTATCCAGCTGCCTTCTTTTCTTTAATTTCTTTTTTTAAAAAATTGTGCTTATTATCTGAAGAAAAAGTGTCTATGTTTTGACTGTACTTAAAAAAATCCCGATACAAGTTGTTCTATATAAAAGTTGATCTCAATGACAAAAGAATTTTGGTGCCATTGCCAAACAACTCCATTATCAGAATTTGCACTTTTTACCAATGATATTGATAAAAGACTTAATTGATAATTAATACGTTTTATGTCAAGAATTTATGCAAAGTCATCAATGATTTCTCTTGAAATTTCCAACACAAAATTCACATGCTCAATGACACTATTAAAAATATGTCCCTGTGGTCCAATATTCTGATGAATCACACAAAAGAAAAAAGTGACTAGACATAACAAATGATTGTAGGCGGTAGTAGCAAAAGAGGTGGGTTAGAAATTAAACAAATAAGCCCAAGACATGCTAATTCATAATTATATCTGGATGTCTGAATATAGGAATGAACTACAACACACAGACATATAGACATTGGGTCAAACTGAGAAAAATCTATGTAATTGAGCAAGCAGTTAAAGATAGGTATAGATAAGGAATAGATAAGACAGGAATAGACAGGATGGATAAGGATTCCAACTTCTTGTAATAAAAAAACTGAAAAGTTGCCATGAAATAGTCTTTTTATCTTGGCATCTTTTTTTTCCCCTTTCTTGTCAAATAAAACACAAATGGAAATATAATGACATCTACTTAAGAAAATAGCTACTAAAAATAACAAACCTTTTAAACATACCAGTGGGAGGTGACTTGCTGAATGCATATTTTCTATGTAAAAATAATAAGTTAATGTTACAGAATGAGCTTAACAAACATACGTATTTTTAGCATCAAATTAACTATATTCCAGAAAAAAAGAAAGAAGAAAAAAAAAAAAAAGAAAAATTATAACGGTTGAAAAAAAGACTTGAACTTGCTTTTCTATTTGTATTTGTGTTTGTATTTTAAATCTAAGTCTACTAGCACCTGCAGTGTAACCCTGAATAGCTGGAATTCCCCACTGAAGGCACATGGAAACACTAGAAAGCGGAAAGAATCCTCACATTTTTCAAAACTGGAATAATTTTAAATATTTCAGCTACACAGGTCTCATCTCTAAGGCACTTACATGATAAATTATCACCAGACAATGATGGAAACAGGTTAATGTACACCAGCAGAACATAGCAGCAATTTGTACCTTCAGAGGCTGATTTTCTACAGGACAGAGACAGGAAAGGAAAGGATTATGAAGACATTTGTAGCAGCGTACCACGCTGGTACTTCGTAACACCAACATTCTCAATATGCACACACACAATCACACAGTGAGACCCAGCAGCCCCAGTGAGCTTCAGATCCAAATTTTATCTAAGTCTACTACCTTTGATCAAGAGTTCTGGTAAGGATCACTCGCTAACACTGCATAAAAGAAGACTGAGCTTTGAAAGGTTTTGCTAGTAACCAGACATAGGGAAATCCAGTGAATTTCTTTTTTTTTTTTTGGTGTGCGTGTGCATGCATGGTGGTATCCTGATTTTGCAAAACCCACCACATTTATAGTCTGAAAACAAACACTAAAAAATTTGCATAACATCTGCACTGCTTGGAGGGTTGGAACACTACAGCAATTAGATCCGTGCTCTCTAACATGCACTTGCAACTCAGGCAACTACTATAGTTGAGCTAAGTTAATGTTTAGTTAAAAGAGAAGATTTATTTTTATTTGCCTTTCATTATTAATGCTGTATCAGAAACCATTTCATAAACTGTTTTAAGCACGTAGCTATAAAATATTTGCCATATGTATTTTTAAAATGAAAGAAACTTTGAAGGATGCTAATTTAATCTGTTTAATATGTGACTGTTTGCATCTATAGTGTGTTCTAATTTGACTGATTTTACACAGCTGTCATTCTACAGTTTATAATCTGTACGCATGCAATGTAAGCATAACCTTTAATGAACAATTTTCACATGCAAAAGTTGCTAATATAATGCTAACATAGCAGCACCTGCCAACACCTCTACAATTAGAAGTCTGTGTCAGCATTTCAATTATAAAGCACCTCCTAATTTAGAGGATCATAACTTGACAGTAAAAATTCATTCTGTGTTGCAAGTTGACATATAAGGTCTCAGTTCAAAGCATTTTTATTAATACAGGTTTAAATTGGTTTAGATATTATGAAGTTACAGGACACTACAGTGAAAAAAGAAGACACTCTGTGGATGTTTTTTCATCACTACTGCAGCTCAAATGCTTTGAAAGGGAAATCCACAAATGTTACTGTTGTTTCTGTGTAATTAGATCAGTGACTGTTATTTTTTTTCTGTTAATGTAGCGGTAAGATCTAAGCTTTAAAACTCTTCAGTGTTACATTTTTTTCTTTCTATTGTTTTTAGGATGAGTATTTATTATTAATGTTAAGTATAATACATTGATTATTTAGTGTATTAATTTTTAAATGCACGAATTCACTGCTAAAACAGACCATGGCAGTACACACGTTTATGTGGACTAAAGGTGTCTCCATAATTACATATCACCTACAGATTGCATTTCCATGAATTACAAACTTCCAAAATTTGTATTGACACAATTGTTCCAGCTGAGAAATTACCATCTGCTGTGTCAATAATCTGCTTATCAAAGTTGCCGGTTGCTTTGCACTGACACAGTAACTGCTGACTGCTGCTCAGATATAGCACTATCTGTTGTGGAAAGGAAATAATTTTCAGATTGTGACAGGGTTAGGATCCACTGAGGGAGACAAATGACAGGGATTTTATTCTATTCTTAGAGGGATGGTTGTAAGAGCAAAAAATATCAATAACAACTAGATCAGTTCTGTGACCTTGCACAGTTTATTCCCCTCCACCACTATTTCTAGCCCTTTCATGCTGTTTTCAAAGCCCGAAAGGACTGCAAAGCATTATGAGGAACTCCTAGAGTTCAACAGTTACATGGAACGATGTGCAAAGGTTCGCACTACCTTCTTTTGTTGCCTAGTGGAAAAAAGCATCTGTGCTTGACATGGAAAGTAAAGCGAATCAGATCTGAGCAAGGCCAGAATACTTTGGGCAATCTGAGGTGCTGGAGGAAGGGCAGCCCACTAACCGCAGCAGTAGGGGAAGGGCTTCAAGCAGAGCTGCTCTTCGTCTTGGGCATGTTACTGCATGAACATGTCCATGTCATGTCTACTCCATGACAGAAGATGGGCCAAGTGAATCCACACCTGCCTACAAAAGACCGTGCAATCAAAAGGACAGTTTCTGAAATTTTTTTCTAAGGAACATGTCAAATCTGTGCTGTTTACAACCATGTTAGCCTTCTTGTGGGCAAGACAGCTCTTTCTTTGCTGAGAGACATGTCTGGGGCTGTGCTCCCGCAGATGGAAACGTCTGTGTCACGATTTCAGCAGCACATGTCAGAGCTCCAGTGTCACAAGCAGATGCAGTAGCTTGCATTGTTATGCCAGCAGCAGGTCCTGGGGGTTCAATAAATCTCCAAACACATTATGGTGTCTTGTACTAGTCCCTTTAAATTTAAAAAGAGGATCTACAAACATAGTTTGCCATTGGACAGTGACATAAGTGGTTTGTAAACGGTTTGGAAATTAACATTAGTAAAGCTGTTACAAGCAAGGGAAACCTATTTGCTGGGGAAACTAAGCTTGTCAAAAAAAGCCAAGGAGAATATAAATGAAGAAGATGGGCTTCCTTTATAATCCTTCATCTCCATGTACTGCTGTTACCTCTGAACCACTTTCAGCTGAAAACGATGCCAATCATACTAGTACATGAATCGCATATCCACCTATATCACTCTTTAGTGCTCATTATTGTACAGGAGGCTTTTAACTGGTGGCTGTTTTCTCTATTATTTCTCACAGTGTCTTAAAATGCCAGAAGTCTAGATATTATAAGTGCTTCTCACTGTAATTTAGTGAAGTCACCATGTTTTTCACCATCTTTAAGAGGTCATATGTACACACCATAGCTCAGAAGAAAAGTAGGCTGGGATTGATGTGATTTATACACAATTCAGCCAACAGCATACCACACACTATTTCTTCTGCTGCTCTGTTTTTTCCTTTAGAAGGTTTTGTAACAACAACAACAACAAAAAGGCCTGGTACTCTATATTATATCAAAGACATAAGATTTTACTTCAGTCTTTCTAGAAAGGTACAGTTTGTACCTTCTTAATTAATCTTCTTGACTCGACGTAACGTCATGCTAATGCTCAGAAGACGTGCTTGAAAGAAATTCGAATTATTAGATAGCTGTGCAAAGGTATACTAATCTGTACCCTTTTTGGTCCATATAAAGAAAGACCAAAACATGCTATTACTCATTAAGTTTAACTTAACTCATGTAACTCACATTTTGTATCTCTCATTGCAACTTGAATATTTTTCTACTTTTTCTGCAGATTATGACATTCAAGCCTATCAGCCAATGATACTTTATCAGTACTTCATAAACATATCATATATAATATATAACCTGAAAGTTAGACCTGCATTTTCTACAACCATAAAATAAGTACTTCATTTATCTGTATAACTCATTAGAAAAAAAAACAACCAAACCTTTGCAGCGCCCTCTAGTGACATATTACCAAATCAGAATGTTCCAGAAATTGAAGCGACCAGGGAGACAACCTTAATCTGAAGGAAACCACTCTTGACATAACCATGATGACAGAAGGTATTCACTTTCACTGTTCCGATCTTATAAGGTAAATTATGAAGACCTGATTTCTCCAAGGCTTTTATAAAGAAAAAGGCATTTCCTTGACCTTAAGTCATTCCAGTAGAGGAACTGGATTTATTTTGTATTTGAAGCCACTCTGTTAATATAAAATCAAACATTTTTTGTATCTGTTAAGACCCTATATTGACACCTGTGAAATTCCTAAATCCTCTTTATTCCTTATGACTTAGATCTTTCATTGTTCAATGCTTTCTGCGTCAGAGTGTTCCTGCAGCATGAAAATGTGACAGCAGACACCTGACAGATGAAAGATTTGTTTCACTGTATGCAAGTATTTGAGCATGACTTCTGGAGTGAAGTATAATTTGGCTCCTAAGCATTTAGACTCTGCCTAAGATCAACTGATATCCTAAGGTTATGAATATTTCTCCCCTTTATAACCACCATAGCACATCTGCTAATACAAAACCAGGGATGTGTGTGTAAAAATTAGGCTTTATTGCTGATTTACATGCAAAATCATGACAATCTAGTTTAGGAGACAGTAACGCTGCTTGTGGAAGAGCAAAGCTGTCTAGCAAGGTGTTGGTAAGTTTTGCTGGTTTTGTTATTACATTAATGTCTATGTTGCTATAAATGTAAATGATGCATATGATAGACTCATCTGTTTAACAGGATAGCTCTGGATTTCTCATAATATGTAAATCAAAGTTTGGATTACAGGGTTTTGCATTTTGTTCTCTCCCATGAAACAGCATACATCTCTAATGAATTAATAAGGAGCATAACTTGGTTTTCGTGAGTCTTGCCCTTCAGAATTAAACTGCTTATAAATGCTGACATACAGCTACTTATTCTGTTGAGTGATGCTTTGCCATGTGAGATATGACACTACTTTCTTTCCTAGATCTGTATATGTATTACCCAAAGAGGTATAACTTAAGTATAATCATCTAGTTTAGATCTTAAGGAGATACGATATTTTGAGTTGGTCTTTTTGCTGCATTTAGGAGTATGCCACTCCAGCTTGTAGTGGAAAGTTGATAATGTAGTTTTCTCAGAAAAAGAAACATTACTACCTTCTTTCATCCTTTCAGCTGACTCCTCTAAAATAAAGGTTGCCATACTGTTATATACACAGATAAAAATGGCTACATAGAATAATGACAACTTATTTGGTGTTGGTACATACTGTGAAATCTAAGCTCCTCCTGTCTTCTTTTACTCACTCATAAATGCTGAACATATTCATCTCTTCCTTCCCTTTACCAATCTGATCACAAAACAATTTTAAGGAAGGTTTTCTTTTCCAAAGTTTCCTTGAATTAAGCTTTTCTTGCACCACATATATTGTTTACATAAGGAATTATCAGTTAGAACAGTGAACCATAGACCTTCCTAGAGAAACCTGTTTTCCAGGTTTATCCATTGTCCTCTGCACCCTCACATACAGTTTTAAAACCATCTTCAGTACTTACTGTTGCTACCTGGTTTTGAAGCATCCAGAAATAAATTATATGCACAGAAAACAAATATTCCTTGTTTTGAAGTAAACATCCATGGTTTAAAACATTGGTATTCTACCAAAATTTGCACAAAAACATAATAAAAAGAGCATTTCATAGAATAGATAGTAACTTGCCTTGTAGTAAAAATATACCAAGTCCCTGGTATATCATACCTTGTACTCTATAGAATGTAGTTACAGTACATGTTTCAGAAAAAGCAAAACTGTATGATTGGTGTACATTCCTTTACCATTCCCAAACAGTTATACTTCAAAGGGCAAAATCTGTGATAAGCATAATCAATCAAATAGATTATTGATCATTTTAGTGACTGGATTTGATAATTTTAAATACAACAAGTACCATACTATATTTTTATTGTAATATTTTGAGAGGAAGATTTTATATTACATGGAATAAATTTATAACAGATTTCGTAGAATTATAGAATGGTTTGGGTTGGAAGGGACCTCAAAGACCATCCAGTTCCAGCCCCTCTGCCATGGCAAGGACACCCCCCACTAGACCAGGTTGCTCAAGGCTCCATCCAACCTGGCCTTAAACACTGCCAGGGGTTCCAACAACTTCCTTAGGCAACCTGTGCCAGTGTCTCACCACCCTCAGGGTGAAGAACTTCTTCCTTGTATCTAGTCTAAACCTGCTCTCTCCCAGCTTCCCACCATTACCCCTCATCCTATCACTGCAGGCCCTTGTGAAAAGTCCCTCCCCAGCCTGCTTGTAGGCCTCCTTCAGGTACTGTCACACATCTTGAAACTGGAGGTGAAGCCATTAGAATTCAACAAGAACCTACCTAAAATTTCAGAGAAAATTAAAACAAAGTATGGAAAAATGGATTTGGACTATGAAAAAAATAGTGAAAATGCTCCATGGCTGGCTTCTGTACAGCTCAGAAAACAGAAGAAACACAGGCCTTCATCACCGATATGAGTGACATACCAGCAGACAGGTATGGGTGACATTGCAGAGGGTGTCGGTTGTGGGCCAACTGATAAGCAAGAAGTGGATGAGGCCTTCCAGCAAGCTTGCCTATGTTACAAAACTGCGAGGAGTGGCTGATGCACCAGAAGGTTATACCGCCCTCGAGAGGGGGACCTCAACAGACTGGAGAAATGGTCTGATAGGAACCTCATGAAGTTCAATGAGGGAAAGTGTGAAGTCCTACATGTGGTGAGGAACAACCCCATGCACCAACATATCCTGGGGGTCACCCAGCTGGAAAGCAGTTTTGCAGAAAAGGATCTGGGGGTCCTAGTGGGCGCTAAATTGACCATGATCCTTTGTGGCAAATAAGGCCAATGGTATCCTAGGCTGCATTAGGCAAAGTGTTGCCAGTAGGACAAGGAAGGTGATTCTTCCCCATTACTCAGCAATAGTGAGGCTACACCCAGAGTGCTGCATCCAGTTCTGAGCTCCCCAGCACAAGAGATATTTGGGAGAGACTCCAGCCAAAGGCCACAAACATGATGAGAGACTGGACCATCTCTCCTGTGAGGAAAGGCTGAGAGAGCTGCTTAGCCTAAGGAACAGAAGGCTCAGAGGGGATCTCATCAATGCATATAAATACCCAAAGGGAGGGTGTTTAGACAAAGCCCATCTCTTTCCAGTGTTGCCCAGTGACAGGACCAGGGGCAATGGGCACACGTTGAAACACAGGAGGTTCCCTCTGAACATCAGGAAACACTTTTTCACTGTGAGGGTGACTGAGCACTGGCACAAGTTGCCCAGGGAGGCTGTGCAGTCTCCCTCCTTGAAGATATTTAAAAGGTCTCTGGACACAGTCCTGGGCCACCGGCTCTGGGTGGCCCTGCTTGAAGAGAGGGACTGGAGCAAATGACCTCCAAGCTCCCTTCCAAGCTCAATCATTCTGTGGCTCTGCAGTTCTGTGACCACTGCAGAGAGGCATAAATCCTTCAGTGAATCTAACCTCCAATTAAAACTTGTATCAGTCAATTGTCAGTGGAAGCTACCAGAATTCAAACTGCAACTTCTCATTAATGACACAGAAATACTGGGCAGATTGTGGTATTTGATGAAACTGCTATTTATATAGGATGTAGTAAATTACTTCAAGATGACAGCAAGACAAGAAGTATCTAAGAACATACACTTTCCTCCCCTTAACTGTTGATGAACAACAGAGCTTCAAAAATCTTTTATAAAACTTCGATATGAAGTGAACACTGATTATAGATTATAAACTTTGTATTTAAAGGTACTACATGTTTAAATTACTGAAAATAATTTCTTTATTTTATATGCTATGAATGTAATATTGTCTTGATTTTCAATGATAACAAGAATTTAACAACTATTGGTTTTTCAGTTTTTTTATCCATAGTCTCATTTATGGACCAGGAACCCAGCACACCAGGCACTTTACAAGCTTGCAACACAAATCTCAAAGACTTTTAATTTAAGTCTTAAATTATTTTTATTGTATTTGTTCTTGTTCAAAGTTCCAAATTATGCCAGTTTAGAAATACACATAATCAGAATTTTCTCATCAGCTGTTTTTATTGTCATCTTCTCTGGTAACCTAGAAATTGGATTAAAGTCTGCAGAGATTTTTGCTTCACATTTCTTAGATCACTGTGTGTTTTGGCTGACTTGTATTTTTATCAGCATCAAAGGGAGGGAAAAAGAAGAAATATGTACTTACTTCTTCCATATAACTCATGCATAAGAAAAGGAAATACTTGAATAACAAGCATTCACAGCATCCTGTTCTTCCACTGAATTGTTACTGATGCATCCCCAAAGACTCCTCAGTGTGATCTGATTTAAAATGTACTTTGAAGCAGCTACAAGCTTGTCTTGAGCTAATTATCAAGTAACAACACACTACCATACTTGACAAGTTGCACCATTTCTAAGTAAAGTTAAGTCTCTCTTCTGTTTTGTTTTGCTTTTTGATGGTAAAACTAATGCTGACCTTAAGGCATGTGAATAAATCTCATGTCGGACAGCTTGCTGAAGCAGCTTCTGGAAAGACACCCAGCCATTTATCATCTTCATAGCTGATAATATCTCCTGTAAAACGATATCAATTAATAGCAGGTAAATAAACCAGTAAAGTGAGAAAGCCTTTTAGCATTTCAGTGTAATTAAGAAATGGGGAGGAGAAGGAAAATACTAAGGCAAAGTCTGAACAATTTGTCTATATTTACAGAAAGGTGAATTAAAGTCTTGTAGAACTTAAAGAAAATCTGCTTAGTACTGATGAGAGTCAGATTAGCATGCCCATGGGTTTTAGTGGGGTTAGTACATGAAATAAGGTTTTACTCAGGAAGAATGAAGTTTGATAGCAACATACATCCTGTTAAGGGCTGTAAACAACCATGACTTTCTCTGCTGTGTGAGCACATCCCTCTTAGATCCTCCTTTTGGATAGACCCTGCAGGATCTATCTTTTGGGGTTTGGGCAGGAATATACTTTTCACTTTTCTTCCTGGAATTTCTTCCTCTTCTGTTTGCAAACAGCAGAAAAGCTCTGTTTCTCTTAAAGAGTAAGAGGTGTGGTGGGTTGATCCTGGCTGGATGCCAGGTGCCCACCAAAGCCTCTGTCACTCCCCTCCTCAGCTGGACCAGAGAGAGAAAAAATACAATGAAAGGCTCATGGGTCTAGATAAGGACAGGGAGAGATCACTTACCAATTACTGTCGTGGGCAAAACAGACTCATCTTGGGGAAACTAACTTATTAGCTGTCAAATCAGAGAAGGATAATGAGAAATAAACCTAAATCTTGAAAAAAACATCTTCCCCACAACTCTCCCTTCTTCCCAGGCTCAAGTCTGTTCCTGATTTCTCTACCTCCTCCTCCCTAGAAGTGCAGGGGGTGGGGAATGAGAGTTGTGGTCAGTTCATCACATGCTGTCTCTGCCGCTTCTTCCTCCTTAGGGGGAGGACTCCTCACACTCTTCCCCTGCTCCAGTATGTGTCTCTTCACAGGGTGCCGTCCTTCAGGAACAGACTGCTCCAGCGTGGGTCCCCTACAAGGTCACAAGTCCTGCCAGCAAACCTGCTCCAGCCTGGGCTCCTCTCTCCACAGGGCCACAGGTCCTTCCAGCAGCCTGCCCAGTGTGGGCTTCCCATAGGATCACCACCTGCTTCGGGCACATCCACCTGCTCTGGCGTGGGCTCCTCTATGGGATGCAGGTGGGTATCTGCTCCACCTTAACCCTCCATGGGCTGCAGAGGCACAGCCTGCCTCACCATGGTCTTCACCACAGGCCCCAGGAGAATCTCTGCTCAGGCACCTGGAGTACCTCCTCCCCCTCCTTCTTCACTCACCTGGGTGTCTGCAGAGTTGTTGCTCTGATATATTCTCTCTCCAGCTGCAGTAGCACGGTTTTCTTTTCCCTCTTCTTAAATATGTTACCCCAGAGGTGCCACCACCATCACTAATGGGCTCGGCCTTGGCCAGCAGTGGGTGTTGGAGCTGGCTGGCACTGGCTCTGTCAGACATATGGGAAGCTCACAGAAGCCATTCCTGTAGCCCACCCCCCCCCCCCCCAAAAAACTTTGCCATGCAAACCCAATACAAGGGGTTCTCCAGGCCCCTTTTGCATGATGTTATTCAGCAATTTGACTGATATAAGGTTTATTCACAGACTTTGAGGTCTAGAATTGCAGGTACTGAATTCTAGGGAACTAAAAATAATTACAGGTCCATTTAATGTAATGCTCCAATCAAATGCCTAGAACTGCTCATAGGTACTTTGGCAATTTTAGTATATCTGTAAAATAGCAAGGCTGATTTTGATGCAGCTCAAGCACTCAAATGCATTTTACTATTTACCTTCATCACAGTACATAACATACAAAAGTGTAAGGTCTCATTTAATAATTTGTCTTTCAAAACTTAGTTTTTATGAGGAGGCTACTAGACTTCTGCCTATCATTGTCTAAATGAATGTAATGTAACTTAAAAGCAGCATAAAAGTTTTAGGAGTTCCTAGCAAGCTTAAGATGCAGAGTTAGATTAATCTAAGGCTTACAGAACATGGTGAAGAGAGGGTCCTGACTGCTTTCAGCACAGAAGAATATTAGAAATTTTAAACAATATAGATGAAAATTCACCCTTTCTAGGCTTGTGTTTCCATTGCTGCTGAAGAAACATAACCAGAAAGTAGACAGAGAGTTGTTTTAGCTGTTTGCTTTAATCAAATGCACCTGTGAGGTTACATTTCCCTAATTCCCACAGCTGGCATTAAAATGGATCTAGCTAGCTAGCTGGAGATTTAAAAGTAGCCTTTCAAGTTCACCTTTAAGAAGCTATATTAGCTTTGTCTAGTAGCCTGTTTAGTAATGCAGCATACAGCATACCTGGCTTTAGACAGGACTAGAGATCAAATCTAACCTCATAAATCTCCCAGTTCATGACTACAGGAAGCTGTCAAAAACTAGATGTTTTCTCATTCTCCAGGGGCTGGTGTACTGCTCTGGATCTCTCCTAAGTGCCCTCTAGCAGCTGATCACCAAAATGTGTAATAGCCTTGGGAAGGACTACACTACCCTTTTGACCCCAGAGGTAATATTTTGATAGGGCTTGACCTTAATAAGACTGCCAGCATAAAAGCCTAACAGTAAGATTAAAGGAAAACCTTTTCTGAATAACAAATAGCTGAAGAAAACATTTTCTGCACACTCCATAAATTATTACATTTACCTCTGGCAAGTACATTTAGAGAAAATCGTGTTCTGAATCACATTTTGGAATACTCTGAGTCAACGCCAGTTGCTAACCCAAAAAGACTAGCTTGCAAACAAATGCTGGGCAAAATTCTACCGCTTTGACTCGTTTTGATCATTATTTGACCAACAAATTCTACTAAATACAAATGACTGGACTTCTCTCCCTTTCTGAATTACTCTTTTACATTTATTCTACTGTTTAATTAATTTCATTCCAATTTAGGGCAAAGAATAAAGATTTCAGATGTCTTAGGGTGCCAGAATGTCGGGGGGTTTTTTTGCACCATAATGAAAAAGAATAACCCTTACCACTTTTATTGACAATAGATTCTGAATCAGTATTTGTAACCCTATTACTTGACCACTACAAGTAAAATCCGACAAATTGCTTTCTCCTTCCATTCCCTTTCCAGCCATGTGTCACAGATAATGTATTCTTTTCTTTGAGCCTTACAGCTAATACAGTTCCCTGCTGTACCTTGTGGGAAAGTGGTGTCATCTGAGCCACTGGGTCCATGATGAGCTTAATTTCTGTAGGATGCCAGAGAACTTAAATGGTTTACATAGTGTGAAGAAACAATTAAGCTGCCTAGAAGCTACATGATGCATAGCAAAATAATAGGTAAGAGGAGGACAGAAGCTTCAGAGTGAACTAGATTTGCTGTCCAGACAAGCAATTTGGAGTGCCTGAAGTGATGATAAAACGCACATTGGCGTAAAATTTCACTTTAGTAAAACCTCTCCAGCAATGACACTGCCACGCTCCTTTTTCGGTGCCGATTTTTTTCTTTCCTCATCACTGTAGTCTAAAAGCACATGCACGTGTATAATAAATGTTACTTCATGCAGATTTACCTCATTTTGTTCTGTAGGAGTTTGTAAACTAAATGCAGATTTCACTCTAGATGAAAAAGTTCAGGGAAATTTCTTGGACTTCGCAACCTGTGGGTAACACAGCTTGAGAGTCCTTGAAAACAGCAGAGCCACTTTCTGAAAATTCTGTCCCTGATTTAAGAGTAGTGTTTTCTTTTCCCACTAAAAGCCATGATGCAAAAGCCACAAAGATGAGCTCCATCTACTTTGACAGCTTCTGAGAGTGATCTTATGAGCAAGTTCCAGCAGAACTTATATAACTGGTAGGAGTGGAAATTAGACTTTGAAGAAACATTAGTTGTTAAAAGTTCCACAGTTATTTTAATAGGTTAACTATATTTTCTTTTCACTGAAATGACACCACAGTGTGTAAATTGTTTATGGATTACATCAAAGCTTATAAATTAATTCTACTAATTTTTTCATTACAAGAAACATGCAGGCCATGGTATGCTTATTTACATGTGGCGCTTTAGTATTGTGTTGGTTCTGCTTATTGCAAGTGAAAATCACAACAAAAAGAATAGTGAAATGGCTGCAAAATCCTTTTTGTGGCTGAAATGTAAATCTAGCTTTTCCGAGTTTTTATTGATTCCAGTTCCATAATATCTGAGTGTTTCCCAGGCTAATTAGATTAGCATAGGAAGGCTCCTAACGGAATCTTTAGCTCTGCTCCAAAACTAATTGCAGAAGGTTTGTTTGTTTATGTTTGTAGGGAAAATGGTAGCTGCCATTGAGAATGTCATTCTAATTATGGTGGAAAAGATTTGTCGGAGAGGATGTATGGAGAAGTGGACAGACTTTGAATTATTCTAGTCTTCCCTGAAAACTCATTCTACACCAAGATCTTTCTGCACATACTATTCAGCTGTCATAAATATACCTCTCTTGTACTGTAATCTCGTATTAACAATGAAGGTAGGATGTTTCCTAATAAGACTCTGAAAGAAGAACCAAGATTGAAAAGTCTTTTGGGAGTTAATTTCTATTAGAGAATCAGGGGTTTATTCGCTTATGGCAACCTATACCTGTAAGACCAGTGTCTTGAGACAGTAAGGAACCAACATACACCTTTCCCCTTCCAATATAAAAAATAATAATAACTGTACTCTGATGCATAGATCATTGTGCACAGATCCTCATCAGATGCAAAGAAAATTGTAGAAAACACTAAAGTCAACCTGGAAATGAAAGAGGTCATTTATCCAGTTGTTCAACAAGAAGCAAAAATAATAAAACCTAGTTTCATGTGTGTTTGTACTCTTACAGTCCCAGTGCTTCACCGTGACATGTTCATCTGAGGAAAAATAGTTCTGAAAGGTTCACTATGGACCCACACCTGTGTGGACTGACTGGCCTATGCACATAAGCTTGTTAGCAATCTGGCTGCTACCAAGTGGAAGATATGAGGCAGAGTTCTTCCTACTTTTTTCTCAATAGGTGTGCTAATTTCATTCATTTATGCATACTTAATGAATAGTTTATTGGAAATAATGGTCTTTTTAGCCCTTTTCCAAATCTGGTTGAAATTGATGAAAGGGCTTACAAGCAGTTCTGGAGAAAACTGGCTGACGGACAAGGAAAAAGACAAACGGGAATGGGCAAACAACAGGCAAATAGATCACATAATTACATAAGACTTATTTTATTGGAAACCAGGACAAAAAAAAAAAAAAAGAACCTATTTCTACACCAAGCTAATGTTATCTCACCATCTAAGCCTGATAACAGGGCAATATCTGAAGCCCTGTATGTCTTTGATGAAAAGGAGCAGCCACTTCCAGTGGAAGTATGTGACACTGCCTTGGACAGTTCAGGTCACACTGTGTGTGAGACACTTGCTCTTCACAGAAGAATTTAATCTGAAACATCTTGGCAATTTGATATGGATATTGGCTGCTAAAATCACCGACATATAGGACATAATCTGTTACAAAAAGTGTATTTTTTTAATTAGTTTTTACAAATACTGTTCAAGTGCTGATGAAGAGCAAGCTATTTCTTCAAAATCAGTCACTAATAGTTGCTTATGCCTATACAGCACATTTAAAGGTATCTGAGAAGATGGGTAATATTATTTGATTTTACAGTTTAGAGAATTAAGACACAGAAATTAAATGGCTCGGGCAGTGGTCATCTGACAAGGTACTGTGGAAGTCTGCATGTCCTCCTGGAAGGACAGCCTGTTCAGCAGCACACTGTGACTGAATTTAGTAGTATCATCTGATCATTTAGATTATTCTAGGAAAACGAAGTCTGTCCATTACCCTAGTAATCCTGTCCAGATGGAGCAAAAAAGAAGCCCAAGGATAGCATCTTCCCTATGAGAAAGACCAGAAGCAGCACTTGCGGGTGTTTGGACCGCATCATAGCAATATGGAAAAAGCATCCAAAATCACAGGCTCCTGCCACAAACCCAACCTCCATAGAGCCCCATGGAGACCTCTCTGTCACACCTGTGAATAACCCGATAAGTCAAACAGTAGACAGCAATACAGGACAGCAGTAATGAAGCCTGCCCCTTGGGGTTGGGGGTGTGTGTGTGCATGTGCTCGTGCATGTGTATGCGTGCGTGTCTAGATGTTAATGTGTAAAACCTCATATATGAAGCTGAAAGCAACAGACGTACTTACTGTGTAAGCCAGCCCTTGCACTGATGTGTAATTCTGCCATGTTTCCACTGCCCTTGTGAATGATATTCATTTTGTCTGTGTCTTCCCAGTTACATGTTAAGATCTTTTGAGGAATTACTTTTTCAGGTAGAATCTGTAGAGTGAGGGAAGCTTGCAAGAAGCTACAGGGTTGGCTCTGGAAACTAATCCTGTGTGCGGCATGTGAAGAGCTGTGATCCTGTGGCTCATGCAAGCACTGAGAGGAATGAACAATGAGCAGGCATTCCAAGGGCCAAAGAAAACTGAGGAGCACTTTAAACAGAAAGTCACCGGCCCAACCATGTTTGAGCCCAGAAGCAAGAATTAACTCCAGGGTTATAGTTGACAGTGGGAGAGTTGTTTGTAAATGTACATATATGTTTGCATATATGTCTGTATCAGTTTTTGCTATTTCAGGGACCCATCTATAGCAACAATTAAAATTCAGTACGGCTTCTGCTATCTAAAATGTTTGACACAAATATCTTCCATGTTGCCACATCTTTTGATACCACTTGACATCTGTAAGAAACATGGGCAAAAGAAAGCCCTCCAAGAGGGATTTCTCCTTGTCGTTAGTGGTAAAAGAGAGGGGCTATTGGTTTGGAGTTGGATTGTTTGTTGTATAGAAATGGGACAAATTACAAACATTACTGCTCCCTACGAATGTTTTTTCACATCAAAATATATGAGTTTTTTTTTCTGCTCTTAAATCAGACCCCATATGCCAGTTAACAATAAGAAGCTATTTTGAAATAATCTGGGTTTTTAATGAACTGAGAGTATTGAGCCACTTTCTCAGTTGTCTCTTTCCTAAATATTTTTAATACAATTTTAATATAATAAACTATGATTAGTAAATTTTTCAGGTAGTGGCCAGCTTTGAAGTTTTCTCACTACACTTGTAAAGTGGAAGACTTCACTATAGATGGAATTCTCTGAGGATTCAAAATAAAAAAGTTCATCACAAAACCTGCAGAAAATAATTCAGTAGGAAAAAAAAAAAAAAAAAAAAAAAAGAAGAAAGGAATCAGCAGTCTAGAAGCAAAGATGGTTCCTTTATCTCTCCTGAAATGTCGAGACCAATCAGGCAAATGATTATGTGATGATATATATCAACAAGCAAGGGGACATTAGAGGAAATGAGAGGATCAAAGAATGTAAATGTTTCTTCTCATAGCTAAAGAGACTTCTGCAAGGTGTCTCACACTTGCAAAGAGGCAAAATGCCATCACAAGGTGTACAGAATACAATTACACATGTAGTCATGGTGGCATATTATGAAGATATACTACCTATAAAGTGAGGTGAGACCTAGAGGTACCTAATGGCTTTAGCAGTCTTACAGAGTATCTAAATCATTACCCCTGGAAGGTGTTTATTTTCACAGAGCAAGGTGAGTTGCACAGAGGATGATAGAAAAACTTGCAATAAGTGGAGAGGAGAGATGTAATTACACATTCATCCACTGTATAATTGCAGTGTGTGTCAGCATCTTGAATGTTGTATGCAGTTCTGGTCCCTTCATCTAAAAAGAATACAGCAGAATGGAAAAAGAGCTCAGAGACAGCAACAAGAAAGATAAAAGGTATGGCACAGCTCCTGAACAAGCAAAGATTGAATAGACTAAGCCTTCTCAGCTAGGGAAAGAAATGACTGAGGGGTTGTATGATGGAGCTGTATAAACATTGTGACTGGCATAGAGTCAGAGTAGAGGGAATCTTTTTTATTTCTGTCTTACAGAAACAACTGGAGGCCATAATGAAACTAGCAAGTGATATTTTTGAGACAAAGAAACAAAAAAGAAAAATTTCACACAATGTCTAGGTAGAAGTTTCATAGCTAGCCACAGGACACTGTAGGTGCTAAAAATCTGTGTACGTTCAGAAAAAGACTGGGCAAGCTTGTGGAAGAAAACAATTCTTTGTATCAGGAAAGCTAAGAGCTACGGACTGCTGGATAACGGTAATCAGGAAAACTATTTTTCTTCAAATGCTTGCCCTTCCTTTTTGCTCTTCTATGGGCAACTGGTGCTGGCGACAGCTGGAGACAGAGGTTTGCACTTTGCTCACTGGATCCACGTAGTCATTCCTACAACCTTGATTAGGTATCGCCCTTGGCATTAGGTGCTGAGATCTCTGAATTGTCCTACAGGTAACAAGTGCATCAGGCTAAGTGAAGATGCAGTCATAAATGACTCAGAACTAGTCTTCCCACCCAAGGTGAGCCTGATAATGTTGGAAAATGCAGTTGTGTGTACTCAGTTCTGGCATGACAATAAAGTAATAGTGCATCTTCCTTATAGTTCAATGAAATGCCCACAGCAATAAGGTAATTTTAAAGGCATATGAAGTCAGGTTTTGCTTCACTCCTCAGTCAGCATGACACAGCAGAATGTGGCAGGGCAGAAAAAGGCTTATTTTTTTTTCTATTATTACTTTACACACCACTAAATACATATTTATCAAATGTTTTGTTTTCTAACCTCATGTTCTCTCTGTCAAGGCTAAAGCATGCAGATGAAAAATATGTCATGGAAATTACAAATGGGTGTATAGGCTATGGGGAAATGATGTATGTAATGAATTAAATCTGCAGATTAGATAGAGAATACTAATGAGTTTAAACAATATCAGATCAGGGTATTCAGATTCACCAGAATCACTGAGCCAGAGCAGGCAAGTTTGTGCTCTCTCATTCTTTCTCTCTCTCTTTTTTCTTCCTCTGCAGCCTGAACAGATTAATTGCTGGTTCCATGCAAGGTTAATAATCACTACCAACTGCCAGATTCACTTAAGAGTTTACAGAAGAGATATTAACAACACACTGATATCGCAAATCATGGGACTTCTGAGAAGTCATCTCTGCCAGGAAAAGAGGGAAATAAGACTCAGTATTTCATGCAGACAGACTCAGATCTACCACAGCTGTTTAGCTAGTTTAGAAAAACAAATAAAATTAAAAATTATGCCCCTTCCCTATCCTAACATAACTGAGCACAGAAAATGGGTTTAGAGAGAAAGGAGACTGAAAGGGTGACACAGAGATTTCATTCTTTATTCTGAAATATTTTAGTGAAGATATTAATATCCTGAAATATTTTACTGAAGGTATTAATATTAAGGGCAGTTAATTTTATGGAGGAGCATGAATTAGGAAAATCATAGGAATCAAGTCACAGAAAAAAATCTGTCTCTGTATGTGTGTGCATGTGTTGGTGTGGGAGGCAGAAGGATAAGGGATATTATGGACTGTTGGACTGCTGGAGAGGAAACATCCTAAAGAACAGTACAGCAATAAATCAGGCATACGATGCACTTTTCAATAGCTAAAACGCTATTTCTTTTTCTTGTTTAGGAAGTAATGCAGCAGATCCTTTAAAATAAATAATTGAGGATCTGACAGTTCCAAGGATAATGTCCTGCAATGATTAAGACAGACCTGTGCTTCTTCCAGATACCTATCAGGGAATCAGAAATGACTCACTGAAAGGAAAAACAAACAAACCTTATTGTCTTCTTCCTGATGCACCTCTGCTTACTGTTACAACTGCTGAGGTGATGAAAGCTGATGCACCTCCGAATAATATCACCTTATTTGCCCAACTGGAGTTTATTTAAGAACCAAGAAGATGACAGTGTTTACCTTATTGTCTCACACACCCACTCCCTCAGCTTTCCTTGGGGAGGTGGCTGCTGCGCTGGATCAGTTGGGCAGAAAGTCGTGTTGGTTCCTGCTGTGCCACCGCTCACTGGTGCCCACTTTAGACATCAGTGGTCATGGTCCCTGCCTTCCCCCAGCATTGATCTCTGCTCACCTGCCCCACCTCCAGGAGATTTCCCTGCTTCCAGGATCCTGCCTCCAGTCAGGAGCTTCACCTTCATCTTTCTGACACCAATTCTGCTTTGGGGGAACACTTCTCTTGGGCACCAGCTCTTCTTTGCAGGCCTCAGAAAGCCCCACTCTTCCCAGTCTAATAGTCTGTCTGCAGAAGGATAGCATGGGATGAGCCTTCTAATTGGTCATTCTGTTCTGTGCCTCTGTATTACCTGAAGGATTCAGGATGTGCCACTTGTTTTTAATCTGACTGTTACCAGAATTCACCACCAGCCTGTCCTGGTCACAGCCAGGATGTAGCAGGCTTTTGTCAGGGAATTCCAAAGTTCAGTTTTCGACATTCACCCCCAGCACACACACATTCTGTTATTAGCCTCCTGTTAGCATTCACAATTTACTCTTTTTTTTTTTTTTTGGCCTTTGACACCTTGATGGGAAAATCTTTAGGACTTTAGCACTACTTATATGAGGGAGACCAGAAAATACACATTATGTCCTACAGTACCTCTCCACTCTACAGTACCTTGGACCACTACTGAAGACAGACCACATGCAGAAAAGTTTCACAAAGCCTTATTTTATACTTCTGTATATTCAGATTATACCCAGATAACATAAATCCCACCTAAACCCATGCATTTAGGATTTCTTTAAGGTGAGAAATCTTTACCGATCTAAAACCAACCAGAGTTAGGCAGACGTAAGCTGAATAAAGCCCTTACTCACTCCAGCATAAAAGGGAACTGTGCTGCAGAAAAGTCATCTCTTTTGAGTGACCTTAAAGGCACACCTTGGCAATGCCTCAAGAGGCTTTATACATTCTCATTTTGCCCATGCTTAGGACTATACCTAAAGGCAGCATTTAAGTCTGAATCAGGCTTCAACTTGAAGTCTAGTAAAATGGACTTTCATGAAACATCTTCAACTGTCTGCCTCCCAGAGTGACAAATATAGGTCTTTGTTCTTCTGCTTCATCACTGAGTCTTTCACTGAATGAAAGCCGTCACTGAGTGACCAATGAGTCATTGTCTCAGTCAGCATCACTGAGACTTTTTGTGCTTCAATTCTTCATAACATTTTAGATGCAGTGATGTGGAAAATAACTACAAAGAATAAATAAAGAAAGGCAAAGTTCTTCTTAAGTTACTTTCAAAGCACAATCCTGCTCAGAGAACTAGACCTTAACATTTGTCCTTTCAATGTTACACTCTTCAGTCTCTTATTTTTCAGCAAGGAAATTCTTTTCGCCCTAGCAATTTAATATACAGTAGAGGTGGAGAGCAAGTCTTGTCATGCCCAGCTTCATAACTGTCTGACGAACACAGATTCCAGAGAAATTATTGATTTTTTCATTGCTATTAGTGATATATGAATCTGAGGCAACAAAAAAAAACCCAGAATTTTGCAAATTATTCTTGTTTGACCTTCTCTCCAGCTAAGTATGTGATATGCATGTACATATATGTAGGTACCTACATACTTTACATAGTTGTTATTCAGTGACTTATTTTTATCATAAACATTCACAGGCCACTATCCATAAACAGTTAAAATACTTCCTAATATTCAGCTTGTCAAACAGGTTTTTCTTCTGAGTTTCTATCCGAACTTACTTCCCCAGATACAGTAGCTCTGAAACCTGCAGAGAGTTGTTGTTGAATGTAAAGCCATCAGAGTTGCTCCCATACTTACCATACCTCATTTTCCTGTGGGAAATACAGTCAGCCTTGATTCCTCTAATACAAAACAGAACAAAAGACCTGATATATCTTTGACGTGTCACGTAGGAAAGACTGCTTTTCTGAAAGAACCTGCCTTTCTGGCTCTGTTTTGTGGCATATTGCTGCATTCCTATCCGTCTTCAAGTATAGTAGAGGGCACTCTGGAATTGTTCCAACAGATACTTTTTTAAGGCTGAAAGTCCCCTGTATTTACATAAATGTGTAGTACCCCACTGTGGAGTTTGACAAATGCTACAAGCTTGCTTTTTTAAGATCCATAAGGAGTTAAGCAGAAAAGGAAGGATGTTCAGAGTTGAACAGAAGTTTGGCACAAAAAGAGTGGATTAATCTCAGGAAAAGTTAGACATTTTACTGAGGAATCTAAATTAGGATTGAAATTGCCCTGGTAGCACTACATGGTCCATGGACACAAGTAAACACCTTCAGTCTATCTAAGATTTTAATCACATTCTGGACAAGCCCATCTTTTCATTGGTCACATAGCATGCTTATTGTGACTATGTCTCTGACTGAAGCATCTCAGGCAGGTGCATACAATTAAATAATAATAGCAAAAAACCAAGTTCAAAATCCCTTTCAGTAGGCACTGTGAAGACCTAGAAAGCTCCAAGGTCTTTGAGACATTTTACTACTGGGGTTTTGTTTAGGAAATCATTCCTGAAAATTTTTCATGTGACAAGAGAGCTTCTCTTTATATTATTTTGCATTTCTTTAAAAACGAAGTTAAACTGAGAGCCAAACCTGCAATTTCTTTCCTGCATGTGTATTCTAACTTCCTAGGGCTGCATAGGTGAGTCACAGATCACCTATGCAAGTAAAGTGTGGACAATATTACCTGAAAGAAATGGATTTGGGATGACAGAATACTTGTCAATGGAACACCACTGTCCTGTTCAATATAATTTCTGGTAAAATAAATATACATTGTTATCTTTCCTCATCAAACTGCAAAGTTGAAAAGCATTTTTAAATGTTCAATATATATTAAATACAGACAGAAAGAAGAAATACTGGTTGTGCTCTGTGTTTGTATGTCTTAAACAGTGCCTCATTTTGTCATATCTCAACCCTTGTTATTACTCAACTTTGGTTTAACTTTCCTGCAGATTGTTACTGGCAGAAATGCAAAGTTCCAAACCAGAGTTTCCAAAACATCTTTCCCTTGTCTCCCCATATATTTGTAAAAATCATAAGGGAGTGAAACACAAGTTTCTTGAATTTCTTTCCCACTTCATATCTTTTTCACCCAATGCTCATGTTTAATATCTTATATTTGCTCCAGGGTGATGATCTATGATACATTGACTCGTAAAGGCTTATTATAACTAAGGCATCTAGAGCTGTATGAAGAAAAGGGTACAAAGTTCTAAAATCATAGAGTAAAAATCACAACAAAAATGTGATATCATGTGTGTTTTTTGGAATACATTCTCCATAATTTGTAGACTGTTTTCTGTTTTATGAACAGCTTCTCAGTGAAGTTGAAAAGGCATACTTGAATATAGATCTCTGTCTTCATGTCTAAAATGATACATCAGGCATAAAACTAACAGAGATGTTTTGTCCTGGAACCAATCCCTTGCTGTTGTTTATGTTACTTTATCTTCTTATTCCTGAGTTCATAATTTGTTGAATAGTGACACTTTGAACAGAATTGTTGGAAAAATTCATGAGAGTCTGCATGAGCAGAGAGAGCTTTAACATAAAGCTAGATATTATTTAGGCGCTGATCCTGCAAGCGTTTATCCACAAGATGAGCTAAGTGTACACAAGACTGAATTGGGTGGCCGTGGATTTTAATGTAATCCCTTTGATTTTCCCAGTCATTTGCAAATTTCAGTCACCAGCACAGAAAGCTGGGAATAGAATAGCCAGGTGCATCATCAACCCAGAAAAAGATACACCTCATTGTACAACGCACACACATATATATAGATAATAAACATAATCAAAGATTAATCCTAATGAAACCTGAGTGCCACAGACTGTCATAGAAGAATAATGAAAAAGCTATATTCAAATCAGGTGCAGTGGTCTGGGTTTAGTAAATATCTCTTTGGTCTAATCACTGCCATTGATCACTCATCTGACTGAGTAATCAGATATAGCAAAGAGAACTTTATTAGCCTGTGATCCAGTAAGGAGAAAAACCAAACAAACAAAACTCAACTGTTCAGGAAAGATACTTGCCAATGATTGTAGAGAAAATAGTGTAAACACTTTCTTGAGTTGTGTCCTCAACAGGAAACTGAGCTGCTACTCTTGTTTTGAAGTACTTCTGAATATCAAATTGCAAAATAACTGATATGTATTACAATATGAGAAAACTTAGACTTTGAAATCCAGGTGCTTCTACACAGGATCTGTTTGATGATACCTTGTTTCTACAGCTATGCCACTGTTTGACTAAAACTGAAGGAGTTTGGTAGAATAGGGACTTCTGAATACAGTTCTCAAATCCACAAGTTTGCTTTACTTTCTAATTCATTATGAGATTACTGTTAAACGTAAGACATTAGTTTTCTCATATTGCTTGACTTTCTGTAGAAGGGGTAGATGACCCACTCACACTCAATCAATATATTTTGAATATGGCCTGTAAAATTAGCCAATGACATAATATTTCGTGTTAACAGTTTGGATTCTATCTGAAATGAACATAAATATATCTTACACTCTCTTTCTTGTTTGGACTGTTTTGTGCTTATATTTTTCACCAACTTAGTCATTCCTGGTTAGCCCACCCTACCTCATCATTGAAGCAGCATTTGTCAAGGAGGAAGGCCGGTCTGTTGCTTTTGAGGGTAATTTCTAACTGAATTACCTCTCTTTCTGTAGAATTACCAACCTGCTCCATTTGAGACAAATGGGACTGGCAGTCTGCAGGTGGTAAGCAGCAGACAGGTGGCCCTGCTGCTACTACACATCTACAGAGAGTTAAGAGCACTCTGCATGTAGTCATGATTGATGCTGGTACAGCCTTGGTAAACATGCTCCACAGGTAGACAGCGTCAACAAATGTGCTTTAGAAACAGCCCCTGCTAGGCAGAACAGAGTCTCTTAAACAAGGAAAAAAACAGTATTTCAAGTAACTTTCTACTGTAAATTGCAGGTTCTCATTAAACTTTTCAGTTCCTCTATGACAGAAAAAAAAGACTAATTTAGCAATGAGATGTCAATTCATTCTAAAATGACTGTTGCTGAAACCTAATTTAAGAACTCTGTGTCTCACCTTATCAAAATCCCTTCATTTAAATGCGTAGAAATATAGGATCACAGAATGGTTTGGGTTGGAAGGGATCTTAACGATCATCCAATTCCAACCCCCTGCCATGGGCAGGGACACCTTCCACTGGACCAGGTTGCTCCAAGCCACATCCAGTCTGGCCTTGAGCACTGCCAGGGAGGGGGCAGCCACAACTTCTCTGGACAACCTATTCCGGGGCCTCAAGACTCTCATAGTAAAGAATTTCTTCCATATCTCTAGTCTAAATCTCCCCTCTTTCAGTTTGAAACCATTACCCCTTGTCCTACCTCTACATGACCTCATAAAAAAATTCCTCCCTATCTTTCCTGTAGGCACCCTTGAAGTACTGGAAGGCTGCTATAAGGTGTTCCCAGAGCCTTATCTCTCCAGGATGACTAAACCCCAGCTCTCTCAGCCTGTCCTCACATGAGAGGTGCTCCAGCCCCCTGAGCATCTTCATGGCCTCCTCTGGACCTTCTCTAACACACCCATGTCTCTGTTATGCTGGGGACACCAGAGCTGGATGTAGTACTGCAGACGGGGTCTTATTAGAGAGGAATAGAGGAGGACAATCACCTCCTTTGACCTCACTTCTTTTCATGCAGCCCAGGATACGTTTGGCTTTCTGGGCTGCAAGCACACATTGCTGGGTCATTTTGAGCTTCTTGTCAACCAACAGCCCCAATTTGTTCTCTGCAGGGCTTCTCTTGATCTACTCATTGTCCAGCCTGTGTCTGTGCTTGGGATTACCCCGACCCAGGTGCAGGACCTGACACTTGGCCTTGTTGAACTTCATGAGGTTTGCAAATGTCCACCTCTCCAGCCTGTCACAGTCCCTCTGGATGGCCTCCCTTCCCTCCAGCTTGTCAACTGCACCACATGGCTTGTTATCGGCAAACTTGCTGAGGGTGCACTCAGTGCCGCTGTCCATGTCGCCAACCAAGATGTTAAACAGTGCCGGTTGCAATACTGACCCCTGAGGAACACCACTTGTCACAGGTCTCCACTTGGACATCAAGCTCTTAGACTGTGACTATCCAGATCATTCTTTATCCACCAAGTGGTCCATCTGTCAAATCCACATCTCCAGTTTAGAGACAAGGATGTCGTACTGGACAAGGTCAAATGCTTTGCACAAGTGCAGGTAGATGATGTCAGTTGCTTTTCCTTTTTCCACCAATGTGGTAACCCCATTGTAGAAGGCCATCAAATTTGTCAGGCACGATTTGCCCTTAGTGAAGCCTTGTTGGCTGTCACCAGCCGCCTCCTTATTTTCCATTTGCCTTAGCACAGTTTCCAGGAAGATCCATTCCATGATCTTGCCCAGCACAGAGGTGAGACTGACAGGCCTGTAGTTCCCCAGGTCTTTCTTTCTCCTCTTTTTAAAAATGGGCTTTATGTTTCCCCTTTTCCAGTCAGTGGAACTTCAGCACATGGTCTCCTGTTTCCTTCCAGAGAGGACCCACATTTTCCCTAGTCTTCCTTCTATCACCAACATACCTGTAGAAGCTTTTCTTGTTGCCCTTAATGTCCCTGGCCAGATTTAATTCTATCAGGGCCTTGGCTTTCCTAACCTGATCCCTGGTTGTTTGGACAATTTCTCTGTATTCCTCCCAGGCTACCTGTCCTTGCTTCCACCCTCTGTAGGCTTCCTTTTTGTGTTTGAGTTTGTCCAGGAGCTCCTTGTTCATCCACACAGGCCTCCTGGCATTTTCACCTGACTTCCTCTTTGTTGGGATGCATGGCTCCAGAGCTTGGAGGAGGTGATCCTTGAATATTAACCAGCTTTCTTGGGCCCTTTCCTCCAGGGCTGTATCCCATGGTACTCCACCAAGCAGTTCCCTGAAGAGGTGAAATTCTGCTCTCCTAAGTCCAGGGCAGTGAGCTTGTTGTGCGTCCTCCTCACTGCCCTACGGATCTTGAACTCCACCATTTCATGGTCACTGCAGCCAAGGCTGCCCTTGAGCTTCACCTTCCCCACCAACCCCTACTTGTTGGTGAGAAGAAGATCCAAGCATAGCACCTCTCCTTGTTGGCTTCTACGTCACTTGAAGAAGGAAGGGATCACCAGCACATTCCAGGAGCCTCCTGGATTGCTTGTGCCCTGCTGTGTTGTCCCTCCAACAGATATTGGAGTGGTTGAAGTCCCCCATGAAGACCAAGGCTTGTGAACATGAGGCTGCTCTGATCTGTCTATAGAGGTCCTTGTCAGCTCAGTCTTTCTATTCAAGCGTCCTGCAGCAGACCTCCACTATAATGTCACCTGTCCCCGCCCTCCATTTGATTGTGACCCATAAGCTCTCAGCTGGCTCCTCATCCATCCCCAGGCAAAGCTCCATGCACTCCAGCTGGTCATTGACATAGAGGGTGACACCTCCTCCTCGTCTCCCCTGCCCGTCCTTCCTAAAAAGCCTGTATCCTTCCCTTCCAACACGCCACTCATAGGAGCCATCCCACCATGTTTCCATGATGCCAATAAGGTCACAGCCCTGCAGGTGTGCGCACGTCTCTAACTCCTCTTGTCTATTCCCCATGCTATCTGGGTTTGCATGGAGACGTTTAAGTTGGGCCCCAGACACAGCTGACTTTCTGGCTGGAATTCTTTTGTGCTGCTCTTCAGGTGCTCTCATGCTGACCTGTGATGCCTCTCCAGCCTCTGAGCTTCTGTTGCTGGCACTGGCACCAAACTACTAGCAGTGGGTTGGACTGAGGTTCCCCTGGCAAGTTTAGTTTAAATCCCTTTTCACCAGCTTGGCAAGCCTATGACCGAAGATGCTCTTCTCCTTCTCTGATAGATGCACCCCCTCAGCCCCCAGTAGACCAGGTTTCTGAAACCAAGTCCCATGGTCTAAGTAGCCGAACTCCTGGCTATGGCACCAGCCCCATAACCATTCATGGATTCACCTGTACTTGCATACTCTGACTTTTGTTGCTACATCAGTATAATTTTAAAAGCAAGCTCTCAATGGCAGTGTAAAGGGGTGGTGGAAGGTATGTAGTGGGATCAAGAGGGGAAAGGAAGGACAAGTTTAGCTCTTCTGTTAAATTCTGCACTAGTATGGTTTTATTACTTTAACCTAACTTTTTGGTTAATTATTCATCAAATAATGCAATATATATTTTAGTGTGTTTCAAGCAGAAATATAGATTTCAGAATTACATTGAACCTATTATTCTGTATAAGTGCTTTCATCTGTGACACTTGAAAATGCTGATTTATTTAGAAGTTTCTGCTCAGAATTTATGTAGAACTCAGAATATCTAATAATAACCTGGTGGTCGGTAAATGAGCACTACTGTCCCAGTGACAAAGCCAGTGGATTAAGCTCGATAAAATAAAATGAAAAAAAATTAAGTTCAGCAATTCTTCTGCTGCCGTCATCCACTACTGAATGTGTTCCTACTGAGTTTGTTATTACAAAGCCTGACAGATGTTGCTATACTGACTGCAAATTTCTTATTTATACCACCTAAAATGTGCAGTTTCAGGTCAGTTACTAGGGTCTCAACTGAGCCAGATTTCTAAGCATGTGCTTAACCTCAAACTGACTTAGAACAATGAAAATGAGACTGCCATAAATAGTAAATAGAGGTGGCAAGGCACCTGAGTGAGCTGGGGCCTAGGAAGGACCTTGAATTCAGCACTACAAGCAGCATACTATATTAAGGTTTCTTATGTGGTCCTGACTGGGTGGCACAACATCATCTGTGCAGCTCTTCCATAGGAATCTAGTTCTGCCTACAAAGATGCACCAGCAAGTGATTAACCAGATTACGGAAGAAAAACAAACAACAGCCCCTATTTCATTGCCAATATTTGAAGTCTGTGGATGGAGGGCAGTCATTACAGTTGGTAACAAATAATCCAGTGATAACACACAGCTATAGGGTGTTAGGGAAAACCTATTGTGCTTTGGTATATGTGTAATTTCATCCTACAAGAATTTAGTGCATAGTATTTCTCTTCTAGGATACATCCATATTTATCAATCTCGGTTCTCTCTTCTGCCAGGATATTTTAGTTTTGCTGCTTTTCTTGGATATTTAGTTTTTCTTTTTTTTTTTTTTTTTTTTTGAGAAAAACTTTTTTTCCTGAAAGCCTTTGTAGCAGCTATAATGTTGGGACCTTTCTAAAAAAATCAATGTTCAAAATGCCTAGAATATAGATAGTGTTTCCCATGTACTTGTAGTCTTCTAGCTCACTTTTAAATTTTTCAATTATACTTTTCCTTAGTGCTACATTGAAAATGAAGCTCTTTCCTGGGACTAAATACTAAATGTTTGACATTTCATTTTGAACTAGATTGTACAGTTGACTTACCAAGCAACATATTTGATTCTATAAATATTTTTTATTCAACAACATGAAAACCTTTGTTACAGTTTATTACTCCCTTGACAATACAGTGCAGCATGTTAAAAGTCCCTACGTAACACATCCTGCAGTTTGGTGAATAGCACACTCTCCTGCTATGATGACATTCCTAATGCTTCAGTACAAGCATGGCAAAGTAGCTGATCTTTCACCTCCTGGATTACCACTGTCATGCTAGGTGATTAGAGAGAAGTTGGCAGTATCTCCACAGCCTTTTAGAAATGAAACACTGTCTAGCTGCTAGACTCACAATGAGCTTTCAGAATCAGCTTTTAGTTTTTAAGGTGTTCCTAAGTGCAACCCAACAGTACCTCTAGGTAAGAGACAGAATTTCAGATACAGACATGTATATGGTTCCAATATTAAAAAAAAAAAAAAAAATGGTCAAGAGGTTCCTAAGGTCTTCAGGTTTTTTGGACTTACAGGGAATAAGAAGTTCAGAAATGTAGAACTGACAAGTTGGAAGCTCAGCTCCTGACAGGAACCTGTTTTACCGAGTTAGTTGACTAAGTCCTATTAGTAAGATTATACAGATTAGTTTGAAAATGTACCCCCAACTCATCTTTGGAAAACCTTTCAAACCTTGTTTACTTAGGACAACACCTCAGTAACCAGCTGTGAACATATGTCTGAATGTCAGATCACAAGAGCCATAATACCCTGTATCTGCTACCAGCAGTTCCTGTTTCAGTTGTCAGAATAAAAGTGCTGACAAACAGCTTTATCTCTGTATGGGAGCTCCCTCTAGTAGGTCTGAGGGAAGGACTGCATGTTACTTAGAGGGATAAAGCCCACTGAAATATAAGAAGCACAAAAGGAAATGGAAAATGAAGCACTTGCTTAACTCACGCAAGGTTGACTCAAGCAAGGAGAGACAGTGGTAGGAATAAGTACAGATTTCCTGACCTGCTGTCTTTCACTAGCATGATATCCACTACCTTAAAAATGAAAAACTCACCAAACCCCCAAATTTATAGGACTGTAAGACTATAAATGTGCATGAAACAATAAAGAGGAACACCAATTACTTTTCTCAGACACTTCAGCCTTGTCTATTTACAAGCTAAGTGTAAGAAGAGTAAAGGAGTTTCTATATCTTTGTGCATGCCTTTATAATTATTCTATATTCCCATAGTTCAAATCTTCCTCTGCATTAATTATAGATTATGAGTAGAAATGAATATCAATAGAAATGAGTAGAGATTATATAAGGAAAACAAAATATTTTAATGAAAGTTTCTATCAGCCAAAAATTGTACTCTAAACATTAAGAAACTATTTGTGTCCACCATTATGCTACTACGAAATTGTTGGAAGCATAATAGAAAAAAGAAAGTGTTTTGCAAGGCAGAATGTCATTACACAAGCTGCTTATAGGGCGTAAGCTAATTAGCTATGTTATATAAGATAATTAGATGGGGCAAACTAATTTAGTGACTTAAGAACCTCCTTTCTAGCCAGTTTTAGTGAATCTGTGCTTTTTATTAGAATGTAAGAATGTTTTTAAAAGTGTATTTATTTGGGGGCAGAGACTGGAAACAGTGTTCTAGTTGTGTCACCTGGGGCCTTAGGAGATAACATGATTTGTGGCCTGCATGGCATCCCTTGTTCATTTCTAAGGGGAAGGTGGATCTCTGTCAGAGATGACTTTCCCAAAAAATTGACCTTCTGCAAACTTACAGTGAGTGCTGCTCAATCCGTAGGCTCTGTAAGCACATCTCTGAAAAGCAGGTATTTTCAGCTATCTGACACTTGTCTCACAGCAACCCACTTCCACGATAGCAATGCACATTTTATTCACCAGTTTCACTCATCCCCTCTTTATCTTTTAAAATTAAATATCCTTTCTAGTGAAACAAAGTAAGGACTTACTTATTAAATAGCTACTAAACAGCAAAATAATGAATAGGATAGGATAGGATAGGATAGGATAGGATAGGATAGGATAGGATAGGATAGGATAGGATACCTGGAGTTTAGAATAAGCTGATAAACGAAACAAACCATGTAATGCATGTTGAACATATATGTTGAACATTTAACATAAACACATTAATGTTAAAAGCTGCAGGAAATCTTTTGCTGCAAATATTACAGACATTAGTAAATGGAGCCAGGGATCCAAATTTCATGGAAAAAACCTTTTCTCAGATAACTCCCTCAAGTTCTTATGAAGAAAAAGTCTCTGGACATTGTCTTGTACAGCATGAGTCAGGGCAGTCCAAGCCTGTGCCAGTAAGCCTCCTCACAATAAGCACCAAATGACCCCTTTGGACAGGCTGTCATTTAGAAGATTAAAAATCTTGCCCATACACATCTCCAGTGAAAACTGTAATTTTTCAGCATCTCAAGAAGTAAAGATGGTAGCTGGAATATGTTTTAGTTATTTGCAGTGTTGTATCACAGAGAGCCCCAGGTAGAGCTGTCTGATCCAACAGGCATCAGGACTGACTGGCTGTAGAGAGAAAGTATTAGTTTAAATGAATGTAACAGACAAAGGCTATGTACCATCTTAAAGAAACAAAACCTTACCAAACACTATTTTCATAGTTACTTAGTAGAAAAGAGGAAACAGTAATGAGAAAAATTTTATAAATGGTTCAAAAAGTTATGAGACTTTTTTTTCTTTAAAAGCACACTTATTTTTCTGGCACATTTCAGTTCATATTTTTGAGTTTTAGAAATATGCTTACAAAAATACAGCCAAATAAAAGCCATCGTTCCTACGCCACTTCTTTTTTTTTTTTCCCCCCAAAATCTAGGATTTTAAATAAGACATTTAATATCAAAGCTTTCAAATAAAACCTCAGCATCTTTAAATACATGTAAAGTCCTGTGGAGAGTGTTTTCCAGAACTCTTATGAGACCCGGGACACTTGGAATAAAGACTAATAAAACTGTCAAAATTTTGAGGTTCATCTAGAAAAGCACAGGTTTGCACTGCTCTGTTCCATGTTCCATGGGCATTCTGGACATGGAATACTACCTTTTCTCATTGGTTTTATGGAATGAATTCCTTGTACACAGCAGATTCAAGCCCAGTTAGCCCAGAGAACACAGATCGTACCCCTGTGGCAGTCGTAGTAGAAGTTCACATTCAGCTCCAGAAGGATTTAACAGGGGCATGGAGGAAAAGCTCAGAAGACATGTCGAGTTTCATAAACCCATTACATTCCCTATCTATGACCTTCCACTACAATATACTGCTGCTTTTTAATTTTGTTTTCCAAGTGCCTTCTGTATCTCATTCTTTGTGTCTCTTTGGAAGAGCTCTGCCACTAGACATCACTCTGGGAGCATCATTCCGAACCTGTACAAAGAATTTAAAGGAAGGGTGTCTAAAGAAGTGTGAAAGAGCTTGGCTCCAGGTGGGATCAAACTCCCCAAAAAGTTAATGGAAGTCCAAATTACTACGTTCATTTTAAGCGTACCTTCTGCAGTAGACAGAAATCAAGTTTCTTGAGGCTCTGTAACAAGGTTGGCAAGGCTAATTTCCCACCAATAACAGAGTTGGACATTGTAGGAAGTCTAATATAGTACATATTTAAATGGATGGAGCCCAAATAGTAAATCTCTCTTTTTTCCTCTCGGATATATTAGTGCAGCTTATTTGTAGACATAACTCCCAATAACAACTGACAAAGAAACATTGGTGGCTATAGCTTGTGTTTTAATGTGCAGTGGAGTCTTTCCAAAATGCATTCACTACATCTTTTCAAACTCTCCTTTTCTCTTTTATTTATGGCTTTTATTTGTAATTAGTCACAATGACCGCCAAGTAAAACACAGGAACTTACCCCAAGATGACAGCTGAACAGATGAAGTCTGGTACTTTTTTACTGACTTCTCTGCCATGAAACTTGTAGCTCCCATAAAATAAATTTTTTAGTGAGAATCATATCTAGGAATGCAATGCTCACATTTGCATTCTAAAAATGAAGACCTTTTAGGACAAATTCCCTTTTCTGTCTTTGATTTCAAATCCTGATGAGCAAGTTAAGTGAATTACATATATCTAAAGTAAGGACAGACAGTTTAAGTACTCAATTAAAATGGCACAGAGTTGTGGTTTTGGGGTGTTTTTTTTCACTCAGGTAAGAGTTTGTGTAGCTGTCTAGACTCCACTGAAATTGCCTCCACTTACAAATAGGTGGAAGTTTTTATTTTGTTTTCTCTTCCCACACACATGCATGTGTAACTAGAATTACTTGGTAATGAAATATAAATGCACATAACAAGAAAGAAGACAGATAAAATGAGATTTAGTCTGCAGGTACACTGAAAATTCAGTCATATCTTTAAGCTGTTCCTTGTATGTTTTAAGGGTTTGTGCACTTAATTCATACAATGAGCAATCCATTAAAGTTAACATTATTATTAAAGTTGACACTAAATATATGTTCCACTGAAAGAGTGTCTGTTTTAACCATTGTGAAGAAGTATAGAAGAATATTTGCAAAGTATTAAAGGCCAAACACAACATAATTTTTCTGTGTGAGTAGGATTTCTCCACCAAATTATATCAAATTCATTCATATAGCATTTGCAAACTTGAAATAACTTTGGCATTATAAATGTGGGAACCTGACTGTTGTAGTAGGGCACTGCATCGCAGATCTGAACCTAGAATGTTTTCAGATCTTTCTTTGGTTTAGCTCCTAAACACACAAATTCTTCCCAGAGAGACCTCTGAAAAGGATACACAGGACACTGTAAGAGCAGCCACAGCATTACATGTCAGCAGTTTTGAACTATGGGGGAATCTCGATATTTGGCCTGAGATAGCGATGTTAACTCTAACGACAACATAAATACACACATTAGATGAGATGTGAACTTCTATTTAAAAGAAAGGAAATTTAAATAAGTGCTATCATCATCATTATTTATTTTCATTCTACAGACCTACACGTATAAGACTGTGTTTTGTTGTTGTATATTTTGTGCCACTGTATTTGGAACAATCATAGATTTTCAAAGGCATAATATAGGACATAGAAAAAAACTTCATGAGGTGTAAAAATGAAACATAATTATTCAAAAAATTTAGCTGGGTAGGTACTGTAGTCAGAGCAGAGATCAGTCACAAGCAGATCAATGTATTTATCATCAAGGTAGGATTGTTTCCAAGCCACATGATTATTTAACAGGTTATGACTTTCCAGAAAACACAAGATAAGTCTCTGGTATTTTGGTCTAAATGCTATTTTGCATGAACTTGGAAAAAAGTTGATAACACCATATGCCTCATCCACTGTCCTGGGTTACAGTGTAAAATGTGCCAAAAAAAAAAAAAAAAAAGTATTCTATTACCATCTTCAGGAGCTGTTGAGACCAGGTGGGGCGGTGCTCCCTGCCTCCCCCCTCTGGACTATCTCCTGTTAATGGGCACAACAATGCCTTATCGCCTGACCCATAGGTAACTCGCTCCTGGACTATCTCCTGTTAATGGCCCATCAAGGAACTGCCTCACCACTCCCCATCCCATTGTGAGATGCTCCGCCCGGGGCGGGGGGAAGGAGCCAAGCAGTCCATGCCAAATAAAAACGGAGATTTTGAACACCCTAGCAGCCTTCTTCCACTGGATTCCCAGAGGAGCTTTTTCCCCCCACTGGAGTTCCAGAGGACAAGAGCTACCTACCTACCACTGGACCTTCGGAGGAAGACCGGACTCTTTTACCTGATTGCTGCTTCCACAGAACTACATCCATCGCTTCAGGACTGCAGCCAGCATCTTATCGGACTGCTACTGCCACCCTAACAGGGTGTCAGGTTGTATTCCTGACTCTGTCAGTGTAAACCAGTGGTTTGTTTGTTTTTTCCCTGCCTTGTGTTATATATATATATATATTAGTAAAGAACTGTTATTCCTATTCCCCATATCTTTGCCTGAAGGCCCGTTAATTTCAAAATTATAATAATTTGGAGGGAAGGGGGTTGCACTTTCCATTTCAAGGGAGGCTCCTGCCTTCCTCCACAGACACCTGTCTTTCAAACTAAGACATCCACCATGAGTAAGATAACATTTAATCCACTTGAACAGCTAAACACTATGTACACATTAGCTTCAATGTCATTAATCTTTAAAAAATGAGAGAGAAAAGTAATAAAGTCAAAATCACATTTAAAACAGAAGATGAAAACTAGCTGCATTTATGTTACATGTTTTTAACCTTTCCCCTTCTCTTGAAAAGCAAGGACAAGGGGAAGAGGGGAAGAAGAAAGAAGGAGAAAAGGGGGAGGGAGTGAGGGAAAAAAGCAGAATTCTCTTCTAGAAATTTGTTGTAACCTGTAAATATATGTAACTATTTGACTGAGCCACTATGTAGTGCAACTGTCCAGTTTACTTGTGAGGAGCTGGGGGTTTGAGTTATGTTTTGGGGTGGTTTGTTTGTTTTTTTAAATATAATTAATTTTTAAAGATAGATATATATAACTCCCCATGGTAATAGTAAAAGCAGGGCTGTCTTGGGCCTTAAAGACCGGACAATGCAAAGTGAGACATATCTTTAATATTGTGTTGGGTCACACAAAAACTGGCACTGGAAAGTTTGTTAAAAAACATCTTATAGGTATTACTTTTATTTGTGGTTATCAGAATCATATTCATACTTTTAGCAGCTGTTTTGAAAAACCGAACTTGTGACATGGGAAAAGGAGATAAAGAGCTCATAGTAACCAGGAAAAGTCAAAGACATTCACAGCTGAATGGTGTAGATGGATGTTTGCCTTTCTCCCATACCATGAAAAGAACTGCAAGTCATACGAAGCAGTAATAATAATGGGGAAAGGTTACATCCCACTTAACTTTCCATCCATAATATACTTGTCCATTGGAAATGTTACTGTACATTCTAGGGATAATTCAACACAGGAATTTTATTTTCAACAGACTTTAGATTGCACCTTTGTAATTGGAATTCAGTCAGGTAAAAGGGGAAAACATGTTTTATCCTTTAAAAATACCAAATAAGCTTTAATCAGTTTAAATCAATCATACTTTGGGTTCCATTACATTTAAAATAGGAGGAAAAATTCACACCTCATGATATAATTTCATTTTGATAGTACTAAATATTTCTAAATCAATTTCTATAATTTCAGGCATTTATTGGGAAGATCGGGTAGTGTACTAATATCACTACATTTATGTAAACTGAAAATCAAAAAAAAAAGGAAAAAAAGATAATTTGTCAAAAAAAAAAAAAAAACAAACCAGAACAAACACCTCCCTCCCACAAACAACTTATATTCCAGAAAAGGAGGAAAAAACCCTTCAAAGACATTATGCATAAGATCCTCAAAATTCAATCCAGGATCAAGAGATACATCAATATTTCTAACAACTAACAACTGAAATAATGATTAGAAAATTTATAAAATGAAAGTGAATAGATAATCAATAAATTTTGTTCTGGGGTCAGCTAGGCTAAACAGAACCTCATCCACAGCAAATACACAATACATAACAGATGATGGATGTACAGGTCAGAAATAAAAAAAATCCCATCAGAGTGTCCTTATACTGTCTCCAGAGTTTCTAGACAGTTATAACAAAATCCATTATCTGCATATTTCATTCTTCACCTTTCCCTACATATCCTTTCCAGATTTCCATCATTAGTGTCTCTCTTCTCAAAGACAAATCTGTAGCGTTATTGACTGTCAGCTTTTCCTCTTTCCTTAAACTTAAATCTGGCCTTGAAAGTGCAGTCTGTATCCACCTTTTATAGCTCATACATGTGCATTTGTTCATGACTAGGATCATTTAATAAAATGTAGGTGGTTTCCTTCTTATAATTACTGCATTCATCTGTTTAAATAAGTAATTGCTGAATGATGATTTTTCTTCTGAATCATATCTAGTATTTCTGTGATGGCTTTTGTAATGTGGTTGTGTAGGGATTTTTATTCTGTTTCTGGTGCTTTCTCTTTCAAGTGTTCCAAATAGATATTATTAAGGAATAGTTTACGTGTCTGGTATCCTTATAATTTTCTACTGCTTTTGGAGGATCAGATGGAGATTAGGTAATTCCTTACAGCTACAAACTGTGATTAAGTTGAACTGAGGTATAAATATCACTGTTTAAAATCTTGTGTTTGAGCCGTCCGCTCTTCCTAAATGTTGCAACAGCCAGGGTTTTCACAGCATGTATTGCATTGTTGATCATCTAGTCTTCTTAATCCTAATCTATAAAGTAATTCAGTAACAGCCTTTCGGAATTTCTTTTCCAACATTTATTTCATATTCAAACTAATAATCAGCCATTCATACCAGTTTCAATTTTTATCTGTAGCGTTGCGTTTGTAAAACCTGATCCTATAGTCAGCTAGTATTAATAATAATTGTCCCATTATAGCCTTTACTCAGTATAGGACCTTTCCAGATTTTGATAAATCTGTTCATTACATTTATTCACTGATAATTCTAATGGACTATGTCTTGGCTTTCCTATGTAATTTTTCACTTATCCTCTGATTAATTAAACACAGTTCCAAGATTCTTATTTTTCTTTAAATATATTTATTTATATATTTATTTACTTATTATTTTAAAATCCATCTTGGGATATTCTTGGACAATGCACAATACTCGTTTTAAAAACAAATATTTTAAAAGATGTCTATTACATTTTGCCATCACTTGTAGTCACAAGCAACAGACCTTAGAAGGGAAGAGCATTAAGCTGTGCTTTTAGAGATAAAATAATTTTTGGATTTGTAACACTGATTATTGGGAGAGGCCTTCTGTCTTCCACTTCTATCTATAAGGCCTTCTGTCTTCCAAAAGCCATTCCACATAAATGGAATTGATACACTTGATCTCAGGTGCTGCAGGGCATGGAGAATAACAAAGGATAACAACAGCCACAGCTCAAATTGTATGAGGATCAAAGAAATAGTTGCACCTCACATTACACCCTTTGACTTCACATGTCTCACTTACTCACATTTTACTAATTGTCCTCCTATGGTATTTCCTTGTCTCTTTTCAGTTCCTCATATTCGGGGCTCTCAGACTTTCTCACATATAAAAGGAGCCTTTTCCATTACCTTGCTGCCTGAAATGACACTGCACGGGAACTTTATTTTAAGGAGGTTCAGTACAGACTTTTCCTTGTGTAAACAACTGTTCCAAAAAAGCTTTTGAAAGTAAGAAAATAAAAAAGATGCTGAATTTTTATTACTTTTCATTTTTAAATAAAGCAAATTGAAAGCAACTAAAGAAGAAGTACAGAGGTTTGTGCACCTCATTTCAACCCTGCAATTTCTCTGCGTAAACTAGAGGATTCCTCACTGTCATAGCTGAGGACTCATCACTTTCTCTTGGTTATTTGTACAGTCTACTGAGCCTTCCTCTCCCAGTTGTGCTCAGTAACTCTCCAGGTGATCCATCTCACCTGTTCTCCATAAAATAACACAACATATTCTTGAAAAATACAATGCTGTATTTTTGGACTTGAAAATTATTGTAAAATAAACTTAAAAGTAGAAAGAATTTAACAGTCTTGCAAGTAAACTCCTACAATAGAATCCTTTAATCTTGGTGTGGGTTGCTAGGGAAAGCAGTAATGTGACACAAAAAACCAGCAAAAGAAAACCCAAATAAATGCACAATGAATTACAAAGCTGTGTTGGCAGGGAAATAGACAAAGGGCTCATTTTTCAAAATGCATAAGGAATGAACAGGCTTGTTCCCATTTTCAGACATAACATCAGAATCTCAGGGCTTAATCTCCTGGCAAATTATTGAGGTTACAACAATCAAATCAAGTCAGCATTGCAGAAGATAAGCTAAAATGACAAATTAGACTTTTTTTCTTTAGACGTCTATGATAGCATTAATCATGTAACTGTGGCTTACTCATGATCCTTTCTTTGATGTTCACAATGCATATCTGCTGGGAGAGTTGAAAGCAATAAAGATAATTTTGATTTATTTCTGGAAGGTGTACTATTTTAGTGTAAAAAAAAAAAGAAGTCTAGTAATAGAATATGACAAATACTGAATAATACAGTCCTTCTTTCCTAGGTAGAGGATTAGTTTAGAAGTATCATTTGGGAACTCCTTAAGATTAGAGAGAAGTAATTCAGCAACATCATAAAGAGAGAGAATAAGAATGTTACTAGAAATTGCCATGCCATGGGGGTGGGTGGGGTGAAGTATAAGGATATCGCGTAATTTATTTATTTAATAATAAAAACACTGAACTATAAAACCAAAGTTCACAACACATTTCGAATTCTTCAATGAGAACCGGCTGAAATGATTCAGTGATTGCGTTTCACTGATTCTGTAAAATGCCATAAGGGCATTGCTTAGTAAAACCAAACTGAAAATTCAGAACACATTTCTTTTTCCCAAGTCATAGAATACAAACTGGGATATTGAGTAGAAGTGATTTGCCTAATATCTATGATACAAAAGGGGATCCTAAGTCAACCTCATAGTTCCGCTTCAGTGTCCCAAGCCGATTACAAAAAGGATATGTGTGCAGCTACAATCCAATGAATGATCCTCATTCTCCATCTCTGTGGAAAATACTATGAATTATTCATTAAAAAAAGCTTAATCAGAAGGGGAAAAGAAGAAAGATCGGTTACTTTTTACAACATTTCACTTATGTATTTTCAAAAGAGGAAACGTAATGCTAGGGTTGTTTTTTTTCCAATATTTATGTAGCCAAGCTCGTAGTTAAGATTATGCAAGTGTGTTCTCAGAGACTCAGATTACAATGTAATGTACACTGTGATCCAGCATAATTTAGTGTATCTCGAAAGAATGCATGATTTACTCGCCCTAATGAATGCAGTACTTCAAGCCTTCTTCCATCTGGACTTTTGTTATTCTGCAGTACATTTGAGAACAATTTGGGATTTCACTCTGCTACCACATGATATTTCATACAATTTCTAAAGAGATTTTTCATTTTGAGGAACACTTGATTAATGTCTTTGTTTGCCCAATTCCTTCTGCTGGCTCTTAATTGTTTCCTATATTAACATTTTTAATGAATTTAGAGCCAAAGTCTATTAAAAAATAAATCTATAATTCTACAGTAAAAGTTGTCAGACACAGGGGTTTTCTAATCCCTTTAGCTGCTAAATTCCCAGGATTCCTGGTTGACAGCAATTTTTTGGTCCAATTTCCTGTGAGAAACTCCAACTTTCCCTCATTACGCATAGCTAGGACCTTGTGTAAAGTGATAATAAAATATTGCACTGCTTATAGAACATTTCTCACATTCAAAGCTTTAGGGAAATAGTAACTAATTAAATGAGTTGGACTTTCTTGTTGTTAATGCTGTTCACAGAGCATACTCATTTCTGTCATGATTGATCTTCCAGTGCTAATACTAAAATGACATTTACTGCATCTTGACAGAGCATTTATCAATATTGAAATAGTTGAGAAAACCTTGAAGGCGCAAAATTAAAGGAAAATTTAAGAAATCAAATGTAAATCTCCAGGACTCTTACCTAGCAATGCTACGTTAGTCTAGTCACATTTATGATTACAGGCGATACACCAGTCTTGTACAAACCTCTTAAATATTATGGTAACAAAGGTAGCGGTAAATAGTTTCCCAAGCATTTACGTAAAATCCTGAATGTAACTTTTCTTTTCTTCCCTCCCCCACCTCCTACTAAACATCCACCTTGGAACTATTCCTTAGCCAAACAAGCTATATGTTTTACAGGTTTGTTGGTAATTTACAGAACTGCTGAGAGCGGCTGTAAATTACCTTTTTGTAGAAACTATTATTTCTGTTACATGACAATGCTTTTTTTTTAGGACAGGTTTTCCTTTGCCTTCAATTTTTCTATCCCAGAGCTCTGGGAAGACTATGTCCTAAGACTCCTTTTCCTCAACTACTCTTCTTGGAATACTGCGATGGCACATTCTCCAGCCTGGTTCTGGGCTTGGCAGGCATAACTGAGCCACAAAAATACTGAGTTGGTTTGCTGATGGGGAAAATAATACAGCTGAGTAGCCACATTTAGCACAGTGTCATGGGAAAAGGGGAAAAACATAAATTTGCCTTGGGACATTTCAGAAAGTGTAGAGAGCAGCAGGAAATCCAGGCAGGTCTGCAATACATCCTAGTTTCAATACAGAGAAAAATACTAGCAGTAAGAGAGAGCAAGGAACTCCATAAAAAGACAACAAAATGTTTATCTAACCATAAAGTTACTGTAGAATGTAGAAAACACATACATTTTAGTATTATTTGCTTGTAGACAAGTAATCTATATCAGAATGTCTCTCTGATGATAAACTCTCTACTTCCTCTTCAGATCTGACAGTCCAAATATAACCGACTGCAAAAGATAGTTGCAAAGCAGGTATTAAGGATGCTAATAGGATCGATATACTAATGGCTTAATGTTTATTACCAGTTAGGCTTTCACCTATTGTACCTAAGTGTAATTAATCCCATGGCAAGTAAGACTAAAGTCTTGACAGACTGAAAAAGTAGGTTGTCCTAGCTGGGGCTAAAATATACCATTTGATTTTAGAGATAGAGAACAAGAGGCTGCTAGTTCCAAGTTCCATCCAAACCCAAGAATCAAGGCAGCATTGCACAATACAAGGGATGTAAGTACTTACTCTAAAAAAAAAAAATAAAAATATTAAGTATTCTAGTGATAATATTTTGAGACACCTTAAGGATGTTTGTTTTCATTTGGGCTTCCAGCATCAAAAATTATTGTGATTCCAAGTATCTTTTCAAACCTGGATTGTAAGGATCTGGCTGTGGGCGCCACATTGGTGTGTGATACCATCACCATTAAACATTTGGATCAATGTATATGAAACTCTGGCAGAAGAAATAGAGTTGAAAAACATAAAAGCTACTGTACTTCAAATGTTTTCTCATTAGGAAAGGAAAATAAGAAATAATCCACAAATCTATATAAAAAGGTGTTAAAATAGCAAAGTGAAGCACATGAAATGACTGCAAATTATTTCATATGCTTTTGTTGCTGTGCATAAAATGACATAAATTATTACATTAAATCACTGCATTTTAAAATTACCAACAAATGTTCAGTGTGAAAAATGACAACCTTACTAATACAGCTGACAAATTTATAAGTGACTGTAAGAGTATCATTAAGAAAAGCTTTGGACAGCATAATTGTAGACATAATTATACTAAGTACAGCAGATCCACCTGTATTTAGAAGGGTTGGACGACTGCATAAACATAGTACTATTTTTTTTCCATCAAATTCTGCTTCTGCACTAAGAAGTGGAAGTACCTTATGAGTTAACTAACCAAACTAATTTCAACATGACTTTTCAAAAATACCCATAAAATTTAATATGAATAATCATAGCTAAACTGTCTTTTAAATGAAATTAATGACTCCTTGCTGAAATGCAAATTCAAATTATCATTTTAAGATGTCTAAAAATAGACTACTGTTTTAAAAGAACGTGACTTCCAAAGTTTCAATACACATCCTGTTTTATGATTTTTATCGAAAATATTTTTTACTGTGGTTTAGAGTTATTTTTCATTGTAAATCTTTTTGGTTATTAACCACAGAGATGTACCTGAAAATGAAAATGTAATTACAGTCCCAAGAAAAAAATATTTTCTTTCACATGGGATAGATGTATTCCGATTCTCTTGTTGGTATAATCAAGTTATTCTCAGACTACTGAACTATGCTCAAAAATAGAAAAACTACAGTGAACTTGAATTGAAATCATACAGCTGTTTCAGCAGGTATTCAAACGCTAGTGCAAAAATTCTATAGTCATAAAATTGTAGTTAAGAAAGCCAATGGAGACATTTTGTAAGAATTGTTCATGGTTTTATTTGCAGAACTGATGCCTGATGTTGGTAAAATAAACTGAAATGCAATTTTTTGGTCATTGACAATTAAGATCGGACATGCCAGTACTGCAAGACAGTTCAAGAACCTAAGTATCTATTTCATGTCAATAGTTATCTGACCTTATTAACAATTAGATCATTTTAACAGGATCCTACATATTGTTTGAACATTTGGCAAAAAACCAGTATTATTAGACATGGCTATTCAATTTCCTCATTCTTACTCAAATTGCCGAACAAATACTGAATCTTAGCATGAGCAGTACTTACCATTTTTTGATTCTTTAGATGATTCATATGATATTTATCTTCAAGGACATAAATCTAGAATTGTGACCTTTCTTGTAAGCAGGTAAGGAGATACCACTCATCCTTGCTTAAAACTTCCATAGAAAGAAAATATCAGAAGGAGTTTAGCCCAGTGAAAAACAAACAAAAAAAAATCTGTTTTGTGTAAATCTCCAAATGGGTCTTTGAGAACACTGTGAGTGAGTCAGCAGCACAGATGACCTTGTCATTATTCAGACATGATAATGGAACTTTTAAAGGTGAGATCTCTTAATTTATAATGTAGAAATTCAGCAGCCATCAGCCTAATGGAAGCAGCTATCCAGCTTTTAGTGGTCCACCTGCATGCTTGCCACCACCATTGTTAGACCTCTTATACCAATCAGGCATTTTGTAATATTTCACCTTTTTCCAATCTCCATACTTCCTAGTATAAACAGCAAACCCAGACACACTGGGTTTAATCTAGTCAAGACTACATAGAAAACTTCTTACTTTAACATATGAAGTAGCTAACCTTGTGCTATAAGGTATTAGTCATCACACATTCTGGTATTGTAAATGTAAGTCATAAAGGCCAAACTGTCCTACCTACTTTGCACACCGAGACTGAGCTTTGACTGCTCTTCACTTTCTCAAGAAGAAGTCTTCTTGAAACGTGCCTAATCCCAGCCTCAGCCACATGTCCGCTGACTATCAAAAGGCTTAAGCATTTCCAACACTCCCTCTGACTCAAGGAAAAGTTGCAGCCAACTGTGAGACCAAGACATCTGAGATGCCTTGTGTCCAGATGGCTCACCAGTCAGGCAGATGAAGTACTCAGCACATATTCTTTTCCTTTCCCTTTCCTAGTTCTCTTCCCCCGTTCTACTGCAAAACAAAACAAGAGCAGAGTAAGAAAAAGAGAAAAAAAACAACCAGCCAATCAAATACCCAAAAACCCCAATATGAGGCAGTATGTCCTTTTTTCAAACAACCAACTCAGTTCCA
Organism: Leptosomus discolor; assembly: GCF_034619465.1. Classification (NCBI taxonomy): domain Eukaryota; kingdom Metazoa; phylum Chordata; class Aves; order Leptosomiformes; family Leptosomidae; genus Leptosomus; species Leptosomus discolor. Next base: position 12,609,606 of record NC_141403.1, read on the forward strand.
AAGCTGCTAAGATGTAGAAAATTATATAAAAACTCAGCTTAGTGTTAATTACAGATATTCCTTCTTTACACGGTTTCCTCTCAGCATTAAGATCACCAGAAATTACATCATACAAAAAAATTCAAAGGCAGCAAGTAAATTTAGACATTCTTGGATATACTGAGATGTCGAATTAAGGTGACTATGAAAAGTAACATACTTTAGTTACAGGGGCAGTGTCTACTGCACACTTGTATTATTTTCCTAGCAGGAATATATCTATCATTTAAGGAAATTTATCCTTAAGGAAAAGTATCCTTCAGCACACTTAACTAAAAAATATATCCATAAAGGATTGTATTGAATTATTCACTGCTGTGGGAAGCAAATATATTTCCAAATTTTAAAAAGAAATTGCATATTATCATAATTAATTCTTGTTAAATTCTCACTAATATACAAAGATTTCCAAATGCTGATACAGAACAGCAGTATTACAGTATCAATGCTAGTTCTTATGTCAATGTTGCAGAAATCAGTAAAATTTGAAGAATAAAAGAAACACTACAGACGTTCTTGTTGGTGATACACATATACAATGTAATCTCCACTAGGAATTTACCTGCTGTGTCAAAGATGTTTCTGTTCACACTATGAATAGCATTCTTGCCCCCTCGGGTTACATTACTGTTTGATTTATTTATATTTTCCTGTGTCATTTAAATGTAGTGATTGAATCAGCTATTGAGGCATTTCAGAAAAAGCAAATAACTTTTTGACTTCTTTAAAAGAAGTAAGCAGTAAGCAAAATTGCCGGGGAGAAACAGGTCTCATGAGAGGATCTATGTTGGTCATGGGATATTCCCAAAATAAAAACAATTGCAGCTTCAAAGACCTTAACAGCAAAGAGCTGTCCCATCAAACAGTGCTAATCATCACACAATTCGGAAGCAGTCAAACAGCCTCTGGCATGTGAGATGATTTCATGTACACAGTTGCAGGAATATTAGGTGTAGCAGCAACAAATTTTGCAGGCAGTGTTATTGAAGTTAGGAGTGAATGGCGTCATGTCTTGTTACAAACATCAGTGGCAACTGCATCAGTGCAAGATGCAATTCAGAATCATTAGTACACATTTTGAACATCAGCTAAGTTCTTGTGACAAATATTGAAGTCTGTCAGCCAGGTCATACAGTGGCATTCGAAACCATAGTCATGTCTCAGGAACAAAGTTTTAACTCTGAATGCTGAATGGCAGTTTCAGTAACATGACCTAAAAACTTCAGCCAGCCCACAACTGTGTCCTGGCTTGCTCTGTCCCTGCTTCCCAAGATCTATTCCAGTTAAAGATGTAGTGTCTGTCTTTTTCTGCTCCGGGAACCACAGATATAGATAACAAATCAGTATGTTGGATTTTAAAGTGCAAGGGTGCTTAGAGAAAGGAACTGTTTCCCACACCTTGTTTAATTAACCTTTCCTAATTTTGAAGCCCAACAGCCCACTCATGAGACACAGCACTGTATAAGCTGGTTTTGGTCTCATCAGCTACAATAAGTACTCCCATATTCACTATAGGACAGGAGTAGTCATTACTGGATAGATGCAGATGCTTCTCTCTTCTCCACCTCCCCACCAATCTGCTCCCCAAAGAAAAAGTAAAAAGCTTGAGAACACATTGCTGGTGTTTCAGAGCATATTTCCTGTGACTATTTCCTAACAAATTGGGCTCACGCTGCAGTGAAGAAAGGGATTGTAAACTATGACAAAAAGAAAAGCAATATATTTTTCCAAGTCAACACAAGCTCTAAGTGTTGCAAGCCATGAGCCATCTCTGACCAGAGTTTGTTGTACAACTGCAGTTAGCACAGCACCGTGACTGAGCAAATAAGCCCATGAAGTAGACTTTACTAGCTCAATCACAGTATCATGACTGTGTGTTTTCTGGGTCAGAACAAGGGTAAGTCCTAACAGCTTGCTGCATTAACAGACCTTAAGCATAACTATCAAAAAATCTCAAAACCAAATCCAAAAATATACCGCAACCCCTTTACTTTATTGACATGGGAAATGTGGTTAATCACTTGGCATCAACATAGATGGCTACAAACCATAATTCCAGGCGAGACAGTGCAATTAATTTTGTCAAGAATGAAAGTTTAGTGTTTAGCACAGGGTGCTGCATCTATGAAGGAGCCTTAGTTCGTTGATTTCCATCCCTTTCCCTGTGTAATGTTTATTTAGCTCAGAAATAGCCATAGGACTCATGTCCCTGGCCTGCACCACGTGCACCACAGATTATCATATAGTAGGTTTTGATCTTTGCAGGAACACACCAGTTCCTAGTTCCTCCAAAAAAGAAGATCAAAATCTGCAATTAAAATGGATTGCATTAAGAAAATGGAAAGGACCAAGGATATCATCTTTCAATAACTAAAAATTAATTAGCTAGAACCACATAGGCTTGGTGTGAAAATGTCCAAATGGCCTCAGGAAACCAACCAGGTCTTCATTGTCAATGAAAACAAACAACATACTGGGATATGGGCAGACTAATACGTTGCCTGCTTCAGATTTGGAAGCTTCCTTTGAAGCAGCTGAAGATTAATTTCCAAGAGTACTGAACATCAGCAGAAGCTATGGTTTTAGCTTTCTTAGAATCATGACTAACGTGCTTAAGCAAGCTAAAGGCTGAGCAAGCCAAAATTGAGGCATCCCGAATAGCTGCCATCTCTGAAACAAATAAGTAACTTCAAAACCTATAAAAGTCTGAAGGTTTTACTGAGATAATGTAGTCTTGTTACTAAACCATATAGACCATATGAATTCCTTGAATTCCTTTAACCTTGAAAGTATTGTCTTCATTTAAAAAAATTGACAAACTCTGGGCCTACTTGTATCCATTCTTGTGGTCCTTCTCTGAACACTTACCAGCCGTGGATTTAATCTGGTATTCACAGCTAAAGGCAGAGTCGGATTATGGGGGTTCATGTGCTCAAATGCAGTTATTTTCAGCTAAACTAATGGTCTACAAAATTCTACAGTCAGTAGAGAGAAGTAGGTTGATATTTATATCATACTTCTATAGATGTTTAAAATAGATCATCTAAATCATACCCTAAGAGCTCCACTTATCTCTATTGAATATTAAATTTACTTTCAAGGGTGTATGTGGTCTGGCTGAGAAGGAGTTAATTTTCCCCACAGCAGCCGTCACAGCGCTCTACTGTGCATTGGTAGCTAGAAAGGTGTTGATAACACACCAGCAGGGCTCGCAGAGTGTCAAGGCTGTCTCTCCAACATTCCCCCCTCATCAGTAGGCTGGGGGTGGGCAAGATCTTGGGAGGGGACGTAGCCAGGACAGCCCACCCAAACTGACCAAAGGAGTATTCCATATCATACGTGGTCTGCTCAGTAATAAAAACTAAGAGAAAGGAGGAGGAGAGGGAAGCATTTGTTATTATGACATTTGTCTTCTGGAGCAATCACTATGTGTACTGAAGCCCTGCTTCCTGGGAAGTGGCTGGACATCATCTGCTGATGGGAAGTAGAAAAAAAAGGTCGTGTTTTCCTTTGCTTTATTAAACTGCCTTTATCTTAACCCATGGCTCTTTTTCCATCTTATTTTCTCCTCTTCTGCCCTGCTGAGGAGGGGAGTGATAGAGCAGCTTGGGGGGACCTGGCATCCAACCAGGGTCAACCCACCACAAAGGGACTCCCTTAGATGCTGATTTGTACAAAGTAGACTTTTAACATTAGTTGGGGTAAAACACACCCTTTACTATCTTTCCTGCCTTATATTTTCCCTCTTTTAATCATAAAACTCATGAAGCGTTATGAAAACATGGTTGTTTTCTTCCTGATGACTTCAACTACATAAAGAAAAGATCACATGTACTCTTGGTGGAAAAAAAAACAACAACCAAGCCTGACAGCAGGATGTAATCACTTCTTTCCAATGTACATGAGGCAATGATGAGGAAAGTACGAAAAGTCAGAGGAAAATTAGCAGGCCAGATGGCTGGTGAAACAGTGACAAAATGACAGCAAAATGAAAAAACCTAATAAAGCTGAGCAAGTGACTAAAGGAAGTGTATGCGAGACATTAGAAATTAAATCATAAAGAACCAGATAAAATAAAGAATACTATTGGAGGATACAGAAACCAGAAAATCAGAAAACTTCGGATAGGGGAAGAGGCAAGAGAGGTGACATGTAGCAACAGATGTTTCCCTGTGGCAATTTGATGAAGAGCCACAAGAGTAGGGTGAAAAGCTACTAAATATACATCTTGAGCACATCACTGGTACATGATTTTTAGGGGGGTTTTTTTGGTGTTTTTTGATTTTTGCTTTTTTTTTTTGTAAGAGAGATCAACAACTCCTAGAGACAAAGAAAAAATAGTGCAAACTACTGTTAAGTAGTAACGGTGGTAATAATGATAAAGGTATTCCACCCTCTACAGTGACTTTCATTATAGACTTCAAAGCATCACAGAAACATTAATTAACCCTTACAGGATATCTCTGAGGTAAAGGAGGTTTTACAGTCTGTTTACAGATAAACAGACTGAGCATAGAAAATTGGACATAGCAAAATTATACAGCAAATTAATAAAAAAGACAGAAATAATATCTTTAAAAAAAAAAGTCTGATGCACAGTAGCATCATTTAGCTAACAGAAAATGCTTGTAAAATGCTACAGAGTTTTGTCAAGTGGCTACATAATCTGTTTTCATGGGGATAAACTCCATCTTCACCAAAGTCAGCAGGAATTTTCACTGGCCTCCAGTGCAGTGAAATAGGAAGATCCTGATGCATCTGACATACAATTTGGGCAATTCAGTTAAAGTTATTGGAGTGTGAAATAGTGGAATGGTACATTACAAAGGGCATTTCTTAGGAATTTAGCATTTTGTCACAATGGTAATACTTCAGTCACACATTTTGTTCTTTACTGGATTAGATCTCATTATAAAATTTATGCAGAATATGCAAACTACATGAATTTTAGTATATGACTTAAACAGAACTCAGAATAGAATAAGAATCTGAGACACGGCTGCTCACTAGATAGGAAGAGGTTAAAAAAAAAATAAAACAAAACTCCCAAAATGCAACCCAAAACTTTGTTACTAACTAAAGAATAATGCTTTAGGATGTAATTCCACTATTCAATCTCTATTACTCAACTAAAAAAAAAGCTCAGAAAAAAAAAAAAAAGCCTGGTTCAAGTGCTGATGGCTGGAATCTTTATTCATTCTTACGACAAAGTAGTCTTGTTTCAGATCTGTAGACCTGTGAAGTCCACACAGACTCACAAATCTTTATCTGAAAGACAAGTGCCACACTATTTAGTTGTAAACAGTGCTGATATCTGTACAGACCACAGGCACCACGTACTCAGTATATGAAAATATAGTGTATAAAAAGTAATGTGTCGTCATCACTGTTAGTAAAGATTCTGCAGATAAGCAAGTTGTCATTTGTTTGGGGTTTTTTTTGTTGTACAGCTTTAAAATACATGTAGCATAATAAATACACCAAAAAATACCTATCCAAATGAGAAAAATGGAAATTAAATACTTTGTGATAAGTGCACAGGTGAACTCAAAGCTGACATGTTTGGCTCATGCAGAGGCTTATCAAAAGCTACCAGTGACAGGACAGAGCAAGGAGGCCTTCAGCTGTCACGTTTCCCCATCAGAGGTGCAAATTCAGCACTTCAGGGCAGAGCACAACCTGAACGTGCTGATGGAGGAGCCTTGTTGACAGTTACCTTTTAAGATATCAATGGTTACTAAGGTACTTTCCAAACACAGTTTATTCAAATTGAGGAGTGGTTTTTTAGGAAGTCGTTCAAGACTATCCACTTGATTTCACTTTGTTAGATTTTGTGGTTAATTTCTTTTTTTCAGATCAGTCAAGGTGTATCCTTTTTTCAGGCTTCTGAAACAAATTTCCCAATTATCCCTACTTTCTCTGCTTTCATTCCCAGTCTAGAGCAGTTTCAGAGCACATGACCTGGATACCTTCTAGATGAAATTAAGGAACAAAATAAATTTCCAAAGCACTCCTGGTGCACTCTATGCGCTAAGTGCGTTCCCCCTATGGAATCCAAATAGAGCTCATCCCAAGGACAAGCTGGGAACCTGCATAGCGCAACTGCCAGTTCCTTTCCACCACCCGCTGTCTTCTACAAGTCACCCTCTTGGCTATTGTCTGCTAGGATTGCATTGCTACTGTGGGCAAAGCTGGAGCCAAACTTGTTTAATTCTGTCTTTGATTCAGTGATGTGACATCAGCAAGTTATTTTGTTGAAAACATGGGTCTATAATATAGCAAATACAATTATAAATTAAAGTATTTTCAAACTTAGAGCAGTAGACAATCTCACTGCTTACAGCTGTGACAAAGAACACTTATTGCCCCACTTAGAGAGGAAAAAATGGGTTTTGAGCAAAGAACATTTATTTTCATTTTCCAGTTGAATAGATACGCTAGTGACGTGGAGTCCAACATGATTCTTACATCATTTAGAGACACAAAAATAGAAATATGCCATTGTAATAAGCAAGCTGGCCATAGTTCTTACTCTTAGTCTTATAGCACCTATAATCAACAGTACTATGCCTATCCCAAACCCTTTCAGTTCAGTTATATTATCTAAAGCACAGTGACTCTTGGAGTACCTTATCAATGAGAGAAAGTCCAACCATCTCAAGGATGGAAGAACTTAGATTAAAGTAAGTCTAAGATCAGTCTGATATACACTTACATAATGTAACAAATAGGAACATTAGTGAGGAAGACCTAAATGATTCAGTGAATTTACTCCTCCTTTCTCCTTGTGAAGAGGTGATTACAGTCTTTACCTAATGTCTGCAGTATTAGAACATATTTGACAAGTCTCATTGTTGCTGTTAACTCCTTTTACTGCCTGCTCCATTGCAATCTGGCCAATGCACAAATCGGCATTCTCCCCCACCGCTTTTATGTTCTACACACAATCAGTTTTGAAATTATTAAATAATAATAAAAGCTATACATGGGGTAGCTTGAAATGCTGTACAAAGCTTCATTAAGAGGTTCTTTTGAGAATGAGCTGTCAGAAATAGAAAGAACTAGGGAAGAAGACTCATCTAATGAGAAAAAATACAAAAATCAAACTGCATACTGTTTTCAGTAGCTGCAAGTAACATGCTCAACTGAAACTGAAGAAACAGTTTTAACCTACAGATGTGTCCTGGGGAAAATGTTTAACATAAGCCATGTTAGATCTAGGGGTCAATTTTATATGAATGGAAAATGTACCCAAAAAAACCCCCAACAAAAGATGGTCTGGTAAAAAGAAGTGCCTTTGCAGATTATATGACACCTTTATGGAAGATATGTGAACAAATTGGAATCAAACTGATTTTTGACGGTGAAAGAAAGAAAATGTATCTAGTGTTGGTCATAGTCAGTAAGAGTAAATGAGAAGGGCTGGAAAGGAGCCAGAGGAGACTGACGACTGGCAAGCGGTGAGAATCAGAATGACTTCACGTGGAACATAGCATCAGGAACTTGGAAGATCATAGCCCCTTCAGATCTTGGCAAATTTACATCTTCCAGAAAGTCAGCTGGATTTAACAGCATGGCAACAACCTGCACAGTTGGGGGCAACAAAAAGAAATTTGAAGCTGGTGTTCCTTTCCTGCTGAGTTTTTACATCTCCAGTTGAGAGGCAGCAGGCAGCCTCAGCAGAGTACCTTTATGTGTGTACTTGTTTCATATCAAAATAGGGAATAAACTGTTGGAGTAGTGCAGCAACAGAGAGGAAGCCTGAAGTTTTCTGAAGGAAGCTCACCAGCTGCACACATAAAAATGTTCTGCTGGGAAAACACAGCACTAATATTCCAAGGACATTTATGGGGAAGCAGTAACAATATAATGAGCAAAGAATGGGGAAACAAGTAGATAATGAGTTGGTACTACCATAGTTATTACAAGAGATTTGAGACACTGCAAAAAATGCTGGAGAAAATATGAATAAGGGCATGCCATCGGGGACAAATCTGAAACTCAATGGTCTATAGGAAGTAGAAAGTTTATTTTTAAAAGGGCACATTGGGCAGTCAGAGACCTGTCAACTAAGTAGGAAAGAAAAGAAGAAAGCAACATATAATGTCATCTATCTGAGAGCAAAAGAGAACACACTCATTCCTCTGCCTGTCATTAAAGCCAGAACTTTTTCAGGTATTGAAAAATACTTTAATTGCCTTCTGTTTTGTTGATCATGTACTTGTTTGTTTATATTATTAAGTATACTCTTAATGAGATTTTATTTCTTTTTATTTCAGCATTTCTTAATTCAATATACACGTAGATTCAGGGAGTACATACCAAGACAGACTAGTCCATTATATCCAAAGTAACAAGCAACTCAGATACTGCATCCTTCCAAATTCAGCTTTAACTCCTCTTTATGGCATTTTCTCTCTTGGAAGTTCTGAAAAGAGTATTTCCAAGAATAGACTGGGATTTAAGTGATAAACAAGACAGTTTGCATCATCAGAAATGTACATTACTCTGTCATCATAAGAGACAGGCTTATTGTGAGGAATGGTAACTTCCACAAGACAGTTGCTTACTGCATTTAATTTAGTTGAATTGAAAGAAAAAAAAGTTCATACCATTTTAAGAAAATGAAATTTTGCAATACGGTTGAATGAACCCGCGTTTTTTCTTCTGTTTTCATGACTGAAAATTCCAGAAAATCACACCAAAAAATATTAAGTTCATTGAAGTTATATTATCCAGTCTTGCGCCCCACCTTGAACATTCCCTGCTAGTACTTTTGAGCATTTAACAATTGCATCATTTCTTATGTGAAATATGTACGAAAAAAGGTAAATCTTAAAGGCTGATGTGAGGAGAGATTTGCAACTCACAGTAAGGAATGCGCTTTAAGATGACTTTTCTCTAAGATGTATTTTACATCCAAGATACACTTTACGTCTTAAAGGGTGCACGTAAAAAGCAATTAAGTCATCAAGACCAGCGAAATGCAAGAGGTGAAGTTGACACAATAATTAGATCCACAGTATGGCCCAGAAGGAAGAGTCAGTGATGTGATTGTATTTAGCATGGCCGGAGACGGAAAATAATATCCATGTTCATATATTAGAAAGGACGTAGTCAGAATTTCGACATATATGAGAAAGAATATATAGGAGTAGAATAAAATCAATATTGAGACACAGAAAGTGAATAGAAAATAAAAAGCAAAAATTATTATTTATAAAATATAAAAAGATTATTTCTTTGTCTTTTCCTGACCTATTTTACAAATTCTAAAAATAATATTTTAATTGATTTCTTCTTCCATTTTTCTTACTGCTTCTGCTATTTAATAACGGCTCCACAAGTCATAATAATTAATTTTTTTTAATTTGAATTGGCTATGAGATTTCAATTACATTAAAAGCTAAAAATTACTATCCAAACAAAATTAATTTAGTGAGTTACAAAGAGAAATATTTCTTGTATAAGAAATAGCCATTCAAGGAGAAGCATTGCTAGTCTAGTTATAACCTACTTCATTTCTATTTTATTGTCATGAGTAACAATTCATTCACTACTTCTTAAGTTTGTTGCTACGTTTAAGTTAAAAAATTAAAAGTCATTGCTTCATACACAATGTCACTTGCATTTGGAAACTCCAAATATTACTAGATGTGATATATCTTGATTTTCAGAAGAATGCTGCAACCAAATATTTTTTAGGCTTCCCCAAAAGCCATGCTCTTGCTTGAGTTATACTGCTTCCCAGATTCCTGTGTCTATATGTTCCCACACTAATGTAACAGAAAAAAAAACCAAACCTTGTGAAATAGTGAGTTCCCTTCACTAGCCTTACGTGAAATGAATAAAAAATTGAATCCACAAATTCATCTCAAGTGTATACAATTGGAAAAACCTATTAAAAACATACGGTGAATGTTAGTGCTTTCCAGCTGTCTTGTTTTGAACCTCTCTTATGAAATATTACCATAGGTATCACTTAAATTACATTACAAACTACAAATCTTGCTCTATCAGCTTAACTTTAACCATCTGTATGTCACTTCATTAATTCACAACTTGGGAAGTTGCAGCAGCATTCATTCTGGGTCTGGAAAGTAGCCCCTGTCTGGATAGCACTTCATTGTGCCCTCATCTTCCAGGCTGTGTTTAAGTTAAACTCCAGTGGTAAAGATCTAAACGCATGTTGCACCATGCTTCCTAATCTGGTCTTCCCCAGTTTAGCAGGACTTCAGCTTACCCATCAATGTATGCTCACTTCTAAAGATGGAAACAAAACAAAACTGATTCTAAAAGGCAACTATCAGTAGGCATTCTACCTATCAGGGGGTGTTTGTAAACAGCGGGACTTCCATGTTTATTTTCTATAACTCCCATAATTACTACCTCTGTACGTGCTGTAACGACGTCACAGCAGATGGCAATTTGTGTGTCTTAGTGCTTTGATGCTCCTTATTGGAAGTACCATTTTGGGATAACATCCAAGGTACCTACCACCAGTTCGATGTTTGTTGCATAGTTTTCCTGACTCACTTTCAGCATGTAACAAACACTTCAGTTAGAATTATCCACCTAACTCAAATTGGAACAGCATTTGCACCCAGGTAGACTTTCTTTTGCATTCCTATGCAAAACCATCCTTAATCAAGTTTAACAAAATTTGGTTGCAGATAGTTCTATGAATCTATTTCTTTCTTCTTCTTCTTTTCTTTGTTCTTCTCAGAAATATACATTTAAACTGAATTTAATGTTTCACGAAAGTTGCTGATGTGAAAGTCCTTGAACTTGAAGCTCTTCCTTTCCTCCAGAACAGATCTACTGCATAGAGAGAGAGATCCTTTCAGCTCCCATGTTCTCTGTATCTTTAAATTCATCATGCATCTTCAGGGGTTTAAATATGTATATACACAGGGACTGAGTTAATGTTATACCTCATTCTCTATCACAGAAACAGCTCAAATTATTAATGAATAATTCACTTTTAGTCTAAAGTGCAGTCTATTTAAAGAAATATTATTGATTACTTCTTGTTTCTTAATTGAATTATTTTAAAATATTATTCTTCTTCAGATAAATCTTACTTAAGCAGTACTTTAGAGCTTCTTCAGGAAAAGTGTATAACAACAACAATAATAGTAATAATAATAATAGTAAATCAAAACAGTGAAATAATTTTTCACATAATGCTAGTTGTTGCCAAATAAACAAATGAACTGAGAAAATAAACAAAATTACATTTCTTTTTGTCTCATTCTTATCACCATCTGAAATATATAATACTTCCTATTTCTCTTGCCTAGATTAAGAACTACACATATGCACATTTTATCTGAAATATTGATTTATTATATCTTGAAGATTTGGCAGAAATTCTTGTAGGACATACCTTGCCTTGCTATTGGCAGTCTTCTTTATCTGGTTGTTGAAATAAAAAAGTGTTTTCACTCCTTCTTCTAGGAAACACTGAAGAAAAGTGAAGAAAGAAACCATGAGACATGAACAGAGAACTGTATGTACCAACAGGACTGGTCAAATATGAAAAAGTGTTCCAATGCAGAATGTTGTAGACAATCAGTACGACTGCATTTCCCATATCTTTATAAAACCTCTTCTTCAGGCAAAAAAACACAACTGGTGTCAGTATCAGTTCATATCACGTAAAATATGCAAAATTCTTCTCTACTATTCACTGGTGTTATAAGTTAATTAAATAATATCACATGTTTTAAGATCCTTCATCACAGAGATTATATTCCTGAAAATCAGAAAGTGGGATGAAGCCTAAATGATAAAATATGTGTAGGATTGACAAATTAATGATAAAAGGAGATGGTAATGTACTTGTTTTTATTATTTAATCTCTATCTTGCAAATGTAATTATGTCAATTTTTAAAAAAATCACATCCCAATCCTATTTAAATGTTGCAGTAATGTGCAACATCATCCTTTCCTTTTTGTTTTATGTCTGTAGGCCATTTTAAAATCATATTAATTATTCAAGACTTTATTTTAAATCTGGTTTTCCTTTCTGTGCTTATAGACTAATTGCTGTGTAATTTAATCAAATGCCAATGTCCATGCTGTTTGGATAGTCTAATATATCATGGTACCTTTCTAGGAAGTGCTCAGGGCTATAAATTAACTCTAATTTCCACTGCATACTACAATTAGGAATTATTGATGAGCTGAACATTTAAAAGCAGAGCTACATATTTTCAGATCGTGACAAATGTTACACAAAATCTTTGTAATTTCATAGGTAATGGCAACTTAATGCACAATGTAAGTTAAGTGCGTTTCAAGGGCATGAAACACCTTGTATTTTGCACCTACAGCCAACTAAATTCCTTGATACTGCATCTGAAGCAGAGGCCTGGTTTTGCCACCTGTATTCTCTAAGGGCATTGATCAGGATACAATCATAACTGGATTACCTAGAACCCAGATGTAAGTAAGCGTACTGAAGTAGCATAACCAGCAACAGCACGTAAATGTTCCGTAACACTGTGGTGGCATAGCCAGACACAACGTGTGAGCATTTTATTTAAATACAAGAGCGTTGTGGCCACCAATAGGGCTAAGAAGGATGGATGTAGTTGAAGGGGGGTGTTTGAGAAACCACAAGACAAAGAACAAGATGAGCAGAAAGGACCGCTGATAGGCAGGACACCCTGCAAAATACCTCAGAAGGATGAATGGAAAAATCAAAGGCAAGATAAACAATGCTTGGTGAGGAAATGGGGAGTGAGAAGGCTAAAACACCAACAGTGACTGAGGACAGGTGAAGAAGACAAGAGTCTTTGATTCATCTCACCAAAGGGCTCTCCAGGCTGGTCACCCTGACCTTGGCAGCTCAGGACCACCAAGGACTGTGGCGATCATTGTGACCTACATGGCATCAGCTCTGGGACATGGTCTGCCCACTGCTAACTTCAGACATGATTGTTAAGGAGTAACAGTTTTGTGTAAGTAGTGAGTACATAGTGGTAATGATTATTAATGTGTAGGAACAAACCATTAGCATGCAGTGTGCTGTTAATGAATGAATGAATATATTAAAGTTTTGTTCTTGAAGTTTGAAACTGGCTTGATTTATCAGTCCTCTAAACATTCCCGTCACAGCAATCTCTAATCCCCTAACTGAAATATATGTACATATATTCAGTTGCAACAATATATAAACCTTTGTAATATATTATTGTTTGTGCTGTCATGAGAAGAAACATAAACTACGTAGAAGATACAGACCCTCTAAAACACCCGTAACAGTCTTGTTTTGTAAAGAAAAACGGTTTCTCTAAGGTTTATCTAAGCCTAAAAGAAAGTTGATAACGCTTGATAACTCTTTTTTCCAGCATCACAGAAGTAAAATTTTTAATGAGATTTGTTAGATAACTCAGTCAGTATCGACACATACATGGGGATAATTCATACCTTGTGTTGCTGCTGCTGAAGGACAAACACTCTTACTATGAGTAACTTTAAGATATGAGGTTCTTGTAATACTGTGCTAATTTTGAGAATGAATCCATAACTATCAACTGGATAATTTGCAAATGTAAATACACCTTCAAATTTGCCTCTGGTATCTCTGTCTATACTCATGCTTTTTCATGAATGCCTCAGTTCTATGACACTGAAATCAGGAAATAAAGTATGTTAATTAAGTTTTAGGACTACTACTTTGTTTTAAGAAGAGAGAAAAAAGCCACAAACTGTTCTGCTTTACTGCTTCTGTAGAGGTATCCCAATGAAATCTTTAGAATTTTCTAAGTAAATTAGTAATTAACTGCATAGTACATTACAGGCATCCTTGTAAGAACAAAAATAACAGAGTATTTTTTTCTAGCTTTGTACACAGCTAAATGCTTTGTGAAGTTCAAAATTTAAAATTTACTTTTGCATGATGTGCTACAATCATTTACTGTTGCATTGGGAAAACAACAACAAGGCAAAGTTCTAAAGGAATAATGCATTCATCCTTTCTTTTCCATTTTCGAACAGTAACCCAGTGTGCTTTTCTGAAAAGGTGGAGACTGATGAGAAAGCTCTATTGATCCACCTCCATCTCCTGCCCCGAGATGAATAATGTCTACAAGCAAACTGACTTCAAAGAGACACATTGATTTGAAGACAGTTTAAATAGCGAGTATGTGTGTGCGTAGGGAAGAATTCCTCTACAACAACTAAGTGCAGACTAAAAAAATTAACAGATTAAAAAGATATTACAGAAATTATGCTGTATAATGGTTAGCAGAGTCCTCAGCAGTCCTTTCACACGCACGCTGTTTCAGAGAGCTATATGTTGGCAAAAGGCAGTCCCCAGCTTTCAAAGAAAAAAGTAAAAGCCTGCTAGAGAATGAGCCAAGATTATGAAACTCACAAAATCGGACAGTATCTGTCTTTAACTTTGTCTTTGGTTTGTTAATTTATAAGCCACTCTGGGAGTCTGCCAGAAAAGTTAAAATGGTAAAAAACAAGTCCATACACTTAACAGATTTATTATACTATGTAATTTCCCTTCCCTCCATTGGACTGTTTACAGAATGACGTAACAAAGCAGTTTTCGTTAGAATGCAGAAGAATAACAGTTATTTCGTCAGCAATCTAGATTTTGTTGCCCTCTCATGAGCAACCCCCTCAAAAAGCACTTTTTACGAGCCATAGAGTGAACTACTAGCCATTATGAATAAATTTGAAAGCTGGATACAAGAACCTGTGAGACAGTCTGCCAGCTTGGAAACTTGGTTCTTTTCCCACTGAATCCTCAGAGCCAGTGAGAGAATGACTTTCAAGTTTGCTAGGGAGCAGTAGTGAAAACTGATAAGGTTGTACCGAAATTATATTAAATACAGAGAATGTTAACTATAAGTAATTATGTTTTTCTAATGAGAATCAGTATTTAAGATTATTTCAAGATTTATAACCCCAGTTTTAAGTGTTCATAACTTGTTATGAACAAGTTATCTCTCCAATAAGGAAAAACTAATTTTTCTTATTAATTTAATGTCTATCTACCATCAGCTAATATTTTGGTTCAATTTCTGATAATTGCCAGATAAATATAAAGTTTGTTATATTTCCCAGCCTCTTTTTATATTCAGTTCAAAACGCCTGTTTCTCTGACATGAGTGTATGCTGTTGACTACTTGACTGTCATTGCACACTGCAGTAAGTGAGCACACAACATGCAAACCAGGCAAAACACAAGCCTATAACCCACTCCATGAATCATGAGGGAAAATTCGGTGTAATCTACATCTTCTCAGACACTCTTTTTCATGGCGTGAAAAGTAAGAAAGCAGTAGATTAAATGAGAACAAGGCTCAATCTGCGTAGACAGAACTCATTAAACATACTTTTGGTATTTAAGGGAAACAGGATTAACAAAAGAAGACTGAGGGTGATATTTATTTATTCATGCATTCTTTTTAAATCACACAGTTCTGAAGTGCTCAGTTGTCTAAGGGCTGTTTCATGTTACTCTGAGCAGAATAGCAGCTGTAACGGGCTGTTCTTTCAACTTTTTGTAATTTTTATTAGCTTGCCTCCTTTGTGATGTCCATACTGAGTAAAACAACGTCCTTGTCAGCACCTTTAGAAGAAATCGATACAACGGAGCAGAGAGGAATGCATTCACTGCTGTGAATGAAGAAGTGTTAACTTGTTCAATCTCAGTAACTACTCTCTAACAAACCTGTCACTCTTACTGCTAGAAGAAACACAAACACATTCCAAATAATCCATTCATGATCATTTATGTACAAATACAGGCTTAAACCAAAGAATTTGTAATTTATCGCTAAAGTCAGGTAACTTTCAAGTTCCTGTCTATCACAGTATCCAGTCTCAAAAGGGCATAATAATCCTTTATGACCTATAATAGGAAATCATATTTTCAGATAAGTATCCTGCCTATGATAAAACTGAGACATTTGCATCTTTTGTTGTCAGTCACTATTATCTTTGCAATCACAGCTAGATTTTACAGATTTCGTTCGCAAAATCTATTTGATCTAGCTATCTTGTAGTCCTTTATTAAGTTCAACCCTCATGCCCAGGTCTGCAATAAACTTACTGTAATCTTACTTTGAGCCTTGGCTTCCTGCCCTGGAAAATGGCCTTCAGGCTAGGCTTCTCCACTGTTTCTTGACCTGATACAGTTTTGGGCTTTTCAGACCACAGATTTCAGCTTGTCCTGTCTATGAGTCCTAGTCCTAGACTATGATGCCATCATTCCAACTGTACTACTGCAAAATGAGTTTTCTGGAGCACATTTCTTGCAGAACATATTACTGCTACCTTCACCCTGCCCCACCCCCCCAAAGAAGATCAACAATGAACAGAAGTGAATGGCTTTATGACTGCAGAGGTATGTATGACAGGCAGGAAAAATAAAATTTCCTCCCATTAGAGTAGCATTCTGCAATTTTTGCAGCTGGGAATAAAAATAATCCAGGTTTAAAATCATAAACTTTATTCTTGGGAAATATCTTGGCCTCAAAGTCTCCGATTCAAAGGAACTATAGATTTTTTTTAATCTGGATGCACCCTCTTCTAAAAGTGCTTTTTGAAGTTTTATTACCTGCAAAAGAAAGAACCAGAAAAGTGATGTAAAACAGACTACTTCTTTGAAAGATTTATGCTGGGAGACTACTTCTTTTTTCCTTTTTAGTTTTCTTTCCAAAACCTCAAGTATCTTTCTTATGTCCCTTCAGAGGTGTTACTGTTCATGAGGAATGTGCAAAAATCTCTTTGTTCAGAAAAATGGTATAGCCAATTAGGGCAAAAATCTTGTTAGAAAATTAATAGCAACTCCACCTTTGTCTTTAAAGCTAAAAGCAGTCCACATTTTCCTAAAGTTTTCAAAAAGAAATTTAGCCTGGCCATAAGTTTTACAATTATTCATAAGATGCTGATTTATTTTTCAGTGATGTAGTTTGATACTGTGCAACTAAATGAGAGTACAACAGCAGTAGAGACGATAAAAAGTGAACCGGGACTGGAAAAAGAGGTCACGTGTGTAACTGATATTTTAATGCCAGAATCTAATGCCAGATGGCCCTAGAAACAATTTCAGTAAGTCTTTTAATGATAAGCTTGTATCCTGCTGCTTCTAATGTTCAATTATTTTTTAAACTCAAAAATCATAGCAGGACATAACTAGACATGTTGTAATGAGACTAGCTATAGTTTGTCAGCATAAAAAAAAAAAGAGAGAAGAAAAGAAAAAAAAAAGGAGATTTCTATATCATTATCAGTTGCAACAGTGTCATAACAGAAGGTTTTGCACCTTCAATTAGACATGTAAATGCAAGTATTAATATTGAAAATGAGACCCACAAAGTCTCCTTTTCCTTCACTGCTTTTGGAAATGCCTGAGCTGCAAAATCCATTGATGGAACAGGACTTGGACAATTGACCTGGACAGGCTGGAGAGCTGGGCAGAGAGGAACATAAAGAGGTTTAATAAGGGCAAGTGTAGAGTCCTGCACTTGGGAAGGAATAATCCTGTGCACCCGTACAGGGTGAGGGTCGACCTGCTGGAGAGCAGCTCTGCAGAAAAGGACCTGGGAGTCCTGGTGGACAGCAAGCGGACCATGAGCCAGCAATGTGCCCTTGTGGCCAAGAAGGCTGATGGTCTCCTGGGGTGCATGAAGAAGAGTGTGACCAGCAGGTCCAGGGAGGTTCTTCTCCCGCTCTACTCTGCCCTGGTGAGGCCACATCTGGAGTGCTGTGTCAAGTTCTGGGCCCCCCAGTTCAAGAGGGACAGGGAACTACTGGAGAGAGTCCAGCAGAGGACTACTAAGGAGGCAGAAAGAAACAAAAATTAAAAAAAAAAAAAAATAAGTAAAAAATATTTTTTCTAGTTCACAGTTTGTATACTTTTTTATCCTTTTTTTTTTAACATTCTCTCATTTGGTTTATATCCTATTATGCAGTGATATGTTATGTAAAGCTTTTGTTATGCATTTTATACAATGAAAAAATTAAAGAATGATGACAGGTATGATGATTTTGATATATCCCAAGATACAATTAAATTGCTGAATTTCAGCAGTTGAACAATAAATCATTGTAATACAAATTGACTGTGAAACTTCTGAATTAAGAGCCATGGAAATAAAGGAAATATTTTTAAGTGTAGTTATATTTAATGGGATTTGCCTGTGAGAATAAGCCACTAAGATAAAAGCCACTAAGTTGTAGAAAGTGCAAGTGGGATTAGTTGTCATTAAAATCTTACCTAAAATCGAGTTAGAGTGCTGTACTTGGTGACAGTTCCCAGCTGTACTGGGAACAAGACAGTTCCTTGGTTTCCCAGGAACAAAGTTTAGAATTTAATTTTGATTCATATCCAGTGTTGGTACTCAATTAAAACGCATTAGGGTTATTGTTATTTGTTTCATTTATTTCCTAATGTAATGACAACTTGATCTATGCATCCATCCACATGGACAGAAAGAGAAATACCAGCCTCAGCTTGCACACATGCCTCGGGAATCCAGCAAGGGAACGGCATCTCAGAGGAACATCTGTGAGGCTTAAAGCCACCTACTTGTCTAGTATTGATTATGAGCTAGTGATGGTCCAAGTCTGTTCTTGAAGTCACCATTCCCAGCTTGGTATGTTTGGCTGACAAACATAACATTACACTTTGATATTTGTGTCTTGACTGGTTACAGTAAATTCAAATAAACGTGATTATTTATAAGGAACATAGCTATTATTACAGGCTTTCCTCAAAAAAAAAGCATTACATGTGTATATTTGCTCACAGGGTAACTTTAAAGCACTTCTAAAATTCAATACTAAGTTTTCT
This sequence comes from Leptosomus discolor, assembly GCF_034619465.1. Lineage (NCBI taxonomy): Eukaryota > Metazoa > Chordata > Aves > Leptosomiformes > Leptosomidae > Leptosomus > Leptosomus discolor. The sequence continues at coordinate 12,628,472 of NC_141403.1, forward strand.
TTTTATTTTTTATTTCCTTAGTAAGAAGTTCTAAGTGAAAAAGCACAGATTTCTTGTAAAAACATCTTTTATTGAACATATGCTTTTCACTGATACTCTGCAGGGAGTGTTGTTCTAAAAAGCAGACCAAACAGCCTGTGCGTAACACAAAAGTAAAACTGCCAAGTAACTTTCCATTTTGCTAAGAGATAACATCATACATAGGATGCTCAGAAGGCCTGTTCTAGAACAATTGATTTTGCTTTAGCTTTTTTTATTTAGCTTGTAATATCTGTACTGCTTCATATAGCAATGTCGCTGCGAAGATTTGAATCTATATTCTTTGTGATCCCAAATTGTAAAATACAAATTTCATTTCCTCCCATACCTTACTTTATGTACCATACACTACAGAAATCCTGCAGAGGACAACAGTACATGTTCTCTGATAATTCCTACCTCTAGCAGACTTGGTAATCTCTTCAAAAGTGATCATTTGAATGGAAAATATTAGTGCAAAAGAGCCAGCCCCTATACCTCGGGTCATCCGTATGCACTGTCTCTATTCATGGGAGTGCTAGCACAATGACTCATTAAAGCCATAAAAATTTATATCAGTATTTCCAGACCTGAACATTAAATACCGGTTCAACAGTCTATCTAAGGTACCCTGTAGAAGTTTGAGATAAATTGTATTTGAGACAAGCTGCAGTTCCCATCAGCTGCAGCAGTGGGAGTTTTGGCTACACAGCATATTTCATCTGAAATATGGAATTAGGAAGCTGTTGATGGGTAAAAAAAGCAATGAAGCATAATTAAAAGGCAGGGGTTACATGTCAACACATGACTTTGGTAGCTGTGCATTCTTTTATCTCTGTAATAGAGTGGAGACAATAGAGAAGGTTGGAAACACTATAAACAAATGAAGGAGAAAATAATGAATAATAATTAAAAGTAATAATTACTTAAATGAAGGACAAGGTGATAAAAACATTTGGAACATTGTAATTTCCAGCTTTTTAAAGTAATTCTGGCTTCTATCACTCTTAATACCTGTGTGATAACACTCTAATGTTCCCTTTGCCTGCTCACGTAGATCATCTAGCTCAATAGCCTGGTTCTTTGCTCTCACCCTGAGCTCCCTTTGTATATTAAGAAAAATTCATTTGTTCTACCAAATAGGTGTACTCTTAGATTAGGACATTTCCTTTTCTACTTTTGATTCTGATGACATCCCAAAAGTCTCTACAGCCTATTTAATCAGAATCTCTCCCAGAGGCTGTTGCCCAAGTTCCTGTTTTGTGATTTTCCCTTTTATTATCTCTCAGGTTCCAAGACAGGTCTGACACAGACCAACAGTAGACATCAGGGGACGGGAGAAGGTGGAAAGGACAAGTTTCAGAACAAAAGCAATTAAAAAGTGTGAAAACAAAAATGACAAACCAGTTTGAAGTCTCTAGTGAAAAAGAGAAATTAAATATGTAAGCACTCTTGGCCTTCCATGTTGTGGCATGGGATTTACCAAACACACCTGGCAAAAACAGTGCTCGTCCTCTTCAAGTGTTGTTTTAACAAATACTTTTTTATTCTCTTACTCCTACCTTCAATTTGGGGCCTGCATTACAGACTTGCTTGAATGACTGATGACTGTCGTTGTTCCTGAATACCATGATCAACTCTAGCACAAAACCAGCAGTCAGTCAAAAGAAATATTGTTTCTGAGGCAAATCACTTCTGGGTAGATAAAGACAATTTTTTCCGTTAATATCCCACATGTAGTAAAAGATGGTGCTCTTACCAAGAAGTCACAGATGACTTTGGACTTCAGATCCTGTTTCTTCTACTTCCACAGTAAGATTTTATCAATTTTGAAACCATTAGAAATGCTCCTAAAAAAGGTATGAGGTTAGAGGAACTATGAACTTAGCACACAACTAAAAACACAAAATGAGATTTTACACTGAAGCTGCTCCAAAGCCTATAAAAGTTAATTATTTTACAACAATTATACGAGCCCAAAATACCCAAGAGAGCTGTTTACGGTACCTGTAACTGTAATTCTAAATATAATCATAGAAATTAATTTATGTGACTCTCTTAGTTAAATTTGAACAATGAGGTGCTTGTGTATCTGTGGATCACAATATCATCAGTTTAACATACAAAAGTCATATGGAATTAGGTTACTCTTTCAATGAACAGAATCTGAAAAATGAGAAGCTGTCATGGGCAAGACTGAGTAGATGACAACCTTCAGCTGATGTGGATACTGAGGTCTATATTCAAACCAAGGATTTGCCCTACCTGATCATCTTACACACTCACTCCATCACTCTCCCTGTTTAACTTCCAAACAGGGACATGGCTGCTGCTCTAGGACAGACAGGCAGAAAGCTGTGATTGTTTCTGCTATACCACTGCCCGCCATTACCCACCTCAGGCATTAGCAGCCATAGACCCTTGACCCCCCAGCACTGGTCTCTTGCATCTCCCTCATCTCCAGGAGGCTTTCCCACTTCCAAGACCTTTTCTCCATGCAGGAGCTTCACTTTCGTCTCTCTGAGACCAATTCTGCTTTTGGGGAACCCTCCACTTGGGCACGAGCTCTTTCTTCCAGGTCCTGAAGGCACCACTCTTTCCACTCTATGTACAGAAGAAAAACATGTGATGAGCCTCCAAATTGGAGATTCTTTCCTGTGCCTCTGTATTAGCTGGAGGATTTAGGGTGTGCCACTTGTTTTCAATCTGAGTGTTATCAAAAATAGCCACCAGCCTGTCCTGGTCACCACCAGCAAACAGCAAGCTTCTGTCTGGGAGTTCAAAGCTTCCATTTTCAGACATTCACCTGCTCCATGCACACACACATCTACATTCAATTATTGCTGCCTGATACTGTTCACAATTTAAGCTTTTTTCTATCTGTAACATAAGCCCCGATTAAATTTATATTTAACCTTGGAACACTGCACAGACTAACTCATCTCCAGTTTTCCGATTGTATCTTCACAATAAATATTGTTACATAAAAATTAATACCTGAAACTTTAATCTGTTTTTCTGGAGATGATCTTTTTCTGCTGGATTCAGTAGAAATGAAAATGCACTGCACAGCTCTTTTACTTTGTGTTTTCTATTTATTACTTATATAATCTGGAATAGGTTTTTGTGAGACCAACTTTTACTAACATATATATATATAAATACATTAAAAATTTTTGTGGCTGTATCTCATTTTTTGCTTTTGTTTTAGTATTTGTGTCATCATATATAACGAATAAGAGTTATTCTGTAATAAGCTGGTTTAACTATGCTGCCTTGTCAAAAATGGATCATTTCTTATATTTTCTTGGTTATGTACTTTGTGAAATACAATTAGGCAGAGTAAAACAAAATTTGTGGTAACTAGACGTAAAAGAGGATCTCTGTTTCTTTGGATATCAATAATTCTGTTAAAAGGTAAATGAAATTTTCTAATTCTAAGATGTTTAAATGATTTTCACAAAAAAAAATTAAGAAAAATGAAAATAAGAGGATTCAGAATAGAGCATGTCATTTTATCAACTGTCTGAAGGATCATCAGTATTTTTAAGGTAATACTGAACATAATTTTAAGAATCATGTTCTGCAATATTAAAATAATAATAATCTGTAGAAAATATATCCAGCTGAAACAGGTAGTTCAGAGTTTGCTTCAGATTCCTGAAACAATCCCATCACCTCCTATGTCTTCTTGTAAACTACTGAGGTGTTTTTATGTACTTGATTTGTTTCTTTTATCCATATGAAGTTGCAGATTTTTTATTTAGAACTGCCTTTGGGTAGGGAATGTTTTGAGTGCAGATATTTAGTTTCATTTTATTTCTTACACTTAAAAATAGAGTCAAATTGGCAACTTTTTACGCCCAAAACAGATTTTACCTTAATCTTCCACATTCTAATACTTAAAGTGAATGAAAATATCATAATGAATTTAGGTGTTTAAACTCACTAATGCAGAGGTGAGCACTCAGGTCTCTGAAGTATTGTCATACAGAGATCATGGGCTGTGTAACTTTGACTTTAATTTGTTTCACTTGGTACTTGTATCACTTCTGATACTAATGCTTATAGAATGGCATGAGCTTCCCATGATTAGTTTTTAGTACATTCATTTCCCTGTTCTTAGAACTGTTGCCTCTAATGTAAGCAAGATGAAGAGGGCTTAATTATGTCCTGTGAGCACACCTAGCTGAAGTGGTAGATACAGTATTGTTTGGACAGATCTAATAAGGTCTATTAAGAACCATTGGCTCTTAATGGATTTTTAGTTTTGCTACCTATGCGAACTCTAGTGTATGCTCTGTAGGACAAGGAGATCCCATAAATTCACTAAAATAATTGTTCTGTATTACAGACACACAAGAAAAACCTCAAACCCAGCTCTCAGGGGCCACAAAGAATGCCTGAATTTTACTTTGAATAATGAAATCCGAGCAATCGTATCCTCTGCTTTCATTTTAGTGCTTTCATAATTTCTGCCCATGTATAGTCTCAAGGTCCTTCCTACTGTAAAAATATCTTTATATTAGCTTAATCATTCAACTAAAACTATTTGCCAAAAAAAAACCCCATCACCTGAAATCATGACATAAATTTTTAGATTAGTTCATTTCTTGGAAAGCTCTTTAGGAAGAACCGGGCTGGGAAGACAAGGAGGTGAATCTCCTATTTGCATGAAAGAACAGCTGGAATGCATAGTGGTCTGCCTTGGGATGGGTGATGAACCAACTCAGAACTTATGGGTAAGGATTAAAGAGGGGACAAGTATGGGTGACATTGTAGTGCATGTCTGCTATAGACCACATGATCAGGAAGAATGAGTGGTTGAGGCCTTCTAGAGACAGTTAAAAGCAGCTTCACACTTTCAGGTCCTGGTCCTCATGGGGAACTTCAACCACCACAACATCTGCTGGAGGGACAGCAGCATGACATAAGCAATCCAGGAGGTTACTGGAGAGCATCAGTGACAACTTCCTGATCCAAGTGATACAGGAGCCAAGAAGGAGAAGTACTCTGCTGGTTCTCATGCTCAGAAACAATGAAAAGCTTGTTGGGGATGTGAAGGTTGAAGGCAGCCTTGGCTGCAGTGACCATGAGATGATGGAGTTCAGGATCCTGAGAGGAGGGAACAGGGCAAAAAGCAAGATCACAACACTGGACTTCAGAAGATCAGATTTTGGCCTCTTTAAGAGTCTGCTCAGTAGATTTCCACGGGATAAGGTCCCGGAGGGAAGAAGTGAATCGGTCAGTTTCCAATGTTTTCTTCCTCCAAGCTCAAGAGCGGTCCATCGCAAGAAGCAGGCCTCTGTGGGTGAACAAGGGGCTCCTGGCAAAATTCAGACATAAGAAGGAAGCACACAGAGAGTGGAAGAAGGGACAAGTAGCCTAGTAGGAATATAGAGACATTGTCTGACCATGCAGAGATGCAGTTAGGAAAACCAAAGCCTACCTGGAACTGAATCTGGGCAGAGACTTCTGTAAGTACATAAGTGTCAAAAGGAAAACTAGAGAGAATTTGGACCTACTGCCGAATGGGACAGGGGATCTGGTGACAGAGGGCATGGAAAAGGCTGGGGTCCTGAATACCTTCTTCATACCAGTCTTCAGCAGCAAGACTAGTCTTCAGGAATCCAAGGCCCCAGAGACCAGGCAGAAAGGCTGGAGCACCGTTGGTGGAAGAGGATCAGGTCAGAAAATACTTACGCAAATTGGATGTATGTAAGTCCATGGACCCTGATGGGATGCATCCATGTTTGCTGAGGGAGCTGGAAAACGTTCATTGCAAGGCCACTCTTGACAGTCTTTGATTGATCATGGCAACTGGGAAAAGTGTCTGAAGATGAGAGGAAAGAAAATGTCACTCATCTTCAAAAAGGGCAAGAGGGAGGATTCAGGGCCAGTCAGCCTTGCTTTGATCAATGAGATGGTGGTGGAGCCCCTAATCCTGGAAACAATTTTCAGCCACATGAAATACTAGAAAATCATCAGAAGAAGTCAGCATGGATCCACCAAGGGGAAGTCATTCTTGACCAGCCCGCTGATACCATTCTATGGTGAAATGACTAGCTGGGTAGGTGAGGAGAGAACCGTGGATATGGTCTACCTTGACTTTAGTAAGGCCCTTGACACTGTCCTCCATAAGGTCCTAATAGACAAGCTGATGCACTATGGGCTGAATGAGCACACAGAGAAGTGGATTGAAAGTCATCTGAGTGGCTGGTCCCAGAGGGTGGTGTTCAGTGGTACAAAGTCTAGTTGGAGGCCAGTAACTAGTATGTACCCCAGAGTCACTATACTATGACTAATCCTGTTCAAGATCTTCATTAATGATCTGGATGATTTTTTGCTGATGACACAAAACTATGAGGAGTTGTTGACATGCCAGAGGATTGTCCTGCCATCCAGAAGGATCTCAACAAGCTGGAGAAATGGTCTGACAGGAGCCTTATGAAGTTCAACAAAGGAAAGTACAAAGTTCTGCACCTGGGGAGGAACAGCTGCATGTACCAGTATATGCTGGGGGTCACCCAGCTGGAAGGCAGCTTTGCAGGAAAGGACCTGGGGGTCCTGGTGGACCCCAAGCTGAACACGAGCCAGTGATGTGCCCTTCCTGCAAAGAAGATGAATGCTATCCTGGCCTGCATCAGGCAAAGTATTTCCAGCAGATCAGGGGAGGTGATCCAACACCCCAAAGGACACTAGGATGGGAGTGGGAAAGAGGCTGCGAGGGGACACAGCCAGGACAGCTGACCCAAACTGACCAAAGGGGTGTCCATACCATATGGCATCATGCTCAGCATACAAGGCTGGGGGAAAAAGGAAGGGGGGACATTCGGAGTGATGGCATTTGTCTTCCCAAGCCCCTGTTACACATGATGGAGCCCTGCTCTGCTGGAGATGGCTGAACAACTGCCTGCCCATGAGAGGTAGGGAACGGATTTCTTGTTCCATTTCACTTCTGTGTGCAGGTTTTGTTTTGCTATTAAACCACCTTTATCTTAACCCACAGGTTTTCTGACTTTTACCCTGATGATGTCTCTTCCCCATCCCACTGGGAGGGGTGAGTGAGCGGCTGTGTAGGGCTGAGCTGCCTACCAGAGTCGACCCACAGCTTCCCAAATAAAACAAGTATGCGAGCTGAGGCCCTGCTTTCCAGAAAGTGGCAGGACATCTGCCTGCCAATGGGAAATAGTGAATGAATTCCTCTTTTTATATTCCTTGTAATGCCAGCTTTGTTTTTCTTGCTAAACTGTTTTTATCTCAACCCGTCTCAAACCCATCATATTTTTCCCTGCCCATCCTGTTGAGGAGAGTGAGTGAGAGAGCGACTGTGTGGGCATCTGGCAACTGACCAAGGTCAACCTGCCACAGCAAATAACATCTCTTTGTCCCTAAAGGCATTTTTTGAATGCAGATTTACTTTACCCTCCCAAGATAATTTGGATGTACTCCTGTAAGTCCACTGCAAGCCCTTACTACATAGCTGTGTAGTATCTTCTCAGAGTTTCACAGATACTTTATCTGTTGTGCAAGGACACTGTATTTCCAATGGCAATACTTATCATAGGTCCTTACTTACTCACTGATTTATTAAATCCCTCTTTAAAATGAAGCATTATCTAACATCTATGAAGTCACCTAAATAATTTCCTATAGCAGTAAGATCTTTATTATTTTACAACAGGACAAATTGCATTAATTATTTTAGCGCAACTATTTTAAATACTCTTTTGATTTCACCATGCAGGAAATTTTTTAAATTATTTACTTCAAAATACATTTTTAAACTAGTATCGTGTGGGCTTATGATACAGAATGGATGTTACAAAGTGTACTTACTGCCAGTAGGCAAGACAAAACCAAATCAGTAGAATTGTCAGGTCTCAGCAACTTCCTCATCTGTTGCTCTCTAGGGCTATGTTCAAAAGGAGTCCATAATAAACCAGCCTCTGAAATACCATGACCAGAGTGCATATTTCCTTAAAGAATTAAGATCTGATTGTTTGGCTGAAAACATATGGAAGAGAGAGATATGCAGAGGATAGCATAAAATATCTTTCTTTAATAATTATATTTTCTATAGATCAAAAAAAGATATCAGAGCTGAAACAAATTTGAATGTTTTCTGCCATAGCTTTCAAGCTTAAAAAGGAAAACATTATTCCTCATTATCTCCCCAAAATACGCTAGGGTTCTTCAATAGATTCTGCTATTGAGACCTCCAGCTACAATATCAGGAAAACTATCCCTGAGGAGAAACTTTAATTTTGAGAAAGCATATGACTGAATGCCCTCCTCTTTATAGATAAAACCTTCATGGGAACTATGGTGATTTCAAACTGAACAAAAGGCCAACCAAATTCTTTTCCTCCACAGGTATTTCTTAACTAACTTTCACTCACAGAGTGCATTACAATTGTCAGGTGTCTCCAGTCACACTGTTATGAACTCAAACTTTCATTACATCAAAATGTAAAAAGGTCGAAAAAGTCATTCACTCCTCAGATACAAGCCTGGGAGGAGATCCAGCTCTTCACGTTTGTCAATAATGAACAGTTTCAGTCTGCATACTTTCTCTCATATTGGAATTTTGTTTTCCATCTGTAGGGAAATGCAATAATCTGTCTACTGGATAAAGTGAATGATATTTGAAAACTGTCTAGAAAGGTTTATGGCAAGACATCATCTGCAAATCTGCATCTGATGATATTATAGTTTGTAGCACATTTCAGGGCTGAAATACATGCAATGGAAGAAAAGATCATTGGTTTAACCTTGTACATAGCATACAGCTTTTTGAATGACTGTAAATCAGGATTAAGAAAACAAGTGTTTCTTGGTTCATTTATACAATGCAGTGTTGTTTCTCCACCATCCTGACTCAGTTCCACAGAAAACTGCAGTTCAACTACATTAATCTTATTTTTATTTCTAACCATATTTGAATCCTTCTCTCAGTTGTAAAGTTTTCATTAAGATCGGAAAATCCTATTTTCATTCTAGCTTGAGAAATCAGAGGTCAATATGTGCATATATTTTTTTACTTTCAGCAAATTTTATAATATTTTTATTACATTTGTCCTTAAAGCAATATAAAAATGTGACTTACACAGTCTGTTTAAATTGCACAGCTGCCATATTTATATGATGCACAGTTAACATTAGCCCTTTTCCAGGATACATTGAGGGGTAATAATATGAAGCACTTGTTTCATACTAAGACTAAGAAATTGTATCTTTTCTGAGGCCATCCTCAAAGTCTTCACTTATCTGTGTGAGTAAAGTACATTTTCTCTCTTCCCTTAGATACTGTTACAGACATGTAAAAATATTCAAATACTTGCTGCATACGTAATCTTATTTGAAAAATCAAGAAGATTAATTGAAGGAGAGGGTTGTGTGGGATTTTTTTGTCTGGTTGGTTTACATGTATCCCTGGAGATGCTGTCTGTGGAAAGTAGCATTTCACAAAGAATCCTGTCTCACAGCATTTATACAAATATTTCATACGATAAATTTGGTCCTTAAATGAGAAAGCAACCTTAAAAAGCAAGATCATACACTGAATTCATGTACATTTCAGGGAACTTTCTGCACTAAATCATAGAAATTCATTTCAACCTATCTCTTGCTATGTCGCAGAAACCACCAGATTTAGTATTTTAAGATACTGCTTAGAAATCCCCTTACTTTTCCCATCTTGACTTGAATATCAAGAATTCTAATTAGTGGATATTAGTAAAAGAGACTAATGATTATTTTGGGAAAATAAGTCTCAAATGAAATAAATGATCGAATATAAAATAAAATCTGTATTGCCAATGCTGCTAGCATACTCCTGTAAAATTCCAGACCTAAGGTATTCATTAACCTATAATCTGTTAGTGGTTAGAAACAAGGACAGTATGTTGTAGTCCAAGATGTCTGCAAGACAGGATTTATGATGGTACCCATTGTGTATAATCTTTGTAGACCAAAGTAGGTACGAGCCAAGAGCCTACGAGCCAAGGATATATATCCTTGACCATACGTGGTCAATTCGAGGAGTGGTCGAGACCTCCAACTCACGGACCACCTATCCAAATTATACCACCTACTCAAAAGAGAACAATAGAAGACTACAACAGAGGCTGCATGCTAATTTGCATCAGAAGCGAGAGAAGAAGAACCAATCATCGGGAGGATGATAATGAATATGCATTGTATAGACTGACTATGTATGAATTTAATCTATAAATATTTGTTGATTGCAATGTGCAGGCAGACGTCTTTGGGAAGCATCCCATGTCCCCGGTGTGCAAGGTGTGCATCGTTAATAAAGGACGTCTCTACTTATCTAACTTTGTGCAGGTAAATTTTTCTTACCGCTTCTGATTTGCAACAGCTAGACAGTTTGGGCATTTGGTCTTTCTTCTTACAGAGTTTTCCTATTTTTTGATGGAAAATTCATTCTCTATGACATTGAAAGCTTAAGAAAATAGAAGTGAAATGTTAATATTTATATTGATTCATAGCAAACTGAAAAATCCTTTGTCAATGAATGAAACAAAATGTGGTATGGAAAGTCCACCAGACCTTAAATTGGTTTTGTCTCTTCTTGAGGACTTTTAGTTCAGAAGCTTAATGAGCTCATTCTCTCATCTCACCTGGCTCCTTAGATGTCACACATTTTCCATAATAAGCTGTGGCTAATCCAGAAGGGAGACCATGACAGAGTGCTGGAAATGAAGTCTGGCTTTCTAAAATGTTGTGGTAAACATGTAAAACTGCATAAAGAGTAAGTTTCCTATACTGCTTCACACCCACAAATCTGGCCTGTTTGAAACCAGCAAGTTTTCCTTCTGCCTTCAGAGAAGCTATGCTTCAGAAAAACCTACAACCTTTGAGTAGTTTTTGTCAAAAGGGAGGTTCTAATGACATCACCAAGCTGTATAAGCTGCAAGGGAGAGCTTGCATATTGGAGCGTTTATCTCCACATGTTTTAATGAAAAAAAACATCAGCCTCCTGGGCTTACAGGCAACCTTCAACAATGTTAAATTCAAGTAGGTTTCACCAGGGAAGGAAAAGACAACAGAATCCATATATTTAATATAATGTAGCTGAGTCATTTAAAACCAAAAATATGTGAATTGTGTGAGTTTAAATCTTCAGGAGAGATGACATTTAAAAGTGTGAATATTAACATATGTCACTAATATCTCATCTTTTAATGTAGCTTTCTGAAAGCTAGCATACAGTGATGGAGTATTTACAGGTACCAAACATATCACTATACTACCCCTAAAAAAAAAAATTAATAAATAAAATACATATTTATTACTTTAATAGCAATTATATGTTTCTTTAACCTCATTTGCATGAGTAAAGAATACGCATAGATATAATTTCATGAATGAACAATTAATCTTAAGTTCTGTATACCATTATTACAAAATACCGTGACAGTTTTTCTGACATCATGGTATGAGCATCAATGAGACAGCTTTCAAATATGGATTACTTAAAATAGATTATTTCCTAGCCCTTTTATAATATTTAGATCATTGAGATATTTCTTGCCATAAAACAGATTTTGATGGTATGTCAGGGCCCATTTTGGTGGAGATAAACCATATCTGTTTAGCAGCTAAATAGCTGTTGAGGAGGTATCGCAGACCAATAGCTATTCTGAGAATACATTTGTTCCTGTAACTCTTTCAAACATCTGTTGTTGGAAACAGGAATATGGTTTCATGTTTTGGTTGCATGGCTGAGAACAAATCTGTTTAATTGCATACAAGACGGAAGCTGTTCTGCACTGAAAACTGAAGTAATGCTCTATAATTTATCTGTATAGGAGTCTTTTCCATACAGTGGTGACATAATTAAGCAGCTAAAGTTATTAAGTTACTTTGTCATGTGGAAACTTTTATACCACAGTAAGTATGGTCCCTTTTATTTGTGGTTTATTTTACAGTTTCAAAAGCAACAAAAGCTAAACTTAAACCTTTTTTTTTTTTACTTTGATGATATAACTATTACCTTGCAATACACAGAGTATTCTTTGGCAGTATAATTAAGGCTGTCTTAAAACGTTAAAATTATGTGCAGCTTAAAACTGATGTAGTATGACTTTCACTTCCCAAAACGAGACTATAGAGCAGGTAAGTAGGCAAAAAAGTGTGTGTGCGGGGGCATTGTTTTTCGTTTGCTTCTTCATTCACTTGTTTTTGACTCAGAAACTGTAAAAGCCTTCTATAGCAGCAGAGGAGATCCAAAGAACTTTAATATTAACATTTGTCAAAATATTTTTCATAGCTTTTAGAAATGACATCAACATACAAAACTTTCATAAATCCTAAAATTGGATTAAAGATTCCCTATATATCATTCCCATTATTTGCTTTTGTTTATAACTGAACGATTAAAAATCAGAAAGAACAGTAAAATCAACACAAACTGAGACCATCCACTAAGACCCACTGGCATGCTACAGTCCTCACCTATGCTGCTATGCTTTAGTTCATTCCCAGCAGGGTGGCTACGGGAAAACAGTTCCTTGCAAACATTCCCCAGGCCTTTCCCACTCTCAGATAGTGCCTTGCTCTTCTTTGGGAGAGCAAACCCAGCCAGAACCAGGCCAGGAGGCTTTCCAACAGTTTAAGACTACGGATGACCAGTAGAAATAACTGACCTTGGGTGCTGAGGTATTTTCCTGGCACTGCTTAATTCATAGGCAGTGGAGCCTTGAAGTGCCTTTTGCAGTTGCCGAAGGACAAGAGCCTCGTGTCAAAGGCAGAAAAAGTTCAGCCCCTTAGTTACCCTCACCCATCTGCTTTTCTCCAGATGCATCCTGGCTTACACTTAGGCAGCAGTCATATATCACGCGTTACATCTGTCATGTCACAAGGAAAAGATGAGAATGAGACCCAGGGGACAGCACAGCATGTGAAGCCTGTGGGAAGGTTAACAGGATTCACTTAGAGAAGGGGGAAATTTGTTCTGATTTCCAGGTGAAGGAAAGATTTGCTATTTTTTTTCCTGTTTATTGTCTTCTGCAGCATGTTAGTGAAAATGGCACACTCTGTTGCCAATATCCTGAAGTTTGTGTCTGCATACAAAGTTTGAAAGATATTTTATCACTGAAACAGTTAAAATAAAGTATCTCCCTATTTCTTAAAGCTAGACATCTAACTGTTAATGAAAATTACAAGACACTTCAGCGTGATAAATAATACATGACAAGGTGTGTGTTACTGTGAGATAACGTGCATCTCAGAGGCATGGTGACATATGCCTTGGAGTGTCTTCGTGCAATTATAAAATGGCTCAGAGTTAGAATTTTTAAAAAGAAGATTCACGTGTTTGTAGCTGTCCAGAAAAGAAACATGAGTAATTTGTTACTATAATGATTATTGACAGATTTAGGATGGGAAATATAATATTGTTTTAATATTCCGATAATTTTCCTAGCTTTCTGACACAAGCATTACATTTATTGTTCTATGGGACTGGACTCCGGCCAAGGTCTCTGTTATGACAGTCTTAAACAGCACTATAGCTGGTATTAGCAATCTGTAGTGAAAGGTTTCCTACCAGCAAAAATATTGAGTTAACTGATTCCAAATTTCTTCCAGTTGGGGAGTCACAGTTTGATTATCATGTGTTCATCCCCTTTGAGTGAGTTCCAGATTTGGACTCTTGTTTTCTTAAAGGGCAATAATAAGACCCCCAAACTTGTGGGGGTTAGTGTAGATGGGAAAGGGGAATTTTATTCCTTGAAGCCACAAATCTCCATTTAGTATTGGTAGTGGGAAATGGCAAGGTCATGCCTTCTTGAAAAATATGTAAGTAAAACCAGGGGAAATAACATGGCAGAGAATTAATCCTCCCTCTCCCCTTCTTCTTTCCTTGCCTCCCAGGGACTGCTGGGGGAATAAGGAGACAGGTGCTGAAAATCTGTTCCCCCTGTTCTCTGGGAGTATTGCTGCAGTAACAACACCTGCAACTCTCAAATGAGCCTTCCTCATAGAGTCACAATTTTTATGTATTAGAATGCTAGACACAAAATGCTGCACACATTAACAAGATTTCTTTTTTTGTAATATCCAGTATGATTGCCTCTCTGTGTTATATGGTGTCCCGTCATGCATTTCTTTGCAGCATTTTTTTAAAAATAGGGCTGATAGTTATAGCAGTGTAGATGTTTCTTCTTACAAAATCACTAGAAATGACTGGGAGAGAAATTATACAAAGAGAATAGATTATTTACCTGTTTCTCACATTTACTCTGAGGTGCTAACATCTGCAATCACTTCGCCAAAGGTAGCATGTAGTTCTCAGGTTTTCTGTTCATAAAAGTAAGCGGGGCAGGGGATGAATATATCTTTGTGATATATTTGCTGACTGTCTTAGCCATTTCTAGGTTAACATTTCAGAAGGAGTAGTTTTTACAACATCTCTTTTTTTTTTTCTGTTATTGTTGACTTCGGGTAAACACATAAATTCCCACTAGCAATGACTGCTGCATGTAAGGGTCTATAAAAACTGAAAAAGTCACTGTACATAGCAATCAGCTGGGACTGTGAGAGAAGACATTGGCATTTACAATACACCGAAAACAGACACAATTCCTATGGAGACTATGCATGTGTTTTAATAATGCAGAGTTATTTATAATGTCCTAATATGAAACTTTATATGAAATAAAGATACTTATGGCTTGCATAAAAAAATCCAGCCCTGTTTATTGTATGAGTATTATGCTGTATTCACCTTCTTCCATGTTCACTGTCATATAGTTGGTTTAATTTTATTGGAAATATTTTTTTAAAATAATCTTTCAGTTGTTGTTGGAGTACCCACACCATTAGACCTCACAGTCTCATATTTACATTACTCCTAGACTTGTTTCACATGCCTCCTTGCATGTTGCCTGCCCTAACTCCCAGCCCAGTTTATAGCTAGTGAGTAGAGCACAGAATGAAGTAGACTTTGCTGTTTCTCACATGCTTTTTTTACTTATGGGACTGTTACGCCAATCATAGGTAACAGGTTGTTCCTAAAAAATGTATCTGTTTTCTTTTTTTTTTAAAGTAATGCTCTTGCCTCTGAAACAGACCTTATTGGCATGTTATAGTACCACTAGAAAGTTACTTCCACCTGTTGAAAAGACAGCGGTCAGCACAGCTAATGAATCCCGATTATTTGGAAAAGTTAAGAATCTTTGTGCAACACTTTTTTTGTGCATGCCTATTAAAGTACAGTTAGCAGAAATACCGTTAGATTGGACCTGTTTCTATTGAGCATAGTTAGGAACCTCTTAATTCCAGACTCTTTCTATTGATCTGATCAAGATCCTCGTTGGTCATGGTAAATAGTGATCACAATCAAGCAGATGATGAGACCTAGGTGATAAATTAGGATAAATGCAATAATAAGTTATTACAATGATTAATGCAGAAGAGATAAAGGGCAACAAGAAAAAGAAACTCTTAACCCTTACATTGGGATGAGATGCTCCAAGGCACCAGATAAGTGTGAAACATTGATTAGCGTTGGACCTTTTTTTTCTGGGTGTCCTGGGTTACAGTGTAAAATGTGCCCAAAAAAAAAAAAAAAAAAATCTATTACCATCTTCAGGATCTGTTGAGACCAGGTGGGGCGGTGCTCCCTGCCTCCCCCCTCTGGACTATCTCCTGTTACTGGGCACAACAATGCCTTATCGCCTGACCCATCGGTAACTCGCTCCTGGGCTACCTCCTGTTAATGGCCCATCAAGGAACTGCCTCACCACTCCCCATCCCATTGTGAGATGCTCCGCCCGGGGGGGGGGGGGGGGGGGAGGGGAAGGAGCCAAGCAGTCCATGCCAAATAAAAACTGAGATCTCGAACACCCTAGCAGCCTTCTTCCACTGGATTCCCAGAGGAGCTTTTCCCCCCACTGGAGTTCCAGAGGACAAGAGCTACCTACCTACCACTGGACCTTCGGAGGAAGACCAGACTCTTTTACCTGATTGCTGCTTCCACAGAACTACATCCATCGCTTCAGGAGGACTGCAGCCAGCATCTTATCGGACTGCTACTGCCACCCTAACAGGGTGTCAGGTTGTATTCCTGACTCTGTCAGTGTAAACCAGTGGGTTGTTTGTTTTTTTTCCTGCCTTGTGTTATATATGTATATATATATTAGTAAAGAACTGTTATTCCTATTCCCCATATCTTTGCCTGAACGCCCGTTATAATAATTTGGAGGGAAGGGGGTTGCACTTTCCATTTCAAGGGAGGCTCCTGCCTTCCTCCACAGACACCTGTCTTTCAAACCAAGACACTGGGAAAAGAATGAGCAAGAATTGTTGTCACCTAGAGACTAAACACGAGCCACCTGGTCATGTAATACAGAAAAAGCTCTGGGTGGGCTACCCAGGTAGTACCCTCCCTTTCAGGGACTACAGATCTCATGAAATTGCAACCCATTTTGTACCCCTGCTTTCACTGCTTCAGTATTTCATCAAAAACAGGAGTCCACGGTATGTGACGTGCTGCTGCACATCAGCGACTGGGAAGACGGCATTTAAGATTCTGCTCCCACAAACACGAACTTCTTTTCAATTAGTATGTAGTGATTATTCTCCACACAGTTTGTATTTCCTAAACCTAATGCCCAGTCTCCTGTCATGAGAGATGCAAGGGAAATGTATCTCTTATCACAGAAGCAGTGCACAAGAGCAATCTATAAACTTGTATAAGTTAAACAACTAACATTACAATATCTTGCCTTATATTGATCATATTAAAAAAATACCTCATATTCTCGATTTGTCTGTTACTCAGTTTCTAGGTGCTTTCTTCTGAAATGTTTATCACTTTTTGTACTGTATATAAGGTTTGGAAACTGTTAAAATGATAAAGCAAAAAAATCCCCAAAGGATCCTACTGATAAGGTTATTGTTTATTTTTATAAGGAAGTCAATTTTATTCAATATCTTAACAGGTAGAGATGTATTGTGGGAAATTATTTTTGTACTAAAAGCTAATATAAAGAGATATAACCTAAAATGTCACCATAAATCATACAGAATTTTTAATGTACTCTCTGGTCAAAATTTCAAATGTAAAAAGATTAAAAAAAGAGAGTGGAATAAATAAAAAATCTCTGAGTTTCAAGGTAAGTAATTCATTTGAATGTAACAGAAATTTTTTATTCTGAAAATGTCACTTTAATCAAAAGGAAAATCCAGTTCCTTGGGGTTGCAAGATTTATGAAGTTTAAGGCATATTTATTATATAAGGATATAACTCCAGTTTATCCTGTAGTTACAGTGGTGATACAGTTGTGTATCAGGACTGCATCTGAGTGCATACCCTATATACTGTCACCAGCTTCCTGGGTGGTGCAGTAACTCCCCAGGTAGTATCCGCACAGATAACACAGAGGGCTGGCTGAAGACAATGGCCTAGCTGGATTCCTACCCTTCTTCGCAAGCAACTGACTAATTATTATCACAGGAGCAATACAGGTGGCAGTTTAGGAGAGTCCCAGAAATTTCCCCAGGAAGTTCCTGCTGTGCATAGACAACTAAATGATGCTATTTGTATGCTTGCATGCATTGTTGTTTAACATCTGGGGTGGAGAATGAAGACACCCCAGAAACCTTCTTGTAGTTCAATCTTTTCTACACAGGAGAGGCTCTGAGCACAGCTGAAAATAACCTGTAACCAATGCTCAAGCATACACTGGAGGTGCCACATAGGACAGTAGGCCAGCTCAGTTATAGGAAATCAACAGTTCATGCAGTGTCACCTGATCCAGGTAAAGATGTCATGTCGAGGACACTTGAAACAGGGACCCCCATCATCATCCACGTGATGAGTGTTTATCTTGTTTGAGAAATTAGGTTGCTCGCATAAGCATGAATGTTTTTTAACAGACATTCAGTCTGTAAGTGTCTGTGCATCACAGGTAAAGTCTGAAACCTGAAAACTGACTTATATTTTATGATTTCTGGGCGCTTACCATAGATTTTTTTTGAGAAATATTAAAGAAAGTTTTATTCTCATATAAAAACTTTGTGAATCATAATAGCCACATCATTTGGTTTTGTAACTGACATTCTTTTCAACTATTCCAACAAGCCTTTATCCGAATTTTTTTCTTTGCATTCATGATGACTAACTTCTAACTACAGAAATTACAAACTTTCATAGTTATAACTAAAATTATCAGGAAAGGTTTATGGTAATGAGCAAGTTACCCTCAATTGATAATCTCCCTATTAAATAACAACAAATGTACAAAATTGTAATACTGAAAAATGAGATTTCCAGAAACTGATACAGTTTCCGTGTTGACTGCTGTAGCAGTTGTTATGACCTTAGAAAATATTTTCTTTATTTTATTCATAGAAAAATATCTACTCAATGCTTGAGCTTCAGGAAAGGTTAAGTCAGGTAAAATAAACCTCTCTATATATTCCTATATCCAAGTATTAGAAAGACAGTAAAAACAACTGTCCAGGGGAATGTGTAGCTGATGAGTATCACTTACAGCAATATTTGCTCAGAGGGCACAAGAATCATTGCAAAGCAGAGTACCGAACTAGGAGGAGGGTATTATTCCAGATATTGGTCACTACAAATTGGAGGTCTCTTTTTCTCTAATTCAGATGCTAGTACAATCCTTATTAATGATGGTATTTATCATAAATGCATTCATTAAATTATGTTTCATAATATAACATACAACTACAATATGTTATCAGTCTAAGTCTGAAGCAACAGTTCGTTTAACATTTGATATGATTTATACAAGAATAAAACTCAGTTGTGAAAAATACGACTGGGAAACAGTGTAGGTTGTACAATACTTAGCCTATATACTTGTGCATAAATATGAATACTAGAAACCAGGAAGTTTTATCCACCATCACAAATCTTCCTTGCAGTGAACAAAAATTCTAAGCTTGCAAAAGCTGTCAGTTTAACAACTTGATCAATGTACCAATACTATAGTATACACACAAAAGTTGTCTTCCAAATCTTAATAGAGAAAAGTCTTATATCAATCTAAATAGTGCTTCAGATGTAACCTGACTTTGTAGAATCAATGTACTCTATTTTGTGTAGTTAGTTAAAAAAAAATACCTCAACCTTATTGAACATATAGCCTTGACTACACTGAAATCAATGTCGGTAAATTCATCTGATATGTACATACCACACATTAAAACATTAACATGTTCAATAGGAGAGTAGATCAGACATAAATTTGTCTAACGTGAAAGCATGGTTCTGCCGTATTGAACAGGCCTAACGGACTTCATATGAATCAGGACAGAATTTCTGTCTGTTTAAGATGGCTAATCCATGATATTGGATTTCTATATTATTCAGAGTGGGCTAATAATTATAGTATATGAACACTATAAAAGAATAAATAATAATTGAATAAATTAATATTTTGGTCATAAATGCAACAATCCTTCATTGTAACTCATTAGTGCTGAGTTTGCCCTGTAGGATCCTTTACAGCTTGGTCAACGTAGGTTGAAAACTTCTTTAGGTCAAATACCCTGCCAAGGCCTAACCAGAAACTGTCTAAGTGCAGAGGAACTCAGAAAGGTGACCCCAGTGAGGAGTCCTCTTGCCAAGGAGGTTACAAGGCAGGATTGCTACTGTAGATCCTGCTCCAGGCTATTATCTGATGTTCTTGAATGTTTTCTGTGACTCTCCTTTGATTGCACCTATATGACTCTTAGCCACACCACTCTGTGAGATAACAAAAAGTCTTCAGACCAAATAGCTCTGTTTCTGCCTGTCCACATAGGTAACCTATGCTTCTGATGATGACTTTAATTGTTTCAGCTAGATTACTACAAAATTAAATCTACATCATTCCAGCATTTATTCAGAATGAACAGACAACCTCTATTGGCTCAAAATGGATCAGAGCACCCAATGTCCATGAAGACAGTGTTTGTGATGGACACTTAAAACAAGCTGTAGAGCTACTGTGAAAAGGTATTTGATGAAGTGAGAGATTTCAAAAGGTATCTATTCCACTGTTTAGTATGAACACTCTACCACTGATCTCAACACAGCAAAGGAACACTGTTGTATCAAGTGCATTCAACCATAAATAAAAGAAACAGAAAGTTATTGTAATACTTTTTCTTTCTCTTCTTTTTTCTTGATCTTTGACCACTGACCTATGGGCATATATTGCTCTTGTCAGAGTAACAGATAAGTACAGGAAGCATCTGTAAATTAGAAAGATATATTAGAGATATGTAAATTAGAGAGATATATCAGCTCTGCTGTTTCAGGAGACAATTTATTAAAATAACTGTCAATTTGTTAATTTAACTCATCGCAGATCTAGCATTGCAATGTAGATGAAAATTGATAGCTTTATAGAATTTCATCTTGGGAAGAGCTTTTAAAAAATGTGAAAGTGTAAGCCATATGATTTTAATTATTCACAGGTTTGATCCCTTTATTTAGCAGGGTAATCATATTAACAGAATTTATACCTTATTCAATTGACTTTTCAGGAAACACTCAATTTCCAAAATACTGTCTCTAAAAAATTAATCTAAAAGTGCAGCAAATAACACTTGCAAAAATTATATCATAGGCTAGAACTAGCCATGTGAGTCACATACCACTCAAATGTCACATTAATTACAGACACACTCATTTAGAATTTGTGATCAAAGTAGATACAAATATTTCAGACAAATGATTCTAGATGGACTTAATGGTTAGAGCCAGTTAAAGCTAAAAGTACCTCTTAATGCTGGAATCCACATGAAGAAGGCAATGTTACACACCAAATTTTGTTATGGGAGAACCATATATACAGAGCTTAAAGTTTGTTGCTAGTCCAATTAATGTCTTAAGAATTTACAGGTCTAAATTATCTAATTAATATGGAGAAGACTCATAATTAACATAGTTTAACTACTATACAAAAAATTCCTGGTACCTCCCCCTTTTTGCTGGTGTTTTGCCCATCTTACCATTTTCCCCAGTGCAAGGCTGACAGTTTCAGTTTTCCTCAGAAAGCAAGAGGGAAGAAATCAAAGTAGTGTCTGCTGGGAGGGACATGATGTTCATGTCAGTACCACCTTCTTTCTCAGCATTGGGTCTGGTTAGGGGTGGTTTTATATTTTTTCTTATCACGGTCTGCTTCCTTCTCACTGGTTCCCAGATATAATTACACAGCTCCTCCAGTCCTAAATCTCCTAAAGGGTGTTTTTGTTATAAACTTGCTACCTAGGTCTGCCAGACCACTACCATTAAAGGTATTTAGAGAGTTTAAGTTAACACAGGTGAGAAAATAGTCACTTGATGACTAGACAGTTGTCAAAACAAATGAGAATCAGCTCAGACAAAGCAAGTTCAGAAAATACTTCAGACCTTGCAATGCCAGGTTAATGGATTAGCCTTCTGCTAGTAAGGACAAAATCTTATTTACCTGGCTAGAGCAGCATGCTCCCCTGATGATGGCATAAGCTTAAGTGACTTATATCAAATTAATAATGATACCAGATGCTACTAATTTCTCTGTGCCTCAGTGTCCTATCTTCTCAATGGGAATGTTGGTACTGTTTTACTTCAAAAAAGATATTAAATATTAAAATAACATCATCTATGATAAGAGCACTGTGAATGTATATCATAAATATCCAGCTTAGGAAAGCCAATTAACTAAAAGCAATGCACACAGAGTTATAGTCCTTTCAAGAACACATCTCAGGAAGGATGATGACCTCTTTCAGTGCGACCTCATCCTGCACTGAGGGCAGAGGAGATACAGAGAAGGGCAACTAGAGCAACCATAATGATGGAGTAGCTGTCCTACAAAGGCAGGCTGACAAAGCCAGGACTCTGCAATGTGGAGAAAAAGAAGACAGAGTGGGCAGGATTTACTGAGATTTACAAAATCAAGGATACAGTAGACAAGCTGAAAGCAGGACTGTTCTCCAAATCCTAGAATACAAGATCTATGAGGCACTTTATAAGACTAGTTGGAGATTAGTTTAAAATTAACAAAAAGAAGTACTTCTCTACAGAGTAGGCAATGAATTTCTGGAGCTTGATGCCACAGGAGGCTGCAGAGGCACACAGTATCTTCAGGTTCAAAAATGAACTAGAGGAAATTGTCAACAAGTCCCTAAACAAATCCAGAAATTACTAAGAAGAGATATACCATCTAAAATCCATAAAATGGCACTTCTGGATGCTAAGGGACCACAAAAATTGGCCAGGCTTGCATAATCTCCTAAATAGCATTTTCTATTGCTAGTGTCCAAGGTGGAATTCAGACTAGGCAGAGCAGTGGCTATGCCTTATATTCTTAGGTACTGTGTTGGTAGGCAGGACTGCCTTTATGGGTCTCAGGTATCATATAAAACTCCCTTCTGAAATCAAACTTTCTTCTTCGCTCCATCCTCTTACTACAAAGGCTATGATCTATCTATCTGCAGTCAAGTTCCTGAGCTCCTCCAGAGCCCCATCAACCCAATCATTCCTGTGTATATCTCATCCTGAACATTCACATTGAATCTTGAGTTCTGCATGTGTGACAACAATTGCTGAACGTGATTTGGATGCATACAACTCTAGTGAAGCAAGCGCCCAAAGCTTCCTCTTACATTCTGATCTGGAAAGTTAAAAGACAACATTAAAACAACAGCCACAGGTTCCCTTGTGGCAATAACCTCTATCTTTTGCATTTTCCCCAGAATGCTCAATTCTTTTCAAAGAAGAGGTCTGAAATTTTAAAGCAAATGCAGCTGTATGATTCAATAATAAATATTTAAATGCTTTTTTATGACAGTTTAATGTCAGATAAGTTACTGCAAATTGTCAGAGAAAATAATTCATGTAAAGCAGAAGCTTTAAATCAAATTATCCAGGCAGTTAGTTTTACTAAAACCGTACCCTTAAACTCCATCTATATGTTTCCTCTTAAAAGCCACCACTTAAGATGATTTTCAGCCAACCTTAACTTCTGAAGGCACATGAGCCCTGGAGTATTACATGACTATTTGAAATCTAATTTTCCCGATGCTCTTTGTCCTATCATTTTGTCATAACACCACCACCTTGCAAAGATAAGAAAAGCACTCAAATGCACAACAAACCAATTTAGTTCAACTAATGGTCATAATCTACCTCTGACCTTATCTGTGGAAAATCTTTCTCCAGAAATCACTGTTACTGCACCACTTCAAGCAAACAGTAGATCAAGCTGCAGATTATGTTTAGTCAGGATTTTGTTCCACAAAATCTCTTCACAAAGGTCTCTCTATTGGTTTAATCAATTCAATTGTAAAATCCTTCCATTATGGACTAATACAAAAGAAATTGGGACTAATTACAAATGCACAGTGAATAAGATTTCAGGAAAATAGATACCAGTATTGCATACACTACAGAGAGGAACCACTTATTACACAAACTATATTTAAACTGCTATTCATATTCAACCTATGTAATTAAGGGTTAATTCTCTGTTGGTTTTTGGTGGTTTGTTGTATTTTTGGTGTTTTGTAGTTTGGGGGGGGGTGTATTTATTTATGAGGTACCTTCTGTGTGAAAGGAACTCAAATCTGGTCCATATCTGTTGTATAATATGCTGTAGCTTTTCACAACATCAGACGTACATTTTTCTCCGCATAGATAAGGTCATAGCAAAGCATCTCATTCTGTACTATGAGAGTATCTCAAAACTAACGGTATACGGAGAGAAGCTGTCTCTTATTGTTGCCTATTTTGTATTTTGTTATACTGCCCTAAGGGAGTAAGTATTGTGTCTTACTTCTGCTTTCTACAAGTGACAACATTTTTTTTCCTTCAAATTCACCAGGTCCTTTAGTGAAAAGTGGTACTAGCTGAGTGTCCACCTGCATTTCTGTGCATTTGAAGATCATGCACACACGATTGTGGTCCTGTTTATGTAACTATTTTACAGTCACATTTTAAAAGGCTTGTAAAGTAGCATCAGGGCTTGTTTTCAAAAATTGTTTCCTGTTTCATGCTCTATGTAACTTCCTTCATCTGTTTCTTGATAAAGGAATTGCCACTTTAGAAATGCCTGGTATTTCCTTCCATCAAGCCCTTTCTGTCACTTTTGTCATCTAGGAAAAATCAGTTATCAGTTTCCTTTTCTTCACAACTACTTACACATGTAAGAGACTGGAACATTTTAGAAGACAATAAATTGTAATTTACTTTGTCTGATATCCCAGGTCCTCAACATATTTCATTTTCCTGAGAAACAAACTGGCTTCCTGGCCGGCAGGAATCCCAAGCCATTTCTTCTGGTGATGCAAAACAAAACAATTTGAACTGTCTTGCTTTGTACTGGCTTGGAACATAGCTCACAAGTTTTGTGTTGGATTAAAGTTTAGAGCTATATCAGAAGCATTCACTATTACTTACACGTTCGCATCCTGCTTTTCATTTACATAACAGAGAAGTTCATCTAGTTTGCCACATTTAATAGTGTAAAAAATGTAAGGGTGATCAAATATTTGCTGAATAGAAAAATACTCTGTAAAGATAGTAGATTACTGTATGTTTCTTCTACATGTATGGTACAAACCCCAGCAATTTGGAGCTACTTTTGAATTATTACCTTGCAACATATGTGAAGGGTTTGTTTTTAAAGTTTCTGATTATCCTCTCTGCCAGTGTGACAGTATAATATCAAGCAAGGTTGGCCCTTCATTTCTAAGACTTTTTTCTCCTTTCTGCCTAGGTTTAAATATCTGTATGCTTCCTGGGTTGCTTACTCTAACCTTTCTTTCTGCAATAGGTATGAGGTATAACTGTAGGGATGCTAGAAATAACAAATTCCCATCCTTTTCAAGGTTAAAAAGAACACTATTTTTTTGCATAATGGCCCAGTGAGGCAACTCCTACATATATCAGAAAATGAGAAATCCCCCTGTTCCCCAAATACTTGCACACACCAATACGTTCAGTGGATTATTTATCTCAACCCTGAGGTGGATTTTTATCATTATTTGATATACCCAGTAGTAGCTGAGAAAATATGAGAATAGTCTCTGCGACCGGAAGAAGGCATTTAGCTGATATACATTCCCAGCCATTTTCTTATATTCATAAATTTACAGTCACACGCAGATATATTCAGTGAAGCACATTCAATTCCTGCAGCCCAAATAGTGACTAGAAAACACAACAATGGTCTTCAATCCAAAAATAGAGCTTCACTGCATTTTGTACTGTACTGAATGCTCAGTATAGTGCAGATATCAGAGTGATTTAAACATCAATTCTCTCTCCACCCTGCAGTTCAGAAAACTCTTCCCCACCCCAATTTTCTTCCAAGACAATATAAGTGGTACAATATTTTTGTGGAAATGAGAGGCTAGTTGCTGACACTTTGAATATAGAAATTAATTAGCGTTTCCATAGCAGTATAAACAGCAGTCCCTGGAGGCATGTAGTGGAGATAATGAACATCAAGATAACAATACACATTACAGACACCAGACTATTATTACACCTTAATGACATGCAAACGAACAGTCTTCAAGTAGTCAACAGCTACTGTGTAATAACAGACTTCTCCTGGCTATAAACTGAATTAGGGAAATACAGTGCTTGTTCACATAGACACACAGCACAGTTTTACCTAGTAGGCTACCTTGCAGGGGAAATTTTCAAAGAGTATGACTGGAAAGATATAATCCATAACTATAAATATTTTTCAGTTATGTCCAGACTTTCACCAGTCTTTCATTTTTTGTGGCCATGTGACACAAAAATTGAAATAATAGCCATCAGTCTGCTGAAATACACAAAGTGATGTTGTGGGACATCCAAAGTAATATCACAAATTCCAGATAATATATCCATCTTTCCTCATTTCTATAATCTCATTGGGTGCTGGCTGTGTTTCAGAGCCAGTCAAAACACTTGCCTCGAATAGGATTTTTTAAATTAACCTACTTTAGTTACTTTAGTTTATTCACAGCCTGATTAAACAGATAATTAAAAGTTACAGATGCATAGCAGTACTAAATTACTGTAGCTTGAATGCATTTGTGAGAAAGATTATTAGTCTTTCAGATGTTGGCAAGGACCCGAGTGGCTATGATGATGAAGATCCACCAAGGTTCAATATTTTGCTGCCTTCAACATGTTTTTTTCTGAATTTTTTTCTTTTAATTAATTTAAGCAACAGTAGGAAACCCAGAGCACTTGCCAAACCAGTGTGAGGTGAGTAAGCTTTGAGTTTGAGTCACTCCTCACCATGCCGCACCAAGGAAAAAATGTGTATATTTATATTCACAGTACAGCTTCTAAAGCTGAATAATTCTATTTAACTCTACAGGAAACTGACTTGTCTTCAAAAATTTCCTACACTCTTCAGACACTTGTTAAGAAATAATGACAGAAAATGGCCTTTATTACTGTAGTTCAAAGACAAGATTCAAAGCAGAGATAAAGTAGGTGACTCCAAATTTTCAGTTTCTGTGATGTTAGCCTAAGGAAAAAGCCTGTAATTGGGATCCACAGGATTCTGCTTTCTGCAAAACAGCAGCAGCCAACCTTTGCCACAGACAGAGATTTGGACTGACACAAAAAGTAATGTGCTTACAACGCTTTTTAAAACTCATTTGGTAATCAGTTGCAAAGCAAAGATTTCTCACTGTCTACTATTGCTGAAGCTACTGACTAACTTGGGTATTTATTCTTTTGATTTTTGAAATCCTCAAACCGAGTGTTTGATTGCCTTATTTAACTGAGAAGCTGATTCCTTTTCTATCTGTAATTCGAAAGCTTGTCAAGAAATACAGAAATGTAAAACTTGAAATGATTGAATGAACCATCCAAAAGGCTGAAATACGGGTCTAGACAACACTTTTAAGTGGTAGACAGAGAAACTGACTGAGAGTTATTTCCTTATTCCTTGAGCTGTTTTACATACCTGTGAACTAAATTACAATGTTAGGTTTAAAAATGCATAAAATAAATCAAGAAACAGTTAATTAAAAGAACACATCTGTCAAAATACCTCTTTGCTTTGCTAAAATGTGATTCAGAAAAGCAGAAATCTCTTGTGGAATTTCATGGTATGGAGAGTTTCATGTTTCACACCAAACTTTGTTCTACAGGAGGACACAACAAAGTCTTGATAAAATCTAATCTTCAGTAGATTAATTACAAAGGGCCTCATGTAGCCCTGTAGGTATGATTTTGCCATCACTATCCAAAGGCCATAGGCTCTGTATTGGTCTGCCAGCACTGTGTCTCTGGGCTTCATTGGCTCTGCCTGAGACTGGTCTCGTTTCAGGGGGTTTTGAAAGTGCTTACTGGTGCCCAGAGGGGCAGTGTCTGTGGGCTCTCCTCTTTTAGTTTAGGCCTCATGATCCCCAAGGTGGCACCGGCCTGACTGGGCTGGGGACTCAGCAGGTGACAAAGGGCAGCCTTTGAGGGAAGCTGGGGCTGGGGGAGGTGACTGTGCCACCCTCCAGCTTTAGCTGGAAGCCCCTGAGAGGGGAGCTGGGGCTGTGAGGAAAAAAAAAAAAAAACACAAATGCAAGACCAGAAATCTCCACACACATAAAAATAGCCCAAAGCAGACCCAAGACAGGGACAAAGCAAACCTCATGGTGAATGTCATATACTTCTCAAAGGGAGATACTGAGGATGCTGATAACTTGGCACAATACTGCATTTCATTTGCAAAAGAGAGAGAATTTGTCAGTTGAAGGGGTGAAAACTAGAGAAAAGGAAAGGCTAGGAAGTTTTTGTATACCCATTTTAACTGTATTAATGCTGAGACTTTCCTGTGGTCATTAGACAGACTAGTGAATTCTTGGTTCCATATATACGGTGTGCCTACAGCAAAATTTTGAGTAACAAACATTGACACTGAGACGACTGGAGGTAAAGAAAGTATATTACAGATTAACTACACTTTTCCATTGTCAAAATGGCACAGGATCCAGACGTAAAGATTCTCTATCATAAATCTAGACATAAAAGCCAAAATACTGAAAAGCTACCCATCATTTTGAATGCTATGTTTACTCTACGTCTATTTTGATCTCTTTTAAAGTGATGAATTCTCAAACTGTGGAAATGGATCTTTTTCCAGGCACTATAAGTTTGGCAACAACACCTCTGAAATTAGAGATCTTACTAAAGTTTTTAATGAAGAGCAAATTTTCTTTCCAAGTTAATGACCCACCTCTTTCTGTACTATCACATTTAAAGATCCACTTCATGTGTCTTGTCTGCTGACTTCTCTCCAGTCTGTAAGCCAAGTCATATACTCTCTGTTTACAACATTTATCAGAACCTTTTGATTTTCTCTGTGGGAGCAATATGATACATAATATCAATCATAGATATATTGATTTGCTCCCTTTTTACCTCATGCTGAGATCTTAACTCATGAGTGCTGAAGAATAAAAGATTTCATTTCTTCAACTGTGGTCAGAGTCATAAGAGTAATTAGTTTTAAAAAGAAAAAAACCGTAAACACAAATTTATGCACAAATTGCTGAACAACAAGACAACAAAAATGCCATGAAAATTCCTTGCTTTTTCTTGTTTGTCCTCCCTCTTTCTCACACATCTAGCACTTGTTTATAATATACCCTGTTTCTAACAGGTTTCAGATATAGTAATCATCATGTGAGGGAACCTGCTTAATACCTAAGCAACACAACTGTATTTGATGAGAAATTGTTAAAAGCCAAGGTGTCATCAATTATTTTGTGTGAAGCCCAGAGGAGTACTGACCTTTACTAACAATGTGCTTTTAACTGCTCTTTCCTGCTTTACCAAAGAATTTTGTGACTCCACAAAACATTGTTCCTTAACACAGGATGAAGAGGTCAGCTTAACTTCACTAGCTGAAGCTCAAAGAGAACGATGCAGTGTGCCTGTGACATTTTCATTCACTCTCATGAAGAATGCTACCTTACAAATAGTGTACTTTAAATTACATTTTACCTGCTGTGAAGACCTGTGTACTTCTGCAGTGAAATACGTTTTCATTTGGAAGCTGTCAGTTCCTCAAAGGTGAAATTACTAGGCATTGTTCCAAAAGAAATCAATACAAATATTTTCTTAGAAGGCGTTAGGAGGGAAAACCAGGTAGGATTGGCAAGCATGTCTTTATGAAGATGTCAGAGATAGGGCAATTCCAGGTTGTTTTATTTATGCTATTATTTATCAAATGCTTAATATAAAAAAATCAATGTACTTCCATAAAAGTAGAACATTTATCTGTGCTGATGTCCTAATACTTCAAAGGTAACACATAAAGAAAATGAATACTTAATTTCCTCTTTAAAATTCCACTGCATACATTTCGGAAAGCTGAAGTGTAAATGTTAATAATTTCAAGTCTCTCCATGATAGATTTTACTGTGTTTGTGTAGATGTCAGTACGATTTCTCAAGGAAACCTGCACTAAGGTGTCTGGATCCTGGATCTAATGTTACCAATGTTAACCTTAATTCTGTCATTTCAGTCAAATTATCAGAGCAGTAAATTTTATCTTCTGAGTCATGTTGATTAATTGATTCAAAGGCAACAGCTTCATTATGACAAGTACGTTTATTTCAACATCTTTTCTGGTTCCCCTCTATAATCCAGAATATTGAGTATAAAAGTCATTATAGCCACAAAGGAAAAAAAAAAAAAAAAAAAAAAAAAAAAAAAAAAAAAAAAAAAAAAAAAAAGATGCAAAAGAATGCAATACATATTACACTAAATCAAGACCAGGCATGTTTAGAGTAATATCCTGTCTCAGAGGGATTAGCAAGTTGTTCATACTGTGCACTTGTGGTTCATCCCACCATCTGCTATTCAAGTCTTTCCTATTAGCTATGGCCACCAGTGGTTTAAACTTCCACATCTTTTAAGTGCTTCAATGACCTGAAAAAAAAAGCCACATAAGTGGGATTAAAGAATAACACCAATTTCCAGTCCTGTATTTTGTATTTAATAGATCCATCATCAATTAAATAAGGGCATATGTTAGATGAGTTCTATGACCAAATACATTTCTCTGATCTGAATCCATCCATCTACATTGCTAAAAGGCCATGAAATAGCTTCTTTGATATTTTATTATCATCGAGGTGTAAAATTTAACAGCAGAGCCAACAGTAGCTGAAATCTCTCTCTGCAGGGAAAAGGACAATATGCAAGATTGAAAGCCCAAGTGACAAGATATTCAAAAGTAGAAAACGGATGCTCAGAAAGAAACTTTGTCAGTAAAAACCATTAGTGAAACATGCCAAAATCAAAAGGCTTCCCTTTCAACAAAATACTCTTTTGACAGTTTTCAAATTCCAAGTGCTCATTTCTTCTTCTGAAAGAGACTATGCTTAATGCAAATGCATTCTGTGCTCTCTACTTTAACTGAGCAAAACAGTCAAGAGCATTGCAATTCAGATTCATTCACCGCATCACCCATCACTTGCGTAGAGTAAGTGCTGAGGATGTCAGGATTGTCACAAACAAATCTTGTTGTTCGTGGAAAATGAGTATTTAGAAAAGCAATGAAACTAACTTCAAGAAGCAGGATATAATAAATGTGCAATAACTTGTGATACTTGACTGGGTTGTTCAGATGCTTGTAGACAAGAAGGTGCAGAGAAAAGAGGGACCTACGAAGGCATGTTCACATGAATGTGGACTTATCAATAACTTTCAGGTCTAAGGTGCTGCTCTTCACTGCTGAAAAATCCCACTGTTTCTGCACCTTCTACTGACAGTAGCACCAGCTCTTGTGTGGATCACAGTGCTGACCCTGCAAAAACCACAGAGCAAAACCAGAACTCTTCAAACCAGATCATGTCAGGGTGAATGACATTACAAATGTGAGCTACAGAAATTATTTGGGAGTTTTCATATGCTGTTTCAAAAAAAACCTCTGTTGCTGGGACTGCAAATGCCTTTTGTGTTCGGACTATTAACATTCAGATTTAAGAGTACATTTGGAAAATAGCTGTTTTCCTTTGCCCCACAGAAAATCTCTTCTCTGTTTCCAAAGTGGCAAATTACAGTCCTAAGAAAAAAGAAAAAATCACTAACAGCTTAGAAGGCTACATAAGAGTAATTTTTCTTATCAATAATACCCACAAACAGAATCCATTCATTTCCTAGAGTAATCTACAGTACAGTTTTCAACAGGTTTGTAGATCACTGTTAATTAGTGATGGTGATGTGGTTTAGCAGTGCTGCTAGAAGGCTGAAGTCAAGTTAGACTCAAGACTGAGCTGTGAATGTCTCAACTGGTATGATTCAAAAGGTGGCATCTGAGTATGGTAGAAAAGGCAGACTGTGTGCCTCTCCTGTGGCTTCTTTTATGCACACAGATCTAGAAGGTCTTTTTCACTAAGAAACTTATCAATCTGGGTGTTAAAAGATTACATCCTTGCTCTTAACCTTGATGGTTTATTTCCAAGGTCAAAGAAGCGCTCATAACTTTTACACTGCTTATTTTAGTTTGTGGGATGCCATGTAGTGGTAAAGCCAGTACTGTTTTGTATCTTTTTTTCAGAAGCTTAGAGAAGTGTATCCAAATGATATTGTTGGCATCATGGCAAATGGGTGAGTTCTTTCAAACAAGGACTTAGGTGGCTGATATGTAGATCTCCGCTGAGGCTTGTCTTGATTGATTGCAACATATTTACTGTGACTTTTGGTCAATACAAAATACCAGATAGCATATAGTTATGCTATAGACCTACAGTAGGTCTAATCACATTGTCACAGAGAACTGACTTGAGAGTCCTTGGACTTTAGGGGGGGGCATCAGACCACAATGACTTCATATAAATTACTGAGACTCATTTGGTAAGTCTTAATCTTGCACCATATTTGGCTTTTAGTAATTTATTGATCTTTTTGAAAGAGTGTGAAAGATATTTATTGATCTTTATAATGACAGTTAAGTAAAAAACTATGTGTACATAGTCCTCTAATTCCAGTTGAATTATGGGTAAACAGAGAAATAAAAATTCATGTAGTCACAATATAACAAAAATAACAATCAGACTCACAAATAATTTAAAATTATCAATAGAAGAAGAGAAAGAAAGGGAGAAGAAAAGCAAACAAGCAAGCAAATACATGAGTATTTTCTTGTTGCTTGACATTCATGCTTTTTGTGCAAATCCAGATTAACTTTCTTGTATTAATTAAACCTTTGAGCCATAGAAATAAAACTAAAGATATTAGTTAAAAAGTTTACAGAAATATCACAGATAAAATATATAAAATATTTCTGACATATCTAAATTATACTCCCTGTAGGAAGCTGCCTCTAGCCCAGCTCAGTAAAACAATAAAAGATGTCCTTAATCCTACTGAAAGAGACTCACATGCATAAAATTAATAATTTACATTCTCTGCACAAAAGATTTCTTTTTTTCTCCAGTTTGTCTAACAAAAAGTGGTGCTGTTACAGGAAAGTAACTTGTACCACCTCCTAATATCAGGTTTCAAAATATATATATATATATTTTAAGGTAAGATTGGTTGTAAAGTAAACCCCAAACAGATTAAATTCTGCCATTGGGGAGGGATTGAGTATTATTTACCTTAGTTTTGAGTTACAAATCCTTTTTACTTTCTAAAATAATTTAACGTATGAATTGTGGATAACAAGGACTATTTCCATCTTCTGACCTATTACAGTGATCAGATCTTTTCAGATTTCACAAGCTAAAATTAGTTTGGATCTGATCTATACTTCAGGTAAATTAAAACTCTTTAGGAAAGCATCAGGCACCACTGGTGTTTGTGATTCGATAGGTGACATTTTTCATTTTGTCAGTACTGGTGAAATTCCAGAGCATAGCGTTAAAGGAAACGTGCTGTTGAATGGACTTTATTCTTTTCTCACAAGAGGTGTATAATTGAGGCCTTGACCACTCACAGTCATTAAAGGTTCCTTAGCTGTGCTTTGGGAAAGCTGATGTGCTGGTCATATTTCATTTTCTCTGCTTACTTTCCAAGTTTCATCTGGAAACAACAGCCTTGCTTCTTCCTAGCCTGCCTGCAGGTTTTCTGTGTGCTGTTGGAAGAGCTGCTGTGCTGTGTTGCAGTGGTGGGTGAAGATTTCCAAGGCATGAAGGCACCAAGCTCTCAGGGATCCCAGGAGGTCCACATACATAGACCACAGCTGGCAGGACACACACTTCCCCCCAGTTAAGACTAGGAAGCTGGGAGCTAGGAAAGCCAGTAGAAATGTCTAAACTACATACATCTGTTCTGGAAGGGCTGAAAGCACTGAGGATTTTAAGGAGCCCTTAAGTCAGAAAGTATCAGGAAGGATCTCACAGTTTCATGTGTTAAAATATTTTTAGATTTTCATTGTCTATTGCAGTCTATTCTAACCTGAGACAGAGATGTATGGGCTCTTACCCTGACTCTGCTACAAATGTTTTGCTTTCTCCCACTGATATTTCAACGCATTTAGGAGCATATTTTTCTCTCAAAGTGGTTTCATACAGATGTTTATTTCAGACATTGTTACTGTTTTGAATTGGAGAGAAATTTTTCCTCTCAGTTAAAGAATAATATCTCTTTCTTGACTGTTTTCACAAAGTACTGCTAGCAGTACTGATTTTGCTTTTGTAATATTAATTTATTTGAAAAATCCATTTGTTTACCATTTCTGAAAAAAATCAGTAGGTAATCATTTTTATATAACACAGATTTACTCATCAGCCAAACTATGGTTTCTAAACATATTGTTCCGTTCAATTTGTACCATTGTGTCATTTGCCAATGTTCCCAAAACCAGTATAGTTTTTTAATTTTGCATTGAATTGGAAAAAAAAATAAAACCAAGCAATCCCCAACAACAACAACAAAAACCCCCAACCCAAAGACAAAGTCTGAGTGGCACGTCTTATTCTGCTACTGCATAAGGATTTAGTGATGCAGACCAGAGAGGAGTAAGACTTTGTAGAATCTCAATAAATAATATAATTCCTCAAGTCAAATATATTACTGCAGGAAATTAAGTGGGGATTTTCAGTCATTAAAATACTTCTCAATTCTGAATTTACCAGTGAGAGTTGATTTTATTCAAACTTCAGATTTTTATTCTTTCACTCATGGAACATCATGCCATGCACTTTAATTTCAGTGGACATTTGAGTTGTCTCAGGGGATGTTTCTTTTTTTATTATTATATTTTTAATAAAGTAAGTCTCTGGATGTTTCATTCTTTGAAGTTAAGAACTAGGCTTAGTAGCTATTGAAAGGATACACAAGACACTACAAATTTAACTTTGTTCTAAAAATGATATATTCTATCTGTCAAACACAATAAAAAACATCTCAATAACTCTATAAAGAGAAAAAGACCAACAGTGCAATATGTGTCTGTCTTAGGAATGCAGATAATGCAGATGTCAGAGCCAAAGATAAGTCAAAAGTACCATCACATATCTGAATCCTTACAGATGCCAGACAAGCTCACTGTCTACTCTAATTCACAAATTTTCATCTATTCCTCTGGGTTATTTTTCATACTGAAATATCTACTGCAAACGTAATGTTAATTTTATTTTGGATGAAACCAAGGTTTCACAGGATTTTGCAGATTTTACACAAAGAATCTTTACACAAGATTTTGCCTCTGTTTTGCAGGAAGTTTTTTTATGTGATTTTCCTATTCTTTTCTGAAATTCTCATTTGGCTCAAATTCTTCTCACTACACAGATTTTTAAGGTTGTGATTGAAGCATTGACTAACCTCAAGCCAATGTAAAATAGTATGCCTTTCGTATTAGCTAGATTGTTATCTGATTTTAAATGTCCTTTCTTCTTCTTCTTGTGAATATTAGAGATTTTTAATTTACAGCTCACTTGTGAGGTAATGACGTTCCCAGTATGATGTTCATATAGTTATGTGCTTGTGTTATGCAAATCATTTTAAAAGGATTTTTTGTTAATTTGTAAAATATGATTTTTAGTGACATTCTTAACATTTATAACAATACTATAGGATCTTATCCATCACTCCTTATTTGAACAAAAGTCTGCTACAATGCTTATCAAATGAACACTGTAGAATTGTGCTGGTGAACAGCTGAAGGCTACAGTCATCTGCTACGCATTGCTGATAACTTCTTTCTGAAGAATACGCAAATAATCCTGTCAATATGGAATTTCTATACATAGGTCTTTCCATTTTATTATCTGTCCAGGATGCAGTAGAAATATTCCCATCAGTCCTTAGGGTATATTTGGGTTTTTTTCCTTCTGCTATGAATTACTTGTTTGGTTTCACCTCAGTTCCACCACCATAAAGCTCTTTTACAATGATCTCCCAACTATATCTTTTAGTTCTACAGAACCACCCACACTCTCAGCAAAGTTTCACTACACCATAGCTTCTGTGCTTTTCTCACTGTTATTTTTGACTACGCATTTTAGCATTTCACAGAGAAATAAAGCTCCAAACACGTAGCACAATCAACACCCTCACAAACTTTCTGATTTATAGCTTTCACTAGACTCGAAGTGAATGAAAACTCAGTCCAAATGAAGAGTGGATGTACCTCTGTTTCCTCAAAAAAGTCCTTAAGTATTCCTTAAGTATTTCACCTGCTTTCAGATGAAATTAAATAAATTCAGCATACCGTGCCTACAGTGTAAAATAGCATCCAGATATAAATTGCCTCAGATATATAATAAGAAAGCTAAGATGCAAGGTACATGATTTAATTAGCTGAAGTTTTATCCAATTCATGTGGGGACTACACCGTAGTAGATCCTACAGTACTGGTCCCTTTGATGAGAGACCTTGTTAAAAGCCTTTTGAAAATCCAGGTAGACTTCTTTGTTGTCATCTACAGAAGTTTGCTGAGAGCTTGCTGAGAGCTCTCTCATGTTTTCGGTTTTTCCAGAGAGGCTTTTCCCACTTATTCAGCTATAGCTGTTCACCTCTCATTACAAAACAGGAGTGGCAAGTGCTTTTGAATATCTGAGATAATCACTTTCAGAAGGTAATTACAAACTTGTCTGTTTCCTGTGATTTACATGTCTTCTGGCTCTGTCTCCACTGGGGGCTCCATTCCAAGATGCTAGAGGGATGTGACTGCAGTGCACAAAGGCACACTTTGTAGCCAAGGATGCAGAGAGTGGCTCTGCACTGTATTTCACTATAATTTCTCAAACACCATACATTTCACATTGACAGTGACTGGAAAGATAATGTGCTTTGGTTATTTTTTTTTTCTTATTTTTTTCTTATTTTAGAAGTCTCTGGATTTTATTGTTGAAAAATCATGGCAACTACAAACTAAATTCAGTTCCCCATTTCCTTACAGAGTAAACGCATAAAACATATTTTATGGAAGAATTATGCATATGAGCCTTTGATAAAGCCTTTATTAAGACATAGACCTTTCTCATTACTCCACATCACTTTTGTATCTGAATTCATATTGCATTCATTTTGCAATAAAAATAGGATTAAAAGGAACCTGAAAACAGAAAATTGGTTTTCCAAAAACTGTCCACATTACTATGCATGCATAGAGCATTCTTAGTATGATTTCCTATTTCATGGAGCAATTTCTCCCTCACATGTTTTCTTGGTTTGAAAGACAGGTGTCTGTGGAGGAAGGCAGGAGCCTCCCTTGAAATGGAAAGTGCAACCCCCTTCCCTCCAAATTATTATAATTTTGAAATTAACGGGCCTTCAGGCAAAGATATGGGGAATAGGAATAACAGTTCTTTACTAATATATATATATATATAACACAAGGCAAGGAAAAAAAAAAAACAAACAACCCACTGGTTTACACTGACAGAGTCAGAAATACAACCTGACACCCTGTTAGGGTGGCAGTAGCAGTCCGATAAGATGCTGGCTGCAGTCCTCCTGAAGCGATGGATGTAGTTCTGTGGAAGCAGCAATCAGGTAAAAGAGTCTGGTCTTCCTCCGAAGGTCCAGTGGTAGGCTGGTAGCTCTTGTCCTCTGGAACTCCAGTGGGGGGAAACCTCCTCTGGGAATCCGGTGGAAGAAGGCTGCTAGGGTGTTCGAGATCTCAGTTTTTATTTGGCATGGACTGCTTGCCCTCCCCCCCCCCCCCCCCCCCCCCCGCCCCGGGCGGAGCATCTCACAATGGGATGGGGAGTGGTGAGGCAGTTCCTTGATGGGCCATTAACAGGAGATAGTCCAGGAGCGAGTTATCGGTGGGTCAGGCGATAAGGCATTGTTGTGCCCATTAACAGGAGATAGTCCAGAGGGGGGAGGCAGGGAGCACTGCCCCACCTGGTCTCAACAGCTCCTGAAGATGGTAATAGAATATATTTTTTTGGCACATTTTACACTGTAACCCAGGACACATGTGAAGATCAAATGTAAACCAAAATTTTCTTCTATTTCAATTTTCAAATCCTAAACATTCAGGAAAGGGTTCCCCAAAAAACTAGAAACTAGAACAGAAATGCAAACAAATAACACAAGCAAACATCACTTAAAAGAGAAAACAGTTCTCACATGCCAGATCCTTTCCTATGGCAGTCTTCCTCTCACAGACTCTTGAGAGTCCTTCAGATAAGTAATATTAGGGCAAAGAATTTTAATCTGCTGAATCAGTCCATAACCTTAATGTTTGTAGATAACAATTCTAAAGAAACTAATTTACTACTCTTAACAAAATTTCGAGAGTCTGAACACAGTTCAATTGCATTCCATCTACAAAAATGCAGAATTATTACTTTCCTTTTCAGGTAAGGAAGGCTAAATCCACTTTCAGTTAAGCCCCTTGAATAAGTTCATAGGACAAAAGTCTACTGCAAGGACTCTGCTTGCTGGAGTTTGGAAGGATTTTCTGGGAGACTAGCAAAGTATATGTTTACAGTCCTTACAAGGTTACATAGGCACTTACCATAGGACACCATCTCACAGGCCACAGGATGTCAGCACTCAGAAAAACCTCTGCTCTGTCCTTAGCA
Source organism: Leptosomus discolor (assembly GCF_034619465.1). NCBI lineage: Eukaryota > Metazoa > Chordata > Aves > Leptosomiformes > Leptosomidae > Leptosomus > Leptosomus discolor. The sequence goes on from NC_141403.1 coordinate 12,666,464, forward strand.
ACGCCAAATCAGAAAAAGGTTCCGTTTCCTATTCAGTTACTGAACCTAAAGGGATTGGGCAGTCTTCTTTAAGGTAGAGAATACTAGGGAACATACTTTAGTAAGACTCAATGACTAGTCATTTTGAACTGTTCCAAACAATTCCCTAGAATACAGTTATATGGGTTGCACCAAGTGCAAAACTATTACATTTACAACTAGCTATACACAATAAAATAATTAAATAATTATACAATAAAATAGTTCAAATACTGAAAAATCAAAGATTAGTTTGAGCTCAGAAGATCATATTTAGAACACAGATTGTGTACATGTGAAATAAATTATAAAATCTATGTCTTAAGTTCTTTCTTATGTTTGCTGTAAAAGAAAGAATTGTAATTTTTACTATCTAAAATTTGCTTTGGCCATTTGCATATTTTTCGTTATTTTTCTTTGTTTGTTTGTTTTAACTGATGTGTTTTACTACTCAAGTTTATAGAAATGTGAATGATAGGATGATTCAACTAAACACTAGATTAAGACTTGTCATAGAATCATAGAATCCCAGAATGGTTTCGGTTGGAAGGGACCTTAAAGATCATCCAGTTCCAATCCCCTGCCATGGGCAGGGATACCTTGCACTAGACCAGGATTCTCCAAGCCCCATCCAACCTGGCCTTGAACACTGCCAGGGAGGGGGCAGCCACAGCTGCTCTGGGCAGCCTGTGCCAGTGCCTCACCATCCTCATTGTAAAAAATTTCTGCCTTATATCCACTCTAAATTTACTTTCATTTTGAAACAATTGTCCCTTGTCCTGCCACTACAGGCCCTGGTAAAATGTGCCTCTCCATCTTCCCTATAGTGAAAGTCTGTAATAAGGTCTCCCAGGAACCTTCTCTTCTCTAGGCTAAACAACCACAACTCTCTCAGCCTTTCTTCATAGGAGAAGTGTTCCAGCAATCTGATCATTTTCGTAGCCTCCTCTGGACCCACTGTAACAGGTCGATCTCTTTCTTGTACTGGGAACCCCAGAATTGAATGCAATACTGCAAGTGGGGTCTCATAAGAGCAGAGTGGATGGGGACAATCACTTCCCTTGACCTGCTGGCCACATCATATGGTATGGAACACACTTTGGCTCGTTTGGGTCAGGTGTCCTGGCTGTGTCCCCTCCCAGCTCCTCATGCCCCCCAGCCTCCTCGCAGGCAGGGCAGCATGAGAAGCTGGAAAGTCCTTGACTTAGTATAAGAACCGCTCAGCAACAACGAAAACATGAGCGTGTTAGCGACATTGTTCTCACCCTAAACCCAAACTACAGCACAGTACCAGCTACTGGGAAGAAAATGAACTTTATTCCAGACAAAACCAGGACAGTGAAGGAAGAAAAGGAAAAAAAGCAACAAAATTTCCAGGTAGAAAAACTAGGTTTGAGACTAGGATAAACTTTAAAGACTTATGGATAAACTTTTGTGTGATACTGATCTAGGGCAGATGACTAGGTAGTAAATAAAATTCTATACAATATTTTATTAAGTGTGCTAGAATTATCAGCTTTACCTGAGTAGAAACAGAAACTAAACACCGACAGAAAAAAATCCATAACTCTTACCTGAGCAATGCAAAAGGTTAATGAAAGCAAAAAAATGTCATTTTATTATTATTAGAAAGTTTTTAGAGCTGCATACAGACTCTGCATCTATGAAATGTTTGCAACAGCGTATTGACAAAATTACTGGTTTGATGTTTCAAGGGCAGAATTAAAACCACACTTTCATCCAGCACAGACAAAGATCAATGGAAGGTGTTCTTATACATAAATAAAAGAATGGAAGCATGCAATACTTACCACTGGCCTTCTCCACTGCTTTCTTTCATCCTCTCTGTTGCTTCCCTGTGTAAGCCATTTGCAGCTGATAAACATTTGATGTAGAAACAAGACAGCAAGAGAAAAACAGAATAACAACTGCCACAGGGACAGTGTCTGGCTCAGAAAAACTGAATAGGATGTGCAGCCTACCTCTGCAGCCATCTTCTCACACACCACATTTTAATAAAAGCTGAGGCAGCAGTGTACATATTCAGCATGTAAGAGTGGCCATTGTTGCACATTCCTAAATCCCGCATAGCTCATCACTTTATTTGTTATACTCTGTGCTAGATTTATTTAGCAGGCAGAAACACTTCTATAAAGTCAAAGGCAACAGAGATGAGAACTGAGAGTGAGATCCCGGCTTTTCTTAACTTAGTGGGAATTCTGCCACTGACTTCAAAAGAGACAGGGTTTCACCCCTGCTGCTTAACACTCTTTAACAGTGGATGTACAGATGGTCAGTATGGATAAGATTACACTGAAAATATATAAAAAATATATAATTTATCAACTGTACTTTACAAATTGTGCAGACATTAAAATCTATCATGATACAGCCCCAAGTACCCAGGAGATATCTGTTTTCAATTAGTGTCTTGCCTTCTATTAGAGAGGAAAAAATGGATTTTGAAGTGTTTGATTAAAGAAATCTGGAAAACAGTTTTTGAAAAACAGAAATCTGACACTGGTCCAGTTCACAGTGAGCAGCCATATGAATTAACAAACAGCACCAATGGAGAAACAAATTCCTAGTCACAATTATTTTTTGGAAGAAAAGCAAAATAAAAGTGAAGCCATATGGACTTGCTTAATGAGAAATTATGGTGTATAACATTCTTCTCTGATTATCTGTGGCTTATGTGACCATTTTTTAAAATCTAATGAATAAAAAACTATATCTATAACACTCTCACCATCTGCATTAAGGACCACACCAGAAGTAGTGATCCAAACCTTCACAGCGGTTGTAACTCCTATGTGGCAGAGGTTTAGTGATCATCTAGTACTCCACCAAATACAGAAACAGAACTGAACAGTACATAAAGAATATTTTGCTTTATGCGGGTGACATAGTGGGTGGCAGAGAAAGTCGTCCTTTTATATTTTCAGTCCTATGTTCTCACAGTTGCTTCCAAGCCATGGGTTGAAAGAAACAAACTTTAACCAAGATTGGGAAAGTTTCTCTTGCCATCACAGGATATCCAGGCACAGTAATTCTGATTGCAACAAAGGCACACCTTCAGCAATTCTCATTTTGTGCTTTTACCTAGGCAGCAGTAGGACAGCCTATAGTGCCTCCTCACTGGCTGTGACCTACCTTGCCTGTAAAGTCTCTGCAGGAAGTGACAGATTTTAAGAACAAGAGGCAATCCCTTCATCGTTTACTATTGATCACTGCTTCAGCAAGGTGTCCATGGCTAGTTGTTCAAGTTAACAGAAAAAATTATATCCCTTTTGAATTACTTTAGGTAGGCACTTGAATTCTGTTAACACAGCACTGAAGAAGAAGCAAGAGTTTTAATGCTTTGATCTTCAGCCTCATGTGATGCAAATATAGGTGGTTCTCTTAACTGGAGATTAGTCTACAGATCAGAGGGAAAGGGAAGTCCTGTTCAAAGGTCGTGGAGCTAACTTGGTAAATGCAGAATCAGTTCCCAGCTTTGATTTCCTCCACGACTTTAAGCAAGTCTTTCAGGTGAAGTAGCACAAAAAGGATTTAAATACATGAAAAGAGTAAGGCCACTAATCTCTTTGTAGATTTGAGCAGATCTGTACACTGCCAGTGTTATACATCTTTACCACACAGGAGTAGCTATGTATGATTAACAGTGTATGAGAGAATGACAGGTTTACACATACCGAAGGGATGCACAAAAACCTGCAAGAAATAGTAAGAGATTGAGCTGTTGCTTTGTGTAACTTTGCTTAGCCTGTTTTCATTGTAAAGCAGCTGCATACATTTTGTTCACACAACTGCCTAAGTTGGAAATGTTGAGCCAATCACACCACCTGCACTCGTGCAATAGCTGTTGCAGCCAATTTTTCCCATGGCAAAATGTAGCTTTTTGAAATCTTAGTAGAGATCTCATTTTTATTAAAACAGATAATTTAAAATTACTCTAGGCTAACTCTCCTTACTAGGTTTTGTTTAGTCAACACTCAGCTACTTGAACTGTGATGAAACTGAGCATTAAAAGAAGGTTGTGCAGGAGGGTAGAGGAGTATGTCTCGGTCTCGGCTCTGCCAACATTACTGAGAACAATTTTATTTTGAAAACTGACCATTTCTTTCCAAAGAGACAACAGAGCAAGGTTCTACTAAACAGTGTGAAAAAAAGAAGAAAAAGCTACTAGTCAATCAATAACATATTCAGTGGGAAAAATCAGAAACATAACAGTGTTCCCAAACATGCAATTAATATAAGAAGCTATACAAACCAAAATGACATAGATGTATAGTTCAATCACTCAACAGAATATCCAATTTCCCACCAAAACAACATACCTGTAAATTCATATCATGCTGTCTTCTTTCTACTCTTTATGTTCTTGAAGTGAAAAATAGCTAGTGGATTTCCTTCATATTCATAGAGCAAACAAATTAAACCACCACTGTTCAGTTGCTTTCATTTTTATTGATCCCTTCTCAATTTTTTTATGCAACCAACTGTTTACCATGCTATTATAATGGAACAATACAGCCTTACATAGCATCTTTTTTATTACTCCTTTTTTTTAAAGCTCTGGATCATGCAAGCTAAAACAAAAAAAAAAAAAAAAAAAAAAGAAAAAAAAAGAAGACATGACTCAAAATCACACTAAATTGTACTGGTTTTTAGATATTGAACAGTCAGCAGCAATTCCTAATTTTCAGGTATGTTTTATTTGCAAAACACCAGAGTACAATTCATCCCAAGTGCAAACAAGCTGTATGGAAGAATGAATTTGCCCTATTGATTTAAACAAAAGGATTTAGTCTCCTGTAGAAATGCAAGACATATCTCTCATTGCCCATAGTATGCATTCTCATAAAGCACATGCAGAATAAAAAAGTGTGACCTCTTCAATCTGGTCTTTTTTAAAATGTATTTGAAACGAATCACAATGAGGGCCTGCAAAGACTTTAGCAGAGCCTATGGCACTAAGAAAAAATACTAAACAAGAATCAATGGCACCTTTTGTAAACAGCCATTGTGTATTACAAACACAAAACCCAAACTGCTTGTTCAGCTCCCATTCATCAAGTGAATTTTGCTCCTGGCTTAGCTGAGGTGTCATTTCCATCCAAATTAAAGAATTAGAAGTTTAGTTTTTCCAGCCTTAGGCTACCCTACATGTGTTCTAATGTCCCCTCTGCCTAATTCTCCTATCAGTCTTAGTCACCATGTGATAAGAAACCCTGGAAGATGGGAGACAGAAACCCACAGAGAAGAGCATAAAAATTGCATCTTGTATAGATTACAAAACTGTATTAAATAGGAGTGTCACAAAATCTTCTAATCTGCTTTTCTTTCTTTTCCTTCCTTCCTTCCTTCCTTCCTGCCTTCCTGCCTTCCAGCCTGCCTGCCTGCCTTCCTGCCTTCCTGCCTGCCTGCCTTCCTGCCTGCCTTCCTGCCTGCCTTCCTTCCTGCCTGCCTTCCTGCCTTCCTGCCTGCCTTCCTGCCTGCCTGCCTTCCTGCCTTCCTGCCTGCCTGCCTGCCTGCCTTCCTGCCTGCCTGCCTTCCTGCCTGCCTACCTTCCTGCCTGCCTTCCTTCCTGCCTGCCTACCTTCCTGCCTGCCTTCCTTCCTGCCTGCCTGCCTTCCTGCCTGCCTTCCTGCCTGCCTGCCTTCCTGCCTTCCTGCCTGCCTGCCTTCCTGCCTGTCTGCCTTCCTGCCTGCCTTCCTTCCTGCCTGCCTGCCTTCCTGCCTGCCTGCCTTCCTGCCTCCCTCCCTCCCTTCCTTCCTTCCTTCCTTCCTATTTTCTCTTTCTGGTCAGCCTGTGTAGATCTACATTAAGGACTATTACTAAGACCAGTATTAGTCAAAAGTGTGAATCATAGAACATCTCAAGTTGCAAGGGACCAATAACGATCACAAAGTCCAATCCCCTGCTCCTCATAGGACTACCTAAAACTAAACCATATGGCTAAGAGCATTGTCCAGACACTCCTTGGACTGACAGGCTTAGTGCTGTGACCACTTGCCTGGGGAGCCTGTTCCAGCAACTGCCCGATGTCTCAGTGAAGAACCTTTTCCTAATGTCCAGGATATAAAACCCTGTGAAATGAAGTACTGAATTGTAACATAAGTCTAGGATGTTCACACTTAGAAATAATGCAATTACCAAAGAAGGGATGTAAATCTTTATTAAATTCTAATGGCCTTCACTGGCCTTGCTTCTAGAGATTAAAACTGGTTATATGGCATCATTCATTAAAGTATTCATAGTAGGGAATAGACAACAGTTAGATTTCTCAGGCAAACAATACATGGCTAACATCTGTCTGCTCAGCTCTGTAGCTTAACAAACATCTCATTCTAGCTTTAAGAATATACAAGCTTAAGAAACCGTTGCAGGAATAGTAGGCATTTCTGGTCCTTTATTAATACCAGATTAAAAAGTTGGAAAGAAACAACTTTCCCTCAGGGCACTCCACAAATTTCTTTGCTCTTTAGAGCATTTTGATTTCTACTGTAAGCAACTAAGATGACCCCCCTACATCAGGAAAATTCTAGAATGTGAGGTATCCAAGTGGTGATATTTATGATTTTTAGAACATCACTGAAATATGGGTACATACAAAGTAGTGGATGGTGCTCAGCTCCTAGAACAATACTAATGAATAGTTCAGCATGCTGAGAAAAATTAAATTCAAAGCTTAATGCTTGCATATACAGTACGTACATCAGTAAACATTCTCCAATAGGATTCATGTATGATAAATCTCCTTATGTGCCATCAGAGTTCTCCTTTTGTCTTGAATCGATTTTTAATCAAGTCATCTGAGAATATGGTCTTTGATAATTTGGCTACTCCATTAGGTTAAGTTCCTGTGGAATTTAACACAAAATAGTCACCTTCTAAACTTTAGAACAATGTCACTGAAATGAAATTTCGTAGGCTCTTTCCAAAGTTCAAACAAAGGATTACGATTTCCCAATAAAATACATACTTTCAGGGTAAACATGTGCAAGTGTATGTCTTTCAAATTCTTGGAGTTTTCCAGAAAAAAATCAGTATTAGAACTCAAGAGTTTGTGACTTCTAAATCCAAGCTATAATCCATTTTAATCTACCACACCATACTGCTTGCATAACTCACCTTCCTGTCATAAATGATGACTGATTGAGAAAAATTGAAGAGTAAATATTCCCTGGCAAGATCAAAGATCCCAGCTGCATATTTCAGTAGTGATATGAGAGGGTTTCTTTCGTATTACACCGATAACTGAGCCCTGCATGTGGAGTCACCTGTGAAATTCTACGTGAGCTTAAAAACTTCCATGTTATTTACTTTCACTGACAGGCCAAACTCAGGACTGAGTTATAAAGCAGTCATGTTCAGTTAATGGAAAAAAAAAAGAAGTCTAAAGTGCTAATATGTATCTTCCAGTCTTATATAAACTGCTGTCTTCTATGTTCCCCTATTTTGATTTAATACAGTCACCTTGGCTTTTTTTTTTTTTTCCTCTATTCAGCACTGGAACATTTCTAAGGAGAAAATCTTGTCCTTCCTTCCTCCTCCAAATGTCTGTAACACCTCCACTCAAGACTGTTTTCTTGGTTTCTGCTTTTTTCTTTAAGAGGCACTGCCCAGAGACTTACATCAGTGTGCATTTTACATACAGTAAAAACCGTGGGGAAATAACTGGTCTGATAACTGAAATACTTTCCTTTATCTCTCAATATGTTAATGTATGAGGTATTGATATCATGTCAATTATTATAAAGACTGAAATAATTAATAGTACATATGTACACACCATTCTTGTAAAAGAAGTAGTCAAATCTGGTTTAAGATTGAGACTCGAAGCTCAAAATTGCAAGTTACCTTACTTATTTTGATTTTAGATCCTTAGTACTTTTACCTGAATGTGTCCCATTAACTTTCAGAGTTAAAGTAAGTGAGTCTATAACTATCATGGAGATAAGAGATGGGAGCAAACAAGAAAAAGTAAGATTCTTTGGTGTTTTTTCTTTGGTTTCCGCACTCTTGTTTACTCTGTTATTTGCACTGTTGACTCTTCTGCCTTCTCCTAAAAGTATACTCTTTCTTTAAGCTTGATCATGGGATTAACTGACACACAAAAGTTATTTCTATGAAAATCAACATAGCCTGAGAGAGGTGTGCTCTGTGTGTCATGCAGGAAGTCAGCCTCTTCCAGTGAATTCTTCAGAGTTTCTCAATCAGTCAGGCAGGTGAGTGTAAGAAAGATAAGAATTTGTTGATTCTTTCTAGGTGTGGATGTTAGGAATTTTACACAGGTTGTTACTTCCATAGCTGCTTAAGAAATAAATTTGAATTGTGTAAGACATACAACCAGTGACAAAGGGTCTCACTGAAATTCTTGCTTGATATTTGATTCTCAGCACTGCCATACTGTTGCTGAAGCATTTAAAATAACCCTACTCATATACCCTTTGGCATCTCAGCAGTACTAGTTTGCACACGAGCCATTGTGTATGAGGTGTCTAACAGACCCATCTTTCATAAAGTTCTCTAATTTTTATTGAAGTTAATAATTTAGGATTTTATATAACTTTATTATGTCTTCTCAGTCATGTCTTTTCCAATTTAAAATTCCTTGCCTAGTGTTGCTTATTATGATTATTATGATTATTGTTTATCATTATTTAAGAGGGGTTTTTTTTGTTATTGTTGTTATTTGCAGACTTCCACACTTCTGATCAAAACCTACATTGCAATCTAACCATTTAGTCCTTTTATACTGTTTGGCTGCTGGCCAGGGTCAACCCACCACAATCTTTTAAAGATAACTTCTAAAAGGTGTATCATAGCCTGTGAACAATCTAACTGTAGAAGCACTGCAAAATAAAAGATAGACAATGACCTGAGATAACTGGCCTGATAACCCTGGAAAAAAAAAAAACAAATCCTGACCCAGCTGCATGAGGACAGCAGCTTAGTGAGACTAAGAGTTTAAAGAGCTCTTTCTTCCAACTTTACATCCATGTCTTTGTGTTTTCTCACTAATGTCTTCCTATGAAGAAAGAAACAGTAGTTCTAGAGTTAGTGATTTATGGTTTAAAATCATTAAGTCTTAAAGTTTCTAAAGAAAAGCAAGTCCCACCCTTGTGGGCATCCTCAGTGGAGCAACCCTGCTGGTTTTTGAAGGTGAATAGTAACTGGAATTTTGCCTGAATTAAAATCACTGCATTTGATGCCACGCACAGGAGACCCTCTTTTTGGACTTAACTTTCCTTCACAAAGATCCTGGGAACTTCTTTTGAAACTATTCTCTCCTTATTCACAGCCTTAGTATAGACTTAACATAAACATATAGGAGTGTGCGTTCCAGCTTTCAGTGAAATATCCTGCCAAGAAGTTAAATAATCCATTTTCATATGAAGGTTATGCTGGTTCATTCCAGGAACTGCCACAAGACTTTCCTTTTCCTGACCTGAAATCTTATTTTGACAGGTTTCCTATACTGTGGCCTGTTATTCTCCTATCCGATGTCCTCCTTTCTTCTGTTACTGTCAAGGAAATTGTTGCTGACCAAATTTCTCTGAAACACTGTAATGAGAGAAAAAGCAGAAACACTATGTCGTATGAAGCAGTCATGTAAAATTGTCATAAACATTTACTAACACCGACATAAAATTGACTTGCTCGGTTTCAGTAAAATGACGGGCAATAATTTAAAAGTCAGTAATATTTTGCCTAGAAATATGTGTATGTAAGACAAAGCTGGTCTCACCAACATAGATCTTTAAATATTTAATCTCTCAAAACCAGAGTGAACACAAAGTGTCAAAATATAAACATAACAGGACATTTTGCTTTTGAAGTTTCTTTAGAAACAATTGTTTCTGCAGAGATAGTTACTGCACTTCCTAACATAGAGTAAGCGAATATTTCTTATTATCTCAACTTTAGAACAAAGAAAGGACTTGTTTGAGATCACAGGATATGTCTACTCCCTCCATGTTGTCCACAGTAGCAATTGTAGCAACAATTGTCCGTAGTAATCATGATAGGCTTCATCTACCATTCTTCCACGCCATAAAAAGAAGGCATGGAAGGAAATGAGGCACATTCAGATTCCATCCCAAAATGACACATGCTGATCAGCACGCACTAACTGGCACTGGCGCACTTGCAGATAGAGCTTTAGTCTCTTTCTGTCTGCTGGACCACAGCATTTCTTCACCAAAACATGGAGTATTTAATTTAAAAAAAATTCAAGCCAGTGATTAATTGTGTTCAGTTTTATTGCAAATATTAGCATCAATATCACACAGCGGACTGAAACTCCCCCCCAACTTTAGAAGGGTGTTGTAAACATTGAAATTAAATCAGATGTCAATTGTTATTGGCATATCTAAAAACTATCTAATATTTATGATTTTCTATGGCTTTAATCCTAAAACAGCTTTTGAATTTATATTTTTAAATAAAAAATTTAGATTATTTGGAATTTAAATGCTATTGAGTTTTTAAGATACTTAGGGAACATGCTTGTGTTGAAAATTTGACTTAAATGTCTGAAAGTATAGTTTGAGCCAAAGGCTTAAGGGCTGAAAGATATCACTGAGATAACAGAGAGACCAGAAAGCTCATTCCTCATGTAGAGATTGTTACTTCTGTGGAAGGTGCTTAGGCTAAAAAGTGTTGTATGGGGACATCAGACAACTTCTAGATATATGACACCGAGAAAGAAATTGAAAGTGCATAACCGGTGGATGTTTTCCCATGATGTGTCTTGGGAATTAAGGTTATTTTAAATTTATTTTCACAGTCTACCTTGGTTAGAATTGACTGTATCTTTTACTTCGTTGTTTTAGTTTGGTTTCTTTATTTTACTTATTCACCATGCACAAATAGTCCCATCTTTGTAACCACTTCTAGTATTTGACCTTTCTACTTCCTGGACAGAAAAAAACCCCCAACAAAACACAAACCAAAAAAACAACAAACAACTATATAAAATCTGTTTTAAACTCTCATACTTTCTTTTTTTCAGTTCTCAGGCCTTGTGTTTCTTAGCTTTGCCTCTATTTGGTTATTTAAAGCAAGTATGAGAAGGTTTTATTACTGTTAATAGCACTTGCTGCATGTTTGAATCAGGATTGGTACATTTGGATTATGTACCAAGCATGTGGTATGTAAAATGTGTTAGAACATTAACATTTCTACTCTGTGGTATTGGATGAAGATAATAAGATAGTGGATGGGCAGATGGATCAAATGATGAGGAAAGCTCAGCAGATTAGGAGGTTCAACTCAAATATTCCAAAGCATATCTCCTGACTTCGCCTCTCTACATCTACTTGGCACCATTTTGTGTAAACTGTACATTATAATAAACATCCCCATTCACTAAGTCAAGGATAGAAATGAGGAACCAACCCTTTTTTTTGATTATTCCCATTTATAGAGTGCTATTGTTGCACAACCAGTTGCTGATGAATGTCCCTTCCCCATTTTCTTCATTTCTTTTTCATTGATCTCATCAGCAGAACTCCATTAGTAGCAACAATTCAAGCCCTTACACCAATTCTCAAAGACAATACATCTTTTAAAAACTAAAATGCCTTTCTGAAAAGTCCTAGTGTGTGTAAGATAAGCATTATGATAGAGGCTAGAGGAAAGCTTGTAGATCTTACAAGATGAACTGTGAAAACTATTGCAGGGGGACAGTGCTTTTGTCGATGTTGGCAAGAAGCTAGGCATAAGAATAATGAGCTGGACATACACAGGCTAACAAAAAACCAAGAGAGTTATATGTAAGACATTAGTGGTGTAGTAAGGAAATCCAAGCCAGGAACTGTCCAAATACAGTATTTAAACTCCACACATTGTTCTGATAATGACTGAAGTTTGTGTACCTAGTTTATGGACAAAGTAATTTACTAATTAAATTTGCATCTGATGATATATGGTTGACAGATGGCAACCCATAGGACATAAATGGTATCATATATAAGGAAATGATTTAATTTTGGAAGAGATGCTGAGCCTGCGGCCACTGATTTGATCTAAACCAGTGGTCACTAGACCCATGCTGACTATGTGGACTTTAAATGGACAGTTACCAGCTACAGCAAGACGCAGTTGACGTACACAGTAATATATCCAGGAGATATCTGCGAGGAAGCAGGTGCTCCTATTGTTTCAGGCCATTACTTCAACATGACACTACATTTCCCCCATGTTGCCTGCTGCAGTTTTATGCTGTGCACAGCAGACCCTGTGACTCTGCACCATGTGCAGCACAAAGTATGCTTATGCCAGTAATTAACCTATACCCTCCTGTGAAATACACCACTTGCCCTTGACTGACACGAAGAAATGAGAAACACGCAACAATGGAAAAAATAATGGTTTAGTTCTGTAGACACACCGCACATGCAATGCAAAATACAGGAGTTAACTTCTCTCGTGGCATGTCTTGCCCACAGATCTCAATCCAGAGGACATTACTACCCCAGTTTGCATAGAAAGAAAAACAGAGTGTCCATGAATATCTGTAAGTATGACTTCCCCAAAACATGTATTTGGTAATCAGGTGGCAGGACACCCCAGAGGAAAAGAAATCAAACCAAGCACGATGGGGCAATATTTTGCTTAACTCTAAGTTATAGTGTGTTGCAAATTGCATTCTATCCATCATTGAAAATTTCCCATCTTAATAATAGCGGGATATCTTCTTTTTTTAATTGCAGGGATCCATCTAATCTTTCCTGGTAATTTGAATCAGGAAATGATGATTGGAAAAGACAAGTTTCTTTAAAAAATAATGTTACACAATTTCAACTCAATTATGAGCTGACATTGCATTCACAAATTCAGTCCAGTGTGTATGTAAGAAGGAACTGACCATCTGTTTTATTATTCATACATATGTCTGCATGGACAAAAGATGTTCAGAATTATTTAATGTATTAATCTGTTAAGTAATGAAGGTGTGTGTTCACTCACTGTTTATATTAGTTTACTTACTGATTTGCGTTGTATTTTTATATTGTAAAGAAGTCTGGCAAAATGTAAGTGGAGTATTTTCCTTTAAGTTAAATCAACTGAGCCACATCTACTGTGCATTTTTCCCATGCTTCTGAATTTTCTTGTGCTGGGTTTCATTCCATTAATATCATCAACACAATCTACTGTCATATTGCAAGTAACTACTTTTCAAACTGCAAAATAATCTTTCTAGATCAAACCTCCTCCTCTGCAGCAATGACACAAATATTCTTCTGATAACTGTCTCTGTGCTATAATTTGTGCGTATCTCTGGTCCAAATAAACAATTTTTCCTAGAGTTTTATTTTGGCAGTTAATGTTCCTATGACTTTCATGGTGGATAATTTACAGCTTATCTGTTTTGGAGAGGGTCCATGACTTGGGGAGGGGTAATACACCATTAAATAGCTGGTTTATGTGCTATTTGTCCACAGCGATTACTCACTTGCCACAGGGGAAGTAAAGGTCGTAGCAGATAAATATAAAGGTATGTTTTATTTTCCTTCTTTTGGTCCTCCAAACACATGATTCTCTTCTTTACCTTCTGTACGTTGCTCAGCTGACCTCCATCACATGGTGAGAAAAGTGCTTATCAGCATAGAACATGCAGGAGGAATTATGTGGGCATACCATCTAGGAACCACAGGAAAATGACAAAACTTGCAGGTTGCCATAATACACTAGGACTTAGCACTAGGTTCAGTAAAAATGTGGGAAAACACCCCCAAAATAACCTTAATTAGAAAAATCAAGGAAAAACTTTCTGGGGGTCAAAGATCTGCATGTATAAAAGAAGGAAAATCAGAAAAACATTTTCCATAATACAATGCACCATGAGGAAATGCAGTTTTACGTTTGTGAAATTGGTTTAAATAAATATTGAGGATTTTTTTTTAAAAAAAACATGGTACAGGTTGATGTTATCAGAAGATAAGTATTTCTCTTTCTTATTCACAATGGGAACTGAAGACACATAAAAGAAATTAAAATCTCTCTGGAAAATTATAATAATGTGAAAATGTTTTTCTTGAGAAAATCAATTCAACAGAAAATTCCAGAAGAGCTACAACAGAAACCTTTCTTTAATATCACACTTTCAATAGAATCGAAGGTTACACATAGCCTTTTTAAATTTTTCATCCATACTCTTATAGTATGTGAACACTTTTCTGTTTTTTACCAAATAATTCTTTCAATAAATACGTTGAAATGGAGAACTGTAAACATCCATTTTGCATTTGAGTATGAACCATTTGCCAGTGTTCAAAACGATGTTTGTTGCATATCTCTTTTCGTCGTCTGAGTCTCCACTCAGTGATTTGCCACCTTGTATGGAAATAAAGGAAATCTACACTAAAAGTAATAGACAACAATTTTCTTGGGGGATAGATTAAGAAAATACCATTTACTTTAGCAAGGCAACCGTTTTTCTCTTCTGTATATTTCTCACAGTGGTCAAATATAAGATAAAGTTTTCTTAGCTTTGAGTTCATTATTTAAAATGATACTTATCTCCAGCTACAGTGCGTTATGTACATTTGAATGTATGTTTACCTTTAAATTAAGTTGGTAACACAGCTTATGCCTTCAATAACTTTATTTTAATTCAGTGAATTAATATCACAATATATTTCTATCTGAATGTAATTACATAAAGAAAATATTTTTCCACAATGTGTTAGGTGTATGGGTGTATGTAATAATCTCAGTCTCTTGAAACTTCAGAAATGCAAGATTTGAAGATCAAATTTCAAAGAGTTTGCTATTACAAGACTGCACTTGCTGTAACAACTACTCCACATGACATAGCAATATAACTTTTAATCTTTTAGCAACTCTTACCATTTTCTTAAAAGTCTATGTTGCCTAATTTGTTTAAAGAGAATCTGGTTAAAGTAATTTTATTCATAGAAATCAAAACACAAAGTTATGCATCTGAAACAAAGCATCATATATGCTGAATTAAATAGACTCTCTTTTTATGATTTGTCAAAATGTGTTTCTAGAGAAGATATAATTTATAATCAACTAATAACCACCAGAACTTTTATGGAAATACATCTTTCAATTAATAGACAATGCCATAAACATCAGTAAAAATAAGAACGAGCCACTTAATTTCAAGACTGGAGCAGAGAAAACTTTTAGAACACTCTTTGAAAAAGGCAACATAGTATTCACGAACTATCTTCAGCAACATATTCCAACACTTTAATTCATCCAGTTTTGCAAAGATGAAAGGTATTCTGCAATTTTCAAACTCTATTGGCAGATACAGAGAACTGTTGTATGACCTCTAAGATCAAGTGACAAATTGTATGTAACATTTCCCCCTCCTGGGGCTGGGATGCGGGTGGTGGGGGCCAGCTCTGCTCCAGGATGGTGGTGACCTGGGACGAGGTCTGGGAGCCACCTCCTCATTGACCCAGACCCTCACCTTGGTCCCCATATCCCTGCCAGGCCACCCTGGCGCTGTGTCTGACCCTGGTTCCCAGCACCAGCCCTGCTCTGCCCCCCTCACTTGGGAGCTGTTGGACCGTGTCCCACCCCTGTGATGGCCCTGCCCTCCCAGACGTGCCGTCACCTGCAGCTGCCAGTTCACCTCCCCCTTGGAGCCACCCATCCTCACTGCTCCCTGACACTCTGCCCAGCTGGATTCTCGCACAAACACCAAGTTCCACGGTGACCGAGTGCATGTGATCATCCACTGAAACACAGAAAATAGCAGAGCATGCCTGATGGATGAATTGTCTTCAGTTCATTTAAGACACACTGGCAAAGTCTGAACCCTTTGATTACAACGTATTTCTTACGTCTCAGATATTCCTAATGCAATCTCAGTGCTGTATTGAAAATAATGATGCAGGCACCAGATATTCCCCTTCCATTATGTAACAATGAATAATACCAAAAGCATGTTAACATTTCCGCAGATTGAGACATCAGTGATAATGGGGAGAATACATTCTTTTCAACTCAATCTGTAACTCAGTAGGGTTTTTTTCAACGGAAATAAGAGGCAACACATTATCAGAAGTACACGAAGCCTTTATGTATCCTTTGAGTTAAGAATGGTTCTTGCAAAGTAACAATGCTTAATTTGCTGTCGCAATTAATTGATCTACATGAATGGCACTGATAATATTGTGCTTTCCCTGCTTTTGCAGCAGCCACTTCATTTTCTTCTGTAAATCACATTCTTTAGCAATGGCAAAGTGTCAACTGTTTAGTTCTTAGAAATTTTGTTGGAATTATTTTATGATGGCCTCCATTTGCATCTTGTCTTTTTTTGACTATGGGCAACTGAGAATTTTCTTCTGCGAGAAAAACCAGAAAACCTCTGACTAGTTACATTTTTTTTTTTTTAATCAATTCATGGTAAATAATTTATCCATTCATTCTGTTGAACCTTTTCTTAAGTAAGTATGTCTAGATTTGTGGATGAGATGCTGCTGTTGTAGAGCTGTGACACCGAAATTCCTCTATGGATGCAATTCAGTCCAAATTAAGCACTATCTTGGTGTCTCCTTTTGTAGCCATCATGCCAACTCTCCAGCTCTCACTGGGGAAGAGCTCATACAGCAGAACTTCACAATTACTATGAAAATGAGCCTCACATAAGCAAGGTCTAATTCTTGGAAAAAAGTTCCCTTCTCATTAAAATACAGGAGTTCTTACAAATGAATGAATTTGGGGTTTTTTCTTTCTTCCCAAGTCCTTTCTATAGGCATTCTGCAGAAGCACAACAGGATGAGAGAGTGTATTCCTTTTACATGCACCAGAAATGCCCATAAACTTCCTTTCCACATCCAGCAGGCTCAATAACCTTAATTGTCAGTGGCTCGGAGAACAGAAATTCATTAAATTGCTCATTTTCTCCAAGTAGTGACAACTCTAGTGCCAACAGTCATCCCTGGATAATGTCAAAATATTGAGGAAATAAATTACACCAGTAAGCAAACAACAAGGTTTGGAGATTGTATGCCCTGTGCAGCATTTTTAAAAGAAATCATCCTTCTTTTTCCCACCAAAAACATGGTGTTCACATTTACTCTTTTTTTATGCTTACATTTGTCAAAAGAGCAACATTTGCCAAGGAGAACTTAATAAGCAAAAACAGAATAATACTATCCATTTATTGATGACAGGGAAGGGTAGTAAAATAACGTGTTCAAGACAGCCTGTGGTTTAGCAAAGCAGGTACCACTGAGTGCCAGCTCTGTAAGATACCAATGCCAATTTGTGGGAGGTAGTTTTTCAGTAGCAGCATCTGGCTTTTTGGCAGACTCTCCAGGCTGTTTCACTCACAGTTTCAGTTCCTTCTAAGTTGGTCACTTGTCTATGTCATTTGTTGGGTGAACAGTCTGCTTTGCTCCACAAAGCAACATTTTATACCACCTCTCCTCCTGATTCATAGCTCCTCTGTTGTGGTTTTTGCCTGTATAGTTGCTTGACAGCAACTTGGTATGTGAGCAGTCTCGCTGGTATCAGAAGGATTACTCAGAAAGTTGTCCTGAAGAGATTTGTCAACATAGATATACTAGTGTTATCATTCCAGAAAACCCTTTTCATAAAGGCAGAGATTATATCAACAAAAGGATCCTTTAGGGGGAAAGAGATAATATCAGTTTCCCAAATGAAAGAAGAAGCTGTTATCCACCGCAAGTTTGTTGGTTTTGGGGTTTTTTTTTTGCATGCGAACCCGCACCTCTGCTGCAGTGTTTTCCAATGTAAGTATATTGACTTAGGGCTTCTGCCAGCACACCCCAGAATCTGCGCAGGTGCACTTGAAAGTAATTTTAAACATAAAATAACACACAATTTAATGAGACAAAGAAAATCCACCTATAAAGGAACCATTCATTCACAGTAGAATAAGAGAATATTGTATGTTGCAGAACAATCTGTCAGACATCCCTGTCCATATGTCCATAACACAGATACATATGAAGTACTTGGCTTCTCTTATCTGAACTTCTCTTATGTATTTCTCCAGCTTAAAAAAATGCAGTCTGTCTTTATTGCATCCAAACAAAGTAAATATATCATAACAAAATTTACTTAATTACTTTTTTCTGCATTTGAATATTGTATACATTAATTTCTAGACAAAATAGAAATAAAAGTGATTTTTAAAAGAAATGTATAGTTGTTTTAATCTTCAAAGTATCTTCATTTATTAAACTAATATTTACAAAATTTTAAGAATTACTTACAAAAATATTTTTATGAGTACTTTTGGTACATGAACAATTACAGAAGCTTGACCCCTACAAATTGATAGGCCCTGACATTTCCCACCCAAGGGTGTTAAGAGAACTGCCTGATGTCATTACAAGGCCACTCTCCATAATCTTTGAAAACTCATGGAGATCAGAGGACATCCCAGAAGACTGGAAGAAGGGTAATGTCACCACCATCTACAAGAAAGGCTTAAATGAGGACTCAGGAAATTATAGGCCCATCAGTCTTACTTCTGTCCCTGGGAAAGTTATGGAAGCTACCACAAATCAAATGGAGCATATGATTGGGAAAAGCCAGCACAGATTCACCAAGGGCAAATTGTGCTTCACAAACCCAATCACCTTCTACAACAAAGTAACCTGCTCAGTTGATGTGGGGTCAGCAGTGGACATTGTCTACCTGGATTTCTCCAAGGCTTTCAGTACAGTACCCCAAAGCCACCTCCTAGAGAAACGGATGCATGATGGTCTAGACAAGCGGTCTGTGTGGTGGGTGCGGACCCGGCTGACAGGCTGCACCCGGAGGGTGCTGATAAATAGCTCCTTTTCAGACTGGCAACCTGTCACAAGTGCGGTCCCCCAGGGATTGATGTTGGGCCCAACACTGTTTAATATCTTCATAAGTGATCTGGACGATGGGATCGAGTGTACCCTGATGAAGTTTTCTGTAGATACCAAACTGAGCAAGGAAGGGAGAGCCATATTGCAGGAAGACCTGAACAGGCTGGAAGGTTGGGCTAACAAGAACATTATGAAGTTCAACAAGAACAAGTGTAAGGGCTTGCACCTGGGAAAACATAATCCAGGAGAGCAGCACAGGCAGGGAACTACCTGGCTGGGGAGCAGCTCTGTGGAACGGGACCTGCGGGTCCTGGTGGACAACAAGCTCGATGTGAGTGAACAGTGTGCTGCTGCAGCAAAGAGAGCCAACAGGGTGCTGGGCTGCATCGACAAGGGTGTCACCAGCAGAGACAAAACAGTCATTATCCACTTTACTCAGCGCTTGTCAGGCCACACCTGGAACACTGTGTTCAGTTTTGGTCCCTGCTATACAAAAAAGCTGTGGACAGGCTGGAAAGGGGCCAGAGAGGGGCCACAGAGGTGATCAAAGGACTGGGAAGCCTGGTCTGTGAGGAAAGGCTGAGAGAGCTGGGTTTGTTCAGCCTTGAGAAAACAAGGCCTAAGGGAGACCTTATCACCATGTTTCACTATTTAAAGGGTGGCTATGAAGAATATATAGACTGTCTTTTTAGAAGGAGTCACACGGAAAAGACAAGGGGTAATGCTCCTGGGGAGATTCCAGTTGGACACAAGAGGAAAGTTTTTCACAATAAGAACAATCAACCACTGGAATAATCTCCCCAGGGAAGTGATGGAGTCCCCAGCACTGGACACTTTTAAGATTCAGCTGGACAGGGCGCTGGGCCCTCTTGTCTGGACCACGCTTTTGCCAAGAAAGTTTGGACCAGATGATCCTTGAGGTCCGTTTCAACCTAGAATGCTATGATTCTATGATTTTCCCTAACAGTGTATCCATTAAATGTGTGGTGTCATATTTAGCTCTTGGCATTATTTGTGAAAAACAAGAGAGATAATGATAACCGGAATTTGTAGTAGAAGGATTTATTTCCTCTTTTGTGTTTACACATGTAAAGTATGTGGCTATTTCCCCTAATATTAATCTCACAAAATATTCTGGAGATCTCTAGTATGCTGATTCTGGCACTGTGATTAGCAGAATGGTAAAATCAAGGTTTGCTGTGTTTCCACATGCACACAGTCTCAGCTCTACAATTATAAATAGGATTATAAATAGGATTTAAGGTGCTCTGAAAACCTGCCCTTTGAAATTGATGAAACAGCATTAAACATTCCAACAACAAATAGATGTTAAAAAAAACCAAAACCAAAACCGAACAAAAAAACAACAACAAACAAAACACAAACTTCTCTTTAGCATTTTTTTAACATAGAAGTTCTGGATTTTTTTCAGTAGCACAGTGTACAGAAAGACAAGATAGTTTTGCCACCTCACGAATTAAAACAATGTCTAACACTCTGTACTTGGTAGTGCCTTAGGGCTTTTTCTTCAAGCAACTAATTTATGCAATTGCAGATTGCAAATACTTAATTCTTTTTATAATGACTGACAAGCTGTGGATTTTATACTGTAGAATACATTATAAAACCCTATGTTGTGCAATGCAATAGGGAAAATTTGATATTAGTAGCAGTTTATGTGTATATATTTAGAAACAAAAATTACCCATGAAAAGAGAGATTTGAGATTAGAAAAAGGGGCTTATTCTCCCATTTATTGCTGTCAATCCTATACTGGATCAATGAATGTCAACTCTTTCAAATCAATGCTGGCATGAAATTTGGCAGAAAATACGTCCAGAAAAGCGTGACTTCAAATTATAAACCTAAGCAGTGATGGAAAGATATCCATTTAAACATCTTGTACATCTACACTAAAAACAAAGACAAAACTTCCCACCAAGTAAGAAGTTTATTGATCACAATACATAAGCATGGGTGTGCATTAGGAAAAACAAAACAAAACTGTTTTCTGGAAAAGTAAATCCATCTTGTATAGGTAATTAGCATTGTAGATGAGGATTTCAGTCTCTATAAGACTCTGAAGATTTTCAGGGAGATAGGCAAAAGAAAACAAAACATAATTTGCATTCAGCAGTCTTAAGCTAGATGACAGTATTCAGATTATCTGTGACTGCCCAACTTGACATTTAAGAAGATGGAAAAATAGAAACTTTATTTGGTATGGTGCTTGCTGTGTTCTTGACAAATAATGGAAAAAAAACAGGACCATGAAACTGAGGACCAAGCTATATATTATTTTTAGGAGGATCAGGATAGTACGATGTGAGTAAGGTTCTATATGCCATTGCATGTGATTCTCATGTAGTCACAAGAAGCCTCATAGATCTGTTTTCCCAAATGAAAAATTGAGTTCTTGGGTTGGATTTCCCACTTTATCCGGTAGATAGGCAAAATATGTATCTACCATCCTTTCCCTGTACTGCCACATATAAACAAGAATCATAAGTGGGTTTAGGTTGACCAAAAGCTGAAATCAAATAAAGCAAGTGAAAAAACATATTATTAAAAACAGGGAAAAATTACCAAAGAATGAAAAATTTTCGTTTTTCATTTTAGGCATAAAACATTCCAATTTCTAATTTAAAAAGAACTTTCTTTCAGAAATTGCCTGTATGTAACAATAACAACAGCAAAAATTAATAAAATTATCGCCTTTTTCTGAAATAGTTATATTCTGTTTGAGGTCAATGAAATAGTGCAGTAAACTCAAATAGAGTTGATTTTAAATTCCAGTTTGACTAGAGAATCAAAAAGCCTTTATCCATAGAGCTGTAACACCCAAGAAAGAACCAATTGTGGAGGACTTTTAATACAGAAAATTCAGGACAGGCCTGTTTAACACTTTCATTAGGAACAGATATATCAAACATTTAATGAGTTTTTATCAAAACCAAAGTGCAATGTAGTGATATGTCACAAAATACTATGAATTATGGAAGAGAACCAGCCAGAAGTCAGTACCTATACTGATTAGATAATCATAGTTTCACATTGAAGTTTAACCCACTTTCAAATTAAAAAAAAAAAAAAAGGCGAGAAAAAAACCCCTCAATTTGCTCTGAATTAACAATCCTACAACACTTTAAATTGAAAAATATATACATAAACTTTAAATTTAAATAGAAAAAAGTCTTAATTCTTCTGTCAATATTGCATGACACAAATGCATTAGATCTGTGCGTTCAGTAATTCCTGTGTTAGTCAGCTTTCCACCAGCATAAATTATTCCTTGTGAGTCACCT
Source organism: Leptosomus discolor (assembly GCF_034619465.1). Classification (NCBI taxonomy): domain Eukaryota; kingdom Metazoa; phylum Chordata; class Aves; order Leptosomiformes; family Leptosomidae; genus Leptosomus; species Leptosomus discolor. The sequence continues at coordinate 12,688,614 of NC_141403.1, forward strand.
TCAAATGCCGCCCAATACTATTTAAATATTTTAGGAAAGAAAAGTTTATAACAATTTCACTGATTTCTAAAATGACCTTAACAGTTCAAACAGAGTTTAGATCAGTATGCAGGATGTTTTTTTTTTTTCATGAAGGAGATATTTAAAGGTAGAAAAAGAGAAGACAGAGATAGACAAAGGTCTACAGTCATATTCTCCTGGAGGCATCAGAGGCTGCAACATGAAGAGAATTTGTCACAGTGGTCGGAGCCAAGACCATAAATGCCTCTGCCCAGTTTTGCTCTCAGTTTTCAGTCATGGAAAAAGGAAAAGCTAAATATAATACTGCTGAAGTAGTATAATATAACCACTTTGTTTATAGTCTTAGGAATACAGAAAAAGGGCAGGGGAACACAGCCTCCTGGGGTTCCCAAACTTCTTTCCTTTTAGGCCAAGTGACAATTCAGGGGAAAGGTTTATGGCCAAGAAACAAACCTTTCAAATACAGGTTCATTCAAAAGCTCCTCACACTACTACCTGATGAAATGCAGGCCGTCTGCCAACCATTTCACATGCCCTCCTAGGCAGGAGGATCCTACAGTCTGTTCACCACACTCTCCCCTGCCTTTTCCCCATGGCAGGGAACAACATGGGCAACAATGGGAACAAAACAATTTCTGGTAAGCACTTTCCCAGTCCTCCCCAGGTCTTCAAGAGAGCATTTCTTCTGCTAGATGCTTGCTGACACATATTCCTGAGTGCTCCATAATCCAGACATTTAAGCCAGTATTGCCTTTTTCTCATGTTTGAAAGTTTAAAGCATTCACCTCAGGCAATTTTCTTCTCACTCAATACGAAGTAATTGAAATTATATTGTTAAGCAGTGCCAGCTCATGCAAATGTATCATTGGAAGAGTTGCCCAGTCAGAAGATCAGATCTCATAAAACTTCAATGTTTTAATCATTTAGAGACTTCAGCAAAAACCAGATTTTTTCTCATACTACATTAAACAGATTAGATTTTAAGATATGAGTAAGATCGGGCCTAAGACTGCACTAGGAAGCTTTAGTACAAGAGCCTGTACTGCCTACAGCAGCAAAATGATTTAACCACCATAGATCATACCACTAGTGGCACATCTTTCTCAAAGATTTTATTATATGTCTCTAATTGAGAAGTTTATAACTTGGCCAAAAGCATTTCCTCTGAGCTGAAACTTGGCGTAAAAGTCAAGAAGAGTAATAAAAGCACTAGTTTATTTTCATACATTTTTCTAATAATGTTCTTAACCAGCCCTAGTATGTTAGAATTTTAAAAATTTCCCAGTCAAGACCTTGTAATATTATTATATATTATTGCTGAGATTCAGATCTGCAGTTTGGAGAATAGGATTTCTTTGGTAACAAAAAAAGTTAAGATATATGAAGAGAGTATCCAAAACCAGAACTGGAAAAGTTGCAAAGCAGCTGGGAGAATTTGAGATTGGGACTTTCATTAAAATTGGCTTTTCCATCCCTAGGCTATATAAATCCTGTTGATCAATGTTCAAAAAACAAGCTGACAAGTTCGAGACACATTAAAAAGTCACCTTTCATTTTCCTACTCTGACTAAGTGATGAGCCCTCAGCTCACGGTGAAATTTGTATGCCTTGAAGACAGCTATTTTCTTTTTCTATGGTAAGAAAATAGAGATGGGATTTGAAGGTTTAAGCAGTTTTAAATGAAAACTAGAATTATTTTTCAATTTAAGGTCTTATCACAGCTAAGGAATGGTATAAATAGATGTATTTTAAATTAGTTTATAGGAGATTAAGAAAAAGAACTCTTATTAATTCCCTTGCTGTTCTGCATTGTCAAAACAAAAAAGGTAGCCCTAGCATTAATGACTTGGAGAGACATTATTTAGTAATCCACAGTAACACTGACTTTATATTTCAAATTTCTGAAACATTAAGAGAAAAACTTGACTTTTACTCCATTTCTGAAGTCATGGTCTGTCTGCAGTTTGATTTTTATGCATTAATGCAACAAATATAACAGCTTAATTTGAAGGAAAACACTATTTATGATTGGTTTGCAAATAATATAGTCCAGAAATTCCATATGAAGGAAGAGATTGCCAGCTAGTCATTATAGCAGCATCGTAAGAGGCTAGAATTTTAGGTTTACTTGGATAATCCATACATGAGAAGACCTGGTATCAAAGGTTTTCTGAGATGTATGCTGACGGACTGTCTCTCATGGATCTCCTGGTCCTGCATTTTTTCTCCTTTGGAATCAAGGCTGTGCTTAGCAGAGTTCACCTGTGTACAAAAATCACTTCTCCTCCCTACCTGCACCTCTTCTCATAAAGCAGTACTACATCTGTCAACTTGTCAGACTGGCTTGCTGCAGCAGGACAAAGCTAATGTTTCAACCCCAAGGTACCTCACTGTTCCTTCTAGTTTCCCTTCACAGTTGAGGAAGAGATATATCCTGAATGTAGCCGCTAGTATCAGCAACACCCATTAGATATTATATTTCATGTCACATGAAATGATTGTGAAGGATTTTGCTCTGCTTCACTTGCTCTGAATTCTGAATGACTTACATCCCTTTTTCCTAGCCATCAAAAATGTGACAGCCTTAATGAGAAAACGGCATTTTGTGATCACATTTCTCCTCCTTTTTGTAGAATAAATTCCATAAATGTGATCTTGTAAGCATCTACTGTGTGACCATGAATGGTTAATCTGCATGCTTATGAATCTGGTACCTGCCAAATTTACCCCGTGTGTAGTCACGGGTGCTAGCTCTAACTGCAGTGTATTTTAGCAAAGGTCAAACAGCCAAATCAAAATGCCAAGGAATGCCATTGTAAAATCCTTATGGTTAGTAAACATCAGCAGCTTACTTCAAATTATATCTTTTGATGTTAGTGGTTTTGTGTCTTGCACAACACAGTGTGTAACAGTTTTGTGTCTTGCACAACACAGTGTGTAACACTGTATTTCATTTTTGTGTGAGAAAGTGATCTCCTCCTGTGGTTTCATTGGCATCATTTTTGAACACTCTGAGACAGTAAGCAGCAGTTAGCTTTTTTGCACATCTTGCTTCTGAAAAAAGTTCACCCTTAGAAATGTTTCTTTTATCAAACTGTATTTCTAATATATGTAACTGTACATCGAGAAATAGATTTAAACTATGAAATTAATGGTGATTAAATGGATTTGAATAGCAGATCTAGTAGCAATAATAGGAAGTGTTCTGCTCAACAAAGGAACGTCAGACGATATGAAGAGATTGTTCTATTTGTCTAAGGAGTCAGCAAAACAATTGTTACTGAGTGACATTAGGGACTTCATGAAAATGGTGCTGCTTCTGCTGCTAATTTTTGCTGAGCAAGGTAATGAAAAGTACTGATGGCAGAAAAGTGCTGAAGAATCATAAGCATCTATTCTAATGCAGATGGTATTTAAATTCAGAAAGGGAAGAAAAATTAGGAATGCCAGCACATTTAGTGCCTTTCAGTGCACTTCAGTGTTCAAAACTCGCAAGGTAATGAGGCCAAAGCCAAAACCTGTCGAGTATATGGCACTAAGAGAAACAAAAATACTGAGTGAAGAATGTCAGGTTCTAGTGAGAAAATTCTGCTTACAACTCACTGCAAGCAGGAAGAAATTGAAAGAAAACAATCTCTAGTATTTAACTTGAAACTTTTAGGTTGCCTGCAGGGAGAACAGGCATTGTACAAAATATGCCCCCTTTGGTAGTGTCATTTTAACTGACTTAAAGAAAAAATAACAGAAAGAGGAAAATGTTCTTCTACCTTCGTTGTTTTAACTAAATTTACAGCAAATACAGGACACGCTGGTTACCTAGTATAAAAATGAATGAACTAAGAGCATGTAGTTCTGCACTTCAAAATGACAGGGTAAAAAAAAAAAAAAAAAACAACCCAAACAATCCATAAATATAGCATATCATTGTTCTCAAATAGCAAAATATGACTATTCGAATGGCTATATCCTGCCTTTGTTGAGTGTTCATAGGGACTCATATCTACACTGGTCTTTCTGATCTCGGCAGAATTTGCAGCCACTGCACCTGCTCAGGTGCAACATACTGCAGGAATAGAATCAAATACTGTCGGCATCAGTGCCACTGAACAGAACTGATTTTTGTTTCCATATCTACTGTTCCTAACACAGTCTGCTAGCTACTGGTTTTGTATCTGCAAGTAAATCTGAACAAATACAAAAATGAGTATCATAACCCTGTTGAACTGGTAAGGTTCTCTGTAGATCCCATCTGGATATAATGCTAATGCAGAAATGGATACCAGAACTCATGTTGTGGAGTACTTCTCATGTCTTCAGAAAGGTATTTATCATCAGGGAAAACCATGTGCAGGAGAAAGATGCTGAGAAACAAGCTGTCAATAAGGACTTTATTAATGGAGGGCAGGCTAACATGTTCATTATTCTCTAAAGCATAATTTCTCTATTGTTTTCATAGGAAGCCCTGTCTTTTTGGAATATTGTCTCCTAAGTCTCCTGTCTCATTTCTCACACTTCTGCATGTGCACTATAAGCGAAAAGCCACTGGGTCACTTCAGACAGTTACCATTAAAGAAGAAAAAGTTACTATGGTGTTAAGCATCAAGTTATTTGTTATTTTGCTAAAAAAAAAAAAATATAAGCCATCACTCCTGTAACTAATGGTTCTGATGTACTTATTGGACCCTAAGCTACGGCTTGCCATGAAAGTTCATTGAGCTCAATTTCAATTTGATTAAACTATCTTAAGTGATAGGAGTATTTAGGCAGAATCAAGGGCAGAAAGTGTAGAATCAAGTCCAAGTGCCTGGGAGTAATCATAGAAATGCTATATTGTAGCTGACCTTTCTCAGGTATTTAAAAGAAAAAGTATGGAAATACTTGGACCTACAATTTTTTTCATAAGCCAAAAGTGTATGTAAAATTGCTGATAGTGACATTTGTAGGATAAGTGCATTTGGCAGCGAATTTTGGAAATAGTGTTTCATTAAAGTTTAATGAGCACTGTGCAGGAAGACTGCAAATACTGCTCCATGCTAATGTGTCACTGTAAAAATTGTCATGTGCCAGACAGCTGAAAGATAATGATGTCCAGGGATAACATTCCTTTCCATCTTTTTTTCCCCTACAAATTTGTGTGCTAGATAGAGCATTCCCACTGTACCCAGCCAGCCCCCTCTCAGTAAAACTTTCATTACAACAACCAAGGAAAACACATTCATACATTTGCTAAATCTCCTTATCTTGTTAATGACCTCCAATTCTTGCATCACTGAAAGAGCAGCCTTTATACACTGGGTATTAATGTAGCTGAGGCTTGATGTAGAAATATATAATGCAGTGCATTTTTATTAGAAAAGATTGCCATGCTACTGAAATATAAAAATAGCATCTGCAGGTCCCTTGTCTTTGTTTTAAATTGAACCGGACAATGCTTAAAAATCGATAGAAAGCTATGTTGGGAGTCCTGTATGTATTTTTGGAATTTGCTTTATAAGCTTTTGCTATTATTTAGTCAGAGAGTTAGATTTGAAAGGCAACCTTCCTGCTGCTTGCTTATATCACTTTCAGAAAACAAAGTGTTGTCAATCTGTGGGATAATGGTTCATTGCAGTTATTTCAAAAGTAATATAGATTACCAGAAAGTGGAAGCAGCTGTCAGGAGGCCTGACCAGATAAATGGGGTTCATTTATGCTCCATAGACTGCTGCATGTGAAACAACTCAGGAAAGAAATATGGATTCTCTGGTCCCGTAAGGTCATAACTCGTTGTTCTCAGCAGGCAGGCTGTGAGTCTGGATGCAACTTTTTATGAACCAGGCAGCAGGTAACATGAGACCAGCCTGGCCCTCATCTCGTAGCAGGTGCATTCAACAGGAGCTCTGCAATCATTGGGCCTTCATGAAAAAAATCGTAGTTGGTGAAGTTATGTTACACAGAGCCTGTGAACTGATGACTCAGACTTTGGGGTTTAATAATGATTTTAATAATTTAACCATGAATATTTAATAGTAATTAGGTTCTAACACTTCATATTTTTTAAAAATTAAACTTTGTAATTTCCAATATTTTCTTACCTCTTATTAAGCATTAATATTTGATTTAAGAGGCTTTTTCAGTAAGATTTGAAAGTTTTAAACCACGTTAACAAGGAGGTTACAGTTTATTCTGTAAAATGTATATTTTAATAACTGACAGCTATAGATACTTTATTTCTGTAAAAGATATGAAAATGTCACATTTTCCTCCAGAAAAGAAGAAGCAGTAAGAATGAAATCTACCTTGTGTGTCACATACTAGTCTAGACCCCTGTCTTGCAGGAGGAGACTGCTGAGCTGTGCTGCTGCATGGCAAGCACCGCTGCATTTCCACATTGCAGAAGTTTAGCAGAATAATTATGCAACTCCATAGCAAATGTGTACAAAATAGCTCAAAGTGATCACTACTCACCTTCTGACAGTATGATATACCTGAGGTTTTCAGCCAACATTGCTTGAGAAGACTGAAAGGCGTGAAGCATGGGTAAGACCGCTGTAGAAATGGTGTCACACGAGGAGGCTTCTTGCAGTGTAAGAGAGCTTAGAGTTCATTACAGAGCATTATTTTTCCCTTTCTGTTGTTTCTGATCATGATGGAAAAAAAGCAATATTCTTCAATCAATCAAAGTGAGAGTGCTTGGGTTTGAGAAGGCTATAATTGAGAAGTTGCTTTTCAGTCTTTCAGGGACAGTGTTAGCAAAAGGACGAGCTTTACTGTGTACTGAAGCTGCCTGGCGCTATTGAATAGTAAATGTCTATCACATTTTTCTGTTCTCTGTGTCCCGAATTCTCATGAACATAAACTGTAGCAGTCTGTTTCTGTCCTTCCACAAACTTCCACTTCTATCAGCAAAGTTCTCCTTTTGTATCAGTTTACTTAAAAGCTGCAAATAGCTCAGTATACCTGTTTGAGTAACTTCCAAAGCCAAACTGGGATCACACATTCTTTGCAGATACTTGCAGGACTGGAAGCAATGCTCTCCACATTTCTGAGCAGCCCTACTGACTCTACAGGAAACACCATTCCTACTGATTTGCAACTGCTGCCAAAGATCCACACGTCCTCAAATGGAAACAGACACGTCACAGGGTTTTAGTCCTTTCTGAGACCACCGTAGAATTCTCTAGGTTGTCTGGAGAGACAGTGGAACAACCATTTGTGCAAGCTTTAAAGAAAATTTTTCATTGAGTTCACAGTGATTTAGATCCAGTTGATGTTACTTTGTGGCAGAGACAGAAACCAGGAGCAAAGCAAAAGTATAAGACCTAGGAACCCTTCTGAGGTATCATGACTGTGGACCCTGCAAAATCCTAGTTGTATTCAAAGGACAGCCCTGAATTTTTTCAATATACTGATACCTCTGGAAAGGAAATTTTATCATGAGAGCCACCTTAGAGAAACAGCATGCCTTAGCAAGGATCTTGATCAACATGGCAATCAACAAGATGATACCAAGATCATATTATGGCATGTACCCACATGGTATGTACACAGCTTCACCGCTTTTCAACTGATTTCTTGAAGAACCCTTCATAATTTTTAAGATTTAGTCCCTACTGGGACTTCTGTCACTTCTTCAGATACAATAAATTTTCAAATTTTTAAGTATTAGAATACATTCACAATGGAGGGAAACTAGGGAAACTCCTTTCTGTTAGTCAGGAATCCAGCAGTGTCTTGTTATGAACATGAGCATTTGACAGATTGTTTTGGGTTCCACATAAAGGAACCTGGCACATAACCTTCTGTAAGACATACATCTGATTAGAAGCTTTTGTAGTATTCTACCTAGATCGTAATATATAACTTTCTTATTAACTTGCCTTGACCACTCTATGTAAAAATTCATTTGAGGAAGAAGCACCACAGCTACTGATAATCATTTATCCAAGTACTAGTTCTTAGACTCAGTCAGATACAAACTAAGAAACTGTCTGTAGATCTTTTATTTTTTTATTTTTCTTTATGGAACATGCAAAATACCTTGACAATGAGATGCAAAAAACCCTCAAAGTTACAAGCAGATAGTACGAGCCATCTACCTTTCCAAAAGGCCACCAATTATCTGACCAATCTCCCAGAGTGGCTGATGATTCTGTTAACATGAAAAGCAGTATTTGGTGGGAATATGCTAACAAGGAACCAAATATCTTGCTTACAGCTGGAATGTTTTTGAATGGATAAAAATGACGGAAATGTCTTAGGCCAAGGAAAAACAACTTGTTAAAAAGTTGTAAAAAAACATGCATAAAAGTTGATATAGGTTGTTTATGAAGTGGACATTGCAAGGCAAGAATATGTATTTATACCACTTCAGCCAGGAAAAATGGAACTGCTGACAAAAAAGACACTAGCTTTAATAAACAATTTTTTCATCTTTACATGAGATGTGACCTACTTCATCTGAGAGCCTTTAAATCCTTTAGTGACAGAAAAAACCATGTCTGCGTATTAAATGAACAATCCCTATATATATATATTAGTATAAATCATTCATATATTTTCGTGTTTCATTTAATCCAATATACTTGGAAAAACTCTGCATACTTCACCACTCTGTGTAACAGAAATTCCCCATGGAATTCTAGAATAAGTGCTTAATGTAACTGAGAGCAGCAAGATGGAATCTCCTCTAGGCACTCTGGATTAAATTAACAGCAATGTTTTCCATGAAGGATTTTTTAAATCCAAACCTGAGTGCTTTATTATTATAAAAGAAATGTAATTAACACTTTATATTTATAATCTTACAGCACCTTGAGAGCATTAATTGGCCAAAGCTGTGTTGTTACATCTCTTCTACATAGAGCTAATACTACTAGACTTGGAGGAACCAAAGTCTCCAATATAACTGGCCACATGGCCAAGGACGCGTCCCATTTAGTTCACATTGCCAAACCTGCGTGCGTGGACAGCAGCTGTGCTAAGGGACTGGCATTGCCCTTGTCAGATCTCAGTGTAGCAGATGACTTTATAACCATGTCTGTCCTTGCATTCAGCCGGAGCTGAGCCGGTAGAGCAAGAAAATAAAAACTCCTAAATGAGTAAGTAGGGGTTTTTTTCTTTTTATCTGAAACGAGGCAAAGGGGAGAGAGATTTTAAAGTGCGGATGCTTAAGCAGCAGTTTTTTGACAAGGGACCAATTGCAGGATTATAAGGTAGTGTAAAGCAATTTGCACAAAGATAAAAAGGGCAATAAGTGGGCAGATTTAGGAAACAACTAAGTTCAAATTGCAGAACACCTACTCTGTTTTCATTCCTGAGCTGAAATTGTTGAAAAAAAAGCTGAGAAATTGTTGAAAAAAAAAAGGCTCATATTTTCTTTAATAAAGACATAAACACTCTCTTCTACATGACGTCTGAAATGCTCTTGGTCCTGTCAGAAGTTTTCTCACATTTATCACGTGTAATGTCAGCAGGGTCTTGTACAGAATTTTTTGGCAAGAAAGACTTATACCTGTGACCTTGATGCAGTGCTAGCCTTTCTATTTGATCACTTTTCATCTCTTTGTGTCAGATTTTGAAAGCACAGGGTAAGAGTTTCTGATGAATTCAATGATCTTTTCTGGCTGAGATCTCAGCCTTTTTTGACAGGTGATTGAGTCCCTTTACAAAAAACATGAAACCACTTATATGAATTTGCAGTGGGTTGACCCTGGCCAAAATGCCAGGTGCCCACCAAAGCCGCTCTATCACTCCCCCTCCTTAACTGGACAGGAGAGAGAAGAGAGGAGAAAAATAACAACAGGCTTGTGGGGTTGAGATAAGGACAGGGAGATCACTCAGCATTTACCGTCACGGGCAAAACAGACTCAACAGAAAGGAAATGTGATTTATTACCAATTAACTCAGAGAGGAGTAATGAGAAATAAAACCAAATCTTAAAACACCTTCCCCCCACCCCTCCCTCCTTTCCCGGGCGTAACTTTGATCCCGATTTTCCTCCCTCCTCCCCTCCAGCGGCACAGGGGGAAAACAGGGAATGGGGGTTGGGGTCAGTTCATCACACTGATGTTTTCTGCCGCTTCTTCGTCCTCAGGGGGAGGACTCCTCACACGTTTCCCCTGCTCTAATGTGGGGTCCCCCTCATGGGAGAAAGTCCTCCATGACTTCTCCAACGTGAGTCTTTCCACGGGTTCAGTCCTTCATGAACTGCTCCAGCGTGGGTCTCCTCCATGGTGTGCAGTCCTTCAGGAACCGACTACTCCAGCATGAGCCCCCCTCACGGGGTCTCTGGCAGCAAACCTGCTCCAGCGTGGGCTTCTCTCTCTCCACGGGTCCACAGGTCCTGCCAGGAGCCTGCTCCACTGCAGGCTTCCCACAGGGTCACAGCTTCCTTCAGGTATCCACCTACTCCGGTGTGGGGGCCCTCCATGGGGTGTAGGCAGCCATCTGCTCCACCGCTCATGGGCTGCAGGGGGACAGCCTGCCTCACCATGGTCTTCACCACAGGCCACAGGGGAATCGCTGCTCCGGCGCCTGGAGCATCTCCTCCCCCTTCTTCTTCACTGACCTTGGTGTCTGCAGGAGGTTTCTCTTGCATATTCTCACTCTTCTCACTCGCAGCAATTACTGCTGCGCAACAACTTTTTCACTCTCTTAAATACGTTCTCACAGAGGCGAAAAACACTGTCTCTGATTGGCTCGGCCTTGGCCAGCGGCGGGTCTGTCTTAAAGCCAGCTGGCATTGGCTATATCTGACATAGGGGAAACTTCTAGTAGCTTCGTACAGAAGCCACCCCTGTAACACCCTGCTACCAAAACCTTGCCATGCAGACCCGTTACAGAATCCTAGTTATTTTTATTGCAGCTGTCTATTTCTACTCTGCACTAGGTAAATCAGCTTCATTCATCCAGCTAAGATCACAACAAAATTGATTTGTTAATGTGCTCATATCAATAAAATTACTCTATTTAGCACATTATATCTGAGCCAACCTGAGTGTTACACAATTACTTTTGGCTTGTCTAATGGTCACTAGCAAGAAAAAAGCTTGCTGTAACCTATGCTGACAGTATGAAAGAAATCCAGACAACCTGATGGATCTCTTAGCATCTTTACTTTGAGCCAGTGAGCTGTTACAACACCTGAAGACACAGAGGTCGATCCTAAAGATCACTGGCCTTAAAACTGGAGTGGGGAGAGAAAAGTAGGGCTGTCATAGGGGGAAGGAGAGAGGAGAAAGATTTGCTAAGCAGAATACTTTCTTTATGGGCAAATCGACCACCTGCAATGGAGAAATTACAGAATCTCCAGCAAGCTTGTATAAATGCGCTGATACTATCTTACAGCCAAAAAACAGCACAGTGATAGTGGGAAGTTGTGTCAGCATTAATTATCATAACTATTTAGCTTGGATGCAGAAGTGTTTCAGAATACTGTGTGTGACTCAGGAGAAAAACAATTGCTACACTGTGGTTTTCTGCACCTTATTTTTTCAAGAATGCAAAGTGCTAAACGACCAGTGGAAGAAGTGTTGTCACAAATACTCTTACAAATTCAAAAGCAAATTTCAAGTCCATTAAGTTTTTGAAAGAGTTAATCAGGAAATTAGAGGTTTTGTTTGGGATTGCTATTAAAATTCATTCATTATGGATTTCAGCATACCAATCCGCTGCTAAATAATTTGTTACTTTTATGGTCTGACTGACAGACAATTACAGAGCAAGGGATGCAGGATTGTGGTGAAATAAACTAAACTCTAGATCTGACTGTCTGTGGTGTGGATATTTGTATCTGCAACCTGTAGTTTAGGATGTTTATCTTTTCGTGAATGTGACTTTGAAATTAACTTTTCCTTTAGAGACCAATTTTTGCACAAGGCTTAAGCAAATAGGGCCATTTTTAATCCTTGCTTCTCTCTGTAATATTCTGCTTTCAATTCTGTAAAATCCATGTGTGCCTTCAGAAGGCTGAAGATGAAGTAACCCTACTCTTGAAAGTGAATTTTTTTCTGATATTAGTGGAACTGTGTTGTATGTTTCCAGGCATGCTGGTAATATACTACACCTCCACATTGATCTCTTTAGCATAGATATATGTGGTATGTTGGTGAATGGTCATATTAATATTCATTAAATTCTAAATAGCTCTCATTTTAATGTATCTATTTAGGAAATGAATAATTCATGGATGTATAGGAAGCTCAGTGCTGTCACTTACAGCATAGACCTTTGCTGATCTAAGAAGGTATTTGAACCGAAGGACACTGTAAGATGTGCAAAGCAATTGAAACACTGAACACTGCTCAGCCTGCTACCACCAAGGGCATTTTTTTATGTTGAAAACTTCACTGACTCATCACTCTTCTTAAAGCACATATACTCAAACATCCTTTAGAGGAATTGTACATATAAGTTACATATTCACACATACATTACAAAAGCTAAAAGAGTTATGATTTGTTCAGTGTATAAAAGGCTTGTGGGCCACTTGTAAGGCTTCTTATCCACCTATGTGTTGGTAATTGGTGAGAATGTTGATTTTGGAGAACTTGATGTACATGCAAGCTACTGTCACAGATGGTAGGTTTGCATTGTAGAAGACACTCTACTATGAAAATGTGTTTTCAGTCCTACCTTAGGCTTTGCACATGGTTGTTTGGGGATCCCAAGTCTCACATTTAGTCCCCACTCCTAGAACACACAGTGTATCTATTTGCTATGTATTCAGGACTGGTATTTATATGCATACAATTTTTTGTAAGGCTTTTTTCATATTTGTGTATCAGGATGGGCCAAAATCATAATCAGTTTCTGTCTGCATATGTAATATGACTGATGCTCATATGAATGATTATGATTAATTATATATGATATAGATTTACGATTAATAACACAGTATTTATGACTAATTATTTGTAAAGCAAATGTGCTTAAAGCTGCTGGTATTTCCATGACAAAGTTAAAAGTTGCATCTGGTAATATATTTGTATCTGACTAGGTGACTTAATTTGGAATAAATTGTGCCTACTTCTTTGAAGTCTTATATTTTTTCTCTTTTCTTATTAAAAGCAATAATCTCAATATGGCTTCAGATGCCAAAGTGAAGAGTCAGGTATAAAATATACAGAAAGCATAAGTTTGCTTCTTGCTTTCTGTACTTACAGCCAGCAAAGATACAGTCTGGAAGGGCAATAAAAAGGCCATGTCAAGAAACCTGAAAGCACATAGCAGCCCTTGTACACAAGGTTATACAGAGGCTCCAAAAGCTCTTCAATGTTTTCTTTCTCATCCATGCTCTCACTCATGGTACACTTTCCTGTATTGTTTGTCTTGATGTGCCTCCAGGACATGTGCCCCTTTCTGACTAGCTTGAACACAAGACTTCATTTAAAATGAAATATTCTCCTCCTCCAGCTTAGAACACTTAAAAGACAGATCACAGACAGAAATTTCCAGTTATTTGTACAGTAACTAATATCTGTGAGATTGAAGGAAGAAAGCAAAGCCCTGTGGTCTGTACCAATGAACACCTTTAGTGTCATTTAAATAAGTAATCACAAAACTTTGAAAATTCTTTTGAATTTTCAGTGTTTGACATGGTGAAAAATCAGAATTTCAAGAAATATTGAGACTTAAAATGGGAAAAACACAAGGTGTGTAATAAGTAACATATTGTGCTTTGTTCATTAAACCTGTATGGGAAGGTATGGATGGAAGATTTATGTGTCCGCAAGGCTTGATAGCCCAACCGAAGGACATTCTTGCATAAGTCAACAGGACCCGTAGCTGAGGGGGTTGAGTAGTCACATTCTTGCATAAGTCCACCCACAGGGCAACGAGGAAGACCTTCAGCCTTCATCCTTACGATCACCAGGAGGCAGAGAAAGACCCCCCAGCAACAGAAGGAACATGCGCAGAGTATCAACCTGATTGCGACATCACAAATGCAGGAAATGAGACTGTATATAATGTGCTTACACGAGGCGGGAAGTTGCGAGCCGTTGGCGGAGCGCAGACTCCCCGGCCGCCCAGCGCTGCCTTTGCTCTTGTTCGCTTGCTAATATAATAAAATTCGCATTGGATTTTGACACTTTAAATTGTCCGTGTCTCTACCTATCACAAGTGTACAAAAAAAGTCCAGTTTACACTGCTTGGAAAACAAAGTGGCCATGAATGTGAGCGTTTGATACCTGGTAATTTTTTCTTTTTCTCTTCTTTTTTTAAAAGCAGTTTTTTCCATGATAGCTTATGTAAAGAAACAAATTTTTGTCCACTCTTGCCATACAGGATATTAGAAAATGTCTGTGCCACATGGATGTATCTATGCTGTTTCTTAGTTATGGCAATAACTTGCTCACACACACAATCATAGTAGAAGTTCCTCCACAGTTTCACCTTTGAGAGATTTGTGGAAAAATCCAGCTTTGGCATTTATGCTCAAGATGAACAGAACTTCTTTTCATGTTTAATGTGCAAGACTTCTAGCTTGATTTCAAATGTTTGTAGTGTAGACGTGCCTTGAGAAGGAAGTAAGTAAAAGAATAATGGTCATGTTTAAGTAAGTAAAACCAGAGGAGCAGGTTCGTAATAGAATAAAAATAATTTCATGTATGCAGAACAAGAAAATGGATAGACTTAATTTCTTTCACTTTGGGGGGACGGAGAGAAAGAAGGGGAAAGGAGGACTTTAGAATTCCTGCAGCATCCTTGTGCTCATGGTTTCTATGAAAAGATTGGTTGACCAGCCCTTTGTTGGCCTATCCCTTCATTCCTCTTGAAACAGTCTCCCGCTACTGCACTATGCATAGAAAACCCTTTCCTGTGACATTAATGGTAGACTCAGAATGCCTCCAGCAGTCCTTACACAGATTTTCAGCTATATGAACATCAGCTCTATGTTATGGCCCAGTGACTTTTTCTCACAAGTGTGTCCTGTTATTTGTTTCATTTCAGTCAGCTTCATAACAGCGAGAGCAGGTATGGAAATTCACACGGAACTTCCATGATAAGGCTCAGAAATTGAATGAAAAATCATCAAATGAAAGTTCTCCTGTGCAGCTGAAGAGCAAGGTAATGTCCAGGAATACCCGTGTTTCCTAGATGAAGAAAGAAAAGGAAAAAAGGTCTGAAACCAGAATAAGTTTGATAAAAAATACTGTGACAGTTCTGTCATGTTTTACAAAGAAACCACACTGCAGAAGGCACTTACCCCTAAAAAAATTACACTAATTTGACCTTGGAATATCTATAGAAACTGTTGCAATAATACAGCAATGTCAATTTATCCTGGGGGAACTTCTATTCCAACTCCACTGAAAACTTTTGTCAGATCATTAGAGGCTTTCAAAGAGAAATCTGACCTCTGTGCCTTATAACACAGTGCTACAGAAAGCAAACTAGCTAGGCAAAGCCAGAGAAGTGCTGCAGAGGGAAACATCTTCTGGTAGCCTCATCAACAGTGCCTAATTGTTCATATGAGATAGTACCAAAGTGTTTGTTTCATTGTTGCAAATTGCTTCATTTCATAGACATTCTCTGTTTTGTCCTCTTTCCATTTTGATTTTGCTACAGTATGTGTGTATGGGGAGGTTCCCAATAGCTGTGTGAAATAGCAAATTTTTGCTCTGCAGCGGTTCTGGGATAAAAGCTGGACAGTCAGTACATTTAATTATTATTTTTTAGTTCTTGGTGTCTAATGTTCCCAGGAGAAAGATCACTTCCCCATGAGACGCTGGCCTGTTGTGCAAGATAGTATGGCACCACGTTATGACTTCGACATTGGTGCAGCTTAATCCAGAATCGTTTCTTGCCTGAGGTCAGCCTGACCACTTAGAAAGACAAAGGAGAACAGACTGCTTTGCAGTCCCTATTTCCTATAGACATAGCTGGGAGGCAGGCAGGTTGCTCTGAAAAAGCCCCACATGTTGGGAGTCTGATTTAGTTCTGACCGAGGGTCTGAACTATTGCTACTGAGAACAGAACTGTTAGTGCATTATGACCATGAAACCCTTGGTTTCATGTCTTGCATTGCAAACTAATACCATGGAAAGAGGATGAGTTACCTTGAAAACCAGGTAATGTTTTCCTGACCTATTGTTAAAAAAGTCTCATGCTTCAAGCTCACAGAGAGATGTCACAAAATTCAACAACCTTCTCTGCCTCTTACATCTTGTAGAAGCAATTTGCATTCTGTCATGTTCTCTCACACATGGTGCTCAAAACAATAAAAAGAAAATTGCACCCATTTTGCTTAGTGTAGCAAGCCGAAAATTTCAAAGATAAGAAGCACTTCTTGGCATGAATAAATTGTGAAGTGCTTTTGAAAATAAGGTTTTTAATGATAATTGACATTAAAACCTTTATTTTCTAATACATTTCACAGTTTGTTCTTGTTGGGAAGTGCATGTTTTCTTTGAAACTTTCTGCTTGCTACACTGAGCAGAAGTGACACATTTTCTTTAAAATGAAAACTAGTGAACCTTTTTTTTTTTATGTATTGAAAAAAATTACTATCCAAGGCTCATAAGACACTTCCTAACTTTCCCCCCATGCCTCATGTTCATATTCATCTGGGTAGCTGTAAAACACAGAGAACAAGAGGCTTATATAGACTGCAGTGCAACTTCTTTTAAGGGCCTAAGAGAGGATAATAACTTCCTCACCCCATAAATCTAACTTAGATAGCATGAATAAAAATGCCATTCTTTCTCCTTCCTTCAGCCAATAGCCCTCCCTCTTGACAGTGCTGGGATCAGCAGTGTCGACTGACAACTGAGTAGCTGTAACATCAATGGCAAATGAAGAAATCGTATGGGACAAGCTTTGCAAATAAGAATACTGACTGGTTTGGGGGGAAGGCTTAACACCCAAAAGTGTCAGCTTGTGCAGATAAGCTGAGCATCATGGGTAGTGACCACTTTTAACAGCAGGCACACAGTTAATGGCTTCCGTGCGTAACCAGGCTTGACAGCACGAGTCAGACGTAAAGCCCTATCATCAACAAATATAAATAGTTCTACAACACAAAAATAAGTGGAGAAGGGGTGGACAATTCTTTGGTTTCTTGAGCAAAACACTCAATGATCTTAATGAATTAAGTAAGTCCTTTGGGAGTGAAAACATGGAAACAGCCATTCCTATTCCCCAATAAGTTAAAGTACTGCTGACTTGAACAGGTGTTCATTTCGGAGAGGGAAGACCTAAAAGAAAATTACTGGGTAGAATAAAGTGTGGGACATATGGATATTGTGACAACAGAAAGAGCGAGTTCTTGCTGAAGACGAGGAAAACTTTAAAAAGGACCTTTTCATGGTTGTGGAGGTCAAGTTCTGGTGCTCCACAAGAGTAAAAATATCACTAAAAACGTATTTGACTAGTCAAAACCAGTTAACTGTCAAGTTCCATTTGCCTTTGCTTCCCTCTCCCTTTCCATCCTTCTATTACATATTAAGAAGAAAGTAAAGTAAGAGAACACCTATTATATCTTTATTCTGTAGTTTTCTACAGGCCTTCAGTTGTAAGTAAGGATTGAATCCCAATTTCTTTGCTGAAGATAAGAGATTTTTCTGGGAGTTTTTAATTTAACCCTAACTATAGTTTTCTAATAGATAGGTGCCCTGCTCCTGTTATTCACTCAATATGTTACAGCTCAGAGTACCGAGATTCTTGGAGGCTTTCCCTCCTTTGTGTGATATATTACAGATTTTATGAGTGGTATTCAGGCCTATTGACAACATAGTTGAGAATTTTATTAACTTTTGGCTTTTTCAGTGCCTTTAAAGAATGAAAAGGGAAGCTTACAACACATGGTCGATACGTAAATGTTTTCCTATAGCATATAAGGAAAGTAATGATATTTTTCATCTATTTTGGATAGAAAGGGAAAATATTAACTTTTTATTCTATCTCCTGTACGTATGAGTATGTGATACAGATTTTAACTGCATGTAGCCACAGCTAAAGTATTTTTCCAAGGGGTAAATTAAGTCCATTCCCCTGCCATGAAGAGTGTTGACTATGTCTAAATCATTCTCGTAGATGTCTGTCCAAACCTTTCCTAAAACTTGCATTATTGGAGCTTCTGGACTCTCCTAGGCAACCTGTTTCCCAGTTTAACTATCTGTACCATTAGAAGTTTTTATTCTTGATTTCTGACCCAAATCTCCTCACCAGAGTTTAAACCTGTTACATCTTGTTCTATTCCCATCCTCTTTAATAAAAAGTATGCCCATCCTCCTTAAAAGTAACTTTCATGTGTCTGAAGACTCTTATCACATTTTCCCTTCAGACTTCTTAAGATTAAATCGACCTTAATTTGTTAACTCTTTTCTGATACAAAACTTTCATGTTTTCTTTGCTTTTCAACACTCTCCTCACTTTCCTGTGGACAAGGTGGAGAATGTCAACATCTTTTTTTTTGAAATATAGTGCCCTGGATGGACACACTGGCACAGCTGAGGGCTTATTGTCTGTTATGTCCATTTGTTATAGCATTTCCTTTTGTGCCTTAGCTTTTCTGATTTTTGTCCCTACATATTTACCTCATCCTTTTATTTTTGTTCTGTATTGTAATTTAGCCTTGTTTCCCTGCCATGTGCATTTCATTAATGGATGTCATGGTAATGAAGATCTCATGAGTTGATTATTGGTTATTCCTTATCTTCATCTGATATATAGTTGTATATTAAATGCAAAGGCTAGTCATACTTTGGTACTTCATCACTTCTAGGTGCTTTACTTACCTAATTATCTTTTAATTTAATTTTTGTTTAATTTACCTTTGCAGATGAGAAAGGTTGTGCTTGATTTTTCAAACTATGAAGAGAAGAGAGGAAGGGCCTGTCTAAATAATAAAAATAGAAAAAGAGAACTCAGTCTTCAGATTCTTACTTTTTCTTCTTCTCTTTTCATTGTTTGCTTATAATTCACTTAAGGAAGAAACATAGGAGCTTAAGTGTGTAACTGATATCTGTCTTAACTGTTTAAGCAAAGAGCTAGGGCAGCTTCATATTTAGTAATTACTGTCTATTTCCATATCCCTTGTCACTTTTTCAGTTCTAATTTTACTACAGGAATGTCTCCGGTGACAAAGAGGTGTGAATTGTGTGAAGACATCTGTGTAACAGTATGTAATGACTCTGAAAAACGTGAAATACCTGTGAAAAGCCAGTGCCCCAGTGAGCACCACTGACTTGCTGCTTTGGCCAGGGGACACAGTCACAGAGCAGCTCCCCATCGGCACAAGAGATGACCCCCTGGGGAGCACAGCCACCACTGAAGGACCCCTGAAGTGCAGGATGTCCCCAGTGAAGGCCCTCGGGGCAAACACTCAGAAAGCTGCTTCTCCTTTCCACTGCAAGGCAAGGAAGAAGGGAAGATAGGCAATGGCCTGTTAACAAAGTGTCCTCAGTATTTCTATAGATAAGGATGACGCATCCAGAACACTTGCCTGGATTGACTTGTTTAAGCAGAGGAGAAAACAAAAAAGCACTCAAGTCAAAAAATTTCCTCAAGAAGAGGAGCCAAGAAAGAAGTCAGTCCATAGGCAGAGGCAGCTTGCTGGGGGACAGGAATTGCACTGCCATTGGGATGGTGCAGTAATGAACTCTGAGAGCCTGTTTGTCTCTGATGCTGCTATTTTGCCAATTAAAAAATCAAACCTGCAGAAGGTAAGACTGGAGGCTGTAATGTTTTTTTTAATTAATGCCACATTTATCTTGATAACAATATGAAAAGAAATCTATAATATAAACTCTCAACAGTGTCTGTCAGATCAAACTATTCCTTTTGCATAAGGAAAATACATAGAATTACACTTTTGCATTTGTGACTGTGAGTATTTAGTGTGATAGTGTATGTTTATAGGCCCACAAAGAGATTCTGTAGGAGACCCTAAATGCTACAGAGAGTTTATAGTGATTTGGAAAGACTGTTTTTCTTTTTTTCTTTTTAATTTATTTTAGTACATAATTTTTCTTGCTTTACTTTGGGATGATGCAATGAAAGAATACTGCACTCTAGAATACCACCAGGTAGAAGGAAGTTAGAGAGCCACAATCAGGGTCCTAAACTGAAACAGGAAAAGGAACATAGCTCTGTTTCTTATGTCTCAGGTAAGTGACTGAATGATATGAGTGTGATACATCTCATGTATAAACCAAATATCTCATACCTGATACTATTTCATGGTGGATGTTTCATCAAAAGAGTTCAAACATTACTCACTGCCCAATTGAAAAGGTATTTTCCTAGAATTTTCAAAAGAGTTTGTCTTGACTGGAGTTGTAGAAAGTGGTTCAGAGACAGAAATATCTTTCTTTCAGGAGAATATTATCATTGTGTTTTCAACCCTGGAGTATTCCACTTGAAAGCACACTGAAGCAGTTCACCAGCAAAATCTTGTTCAAGTTACTCAGCAAAAATAGAAAATGGCAGACAGAAGTACCTGAAAACTGATAAATTTGCAAAGGGCAATCCGAACCCCAGCAACAAAAAAATACATTCAAAATTTATATTTCTGATGATTATCCATGTGTCCTATGTTTTCTCAAACACCTAGTATGTATTTTTTTGTAAAACCAAAACCAAATCCAAACCATTTTAGCAAAGTTGGCTATGTTGTTCCATTGGTGTTTTTGCTGCCTCTGGAAATGTGTCTTTGTGAATAATTCTTCATCCCCTGATGCCTGGAAGAAGTCAGGGGTCATCAGAGGAGTATTCTTGTCTTCTTCACAGATCAGTCTTTGGTCTTGATCTATTTTACACAAGAATAAGAAGGTGGTGATTTCTTATGACAGATCATTAAAAAAAAAAGGTAAATATAAAATAGAAGACTATTATAGTTCTTGCTTAAAAGAAAAATAAAAATTACTGAAAATAAACCAAATAAAAAAGATTGTAAGGTGTATATAAGAGTTTCTTGTGTATGGACAGTAAAAACAATTTTAATAACATATGAGATGTTATTAAAACCTGTACTCCTTTCTTGCGGATCAGTATGAACGTCATGTCATGAATGTATGAATCAGACATGTACAACGTGGATCCCTCCAGTATCTGGGTTCAGACACTCCATCTGCCCAGTGGCTGATCGGAGACCACCTCCAGTAGACTTTCTGGGGGCTTCCCATACAGATCATGAGGCTGATGGCTCCACTGGGACAGGCCTTGGGAGGTGCTGGGGCTCTTTCTCCCAGTATGTAACTGGGGTTTCCCCACCTGCCGTCCTGCCTCTGTGCTCCTTGTGTTTGTGGAGACAGGCCTTTTAACGTGCTGGCGGATGGCCGTGGGAATAGCAGGGTCAGGCTATCATTGGGGTTCCCCCCAGCCGTTGTTCCTTTGTGTTCCTCTGTGTGTGTCTATGTTCACTGGAGACTTTTGCACGTAACCTAACAACAGCCTTTACTCAATGAGTACATTCTGGAATCAAAACCAGTAAACTTTATGTATAAACATTGTTACATCAAGTTTGTACAGTTTTCTTGTTGTCATACTCCTACAATCCAAATGTACTAGCTCTTGATTTATTCTTCAAAAAAAAAGGAAAGTAAAAATTGTGCCATCATTTTTTTTTAATTATTGTTCACATTTATGAAGGAAAAATTAAATCAGCACATATTTACTTATAGATACTCTTACAAAGGTGGATTATATGTGTGGGCTATTTATTGTTTTGCTGGAGTTTTTTACTGTCTTCTGTCTAAAACAGAAGCCAATTGTGTTAGTTACACAAGTCTTTGCAGGTTATGATACTACACAGAACTTAGGCTGGAAATAATTTTAAGAACTTCTAAATACAGACATTATTTTTTCCATTGTAAAATTCAGTTTGTATTTAGCAAAAAAAGTTTGTATTAGTAACAAAGATATAAAACCTGAAAAACAGGAAGCCAAGGGAGATGGCATTATACTGTACAAAATTCAAGAAATTTTGTAACCATATTTAGTTCTGTATCATTTGGCATCAATGTCAAGAAGTTGTGCGTTATTCACCAGGAATTGCTTAAAGTATCCATACTCTAGCAATAGATAAATAGGTTATTTTTGAAACCCGCACAAGAACATCAAATTTTAGATGAATTATCAAAAGAAATTGGCTGGAGCAGAATGCATGCTTATTTCTCTTCATGGTTACTGGATGCACACAGACATGAAACAAAACACAAATAAGATGTTTATCTCTCTACCTGTACACAGAGAACTGCCTTTACGTCTCATTTTATTCTTCCTTGGTATAAAATGTTTGATTGATTGCTCACAGCTTGCATGACTCCCTGCTGCCCTAGATCCATCTCCACTCTTCACACTCCATACAGTTCTTGCATCATTGACTTTCTGCCAGCCATTTTGCTGCCAGTGCATGAGCTGACATTTAATGATCTTTAGATGCAGTAATGTCACATTTATCACTCTTTATCGGTTGTGACAGACCTAAATTCAAATGCAAACATGAAATGCAGACTGAATCCAATCCAAACAGTGATATGCTTTTGAGTGGCATCCATCAAGGCATGTTGAGAAAGACGTGAAAAATGACCTGTTTCCTACTATTTTATAACTACAAATAGCAGTTTATTAGGTCCACTCTAAAATATTTTTCCTTGTAGTTCAGGGAAACCCCATTTGTTTTCCATAATGTTGTATTTATTTGGATATTTGAATGTCACTGAATTTTCAGTATTCTCAGAATTTACATTTTCAATTTAATCCAATCCCAAGCTTTACATGAAAAATCTCAGGAGCGCATTGATCCCTATGATCACTCTACCTTCAGCTGCTACACAAAGAACAGTTTCTCCCTTCTGAATTTCAGCATGACACAGCTACTTTTATTGCAAGTGCCAAAAATAAGACAGATTTAGTCTGCTTTTATCCTTCTTCCTCCCTAGCTAGCACCCAACCGTTTCCAGAAGCAAATGCACTCCCAGAGCACCGTCACATTTCTTTGCACATGGTCCTGATCAGTGCTCTTTACTAACGCAGCTTTAGTACCTGAGCACCACTTCCTAGATATTGCCATGCTTTTCAAGGAATAGACACAGACTTCAGGGCCACAGATGCGACAACAAGTATCTCTGTCCGTTGTCCAGCAATTAGAGGAGTAATAACAGAATTAAGCCACAGATCAAAAAGATACTTGCTTACTTGGTTTATATTTCTTCTCTGTTTTCTCCTGCCCTGGAGAAGGCCAGTCACTGAAAATTTCTAAAGAAGGTGTGATGACTGAGGGATCATGACTGGTGTGGGAGGTGCAGTCAGCAGCCCTGCTGTATGTCTCAGACCTTCTATGGCTTCATGACATTACACATCAGTATAACATTTCTGTAACACTGAGTTCACCGATTGAACTCAGTCCTCACCAAGACTTTTGTGGACTTGTGCATCATCTCAGGTTGTGAGATGACATTAGGGGCAGTGAAATGTCTGCTATTTTATAGAGTAGTCACAAGTTTTGAGATATAATTGATCAATGTTGAGTGGGGATGGGAATTCAAGCTTTCCAGATGTATTTTGTGGATTTTCCCCAGAACCATAGTAGGTTGCATTTGATCTCCAGTGTGCTGATATAAGCAATGCATTCTCTGTTAGAAAGAGCATTAATATGATATTTCAGCCAGAATTCTTCTCAAGCTATACATACTATACTAAAACATGACTGATTTTAAAAGAAAATATCATGAAGTAAAATAAAAGTGGATGATGGATTAGTAAAAAGATGCAGTTGTGGCTAGGTCAAAGCTGGATTTTCTGAGACGGGAAAGCTGTTGGCCATCTACCTGCTTCTTTAATCTCAAAATTAAAACAATTTTGGATAGAATTTAGATAGAATCTCTTGTCCATTTTGCAGTGTACCTACCACACTGCAGAAGCACTTGCTGAAACAGATTTCATTCTGCTCTTTATGTCAAAGACAATTGCATTTAAATTTATTTTTACATAGATCTCAGAGCTGATGTAGCCTGCACTTCAGAGAAATGGATACTGCCTGAGATCACTAGTTCTATTTATAATATTTCAGTTAGAATATATCTAGAAGCTCTTTGGCACTTCTTTTGCCAAAGGGCAGGCTGCCATCAATTAATTATAAACTACATTTTGATATATTTTAAGGAAACTGTCTAATAAAAACATATTTTTAAAAGGAATGAAAGTGACAGTTCTTACCTGCAGAGAATAAAATAATGTTTTAAGACTGAGCTTTTGTTGAAAAATCTCCCACAACTATTTCCCAAAGATACTTTGGTAAAGAGGGGTAGAAAGCAATAGATACAGTGGTAGTTAGCCACACAGAAAATGCTATGTATGTCCCCTAGCATCTATATACAGATGTTAGCAATTATCATAGCACTATGTATGATAGAAATCCGGCTTATGTTGCTTTATTATTGTTTTCCGCTACAGATCACCTTTACTAAGCTGTTAGTTGAGTACATTCTGTGGTAAGATGACTCAATGAGAACACACTTTCTTGCAGTTAATGGAAAGAAAAAAAAATATGAAGTGGCCTGTTTCAAGCCTCAAAGAAATCTGTGAGAAATTGCCAGTGTAATTCTACAGGCCAGGTCATAACTTCATGTAACAAAATCCCCAACACGACGCATCAACATCCACGAGAAAAGCTCGGTGTTGAACCTGAGCTTGGGAATCCCTACTCAATGCCCAGAATAGATTAGACATGAAAGTATCATTTGAAAGTATCATTTTAAATTATCTTTAACTAGTGCAGGTTTGCTTCAAAAGTGTCCCTCTCACTTTAACAACATCTTGCACTAGTTGCCCCTTTACTTCCTTCTCCTACTGCCTAGAACCCACTCACTGCTTTTCAGCTTTCATTCTTTCAGCTTCATATATGCCACAATATTTATTCCACCTAGTTTTATCCTTACTTTGTTGGGCTGAAAGTTTTCAAAGGGAGGAAATGCCTTCAACACTCTTTTGTGCAGTGAAAATCTCTGCAGTTTTCCTTCCAGTTGTTACATAGATAGTGAGGGGGAGAAAACAAGGCATGCTTTTCTACAGACCAGTTTTACTAACCAGTCACTAGCTCTAGTCTTTACCAATCCCTTGAAGTCCATAGTCTGAATAGCAAACAGCCACCACCTTTGAACTTCTGTATTGCTACTGAGGTGTTAACTTCTGCTTTTCTAACATTCTGGCAATTCCTGTGGGTTCGTGCATTATTCACTTGTAATTTGTTTTTTTTTAAAAAAAAAATTTCTTCTTGCATGGTTGGGAAGAAAGTAGAGCACCCTGGAAGCAGCTGAACTTTATCAAGACATAGCTGAGTTTGGAACAAAGGGTCACCTCCTAAGACATCATTGCCCTTTGAAAAAATGTATTTGAGGTTGTTCATAGAAATGAAAAGTTACGGGTTGCCCAGGAAGCCAACCAAATTCTAACTGATTTCCCTTATTGTTTAAGGTTGGCTGGCACATCTGTTATAAAATCTCGTTTTTCCAAACCTTGGAAATTTTACTTGAACATTTTCACATCACTTCATCAGCACTGGTTTTCCCCAGATCTTCATTTGGAAACCGTGGTGTTCATGTGATCCTGACCAAAAGACAATCTGTAGAACAGGTTTGAAGATGAGGAGCTTACCTGGGAATTAGAGAAACCAAAGGAGACAGCTCTGCCATTTCTTGAGAACACACAAATTTCCACATACCAACTTTTTCTTTGACTATTTTTCTGTTGACTATTTGATCTTTTCTAACAACAAAAAAAGTGACCTGTTTGGGAATGTTAAGAAATATTTCTCTTGTGCCATCAGAACAAAGTCTCAGAACTAAGCAGACATTAAAAAGAGCTTATCTTCCTCAACCTAGAAATGGCTTATTCAGGTTAATGATTAATGTGGATATAGAAGCTTTTCACAGTACCCCAGTAAGGGCACAACTGATGTTGCCTCTAATACTTTGCTTTCCACATCAGTCAGTGCAAGTGTGTTTCACAGTCTCTTAATTAATTTTTTCAATGCCTGTTGGTAATAATATTTGCTACAGATCATCATAAATAGCAAGATCTTTTGTCCTGGCTGATTGTGAAGCCCTGATGCCTAGAACAACTTCAAAGATGCGCTTCTAATATTTCCATCTTTTCTACCTGTAGTGACACTAGTGTGTTGTAAGACCACAGAAAAGCAAAAGATCCTAAATGATGTCACTGCAGACCTCAGATTCAGCTATGAAGCTCAAACTCACATGTTTTCAGAGAGGTAACATGACCTCCTTTTCAGTACTTTTGAAGAAAATGTGTCTGTAATGTAGAATCCATTTAAAAAGGATAAATAGAGAAAGAGAGACCTTTACCAAAAGCAAGCAGAATTCAATTCTGAAAAGCATTTCTGTAATCACTGCTCTGACAACCCTGATGGCTTTTTGATTTACCCATTCTTCTCTGTTTATATAACAGAGCTAGAATGAGACACGATGTTAACTGAGTCAAAGCTAGCTACAGACGACAGCACTCATGACACTTAATTCTGGTGACTTTTTTTTCTCATAATGACTAAATCATTAAAATATTCTTTTTCAAAATGGGAGGCTTTTTCCCTCTGTGCCCTTTAACATATTTCAGTATGATTCTTGAGGAAAGAAGTTGGTTCAAAATGATGGTTTTGAGTTGGTCACGAACCTATGAGATGTTCCACTCTGTTCAAACTAGTTTCCTTTATCTCCTCTACCTGCTACTCTCTGCTGTACTGGGTAAAAAAAAACAAAAACAAAAACAAAAAAACAAAGCAACCACCAAAACCCACAAACGAAACTGCAAAACAAAACAAAAAAAACAACACAAACAAAATACTACAATCAAGCCTGAATATTTATTCTCCCCATTAAAAAAAAAAAAAAAGCTTGTTAATATATCACTGGATTTTAAACCATAAAATGCTAGGTCACTAATGTCAACCTTGTGTTAACCCCTGCAAGTTAGGTAACCAATGGGACAGTGATTTGGAGGGCTAGACTTCTATGAGAATGTTCTTGGGTTCACACTGATTTAAACTGGGCTCTCCTCTAGATATCTCCCTTCTTACTTTCCTCTTTTTCTCAGGGCATGGCAACCTGTTATACAAAACCACTGGCCTAAACACTGGAAGTCCTATTTCATTTTATAGGAGTGTTCTAAAAAGTGATTATATATATTTTATAGTGCTGTAGCATTCTGTGTCTGAGGTATTTTGTGATTATTTAGTAAGCTTTAAAACATGCTTCTGTTGGTTTTCCAGTGTCACCCAGTATATTATGTACAAACTTGATTAAATCTTGTTGATTTTAACTGAAGTGTGTAGAAAATTGATATGCGTTTGGAATTAGACTTAAAGTCACAATATATTTTTCCTACAAAGACAATTAAAATCTTTGCTTAATTACATGACTTCTTTTAAGACAACAAATTCTTAATGTACTTTCTAATGAGAGGGCTTAAGATAATCTTAAGAGATTATGTACAATTTCCGACCTCAAAGATACCAACTTCATATATTATTTTGTGTGTATTTTGCAGGCAAGTTTTTCCCCTCATTTATTATCCCTTCAGCAATAACCCTTTACCATGCTTAAATATGCCAGATGTTTAAAGTCTCTCTACTAGATGTAAACATTTTCTGAAGACAAAAATCAACAGCTCATTACCATACCGTGAACTTTAGTTAAAAGTCTTAAAGTCAGTGCAAAGAGAACCATATTCTACTTCCTTTTGGGGAACAAGTGTGCATAAATTAGAAGCACAGAATCACAGAATGGTTTGGGTTCGAAGGGACCTTAAAGACCATCCAGTTCCAACCCCTGCCATGGGCAGAGACACCTCCCATCAGACCAGGATGCTCCAAGCCCCATCCAGCCTGGCCTTGAACACTGCCAGGGAGGGGGCAGTCACAGCTGCTCTGGGCAGCCTGTGCCAGGGCCTCACCGCCCTCATGGGAAGAATTTCTTCCTAAAATCTAATCTAAATCTCCCCCCTTTCAGTTTGAAACTGTTGCCCCTTGTCCTATCACTTCCCTCATCTTTCCTGCAGCCCCCTTTAAGCACTCGAAGGCGGCTCTAAGGTCTCCCCGGAGCCTTCTCTTCTCCAGGCTGAACAACCCCAACTCTCTCAGCCTGTCCTCACAGGGGAGCTGCTCCAGTCCCTGAGCATCTTCGTGGCCTCCTCTGGACCCGCTCGAGAAGGTCCGTGTCTGTCTTGTGCTGGGGGCCCCAGAGCTGGACACAGCCCTGCAGGGGTGGTCTGACCAGAGCAGAGCAGAGGGGCAGAATCCCCTCCCTCACCTTGCTGGCCACGCTGCTCTGGATGCAGCCCAGGATGCCATTGGCTTTCTGGGCTGCGAGCACACGTTGCTGGGTCATGTTCAGTTTTTCACCCACCAGCACCCCAAGTCCTTCTCCTCAGAGCTGCTCTCGATCCACTCATCGCCCAGCCTGTGTCTGTGCTTGGGATTGCCCCGACTCAGGTGCAGGACCTTGCACTCTCTTTCTGTTTCATTTAAGGCCTTACATTTCAATTTTGAGCATTGGAAGCACCTTACCTCCGCTGAAGCGAACCCTTAAACATACACTGAATTCATATTTTTAAATATACTGGCATTGAAATGTTGGGGAATTGATGTTTCAGTGGCATAGAAAGGATTATTTTTTCCATTTGACTTACCTAATCCAGTTTTATCGTAGTGTGTTCGTTTTTTACATATATGTGGAAGTGGTATTAAAAACTATGTGCATATACATTTATATATATATATATATATATACACACAGCTATACACACGCATAGATATATATCCATGTGTGTACACATACATATACATAGACAATACACATATGTATAACTACATAAATATATACATGACAAAAACATGTAAACTATTATACTACTACATATTACAGGAACATATGTAACCTATACATACACATACATATCTATACACAAACACGTGCATCATCTTTAGTACTTTTTTCAGCTGGGTAGTGTGATGAAGATGTAAAAGAATATATGTGATGGTTTAAACTCCCTGATGCCTTAGGTCAGAATACCAAAAGAGAGGACAAAAATTCTTTCTCTCTTTCTTTAATGTCTCTAGTTACACTCTGAGACAGACCTCCAGGGTGGCACAGTGAAGTTGCGCCTGTTGGTTGCATTTGTTCTGTTGATCGTTTAAGCCTGTATTTTCAGGCGTGTGCATTAATTCTGGCTGCCAAACTGAAAGCCTGATTTGAAAAATCGTTCAGCCCTCAGCACCCATGTTCACTTTAAGGTAAAATGTTTCTCGAAATTCCATCTGCATGGTCTCAGATTCAGTGTTTGCCAATCAAAACACCCAGCTAGGACACACTGTAGAAAATGTGGATGTTCAGACCCTGCCATGGGCCATCCAGCATTTCACTTGTAAAAGAAAATTGATGCCTACCTCAAAGACCATAGCTCTGTCTTCAAGGTTTTGATTTTGACATCTTATCACATCTTACATTTGTCATCACTAAATGAAACATAATAAAAATCTAACATTAAGAAGATGGTACCTTAACATCTGGAAAGGTCTGCTCCTATAAAGCTGCGGTGACAGGGCCCAGTAGAGCATTTCTAAGGCAGAAAAGTTTTTGGTTCCACTTCTGCTTTGTTTTTCATAACTCTTTTTAGAAGAGCTAAGCTGTATATTTAATAATCGTTCAAAGCATGCTTTTTAATGTCAGTATCCCTCCTGCATTTATTTCAAAACAGCAGATTGGCAATGTCTAGTTTGGGCACTGTTCATCTCTCATCATTTCTGCGATGCTTCAATGCTTTCTTGGAATCACAGTGCTAAAGCTAAGTGACTGAACAGCCAGTGAAGAACAAACAAAATGAAGTTGCATGGCTGACGCCTGTCAGAATGCAAAATTATCTGCAGGGTGGCTACTACTAAAAGGGAAACACCATAGTAATTGGGCATCTGGGAAAGAGTCTTGAGGTTGAAGAATAAATGTGTTGTGCCTGTTGGCTCTCAGTTATATGGGTTATGTGAATATTTTTTTCTTAAAGCTGGGTTTCATGAGGGCTCAGTTTTGTCTGTCTCTTCTTGCTCATCTCTATTCTTATATTACTCATGCCAGCTACTTCTGCAGTGGGAAACAATGATTAATCTGGTTGAAAAGGGAGTAGATCGTTGAATGCTCACATCCATACTGACACAAAAAATGGATTTACAATTTTCCACTTATTGTTAAGAAGAGATTAAAATAAGTTTAGCTTTTTTGTTGGGGTTTTGTTTGTTTGTTTTTCAACTGGCTCCTCACATATCAACTTTATTCTGACCATGCATGAGCACAGAATGATACATCAGGATTAAGTCCAGACATGGGAGCCCTTGCTCTATGCTGCCACTTGGGAGTGTGCTCTATAGCAGTCAAAATTTTTATTTGCAGGATCTGCATCCCTACCTGAAGTATAGAGCAGCTGCTTTGTTCCGCTACCCTAAACGCCGAGCACTGGTGAGTGCCGGCAACAGATCCAGCATCTCGCCTGTGCTGGAGCTTCAGGAGGCCTGTGGGCTTCTCCCACAGGAGACAGGTCTGTGGTTTTACCATTCAAAAGCGTGAAACGCTGGCATCAGGGAAGCACCAGGAGCGATGCACTTACATGAGCCTGCCACTCCACAAGACTGGGTAGGTCCACAGCTACGCCCAGCAAGGAGGAAAGGGAACAGTGAGATGAGCTGCAGGGCAGAGGAGAAGCTCTGCCCTGCTGGCAGAGAGGAGAATCACACAAGAGAGGGTGACAGAGACCAGAAATCTGAGGAACCTCCTGGCCTGGTGGGAAGTACTGGAGCTGCTGAGCGTAGGACACTGTCAGGGGGAGGGTACAGAACTTGCCAACCTCCATAACTGTACCAACTCAGGAAACGCTTTCACTCACAGAATTAATGCATGAAAGCCAATCAGTGCCTACATATTTAAAAGCAAAGAAAATTTAACTGGTCAAGATAGTTTTCGACACACAGATTTACCACAGGTCATTCCAGTTTTAGCTCCTGCTTGCTCCTTCTCTCAGAAATAGAGTATGTGGGGAGGAATGAGTCTTTCCTTTTTTTTTTTCCCTCTCTTTTTTTTTGCTTAGCTGTAAGAATAATTTCTGCAACATTTCATAAGGCTATCCTTTCTGTGGGGAAAAAAAAAAAATTTGCATATTCAAACCTTTAAAATGTCATCTCTTCCTTACAGCACATCTAATCAATGTCACCTGCAGAACAGGACACCCAAGGCTCCTGTACGGGCCAAACATTATCTGCCAGCTGGACAATATGAGGAATGCCCTTTACGACAGTATTCACAAGGTTCAGAACACAGTAGCTTTGGTAATTATGAGACAACTTCAGTAAAGAAGCACAGACAGGTCACAGATTGCAGAGTGACAATGACAATTCAGCTGGAACAAACAGTAATCTCTAAGGTGCTTCAGTTCCTGCCACTCTCAATGAAGTTCTTTACTCAAAGTAAAATAAACCATAACCTATTCCTTTGAGCACAGGGCATTGTGTTTCCTGTCCTTCTGAAATGCAGGCAGTCACTTTTTTGTTCACATGGTGTTGTGGAGAATAAAAGAGGCATACTGGGTTTGTTCAGACATCCTTGTCATTCATGGCATGTAGCAAACCTTATGAATACAGAGAACAGGGCAGAGGAATCACTGTGAGGCCAAAAGCAAATCACGGGGCATGCAGAAAATAAAAATGGCAGAGGGAATAGGAAAGAAAACTGTAGTAAGAGGATGGGAGATCAGAGAGTTAGATTGCAGGATGAAGTAAGATTATGAAGCAGAGAAGTTCAGGTGGCAAGAGATTTGTGAGGGGTAGCTCAGGAACATGGGAATGAATAAGAATAAAAATATAATATGAAGGAAAAATGATAGCTCCCCGAGTTGGGGATTTCTCTATTTCTGAAACAATTAGAATATTCCTTGAGACTTTCTGTTCATTCATGAGACATCTTTTCATGTTAGTCTGCCAAATCCTTATGTAGCACAAACCCACAAGACTCGGTCAAAGCACCGAGTGGGACATCTTTCTGGCAAAGACTTTTTATGACCGTAAGGCTTTCAGCTAAGTATCTTTGTATGAATTAGTGATGCAAAATTATTACACTGGCATTGACTTCAGTTAGTTAGTTAGTTAGTTAGTTATACTGCTGATGGCTCCAGGAAAGGTTTCAGATGTAGATTTTCAGAGACAAGTTTCAGCTACTATTTACATTCCAGAGTTCCTCTGTGACACCAGAAAGTTACCTAACAAAGGGTTTTTGAAACTTTTGTCTATGACTAGTGATCTAACTAATGGTATTTTTTAAAGTGTCTACACATTTAATTTCTATTGATTTCTAATAACTGAAATATCTTTAAGAGTTACATGTCTAGCTGTCACCTGCTTTTGACAAATCTCACATTTTTATCTTTAAACACTCTAGTATCTTTAAAAATCTGTCTTTTAGTTCTGTGGTGCATTGTATTTTTTCTAAATGACGAGTAATAGCAGCTGTCTATCTCTCAAACATATTGAGAGACTGCAAAGAACTTGAGGACATATTTTGTTGAAAGTTTTTATGCACCTCCTCCTCCATAAAATTAAGTAGAGTGCTTAAACATCTTTGCAATCTCCTTACCAAATTAAGTCATACACAATCCATGGCAAGATTTTTTTATTTGATTGTTTAAGAGCCATCCTAGCTACTCCGTAGCCAGCTCTACTGCTTTTGGAGACAATGACATAACTTTATTTAGGCTATAGAAGAAGGAACATTGGGAACACAAGCTGCTTCCTATTTAATTGATTTAACCATCAGTTTCTTGCCGTGACCAAACAAACCTTCATAGCAAACATGGGGCTTAGACACTTTTTTTCCTTTCTCTTCTGATTTTACTCAGTGGTACAATAGTTTACCATCTATCCCTGCCACTCTCCCCTCTATCATTTCTTGGCTGGAAGCCATTGACCTCTTTAATATGTTCGCTCTGCCACCATCTCTCACTGACATCTTGCTGATTACATTGTCAGTGAATATTGACAGGCTGAACCACCATATATTATTCAGTAGTCACTAAGTTAATCAAGTTTCTTTTACTGTTCAAACAGCTTGTATTGTAACGGGGAGAAGACGACCACATTGCTTGCCATTGATTGTGATGGCATTAACCCATTGTTTGTTACTTAAAGAGGGTGACACATTATTGTCCCCTGGAGTCTACACCATGTAAGAGTTGCAGGCTGCAGCACCAAATAGAATACTGGTGTGTTACTATTCTGCTAAAGCAACAGAAGTAGTAATACAGGGCATTCACAATCCTTACAAATTACTTCATTCTGGAGATGGTTTAAAGAAAACACAAAACATTCTTTTGTCGTGATATCCAAACTCAAGTCTCGTTTCTTATGATGACTTCTTAAAGAACTTCAGTATATGTGTATTGGAATTCAATCTAGGAGACAAAGTGCTTGGGCACCACCATTAACACTTGTTCTTGGATCTCACCTAGGTAACAAAGCAGAATCAGATCTTGGCAGCACCAGCAGGAGATAAAACGAGATAAGGCAGTGATGCACACAAAGCACGTTGTGACTTAGCTAGCTGGTCATCTTGCCTAGCAGAATCCTGATTTTAGGTGATGGCTGCTACAGGTAGCATAGCTTCCCAGAGGAGTTCAGAGCTTCCAATCTGAATCATAGAACTATAGAAGCATTTTGGTTGGAAAAGACTACTAACATTTTTTCTCTATATCACTTCTTGAGTTGAATATATTTAAACACTTATTTCTGGACCAGAATCACATCCTGAAATGTATTTAAACAAGACAGTGGCACATTTGGGATACCATTGTTACTTGTTTTGTCCATGAATTAATACCCTGGGATGCAATTTGGAAAGTGCTGAAAACCTGCAGCAACTGTTGTTTCTGCAGTAAGAAACAGTTCATTTTCCACTGACCTCTCTGCCAGCGCAAGAATTTGTCCAGCTGTGTGATGAACTGGATAGAGGAACTCACCACCAGTCACTCTGAAAATGCAGTGATGGGTGGGGGCGCGGGTGTGTGAATACGGTTTAGCTAAATCAGCTCTGCTACCTGTTTGAACCTTAGTATCACTCCACAGAGTGGAGACTTTGGGTAGCAAGTAGTAAAGAGACACTGGAATATTTCACAAGGGAATATTAACCTTGTTGTCTCAACAGAATTACAACACTAACATTGTGTTTTCTATTTACGTAGAATTTAACTGCAGTTTGCCTCCACAGCAACCACGGAATCACAGAGTGGTCAGGGTCAGTGAAAGGCACCTCTGGAGATCATTGAGTCCAACCCCCCCGCCAAAGCAGGTTTGCCTACAGCAGGTCACACAGGATCACATCCAGGCGGGTTTTGAGTATCTCCAGGGAAGGAGACTCCACAACCTCCCTGGGCAACCTGTTCCAGTGCTCTGTCACCCTTGATATAAAGAAGTTTTTCATGTTCAGGTAGAACTTCCTGTGCTCCAGGTTGTGCCCATTGGTCTTTGTCCTGTCACTGGGCACCACTGAAAAAAGCCTGGCCCTTGGAATTACTCTTTATCTTCCTTGCACTACTGAGTAATTAGTACATTTGATTGAAATGCAAAATTTGGTTGCTTATATATAATAAATGTATATGTTTATGTATTCCTATGTACTTTATATATACATATGAGTACTACAGGACACATGAGGATCGTTTTCTGTTCAAATGTGTTACACGTAAATCTAAGTTCTTCATCCTCTTTACTTTCACAGACAACAATTATTAATAAAACAGTTACCCAAGAAAAAACATTGGAATCTATCTATCTTTATATTTTCCCTTCAAAGTTGTTTAAGTACTTGTCAAGTTGCAGGGAAGCGTTACATTTTTATTTTCTGTTATTTGTAGTGAGGAAACCAATTAGGGTAAAATAATATTTTCTTAAGGTAAAAACAATGAGTCCAAGAGTAATAAAACTACATAGTAAAACATGGATACAGCATACAGAGAAATTTGTGGGTGAGATAATGTTTACATTCCCAAAGTGCCATTTAGCATCAGAAGGCTTTAAAAAAATATATTTTCCTGGTTCTGGGAGTAGATGAGTAAAATTAAAGTAATCTTGGACCAACACCAGAATTTAAATTGCAATGTGGTTCATGCTTCCCCCCTCTTCCACCTCCCTCCCTGCCAAAGCTTGGCAGTTCCATTATTATGGCAATCAAGCTGTCGTGTTCTTACATCATATATCATCACCAAGAAAACTAACTTCAGAATCTCAACATGTTTGCAGCTCTCTGGAGATAGTTCTTGCTGGTGATCATGAATGGATTATACAAACACAGAATCATCCTACTGCCTAGGAACCCTTAGACCTAAGTCTTGGTTAACGTTCAGACTTGTTCCCTACACCATCAAATGCTTCTAGGTAGGAGAAACAACACTGATTTTCTCCTTGCTGCTTCCTGCTCCACTTAAATGAGGTAACATCCTTCTGCAGGTCTTCTCTAGATGTTATAAGGGCTCAATTAGACTTGAAGACAGAGAAAGTTAAATCAACTGTTTAATTATTTTGTTGTGACCTCAGTTGGGTCTACAGCGTATTTTACTTCAGTACATTTATGGAACATAGTCCAATTTGAGCACAACTTCTGTTTCTCACATACAAACAGTTCAAGCAGAAAGCTGAGAACATTTACCTAGTAGTTGTAAAATGCGGTAATCAGTTGTTGGAAACAAATTTCTGACCCGCAAACAAAAAGTTTAAATACAGGTTTCAGGCTTTAAAAATTAAAAGAAGCCATGTTCCAAGCTTTTTGTAATGTTAAGTATAATAGGAACTCTAACCTTGTATATTGTAAACCTCATCAACTTGTACAAGCTTTACTTACATATTTTAAATTGTGCCTCTGCCTAATAAAGGAAGATATTTCAAGGCGTTTAGGCAGAATTTATTAATTCTCAATAAATACCATGGAAATGAGGTGCTTAAGTGCACTGAAATAATGGATTAATTATCTTTTTTGTCGTGGGACAAGTACTTTCTCTTTGATATAATTGTTTAGTAGGTACATGAGCTGTAGTACAACTGTATCAATGCAGGGTGTACCTTTCACCCTATGAAAACTTTCACCTTTCTTAATTAGTATGCAGTACCTAGAAGATCAGGGTAGTAGAACACACAGTTCTTCCTCTCGCTTCCAAACCATGCTAACTTGCTTCCGATACAACATTTTGTTGTTTTCTGAACTATACCACAGCATAGTTGCACCTATTTATAAGGAGAAACACATTACACAAATATATATAGGCAAAGGGTTTTCCCCCAAAGAATTGCAAAACTAGAAGCTACAAGTACCTTTTCTTCTGCCTTGAGCAGCATTTCAGCAATAAAAAGGCATGGTAAAAGGCATGAGACTGTTATTTTCCTCAAAGCCTGAGGAAAGGAGTATTTTTTTCCCATATTTATTTATTTATTTATTTTCCCTAATTGTAAACTTGCTTCCTGGGTTATATTTTTATTTCAGATTAAGTGCATTGTGCCATCCCCAGGCACAATTCAGCAACAAAGGAATGTTTCCATGCTAAGCATTCAGGCTTTGAGTTGACCTTTCAGATATCACTTTATTTAAATAGCCATATGGCAAGACAAAATTGTTTTCATGTTTATGAGTCAGGCCAGCTGAAAGATGAAGAGGCTACATTGTATTTAAATCCAGTATATAAAGTAATCCACTATAGTAACTGAAAATAATTACTTATAGAAACGATAACTCATCCTCATGTAAAACCAGTTCCTGTTGTTCTTAGCATTTAAAGAAAATTAATTCCTTGTATTGGAGGAGCCCTTCAACAACTTGTAAGAAAAAGATTAATTTGATGGGCATTCTTGTCTTCATTTCTCTGAAAACGAAACTGAGAAATGGAAAAAGATAACGCTAAACAATTTTGTCTGATCTTGGGATTTGATGCTTAGTTGGTATAAATCAGGGTAACTGCCCTGGTCCTCTAACAAACATTGGTGTCAACATTGAACATTCAGGGATACAAGAAGCCAAGTTTTCTTCCCATTTTTTCCCCTGATTTGAACTGTTTTGAAACGGACTGTTTCAAATCTTAACATACATTCAGCGGGAGCCAAGAGGGTTCAGTGTAAGGTACAAGAGGTCTACGGCACAGAGCCACTTTTTGAATGAGAACAACAAGAACATTAGATTGTAAGAAAAGTAAATACAGAATTTAATTCATTGTTCTTTTCTTGCTAATCACATCAAATGGAGTAAGGCTCTGAAGATTTCATTATCAAAGCCAGTGATTCTGCAAATGCTTGACTTCAAAGAGCATCTTCATTTATGGAAGCAACACCGTGGAGGCAGTTATTAAGCACACCTATAAAGTTATTATTGTAAATCATTTGTAGGATCAAGATCAGCACTAGGTGAGCAGAAAAAAAAACGGCTTATTGAGTTAAGATTTTTTATTCTGCACTCCTCCAGTAACAATTTATACAAGCTGGAATATACCAGGGAGTTGAGACTGAGTGGTAGTAGCCAGTGGCTCTAGCTATATATTTATTATTGCACAAAGATGCTGGAATCTGCTAGGCATGGAGGTCCCTTTCAGTATCCCCAGCCTCACTAACAGAAATGGGATGGTAGCCATCCCATTAAAAAAAATACTACATAGAACAGTGAAGACTTCAGATTTATTTTATTGTCTTTTCATTTAATACATGTTCACCTTGTTTTAACACTGGCATTTGACAGATTTTTCCTCTGAGGCCATTTTCCCACCTAAACTGCCATTCAAAGCATGCATTTCATATGTACTCTCAAAAGTCACTTCTACACTGGCAGGCATTAGCATCCATGCTTACTACAGAATTTAATAACCCACCTCAGATATTCTGCATTATCACCACATCTCCTTTACATGTGTGTGAGTCTATCTACACATGCATATGTGCCTATATATACACAC
Source organism: Leptosomus discolor (assembly GCF_034619465.1). Lineage (NCBI taxonomy): Eukaryota > Metazoa > Chordata > Aves > Leptosomiformes > Leptosomidae > Leptosomus > Leptosomus discolor. The sequence goes on from NC_141403.1 coordinate 12,726,588, forward strand.
ACATATGCATCTCCTATATGTACATATATTTGTTCGTCTCCTTTACTGGCTTTCAGATGGTAACACACGTGCAGAAACTCTTTGAGAAGGCTGGGCTCTTTGAAGCAATCTAACTGAAACAAAATTATCCGTAACACCAATCTCTCTTTTAATATCAGAATGCTATCGTTTTTACATTTGTTAATTCATTGGTTCTTACATTAACATTCATCGTAGCTATGTATTTCAGTAACTTTTCATTACTCACTGACATCTGGTCACCAGCAACTCCAAATACCTGTGATGGAAATGTAAAATACTCCGACATTGCATGTTTCCGTCACTGGTGTAAGAAGACATTGTCCTAGGCAATTTGCCTTGTGTCCTGAAGGAAAGTAAGTATACTGACTTGATAAACCCCCAAAAAAGTAGTCAACAGGCCTTTGGAAAGTTGACCCAGAAACAACAAATTAGAGATTGTGTGGCCTTTTTCTGTGGCATTTGCTAATTACACAAGCAAACGGATCCCAGGAATGCAGAAAACTATGCTGATGCCAAAGACTTCTTTCCACTCTTCCTTCTGCTTAGTTAGAAGATGCTGGTGGTGGGCCAATATCTGAGAGTTCTCCAGCCCTTTGCCCTCACATTCAGCTTTCATTGAAACTATTGGGCTGTAAGTTTGAGCCATGGGTATAGGAGCCCAGTGATGGCTGTAAGGGGTTAATTATTAGGTACTGATGCTTCTAGAATATTGTGCTTGCCTGTTTCACATCAGATGTGATAATGGCAGTGTGTACCTTTTGTATGCTTCTTTTTCTTCCCCCTCATCTGGTAGGCCATTGGGTAGGTGCTCTCTCTTTGACCATGTTTGTATGATTTTTCAATCGTTGGCATTTCTACTTTTAGAGGAAGAAATCATGTTTGTTTTTACCTCTCTCTCCCTCTCTGTATATAAACACATGCACACCCACATACATAGAACTGTTTATCAGCTCATAATGACTTGATATTTTCCATTGCAAAGAAAGTGGTAAAAAGGCTGTCATGGCAAAACACCAAAGCATTATCATTAGCTCAGGTGTGTGTACTCTGCAATTTAAGCTTGCAAGCATGTTGTTTCACTTTGTTCTTTGCTTTCTTGAGGAAAATTAATTTGCAGCTTTTTCAGGTTCTTCAGTTGATACATATGGATGTTTTCAAGCATCAGCTACTTGAAAAATATCAAGTCCTGTGAGAATTAAATAAAGCAAATTTGTTTTAGTTGTCTGCCATGCCATTCTAGAGACTGATGTAAACTCCACTTGTAAATTCCGCTTGGTTTAAATCAAATGAAAATGAAATAACATTTTGCAGAAAACTTTCCTTTAAAATGAGACAAAGCATTTTCAGTAACGTGAATAATGAGAGCTCAACTGGAAAGGGGGAAAGAAAGGACTGTTGTGAAAAATAGCCTTTGGATCACAAGGAACACAAGGACAACTCCAAAATGCAGATAATAAAACATTTAAGTACCAGGGAAATTATGCTCTGATAGAGTAGGAAAGAACCTAAATTATGTTTGTTTTTCATGCTTCTCAGACATTTGTGAAAGATGAGTAAGTGATCACTGAAACCAAGGTTTGTTTATTTACCTGTTGGCAATGAAGCCTGACTTCAGTCAAATAATCCGGTAGGTACACACTGGGGAGCTAGTGATGCCTCTTCCTCCTTGTGGTAAGTGGGTGTTCTGCGATGCTCTGCTTTCTGTCAGAGCAAACAGACTTTTTCAGGATTCCAGTCTGCTATGAGGCTTAAGCTATTTTTTCTGACTCGTGCTAATTCCACCAAACTCCTACAAAGATTTATAGTACCTTCAGCACTTTGCTGCCATTTCGTATCTCCGCTATCAATGGGTACTGTCAAGAATGAAGATTAAAGAACAGCTTAATAATGGGATGAGCTGCTGCACTGATTTTAATAGGGTTGCAATGACTGTAAACCAGGGTGAGACTCAGTACAATTCTCAATACACACGTTACAATCTAGAAAGAATCCTCTTCTGCTTCACACACCACGAAAAACACCAAAACTGAAATACATTCTGAAAACCAGGTAATCTATAGAGGTGTTGTTTATTTAAACACCTGACAAGTACTTCCATATTGCCAGGAGAAACAGACCAAAAAGCACAAAAAAGGAGAGAGAATTGGTAAATGACTTAATTATATTTTGGAAAGAATGTGCCAAATCAATCTGTATAAGAATATAAACTTTTGCCACCAGTCATGACAGAAAATGTGTTGGAGCAAAGGACCAATTATGAAAGCTGTTGTAACTGCACGCTCTGCATTAGTCCAGTGCTGTGACCACAGCACCTTGCAGAAATGCAATTCTTTTCATAAGAAGTCTGCATTACTAGGGTTGCTACGAATGCAAACTCAGACTTTAAATTGAAATCCTGTAGTGAAAAAGAAGCAATATCTTCAGCCCCCTCTCTTTTATTTACATTCTCAGTGGAGTACAGATGTTGCTGCTGCTCTGGTGATTCTGAATCTCAAAAAAAATAGTTAACAGGACATTAGTTTACAAAGCGCATTTTTGGGGCTGCTAATTATTTTTACTTCCTTACTAGTTATCAAACTCATGGATTAATTTTTTTTTACATTTACGTGGCAGTTCTTCTGTTGTTATTACTGCTTATAATCAGAAACTTCAGCACAGAATCTGTTTCTATGAATGTCATAATGTTGTGTCAGCAATCTTCTCAGAAAGTGTGCAACCAGCTGTGAAAATCACGGTCCCAAAAATGCTTAGTTTGGGTTAGCAAATAAAAATGCAAAACCAAACAAAACACACAAAAGAGAAGAAAAAAGGTTAGAAAATCATTTAAAAAAACCCAAACTAAACCAAAACAAACAAACAAACAAACAAAAAACCAAAAAACAAGGAGAGAAAGCAATGCCAGGCAAAACAATCTCCATCAAGATTAGAGTTAAGAGTTAGCTTTTCTCCATTGTTAACTGGCTTGGTTTTGGGGGGTTGGGGTTTTTTTTGCATTGTAGGTTGGTTTGTTCATTTGTCTTTTGTGGGGTTTTTTATTATTTAAACATATTCAGCAGCTTCCACACATACTTCCTCACAACTGCTTGCCATCCATCCATCCATCCATCCATTCATCCATCCATCCCCAATCTATAGGACTTTGAGCTGGGCAAACAGCCCACTTGTTTTTTGGTCGTCCTTTAATACAGCCCATCGGAGTACCAATTAATTTAATCGTCGATGTCTCAGTCACAAAGTACAGTTTTCTCCTTTCAGAGAAGAGGAAAAAAGAAATTAATGCAGAAGATTGTTTTGACTATTAATTTTTTTTAAGAGCAGGAAAAAGAAAATCATTTCTTTTTATACTGACAGCACAGGGATAGTTATTTCTGAAGTGATGACGTTACAAGGCCAAAGCCCAGCAGTGTTAATCATCACATTGACATTCTCCCCAGCCTACTGCAATTTATACCAGCTGAGGACTGGTCTCTGAGTTTCACCATTACCTATTTAAGAACTCGAGAAAATTAAGCATTTAAATATTTTTCAAAATTTCACACATGTGCTCATAGTCCAGTTCTTCGAGCAATGGCAAGTAAGAGGTTCAGCAGTCTCTTTCTCTTTGAGAGTGAAGGAATATATTTTGTATATTAACTAGACGAAGAATCTAGGCTACAATGTAAATAGTTCTCAAACTTTTCTGACTGTTGAATCTGAAAAAGAAACAGATTTTGTAAATATAGAGAAGAATAAAAAAAAAATAATTACAGTGTGATAAACCTGTAGATTTATGTTTCAATGGATTTTCAGATAATGTATGAGTTTTAAGGTAAAAGAACAGTATTTGCTTAAGACTGTATTAGCTATTTCAATATTGTCTGAATGTCTTTTAATGACTTCCCCTAACCTTGGGGATAGTGATCTGTCTAGTGAATAACACTTATAATCAATATACAAGCTTGTGGATGAAATGAAAAATCAACTTTAAAGATTCAAGTGGAGGTTCCCTTCTAACCTCAATGAACTGAAAACTTCTGGGTTGTCCTTTAGGTAGTCTACAGACAGGTGAGGTGACAAGGTTTTTACCTCAGCATCAGTTAAGCCAAATCCTTTCAGGAATTACATTTTCTTAAATAAGTCAGTCATCCCGGAGATTCAAAGATATTTGAATGCCTATTTCCACTCAGTTTTGTTGGAAATAAGGCAACTAAATACTTTGGAAATTTGGATTTTAATATCTAATTGGCCACAGAAAGAAATGAAAATACTTCTAGAAATTACCACTAAACACACATTGAGGTTTTTTTCTTCCTTATAGGGAAATACATGGATGTAAGGGGGTAAACAGCAAGGTGGAAAATCAAGCTTCTTCCAGTTAGTTATACATTGTAGGAGTTAAACTTGGATAACTAGGTTTCGATATTTACTCTCCACTGAAAAAAATACGTGGCTAAAATAAACACTTTGAAACAAGTTTAGAGCAAATGCACTGCCTTCACACAGAGAGGGAAACAGCTCAATCCACATAACAGGAACAAAGACTTCATCATCATTTACTTCAGAGAAGTTATTTCAGAACTGCTCCAAAGATGAGCTTTGTAGCTTGCCTCCTGTTATGTCTATCTTTTTTTATCAAGATGTCCTACTGTTAAGATCAGGTTACCATGACTACTGTGATGTTTAGGCCATGTGTAACATTCCTTTTTGAGAATCATTCTTACTATGAAAATAATTATTTTCTTGACAGAGAGAGAGGGAAAAAATGAAAACATTGGGGATGACTGCATTTTTTCTGCTCCAAGAAATCAGGTTTAGACCTGTTTGATCTAAGTAGTTGAGGTTTGACTTTCATTTTGCTCTGACTGTGGAAAATGTCTTAATTTTTTTATGTAAGTCATATGTGTGAATTTGCAATCTGGATTAAGATGTGAAGAGCTGAAGTTTTCTTTTGAATGTCTGTTTTTCTTTGGTCACTTTTATTATGTCTTTTGGCCATGGACTGAATATGTGTGTGTGTTTTCTAAACAAATGTTTCCCTCTTCCCTGTCTCAGTTTTGAAAACTTAAATAAAACATGACTAGAGATGGACCTACAACAACAATCCACATATGAACAAACTAAGACATTTTGGGAATTTATATCTACATCTAATGAATTTCACAACTGGTCTTTACCTTTGTGAAACTATTTAAACCATCAAATGCATTTTGAAAGAAGATCGGATCACTGTGATGTGGGCTTACCTCAGACTTTAAGATAATATAGACTCCAGGTGCTACAAAAACAACTGAGTGTCATTTTTGTACATGATCAACACCACCTACTGATTGTGAAGAAAGCTGAAAGAAGATTCACGAAGATCCACTGAAAGATATCAGTTCTCCCCTGACCTTCCACATCCTGCCTCTGTGCTGCTGGGAAGACAGTAACACAGGTTGAGTGGATTTTTTGATAGGCTTCTACCATATAAGCCATAGTAATTGTATTTGTCAAGGAAGTGACTAGAATGCAAAAAAGGCTGAGAAGATGTATTTTCTCCTCAGAGCAAGAAAGAACATTGAAGCTCCATCTTCTTCCTTCATAGGTCAAAAATGAGCTTAGTCAAAGGCTTTTGGCAAAGGTATATGCCACTGAGATGGTATGATAGAACGGAAAAGTAGATGAGCAGTGTTGGTACTCTTTAAGATGAAAATTTACATACTAGGACATCTTGAAAAGAAAATGGATTTATATGAATTGCAAAAGCTTATGGAAGGAAAGCAATTCTGGCCCAGAGATTTCAATACCATCATTCCATTGCCTGCCACAACACTCTAACTTCTGGCCGTGAGAAAGTGCTGTCCCCTCTTTCATTTTCCACATACGGTTCTACATGGCCTTAATATAAAACTTTTAAATTTGAAGTGCACACTTCCATTACTTTCCTGTCCAAAACCAGATATTCTACATTAACATACAATCACTAAGGTTAAACATTTTCTTAAGAATAGTTTTTTTATAATTGACAGTAAGATCCTTAAACTCACAAAAAAATAAGCGTGGCAGCTAAATTTGCACGCACAGCCTTTGCACTCGCTGTGAGTAATGATACAATTTGTACTTCATTATAACAGTACAATTTGAAAAAGTTTAATAAATAATTAACATAGATTGTAATAAGTATACTGCAGAGTGGAGCTCATGGGCTTTAATTACATATAAGCTCATCTGCAAAATGGGTTGCAACTGCTTATCAATCTGTTTTATAACCAAACTTTCTCCAGTCAGATGCTGTAACATGCAATTAAACAGTGGCAATAACAATTGTTGAAAACTGATAAGCTAATTATAAATGCAGCCTTAATATAAAATGTGTCCGAGAGAACCTTTTGACTGAAAAAGCTATTTTTAAGAAACAAGATGCAAATATATAGTCTTCCCAAATGCTAGCATTATTTAAACGACTAAAATCTAAGCATAAATAGAAGTTCAGACAAAATAAAATGTACAGATTTATAAATTTTTGCTACAATATATGGGAAAGTGGTATTTTTCCACTCTCATTTGTTGGTAACACGCTGAGGCGCAGAAACAAAAATTTGCTGATTCCAAAGAAGGTTTTTCACTTGATATATTTAATCATCTTTGCAGATAAAGCAGATAACAATACCTGCTATATTTCTGGAAATTTAGTCTTTCCAGTATCGTTTGTCAGATCAGAGGTGGGTTTAATATTTTTACTAAAATTAAAGTTTTCCATACTGATAAAATGTGGATGCCATACCACTGGGGAGAAATTTCCTTTGACAGGTACAAGTCTATGTCCTTCTGCCAAGCAGCAAGACATAGAGACAACACACAGCTTATATAATAGTAGTGCTTTTTACAGCAGGTTTATGTGCGTTCTGAGGGCCAGAAGTAGAGATTTGTACTTTAACATGGCACTTCATACACACTTCTTAGCTTTTATAAAGTTAGAGAAGAAATAGGGCATGTTGATGCACGTCTTCTATCTTCTAGTTCTGTGCAGAAGTAAAGAAATCTATGTGTAGATGGTTTCTAACAGAAGAATGACCAGTTTCTTCCATGAGGGTTTTCTCAATGTTTATGTCAAAATGACCTTGCTACATGCACCTTGCAAAGAGCTGGAATAACTAGTAACAATTCTGTGTATTTTTTCTTTCTCTTGGTGAATGCATACTGAAAAGTATTATTATTATTGTTATTATTATTACTACTACTACTACTATAGCTCCCATGAATAAATTTCAAAGATTTACATCCTCTGAGATTAACTCCATCACTGCTACACTGTGACACTAACAAAATAAAAACCTAAATTCAGAATGCTATGGCTTTTATTTTCATAAAACATTGATTTTTGGTTTTTTCATGATATCAGGACCAATATATAGTTCCTTCAGCGTGCTGCCATAATTTCATTAATACCTGAGATATCAGGTAGATGCTCATTCTAAAGCAAAATGATGGCAGTTTAAAATGTCCACATTGTTAATGTCTCCTTTTTTTTTTTTTTTTTTTTTCCTTACTAATCCAACTGTAGCTGTAAGAACAGAAATTATCATATTGTAAAAATCCAAATGCTCTGCATGGACAATTCTTTAATTCTTTTTCAGGACATATGTGAGTGGAGTATAGGTTTTGATATAGTTTGAAGAAATACAACCAGTTTTTATATTACCCTAGTCTGCCCTCTCTTGCAGGCTACCTGAAAGGGTAATCATCCTCAAGAAAGGTCATATTTTTCAGCATCAATATGCCAGTTTACACTGATTTTACTTGCATTTCTAAGGTATGTTTTGTCTTCACGTATCAAGCCTTTTTACAGAGAAAACAACGACTGAGAAGAATGCAAGTGGTTTTTATTATGTCAGAAGTTGGCATGGCATTTGTTAAAAAATTCATTTTGATTCGTGTTAAAAAAACGGATGTGCTTTCTACCAGTGACTTATATCACATGATCAGTTCTAGATTGATTAACGATTGATGTTCAGTGCCTGTCTTAGTTGGCTATAGCCACTCTCAATCACCGATTACTGCCATAGTGAAAAACAGCAATGATACTGAAAGGGAGTAATTATGCTTACTTTAAATAACATTTTTGCATCACGGATGCAGTTGGACAAAGAGTAGCTAGATAATGGTAATAATGTATGTCATCTTTGTAGAACGGTTTTAAATGCTTTAGTGAGGTGTACGTATTGCAAAAGTAATGCACCATGAAGACAGACAGCATCCAAAAATGCTTCGTGGAAGCAGTCAATAGTCTAGAATTACAGCAAGTCATTGAGTATGAGACATGCAGCTTATTTTGATGTGATATTAGTCCTGAAAATTTGCTCTTTTATCTCTGTTATAGCTTGCTACAATTGAAAATTAGCTTTCTTCTTACGGCACTGAGGATCTCTACAAGTACTCATGTTTGTTTAACGACTGTGGAGTGAATCATTGACCAATTTTGAACACGTAAAGAGTTTCCTAGTCAGAAAGTTGTAATGATGGATCAAAGCTAACTGGAACCATTTTTCATACTGATCACTCTGAGAGTAAGCTTTTGATTTTCTATGTTCATTTGTACTGTGAGCACCAATAACATTCATTATGAATATGTTCATTTTAGGACTGTCACTGATTTTTTATATTTCTGATGCTTAAAATGAGAGATGTTTATTGCAATTTTAATACCATCAGAGTCCTTATTGACTTAAAAGCATTCATCCTATACTTTCTAGAAAAGTGTGCTTTACAGGTTACAGGGCCCCTGCCTGTCCTTAAAAACCTGAATTGCACAGGCATGTTCCTCTTAATATTTCAGGGGCAGTGGGGGGTGGGGGGTGAGTTTTTTAAAGCTTAAATTAAATAAAGAATCAATATATTGCAATATATTGCAATTGACAACTTTCTGTTTTAAAATATATCAATCAGCCAATTCACACCACCAGCTGAGACAAAAGCAGATGTTGTGACATCAAAATTCCTCAGGGCCAGAGACAACTAATTTCTTACTGGCTCTAAAAATAGTCTCAAATGAACTTGAATTAATGTACAGACTTCAAGAGTGATGAGATCACGCCTTTGTATATACTCAGAGGAACCCCAAATTTTCCAGAGGAGCAATCTAAATCTGCCGTGACCTGGAGACTAGTTTCATGGCCATGACACCATAGTTGCTTCTGTTTGCCGAATGTACTCTATGTCACCTCCCAGTAAGCCAATAAACAAAAAAAATGTTTCATGATCAGAAGGTCTCTTAGATACCAGGATGTAAAACTTTTCTCACACAAATTAAGAGAAACTAGACAGCAGCATAGATCTAGAATAATGGTAAAACACATAAAAATGATCAAAAAACCCAGGAGAGAAAAGTGATGAGCTCCATTTTAAAAGCATGGTGATCAGTCATCTATGAGACAAATCTTAAATGCGATTAGAACAGCTGTCTAGATTTTATGCCGCCTCAATTATTTTTTTTCCCAGCCACTCACACTCTTTCTATGGTATTGGTGGAGCTAACGCAAGTTTTGAATCTCATACAGGACTGAGTCATGCAGTATACATGAAGGCAAACTACTGCTCTTGCAAGGAAAAAAACAGGACCCACATAACCTCATAATATTCTGGTGAATCAAAATTAGTAGTGGGTTTTGTGTGGATGGGTCTTGAATATGATTATTACTGAATTTTGCTAAATAAAGTTATTACGGGGATATTTCAAGTTTAACACCAAACAGTATTTTTCATTTGTTTGTCCTTAACTGAAAACCTGTTAATCATACTATTTAAAATCCTGCTAAACCTAGCTCCTAAAAATCAACTTGAAATCTAAATGTCAGTCTGGGGAATTAACATTAATAAATATTGTGACACAAGACAAATTATTATTTTAGCCACACAAAAACACGTTCAAGTTTGTTCTTCCTCTCTTTTAATAGCTCTACAGGGGACATCATTATGAAGATGGAAGTGGAGCTGGGATAGATGCTCCATTAGTTTTAATTAATGGATTTGAGTGGACTTTAGTTAAAGCTGGTGAAACCCTGGCAAATTATGAAAGTGTACCCTGAAGAAGCATATCCTTTAAGACAATATATTTCTCCGCAGAGTCACTGTTTTAATACCCATGGAGCAACAATACAAAATTAAGCTTAACTGTTGTATCTGGCCAGGAAAAAGTTACTCGCATCACCTAGCTCTATGACATAGTCTACCCACTTTTGCTCAGGTATTGTATTAATGCCTAAGCCATTTGTGCTCCTCTAACCTTGCATTGCTGTTGAATATACACCACTGGATCACTCCTATTCTCTCTCTTCCTCTCTCTGCCTCTCTCCTCTTCCTAAGGCAAAATTTTTCTCATACTTTCTTTTAGCTGAACAGCTCAATCACAAATGTGTGATTTTAGACCTTCGCACATTGGATGGAAGAGGCAGAGGCACAAGATCTATGCAAATCTTTTTTCTAACAGCTATAAAGCCTGAGGTGGGAATGTGCTACCCATGGGCTTTTATGCCTCTCCCCCAATTGTATGGGGAGGCCAACTGGCAAATTCATACAGTCTACAGTTATACTGGATCCAGTTCTCACATTTGACTGATGTGTTTGTACTTTCAGAAAGTCCTTTCTCAGCACTCTATCGTCTTGTGCAGGGAAGCTGCATCCTCCCACCCAAAGCAGATGACTACTGTTTTGGCCAGGGGCAAAGCACGTAAAGGCTGTAAACAAAAGGCTGAATCAAGCCCTCAAAAAGTGCAAACATCACACAAGTCCAAGCCAAGTGCTTCACTGATTCTAAGCAGCGGGCAGCAGACAGGTATGAAATCCAATTTTATGATAAGCAGAAGATGAATATTCATCAAACAAGTTACTGATTGAACAAGTTATTGAATCAGTCCAATTCTTTTAAATGGTTCCATTAAAACCCACTGATTCAGAAGGTAAAAAGGTAATTTCAAAAGTTCTACTAGAATTTTTTTTTTTTCATGTCTGGTTTCAAAGCTACTGGCAAGATAAATAATTTCAAATAGCAAAATGGCACTTGTGGAATAGCACAAGTACAAAGTCGAAATGATGAGTAAACAACTGTCAGTCATCATCTAGCTCTACTTGAGTTTTACATTGCTAGGTAGACTGTAAATCATCAGTTCTTAGGATTAAATGCTTGAGGATTACAGATAATCCTTCAATTTCAGTTTTGGTAATTAAACACTTCAGAGTTTTAAAAGAAGTAGTATGTCTATACAAAAAGAATGTGTACTTCTGTCATGGGAAAGATTTTCAAAAGTGTTAGAGTTTAGTGTTTATTGTCTACCTTTATTTTTAGTGTTGATTTTTTGTACATATATTTCTACACTAATGCAGAAAACATAGAGATGAATGTGTCCATCTCCCCATGCTTAAATGCCTTTCACTATATGGCTTGGTAGTCAATGCACAGCACTGTATTTCAGCTGAGAACTGCTGTGGAAAGGAATGTGTTGATGGAGATAGATGCAAGGGTCAAAGGTGCTAGTCCAGAAACCAGCAACAGAGGTAAAGATATTTGAGGCAGATATCAATAATCAAGTATAGGCTGTGTGCCATGAAACAGATTGGGGAAACAGCATACAAAGGAGAAACAACTCAAGACAGAGAGTGGCTGCTGGATGTCAAGGAAATCAGTAACTGAAGAGGAGTTACAATTTGCCTATTATAGGTCATGCAAGCTGTTTTGAATGCAAAATAGAAAATATGCATCATTTGTGTGAATTTGTAAAACTTTTTGCTGAAGAAATAAAAAAGTGAATGCAAAACCTCCCACCCCTCAGCATTTTACAAAAGAAAAAGAGATGAAGCACAATTAGACCAATAACATTGCAGTTTTGTATTATGTTCAGTATGAATTATAATGTGAAAAGCTCTGATTGCCTTCCCATTATAAATGTTTCTAATTAGTTCTGACCTGTACTTTTGCAAGTCTTTCAAGCAGAAGTACAGGGATTCTGACTGAAACAAATGGAATTAAGCTACGTGCCTTCTTTGAAATACTTATTTTGACTACTCTTGGGGATTTAAGTTCAGTAAACTTTTCTGCACTCATAGATGTACCTTCACAAATTTTGTAAGTCTTAGTACTTGATTTTGTTTGCAAATGCCTATGAATTCAATACATAACAATGACTTTTCTGTTAATCACGTGTATTGCTTTTCAGTGCAGGAAAAAAGCTGGAGAATATTCAGGCAAAAATGTTTCTAATTAGAAAATGCAAGTGTCCAGAAGCTGTTAGAATAGATTTTTACAGTTTATCTAAACCCTTGCTGTTCCAGTCAAGAGCACTGACTACACAGATGGTGTATTCCCATCGCTTTCTCCTTTTCTTCGTGAAAGCCTTTGAAAAGTTTGTTGCCTTTCCATTCAAGAGGGGGCTCGGGTGGGAATTAAATCTGAAAACTTCAAAGTCTTTCACAAAACACCTTTCCACCTTTCTTATCTCAAACCAGAATCACTTTCATGTCAGTTTCTGCCTTCCAGTATTTGTCGAGCAGTTGTGGAGGAGACATACCAGGAAGGAACAGAAGTGAACGCCTTCCATCTCTTACAGCTGTTGTGGAATCTCACAGCTCAAGGACCTTCTCATAAAGAAAGCAGTAGGAACCTGGTAGGATAGTTTTCCATTATTTGTAAAAGTCTCTAGGATACTTTGAAGAGGCTTGGAATAAGACACTTCACTGCACACCCTAGTATCTTATTTTGAAGCCAAACTTTTTTTTTTTTTTTTTTTATGCATACTGCAGTGCATTCCACTGACTCCAACGCACTGTCTTCTAATACTTGTGATATGTCAAATCGAAACAAACATTTCATTCAAGAAAGTTAAGTTTCTTAGAGAAAAGGGTGAGCTTCTCCCCACATGGACTGTTTTTTTCAGAACCACCCAAAAACATACAAATAAAAGCAGCTTCTTTTTTTCTTCACCCTTTTTAGTCCTCCACGTAATTAAAAATTAAGCAGTTGCATTGCAAGTAATCCTAACTTACTAGATCATGCCCACCAATTCTTTGGTTTCACTGTCAAACCTATCACTGAGTAAACTTATTGAGGAAGTGTATTTCCTTGTGGCAATAAAAGTTAGCAGCAGGCAGTGGCAAAATGTTCTCAACTTAAGAGTGCACAACATAACTTTCAAACGAAATAGCTTTCTTACTTTCTTTTTGCTTCTTATTCCTTATCCAAAAGACAAATGACCTTGCTGTCAAAGCAATGCAAAAAGAAAAATTAAATCAGTGACATGCTGTGTGCCCTGCTTTCTAATATGCCCAGATGTAAAACTAGCAAACTTCTGAAAAACCACAAATTTGGGGTTTTGTCTTCACTAACATTTTTAAATACAGCCTCTCTTGAGAAGAACAGTAGCTAGTGGAGAATAACTCACCAAATAAACATCCCTGGTCCTCATCATGCACTCTGCAAGCACTTCAGTACCCATTCTGTTGCAAAGCGTACAGTGAATTTTTTACTTGTCATAATCAGTCAAAGAAAATAAATTAATCTGCAGCCAAATATAGCTATTAAGTGAGGAGGGTGCTTTGTTTGGGGTTCTGAGGGGTTTTAGAGGCCCTATACTAACTAGGACAGCTCTGAGGAAAAGATATTCTTCCTCAGACACATACATTTGCAGAACCTGTATCCTAAAGATCTTAATAGTGTTGTGTCTTCGGTACTGTGTTTACACACAATATTTTCACGGGTATTTAAATAAAAATTCACTAGCTTGTATTGCAAGATTAGGCAGTAAGTCAAACTTTTGGTTAGAGCTCCATCCCACTTAAAAAGTGAACATCAATATTTCTGTATTATACTGGTTTAAGGCCCACTTTCATCATAATTCTCCACTCAGTGTTTTTAAGTTGTCTCATTTCACAGGATGAGCATTGACCTCTCCTTCTTTTCTACAGAGTATACCTGCATTAAGGTGCTTCTAGGCACACACAAAAAAATATTAAAAAAACCCTCCAAGTTTTTATATTCCAAAGATAAGCAAATATTTATTTAGACATATTTAAAAGTAGTGAACAAATGAAGGAAAAAACCCACATTCTTTGAATAACATGCGATCAATTTCTTCCGGAGCTGTTAAATGCATAAAGGCTCGATTCCTAAGCTCAGGCAGACTTCTAAATTAGTCAATAGAGCTTCATTTAGTCGCATGGGCCCTGCCTTTCACAACATCTTGCAAATGAGGAGTCCATATATTGAAGTATTAGTTAACCAGATGTAAGTGCTAAGTAACTGAAACAAGCATGAGCAGGAGGGTGTTTCTAAAGTTTTGGGAACGTTTTGTATCCCTAGAACCTGATTAAATGTTTTGCATGGAGTTTAATTCAATCTGCAGTGAGCTCACTCTGTGCTTAAAACTGTGTGCTTGCCTTCCCACTCTTTGCATACTTACAGATGCTATCATGCGCTACGTCTAAAGAAAAGCTGACAATGACTTTCCAGATCCTGTCAAATCATCTGAAAACTCTCCTTATTTTATTCCTCACCTCTGGAAAAGCCTCAGAGAACAAATGGCATGCCTGAGAAATCAGCAAGATTCAGGCTCCGATGAACCGAGGTGGGGAGCAAATCCTGCCGTTAAGGACTCATCACTGATTATGCCCTGACTCCAGCCCCTTGTGATTAAGCCAGAAGCCTGTTACCTTGAGCACGTTAGATGATCTCAGCTGTCACAGTGTCATTTTTAAACACCCCAGTGCACACCTTCCCAGCGCAGCTTGACAGGGACGGGTGTTATTGCTGAAGCCATTTGCATGCAGAAGACTGGGCACCTGGCACTGAGGCATTTGCAGGCTAACCCTCCAGGAACGAAAAGGACAAACAATAAGCCCGTTGTTTTCATGTGAGAACAATCATACTTCTGCAGACGAAATAGTTTCTGAACCTCACATTCCAGCATCTGTAATTTTTGCCACTTTCTGCAAAGCTGTGCTCACACTATCATACATGTATAGTCATTTGTATAGCTGTTAGCACCACAGCATTAGAGGGGTGCAGTTGCATGGAGAAGCTGTATTGCATCACAGCGAACACGGATATCACTAAAAACTGTCTGAAGTTCAACAGGCCCCACCCTGCAAATCTGCACTTCTGTTAGCCTGGGAACAACAATGATTAAAGAGATTCCAACCCTGTACTACACAATGCTCTGTGGTGTGTGAACACTGGGTCAGTTCAATACTGTAAGAAAGTGTCTGAAATTCTGTATACTATATGATCATTGAAATGTTAACATTTCTATTAATAAAACAGAGTATTTAACACTAAAGGTGGAACAGCTGGTTCACGTGAAATTCACATTTATTTCCAGAAAACTTGTGATACTAAAGTTTCATAACACTTCAGAACATTATCGCTTATAGAATTTAAAAGAAAAATATTTTCATGTATTTTGTATTTGTTTATGTTTGAGAGTACTTCCTGTGCCTGCCATTTGTCATAGGCATAATAGTCCTCATATCTATGAACATAATTGAGCAGAAATATTCATATGTTATCAGTTTTCCAAAACAAGGTTGCTAGCTGCTATACTAACCATACGGTGATGGGACAAATTAATAGTGTCACTATTCCTTTCCGTTGTAGCTCTACAACCATCCACAACTTTCCCCTAGTAATATTGATTGCCACATTAGGATATTTAGTATATTTTAAAAGGTAAAATAATTAGACTGCATTCCTAAAGAGTCAAGTTGTTCAGGCTCGAGTCAAACTTCTGAGTGCAAGTTGTTGTACAGATAAAAGTTAAAATGAAAGCTCAGAAGTGTATCTTAAGATTTTTCTAAATTTATAGTCTTATGGAGAGTAGGCATAGTCCAGTCCTGCCTGTAAGAGTCCAATTTTGAAATAAGTTAAGCACCTGCTTATATTATTAAGCAGATGCTTCTACTCAGTTGACTGTAGTCTAAAATTGACCTGCACTGAGACTGTGCAGAAGGAAATGCTTAGGTGTGTGCCCTAATTAAGAAGTCCAGTCTAAACAATGACTTTAGACAGTTTAAAAATGAACTGACAAGCAAGTATAAATGCTTACCGGTGAATAAAAACCCAAGAACCCCACGTACCCATAAACAATAGTTTCAATATATTCAGGAAAATATGAACAAGTTTAATATTAGTTAAAATTCACAGTATTTTCTAAATAAAATAAGGTTATGATTGTCATGATGCTTTAGATCAGCACCTTTATTCCAGTAATACTTCCATAATTACTTGTAACCCTACAATAGACATCTACATTTTTCCCTAAGAAAATTAGAAGGCATAAAGATAAGACTAAACATCATAAAATACAGTACAGAGAAAAGCTGCTGTCTGATTTATATTTTCTTACTATGATAATGGCTCGCGTTCGTCACTTAGGATGAATTAAATCCACCATAACAAGTGTTATAAACCTTCCTATAATTAAGATGAACCAAAAGATGTTAAAAAAATGTTTCTTTATAATTACTCTTGATAATGAAAATGATATTTCAGAATGTGATTTTTATGTTGTCTTAATTTGGTTGTTGATGCGATTTACAGAAGGATAAATTATCAAGAAAAGTTATATTCTCCTCAGTGTGAGATAAACTACCAGTCTTGACCTAACATTTTTAGTCTCTTTCCAATCTCGCATAAATTAAATGTTCCTTGATGATCCTTTTTTTCTGATATTACACCTCAGCTGCATTTTTCCCCTACAATAATACCCCCCAAAAACACCCCTCCATTTCAGAGGAAAGGGAGAAGGCTGCTAAGAAAAAGTCTAATGTATTTGGACAGAATAGCTAGAAATAGACAGAAGAGAAAACGAAGTTTTTAGTTGTATGATGTCGACTGGATGATATTTTGTACCTTTAAGCTCTCAGGTACTGCTGCTGGTTCTGGACATTTTATTTGCCCTCTGTTGAGTTCTTCACTTGGAACTGAAAACACCAGACCCAGACACAAAAGGTTGCCTACATCCCCCTGTGCTCTAAACAACCTCAATTTCAGAATTAAGAGCCGTGTGGCCCAACTAAAGCAAAAGTATTATCTATGCCAGAAATATTCACTGTGAAATGTGGCCACTAGAGGTACAGTCATAAAGTAACCGAAATGTCATGGCAAGTAAGTGGGTGCCGAGTAAGTTTCTTGGTTTACGTATCGGAATACATACCCCTACTGAAAGGTAAGTGTTGTTTCCTAACTTCCTAACAAAATAGTTGAAGTAAGTAACAACCTCTGGGAAATACTTAGGGATGAGAAAGAACTAATGTGTTCACTAAGTGTGAAATAAAAATGTAACAGGAAAGAGGAAATCACAAGAGAAAAATATTATGAAGGCTATCAAAAAGACAAAGTAAAACAGCTTCCTGTGCAATGTTTGAAAGATACTTAGAAACAAATTTGAAAAATTGGAAGATAGAACAGAATCGAATTTAAAAAACCTGTCTTTTTTGAAAGCTGTTTCAAAGTCTGTTCTACTTAATGGCTGAAAGATAGGATCACTGAAATTAAACTAATTTCAAATTGTGGACAATGGTAAGTTATGTTTTTTCTGAAGCACATTCTGACAGCTACTTCCTGGCTCTGGTCTGTGTATCTGTACTCTTATCTGCTGGCATTAGTGCTAAGAAATATTTAATATTTCTTGCAAAATCTATGTGGCAAAGAGTGGGTAAGAAGCTTATTCTATTGTGTACACAATCAGGAGATCTAATTTGCACTTGCTGTTCCTGAAGTAGCCAACTATTCCTGCCAAACCAGCTTGACAAAAGCAGCTGGTTTACATAGATATGTTGAAGAGATTGTCTGAAAACAACAGCTACAGGCCCAAAATAGCCTATACCTGATTAGTTGGTCCTTAGCAGCAACAGTGTCTTCAAAGAACAAAGCAACAGGGAGCTCAAATTTAAGTCTGATAACAGAACAAGTGGGAAATGAATTGCAGAAATCCCAAAGTTCAGTAGGGTTTTGCTCCAAAATAGCCACAGCTGAAATGTAATTGCTAAAATACGCCATCCAGTTCACCTAATTAATAAACTGAAAATTACTCTGGTCAATTCTTGAAAGAAATAACACAGCTTTTAGGGTTAACCTTGGAGAAGTATTTGTGTTGCACGGTTTAGCTCAACAGTAATAAGTATTAGTCTGTTTGGATTGTCCCTGTACCTTCGGAAATCTAGAAACCAGAATCGGGCATTTTTGTTCTCATATGGCAAGTGTAGCACATACACCGGTAGAATAAATGAACAATGTACAGAGCAGTTCCGGGACATTTCTCATTTTCAGTACCTGTAAATCAAAAGCAATCAAGAATGATCCTGCAACACCAAACCAGGTATGATTAAGAGGAAAACATAGACTTAATGGGTCCAGTGGAATTGGTAACTGTTGGTTTACCTTCAGTGAGAGCTGGCATATGTGCACCACACTGGCTTTGTGGATGCCCATTTTACTACTTATAAAAGAAAATGAGGGTCTCCTGGAACACATTCTTCCCCATGGAAAGACAGACGGATTCGGGATCTAGGTTTTCTCAGCAGTCTTTCTGTCACAGGAGCAGAAGTAGGGACCTGTTTGCCACTGCAAGATGAGTTGTTAATTTCCTGTCCATGGCTTAATATTTCCCTATTTTATCGTACAAAGTTCTAATCCTGTGTAACTCAGCCCTGGCGGTGTTCTGCAGAGGCTGTTCTCCTCCCAACACAACTGGAGTTCTTTCTCCTTGTCGGACAATGAAAGGTGTAGTAACAACTATGTTTAGAAAACAGCATTTAAAACCTGTGAGACTTTTTGGAGAGCTGAGTAATGCATATGAAAAGATTATGGTTTGTAGCTTTACCCTGCAAATCAACACACATATAGAATAACAACATTAGTTCATGAAGTGATTACGAGTATAACCTCATATTCTGTACAGCTCAATTAAATTGCCTTTGCATCTGACATAAAAAAATTAAGTCCATTTTAAACCAACAAAAAAAAAAAAAAAGGAGACTGGAACTGTTTAGAAGTATTTAATTAGCTGAAATTCCAAGGACATTTTAAAAGATGAAAATTAAGTTGCTAAATTAAAAATTAGCTTTTGTATAGTCAAAAGGGTTAACATCTTGGCAACAGTTTCAAGTTTTCATGAAAATTTATCAATCACTATTAGTTGGGCTATATGTAAATATGTATGTGCGTGTGTATCTTATCTAAGAGACAGCCTCTGGAATAGCACACTAGACTTGGAAAAAAAATATATTTTGGCTCTTGAAAAGATAAGATATTTGCAATAGTTACCTTCAAATTTAAAATAAATATTTTCCAAAAAGCTACTTGGCAACAATTTTCACATCATGCCTTCTTAATATTCATTCTACTGCTGTAAGCATGGCTTTTTTATGGATCTGAACACAAACTTCAATTGTACAGTACAGAGTTGCAGTGCCACAGGTTGATGAGGCACCCTGGGGTTATACCAACAGAATCCAGCCAAGTGCCTGCACTGACCTTCTATGAATGATAGTAAGTAGAGTATTAGAACCAGAGAAGCACTTTGTCTTAAATATATATTTGAAATGAAGCTAAATCCTGACTACTCAACTTTCATTTATTAAAAAAAAATAATGTTTGGCTAAGAGTGAGAAAAAATTATTGGACAATATTGGTATTAAATTATATATTTCAGAAACATTCACTTATACACTTTTGTCTAAAACTGTGTATTTTTTGAAGTTTCTTTTAAAATTAACCAAACTAATAATTTATATTCACAGCCAGCATAAATTACTCTTCCATTTCTAGAGTGTTTTCTAATAATCATAGGATGATACAGTGCATGGAGAGATGATGAAATTGCTCAAATTCGCTGTGCAGCTCTTTTGCTTCACATGTACTCCTAGTACACAACACTTACGGAATGGGTGCTGACATTGGCCCGTATTTTTGGTCCTGACACAAGGAAGTCTCTGAAAATACACTGCCTTTGGTCTTTGATAAGCCCCTAGCAACTTGGAGATGCTGAAGATATCTTGGGGAAAGAGGATCAAACAAAGATGACAGTGAAAATTGGAACAAAATAAATGCTCATTTAAAAATATTGGAGTATCTCCCCCTCGAGGTGCAGCAGATGCAATCATTTATATTCACTAATTTGTACGCTGACACAGAGTTACTGATTGCCCAGTGGAAATGAGAAAATAATTAGTCATCTAAAGAAGTTTTTATATTTATTTACAATACCAGTAAAGTAGGACCACAGTCATAATTTACATGCAATACTAATTAATGGAGAATTGTGTGCTGAAATACAGAATAACAGTATATTTATTACCTGAAACCCTTCTTTTCATAGAATTTAAGGGCTGGGTTTGTTGTTGGAGTGCTTTAACTCTCTTAAATTACCTCCTGTTTTATTACTAAGGTAATGATAGCCAACACAATCTGAAAACATTTAGGAACAGTAGACAGAGCGGTGTGCTAATGGAAAAAGACATTTTCCTCTTCGTCTTGAATTAACTAGCATTTCTCTGGCTCTTAAATGTATTCAAGCACGAGGTAAACTAACCATGATACATACATCTTTGGGTTGGAAAAACAGTTACTGGAATAAATAGGTGACAGCTGTTCATAATAATAAAGCTAACTTTACAAAAGAAATAGAGGAGAAAACCCTCATGTGACTACTGCCAGAACAGTTTCAGGTACACCACAGAATGATAGAAGTGGCAAGATATTAAGCAGATGTATTGTCTTCCAGGTGCAGGATTTATAGAAGAAAAGATTATTTCCAAACTCATTTCAGTTGTAGTTGAACTATTCCCAGTGAAAGATAAATTTTCACAAAATTGCATGGCATTTTCAGGGCTTTGGCTTGGCTTAATAGCATGTGAATTAAGTGCTGAAATATTCCATTTCTTTCAGTACAGGGAGATGCACATGGAATCCTGAGAGCTTAGAATTTAAATTTAAACTAAGTATAAGCCACAAATATACTCATCCCCTTTTAAAACAAAATCTCAAACACAAAAAAGTAGACAAAAAATCACAAACCTTTTCCTGCCCCCTTTTAGATAACTTAAAATTGAATTCTTTCTTAGTCTGTCTAATTATTATAAAACTCATCTTTTGTTCTCTATGGCTCACACATCAGATTGGAGAAGTCGGCATGTGCCCCCCTGAGTTCACTTTCTACTGACTGCTATAATTTCTTCTGTGATTTCATCCTATTATCAACTGTATATTACTGCCACAAACCAAGACGCTTAATTTCTCTTCTGATATACTAATCTGTTGCAGAATTAATAACTAGTAATTAATCTACTGCACTTTTTTTTTCTTTCCCAGAAATGATGTCAGATACTTAAAATGTTTCTCCCTATTTCAAGAAAAGGCATTTTAAAGGATTGTGATACATTTTGAATTGCGAATTGTGATTGTGAACAAAAACTCCCCAGTGGCAGCAGCTGAGAAGGATTTTTTATTTGTTTTTTTACAGCAAACTTCATTTAGGCCATGTTTCCCATATCTTTATTGGTTTTTGCATTAAGCCCTAAAACCCTACCATTAATTGACTGCTCTCACTGTACCAACCTGTTCCCCACCTGCATTGCAGGTCAGGATGGCCTGGGTCCTAGCTTGCCCCAGTGGCTAGTGTGCGGCAAGACTGCAGCAGTAGAGCAGTTCCAGGAGCCCTGGACCCACAGGGACATGTCATCCTGCCATGAGCCACTTCACGTGGTGATGGCAAGGAGGCGACTTTGCCAGATGCGTAGCCCCCACCTACTGTTCAGCCTCCTGCCTTATGACTGCAGGCAAGGACCAGATTTTGCTCGTAACACTTGCTTTTCAACCTGTAAGTCAGGAAAAGAAACACACTGTTTCTGAGGAGTTTCTCCTCTACTAAAAGTTCAATGTACAGGTGACACTTCATTCGCCTCAGTCCCTCATTTTGCTGAGCTGTGAAACTGCAAAATGAACCTTTACAACAGAAAGTTCACATGATACAAACATAAGTGCATCTGTGAGTTGAGAAATATGTGATATCACATTCCTTTCAAAAATGCTCTTTCTCTCTCTGGTTAAATTCAAGAAAAGTAATTTCTGACGATTTTTCAGGGTTCTGCTTGTACATCTATCACTGTTTTAGTGATAATCCCACTGCTGGGAGACAATTTACTGTGGTCCTTTGCTATGCCACAGTTAGTGGTGAGCACACCATGGTTTAACTGCTGAACAGCAATGAAATTCTTTTAATGTTTTTGCTCATACTTGCTTCCAACAAAAGCTCTGTTTGCCCCAATCCACAACACTTTTATTTGATTTCATGTGTCTGTAACAAAGAAATGATGAAAATGAGGATCTGCACTTGGTGTTTTTCATAAAGCCTGAGATGGTAGCAGCAGTCCTGTGCTTCCCCAGAATTTAAAGTCTTGGGGCACCAACCAATGGTTGCATGACATTATTGATTGCCTTCCCTTTGCCCAAGCAGGTTTAAATCCGCATTATCCACTGCCCAGGAATATGCATAGCTCATTATAATGAAATGTGGACAGATTTTATGTGCTCCAGCTATTTCTTTCTGTGGGTTTTTTTTATTTTTTGGTAGAAATACACAGTGACCAGTTCACAGATGTACAGGTTTTATGCCTAGGTGTTCTACCAAGGAGGCAACAAAATAATTAGAATTATTTGCCCCTAACAACACTTAAATTATAAAGAAAAGTGCAAAAGTTTTATGTTGCCCAATTCTGCTTCTTTTTCTTTGCTTTTGTGTAAGATGCCCCAAATGACTTAAAACGCTTAGTTTCAGATCTGATAAATGTCTTCCCCGAGTTAAAAAGAAAGTTTTCTTCCTTGTTCAGTTCTAGCAAATCTTACAGGTTTTGCCTGATGTTTTGCCACCCCAATGAAGAATGAAATGTTGTAAAGACTATGTGGGAGTATTCCAACTTCCTTTACTTAGTGAACTGGGAGGGAAGGAGGAAGGAATTGGGTTTTTTGTAGTTAAGACATGAGTTTTTAATTTCTTAAGCTTTTAAACCTGAAATTTATATTTCACATCAGTGCTTTCAGAGTATCTGTGAATTTTGGATGTGTTAACATGTTATTGCATAACCAGAAACTAAATACTTTCCAAAATCTTAATGATTTTTTTTTATCTATAGACATATCTAATAGAAAAGGAATTTAGAGACACAGTACTTTGTGCTTGAAGGGCCATGTATTTTGCAATTATCGAATAGCAGTTGATCTAAAATGTTGTGAACCTCCTCTTATTAAAAAAGAAGCTCCCTTGAAAGTAATAATATGATAATTCCATAATATTTTAAAATAAAAACCCAGTTCTAGGATTGTGTCTCCCTCATAATGACAAATCAAATTGTGATTTGCAGATCTGTAAGACTTATCTGATTCCTTAGGTCATACTTGCTCCCTTGCTGCTCCTACAGTTTCTCAAAGCCAAGCCTGATCTAATAAGGTTCAACTCTTTCTCCTTGGAACCAGACACTAGTTATTATTTCACTATATATTTCAACACAGGCATCCCTCAGCTGGTTCATGAACTTGAAATGGTCTGGTAGCAGGCTCTGGTAACTAACTTCTTCAAGAGGGATAATTTATTTATTTTCAAGAGGACATACTATCTCTCAGAGATTCTATTTAATGTATAGATTGCCTTCTGCATACCTGTGTCTTACTTTAACCGCCTCCACGGTTACATTGATTGTAAGAATGTTGATATAGAAAGTGGCATTAGTACTGAAAAGTACAACATTTTTCCATCAAATTACAGCATGGCTCAGCTTCATGGAGTTGACACTGTCATAAATTAATAACACACTAAAGAACAGGTAGCAATTTTCATGATGAAGGGCAGTTCCAAGCAAGTTCCCCTAATGATCTTTATAGGTTCTCTGACATCTAGAATATTGCTAAATATTGCAGAAAAGAGCTCACAAGCGAGGGGACAGAGTTCACTGAAATGAACATATTTAGGTTTGTCACTTAATGTTAACCTCAAAGAGGTGCAAAAACCTGCCATGACACTTAGTGGTTAGGCAATAAAATGGTAGATGGAGACTGAAGACAAAGTAATGCTCACAGGCAAAACCACACGGGAACACAGTGACGAGTTCTGAATTAGCTATCACATCTCAGGAAAAAGACCTTGAAATTTTTGTGGATAAAGATGAAAATACACCTTATCTTGGGCATACAGTCAGTTCTGGTCCCTCAAAAAGAGGATAAAATAGAACTAGAAAATACACAGAGAAAGATACAAAAGGTTCTGTACACTATAAAACCTGACAGATTAAAAGTGCTACGTTTGGAAAAGAGCAAAGAGTATTAGATAATGATTTTTCCCTATTTCTTAAAGTGGAAGATGTAGAAAATACACGTTGAAACAAGAAGTATATTTAGAATAAAGTAACACAAAAAAAAATCACACAATTTTCTTCCTCATTCTGTGAAAATGATTTCCACATTTTTTTTCTGAAAGATAACGGGTGTCCGAAAGACTTAGTAGCAGTTCATAAGAAAACCCAGTCAACCACAGCTGTTGAACATGGTAGCCTGCACTGAACAGCCAGTTCATGAACTTGTCATTGGCAAAAGCTTTAAGGGCAGATCAAGGGACAATCACTGCCTCCTTGCTTTGTCATCAGCCCTATCTCTGTGTGTTGCCTACTGCATGATTACCATCTAGATGGACACCTGAATCTTACCCAGCTTGGCAGGTCTTCTATATTTGGAGCTTATCCTAAACAGGATTAAAAAAATAATAATAAACAAACAAACAAAACAAAAAAAAAAAAAAAAAAAAAGAGGAAATATCACCATCCACTATATCAACCTCTAACAAAACCACAAGGGCTTAACATTTATATACCAATGTAAAATGTTGCATCTACCTGTAAGAGCAAGATGCGAAGGTATAAATGTCACAGGGGCACTCCCACGGCAGGCAGAGCAGCTGCCCAAAATGAAGGTTATTCCACCCAAAGCGGCCAGCGCCCCGACGGCCCAAGGCAAACCCCCAGCCCGGGTGTCGGGCGGGAACGTGCAGAACTCCCCCGGCTGGCGAACAGGCCTTGCGGCGAGACGGCCCCACACCGCACCCCCCGCTCACCCGCGGGAACCTCCCGCCCCGGGTGCCCAGAACACGGCGCCGCTCGCCCGGACGGGCCGGGGCCCACCCGGGGTCGGTCCAGCAGCGGGACTCGCTCTCCCGGCCCCGAGGAGCTCCCTCGGGCGGCGTCCCGGCCCCCGGGGCGAGTCTCCGGCCGCAGACCCGCGGCCCCGAGGCGGAGCGGCCCCCGCCGGCCCTCGGCGGGGCTCCTCGGCCTCTGCCCCGGGCCCGGCTCGGGTGAGCTGGAGGCGGGCGAGGGGCCGGAGCGATCGGGGCGAACCGCCGGAAAGCCCGGCCTGCGGCTGCGGCCAGGGCCGGCCGGGGCGGGTCGGTCTCAGCCGGGGCGGCTTGCCGTAGGGGCCGCTGCTGAATATTCAGGCCCACGGTACTGAATAGCGCTGATTTAACTCCTGTAACACCTTCATTTCGATCTTATTCAACTGAAAGAAGGTCCCAGCGAACAGCAGGCTGTTCTCTACTTCAGAAAAGTTTTGAAAAGCGAGTAGGAAGATTGTCTGGAGCCCTTTCAGCTTTAATGCTCAGATTCAGACCGTTTTGACTTAAGGGCTTTCAAAAGCTACTGCAGGCCATAGCTGAATTGCAAAAC
Source organism: Leptosomus discolor (assembly GCF_034619465.1). Taxonomy (NCBI): domain Eukaryota; kingdom Metazoa; phylum Chordata; class Aves; order Leptosomiformes; family Leptosomidae; genus Leptosomus; species Leptosomus discolor. The sequence continues at coordinate 12,752,316 of NC_141403.1, forward strand.
AAGTAAAACAGAAAATTGATGTACAATTATGCATCTGCATTTATTGGACTTGAACTCAAAGTCCAGCTGAAGAGGCTGTGTCAATCAGATGGCACATGAAATGTGGTGAGCTCCGCTTGCCAGGAAGGGTGAGGAATTACCTGTGTGTCCAGATTGGAATATTTTGGATTAATGCCGTTCCCAAAATTCCTCCTTGCCTATATATTACAGGAAAATTTTAGAAATTATGTTCATGATTTACAGTAATGCTACCCTGTGTGGATATTAATCACTTCTAAGGTGTCTTTGAAAAAAATGTAATCATCATTCTGCATATGTTTTTTGAATTAAATTTTTTGTGCTAAGCATTGTGTACTAGTAATGTGCTGGGGGTTTTTTGTTGTTTATTTTTTTGTTGTTGGCTTTTTTTGCCATTATGAATTCACAGCTTTCTCTTCTATACTGGTAGAAGGTCTTTCTACTCTGCTGCTTCCTTGGGAGATTTCATCATGCAGAATAAATTATGTAGGTACCTCAAATTAGATTGGGTTTATGCCCTACGTTGGCAGTTAGTTCATGAATTAGACTCCTTAAAATGGACTTCATCAAATAAAATGCCTTCAGAACAAAATAGGTCTGTAATCTCTAAGTACACAAAACAAAACGTGCCTAGTGCATTCATCCAATAAACAGGCGACTAATCTGCAGCTAAGATTAGGAAGTTTATAAAATCTATTTCAGAAGTTTTAATTAAAATGGGTTCAATGAGCTGTGGCTTCAAATGATACTTCTGTTTTCTTTTTATGATATCATGGGATTATAGCATTGCATAAAAGTATAGGATGTGCTGTGCAGACTTCAGAGCACACAGGACATTGGCAGACGGACACACATTAACTTTGAAAACAAAGCAAAAGAAAGTAAGTGAATATGAATGTGTTACACTAACAGATTCCTAACCAAATTGTGCATCAGCTTTGTATAGTTTTACACACCAAGGACATATAGATTCAAAATGTCAGGTCCTTTAAATAAAAACAATAGGAAGTTAGGGCTCAAGTGTGTATGAGAACTGTTATTTAGTGACTGAAGCTAATTCTGGATCTGTTACTGACTGTCTTTTCAACAGAATCATAGGATCATAGAATACTTTTGTCTGGAAGGGACCCTTAAAGGCCATCTAGTCCAACCTCTCTGCAGTAAGCAGGGACATCTTTAGCTTGATCACGTTGCTCAGAGCCCCGTCCAACCTGGCCTTGGATGTTTCCAGGGATGGGGCTTCTACCACCTCTCTGGGCAGCCTGTGCCAGTGTTTCACTACCCTCATTGTAAAAAATTTCTTCTTTAAATCTAGTCTACTTCTACCCTCTTTTAGTTTAAAACCATTGTTCCTTGTCCTATCACAACAGGCCCTGCTAAAATGTCTGTCCCCACCATCCCTGCATCCCCCTTTCAGCACTGAAGGCCGCTCTAAGGTCTCCTCGGAGCCTTCTCTTCCGCAGGCTGAACAACCCCAACTCTCTCAGCCTGTCCTCACAGGGAGCTGCTCCAGCCCCTGAGCATCTTCGTGGCCTTCTCTGGACCCGCTCAAGCAGGTCCGTGTCTGTCTTGTGCTGACTCCAGAGCCGGACACAGTAGTTTTGAGTTTATGGATGTCATATCTCCTTCCAGAGGCTGCTTTGTTATCAGTAAAATGAAAATATTAGTAAGCAATTGCCTCACAGGAATGTAGTAAGCACTGATTGGCAACTGCTTATTCAGAGCTTTGAAGATGCTTCAGGTCGTTTCTCTTTTCTCTCACTGTTTTCATTGTAACTCTTAGATGATGAATTACTGTTTGGTAGAATCTAGTCACTGAGGGCAGAATTTCTAAATTTCTTCCTCCCTTCTGCTCCAAAACAAAATCGCTGTAGCAGATGAAGTTAAATGCTGTTGTTTATATGGCACCTTAAAGTAGCATAGCAAGTCGAACATAGTGGGATAGCTGAAATTTACTGAACTACAACTAGAATCTCTAAGGACAGTCCCACTGTATATAACATCTGTACTAACAGTCTAGGTCCTCCTCTAAGAGATAATGGCATCTGAAATTCTTCACCAAAATGAAGAAAATTTTTTACAATTTAAGATAAATTATAGTACAACCATGATTACCCAGCCAGATACATATTTAATAACTTTGAAAAAGGGAAATATTCCAAAAGACTTTTCATTTATAATTTGTTGGTGTTCTGTCCATACTGGAAAAACACTGCAGCATAGTTATAAATCTGCTTTGAATATATCTGCTATTGCAAATGCCCTTTATACAAACTTTTTCATGGCAGAATGTGCTGGTGCACCTTTCCTCCTTCTTCATTGCTAAATATCCTTAAAAATCTGCCTTTGGTAGCTAATAATTTTGGTTATTTCTGACAACCTCAGCTCCTATTTTGAAACCAGCAAAACAGCTCATGTTTCCTGCCCAGCTGGCTTCATACTCTAGACCAACTTTCCTTCAACCCCACCTGCCCTAAAGGCCTAGGAAATATCAAAGAAATCCTACAAGGAATCAGATTGAAATATGTTCAAAGGATGAGTTCTCAAACTTGTAGGTAGTAAGCTATAAATCCCTTGATGTTTCCTTTACCTTTTGTTTTACAGCTGCTTGGGGACTTACATCTCTTTAGGGCTAAACAAAAAATTAAATCTTATTCTTTATAACAGAAAGTCTTCCTTTCCACATTACATTTTATTTTCTTTTTAAATATGTTGAGATACTGCCTGTGGAAAAAAACCAAAATTGATGCAGCTGAGCGGGTACGAGACAACTGTGTTGCTTATATTTTACTGGACCTAAATCAACTCTGGCAAGTGCTACTAAACCAATTCAAGCAAGATGAGATGTAATTTCTCACTTTGTATTTGGCAACTGGTAAGGGTGAAGTATGTTCCTCCTTAAGAAAGTGTTCTAAAATGATGGCTCAAAAAATGATTGAAATGGTAGTTCAATAATTCCAATCTGATCAGAAGAGCACTGCAGACTAGGTTCCCAGGTAGGCTTGACCATAACAGCTTTAGCTCAATAGAGTTGTCATTGTGTATATCAGAGTCTTGCCTGCGTCATTCTGTGTGTTTTTCTTTCTGATCAGCATGTGGTGAAGAGAGAGATTAATTTATAGGCCTTAGTCCTCTCTCCCAGTGGGCAGCCCTGACCTCCATGAGGGACTTATCCCTGTAACCAGGTTGTCATGCTGACTTTGGATGAACACCATGGGCCAAATTAATGACCCTAAACTCAAGACCAGGTGCTGGCAGCAGGGAGCGTTAGCCTGAGGTGTATGCGGCTCCTGCTGGGAGGAACACTAACATGTGCAAGCCAGAGATGGTTTTTGACCTGCCACTGATATCCCTGCCCTACCCATCAGGATTGCTAGCAGGGGAGGCTGGCTGTTTGTTATGACTGATGGATGTATTAAAAGTGGCAAAATATAGAAATCCTGCTCAGAAAGTTCTTCCTTTTCTACAGTGCATCATTCACAAGAAGGACCAGGTACAAACCTTGCTTTCAAATGATCATCCTGAAGGTCACAAAATTTGACAAGATATTGTAGGAAACAAATGAGAAGAATTTAGCATTAGTGATAGCAATTTTTCTCGTAGGTGCTCAGTTTGCAGCTTCTCCCTTTCAATAAGGGCAGGGCTTTAATAGCCAGTAAGCCATGCTGGGCACCTATCCTGTCATTATTCTGTGATGATGTTCCCCCCTCCTCCTTTAATACCCATAAATAAATTAAAAAATACTAGATATTGGAATGAATTAATCCATCCTATTTGAATTTTATAGATGATATATTATATACATTGAAAGAGAAAATGGATTAATCCATATATTCAGATTCCTTCTGCAGAAGCAGCAGGCAGGTTTCATTTAAACTTTTATTCTTTTTTTCCCCCACTGAGACACTGATTTGTTCTTTCTTGACTCTTATCTACAGTTAGGCTATCAAGTTAGAGGAATGCAAGAGACTGTGAAAGAAAATATAAATCATCCACAAGAAAAATAATTTTTAAAACTGTGTTATACACTACGTTTGAATGTGATTATGAATTTACCTTCTTTTGACTTCTGTTATCTATCTTCTTTGATATGTCTCAGGAATAAAAGCTGTAACAGTCAGCAAAACTACAAAGGGAAAAAAAATGACAAAAAGTTATACAGTTAAATGTACTGCTGGAAAGCAGACACTTTTGAAGCTGCCATGACTTTTGACAAGCCTTTAAGATGTCAAAAAGTGTAAATTCACTGGTGGGTGGGTGTGTATATGCACTGCCTAACTTGCAACACACTGGGACTTTCATAAAGGGATATAGTTTCTTACTTAGCAAACTCTCTCTCCTTCAACAAATTATAATGCAACAGTGGGCAAATCGTAATGCTTGGGAGGGTGACTCTAGATCAGGCTAAATTGGCTTTTCCTCTGCAAGGTGCAGCTGTCAGCATGGTTCAGATATCAGAACACTGCAAATCTCTAAATGGTTTTGACTTGTTGAAAATCTTTTAGAAACAGTATGATTTGTTTTCATCTTTCAATATTTTAAAATAACCAGAGGAATAGTATTCTGCTTTTTCCTCCTCTCTCTCTCGCAGCCCCCTCCAAGGACTAACTCTCCACGACACGTTTAGAGTACAGAAACCTTATCCAATTACAAGCCTTACGTGTTTGATTCAATTGGCAGAGTTTTGGCCCACGCAGAGTATTGCACATCTTTAACTTCTATATTGCATCTCAGATAGGCAGTTTAAGGTGATTTTGTCCAGTTCCCTTGTGCATTAAGGAGAGGTGACATAAAAAATTAGATTACGTGCAGTTTCACCCTATGTAGTCATCGACACATGGCATGTTTCTATCAATAGCCTCTTTGATAATTTCCTCCTGGGAGTAATGTTGCAGTGCATGAAAAATCAATACCGGTTCAGACTTTGGTGTCTTCTTTGGACACAACAGCTTAAGATAAAACTTCCATAAATTACCTTTTTGGAGATGGCCTCAATCAGTGACTCAAGATGTAGCAAGAGAAATCATCAAACAGGTGATCTTAAGGCTCCCAAACACTAACTGCTTTGCTCACAGGTAGCAAAGGGTTGTAAATTGAATTTGGTTCATCCTTGGTATTAGTTCCTTTCGGTTTCACTGTATAAAATATTATTGACGCTACAAAGAAAGAGCTTTTGATGAATATACTAAAAAAGCCTAAATCAATAGTTCTCTTGCAGAAAGATACCTGGAAAAATAGAATATAGAGAATCAATTGTCCCTTAGTGGTGTGAGATTTCTGTTCTCCATCATTCAAAATATGACAAAAATACCAATAGTAGCTGCTTCTGACACTTTAGCTGCCAGGTAACTCATACTCATCTGGAATGTTTCTATTGCTGATTTATTTGTGCATTCGCTGGAAAGGGTGCACATAACCACACCAGTGATGGCTGGAAGAGGGGTGGCAAAAAGTTAGATCATACCCTCGGCCGCATAACAGGGAGTGCATGTCATTCTGGGGGGCGCGGCTGGAAGGACTACGTTATTCACCCACCCCCTGAGGCCATCCTTCTGTCTCCAGGTAAACCTGCTTCTGTAAGAAAAAAATCCAGTGTTGGTTTTCTCTGATAGAGAGCTACAGCTTCGGCAGAGCTGTGCCAAGTGCTGTTCTCTGTGCATGCCAACAAGCAATGAGGATAAAAATAACAAAGTAACTTTTATTCACAAATTTTTAGAAATATCACTAGCAAAGATAGGAGAGCAAATAACAACTCACAATTTCTGATGACAAATACCCATCCAATAATTATCTTTTCTATTTGGGAGGTGGGAATGTTTGCTTAGGGTGTTGGGTTTGTGGTTTGTTTTTTTTTGGGGGGGAGGGGGTTGCTGAGGGGTTTTTAAATATAAAAATGATACAGACAAACTAGTAGGACCATCAGGTTGATCTTTTGTTATCTTTCTCCGTATTTATTTCTCCAACCCCAAAAGTCATGCATATGTGTGCAGGTATGTGTCTGTCTCCTTCGGAATAGCTGTCTTGGTTTGTTTGTTTCTCCCATAAAACTGTCAGCAGGTTAATAAGCAAAATTCAGAAGATCAATGAGCAGCAACCCTGAGGTAACAAAACACTCTCCTAATACTGGGGTGTGGTTGTGGAAATATTACTTGATGATAAGGCAGAAGGTAGATGAAGTCACAGTTGGGCTTGATGATCTTAGGTCTTTTCCAGCCTTAATGATTCTGTGATTCTAAGTGCAAGTTCTCAGAAGCATGGTCATAAGTTGAGATGCTTTTCTAGATGCTAAGGTGCATTTTCTAAACTCCACTTTCAGTCCACTTTCTTGGATGATGACTCACAATTTTATATATTGGATACAGGTTCCAGATGAGTTCTTCTCATTCTTTTGAATCAAGAAAAATATTTTAAAAAAAAAAAAAACAAACCCAAAACCCTCCAGAATGGTTATTATTTAATTTTTATTTTAAAGTAGGGTCAGAGTAATATGCAGCAAGTTCTGAATCAAACAGGCATCAGTATTTTCTTTCTGATCTTGCCAGAGAAAGCAAAGATCATTCTATGCTTAAATGATTTGATAAAGATTGGGCCTTTGGCAATATGATGTGAAGAGATTATCTGGGATTTGCTTTGTGAGAGAAGATTGTCTAATGAGTAGGTTATTGAATGAATCACAGTAGCATTTAGTACTGATAATGGATTTAAACCCTGAGTTACTCAAATAAAGCACAGAATCCCACTGCCATCTCAAGCAAATCTGTATGTGAGTTTAATATTCTGATATTTCCTGATAGGATGTAGTCTGATTTATTTCAGTGCAGAAAAAAAGGAGTTGCTAAGACCAATTAAAAGTTCCTAATATTTCATTGTTATAAAATTGGCTATGAGGTAGCTGTTACAACAGAAGACAATATCTTTACTCCTTCAAAATCCATTCACAAATTTTAATTTATATAAAGATATTTTTGAAGGTATAAAAGATGCTATTCTTAATTTTAAATTACTTATTAATTCACTTCTGGTTTTGCCTTTAAAATAATAAGCATAAGCAAGTGCTATAAGCATATGATCTGACTGGCTTTAGTGGCAGGTGCTTTCTGATAGAAGCACAAACCTAAGGGCACATTGAATATTCTGCATTGAGGCTCTCTGTAAGCCCCTCAGAGCGGTAGTTTGAAGGTCACAAGTACATCGCATGAAGAATTAACCTACATTCATAAGTATAAATGGCAGTTGTTCCTGACTTGCCTTAAATGTAAGCACAGGTGGCTTATATCAGAAATAGAAGGAAAAATCCTTTTTATTTTAGATTTCTTCTCTTGCAATGTTTACATACATTTGAGTCAGTGTTTGTGCCTTCCTCTTTAGTTTTGTGTGTGGCTGTGTTGAAAACACACAAACTAGTCCTTTTCTTGTGACATTTAAGAGAGCACGAAATCTGTGTTGATGGTATACATTAACCTGCAGGATATATATAGGAGCCTACTGAAATAACTGGCGTTATAAACTTACTTTTAATGTTGATTTGTTCTGTTCTTCTATGATAGGTAGTTAATGAGCTAAGGCCCAATGCCAGATCATATTGAAAACCAGCAGCTACTGTCTTCAAGCTTATGAAAAAACAAATTAAAATATGAGGGCTGGGATTTTATTTTCTCTTATTTCTATCAATAATATTCACCCATTAAAAAATAATAATAACAAAAGTAATTTTCCAGTAATTTCTTCACTGTTAGTTCATTTATTTGGTTTAAAGACAGGCATAAAACATCTTTCTGTAAATTTATTTGCCAATTATTCTGGAATATGGCCAAAGACAAGATGAGCCTGAGCCTCAGTGACAGACAGCGTTATCTAGTTACAGCAAGAAAAGTAAAATACTCCATCTCTGTAACATTTCCTCCCACAGCAACACTTCCTTTCCGTATATTCTATCAGGCAATATCCTGAAGGTAAACAGATTTAATCTATTTAGGACTGAAGAAACACGAGGAAGCCTGTCTTTTGAGAGAGAATTCAGGTAGGCATTAGAAATTTCCAGTAAGAACAGTGGGGTCAAGACAGCATCCTCACAGGGACTCTCTCCGAGACCTCCTTGCCAGTAGACCTTTCTCCTTTCAGCTGCTGGAATTAGTGGGGGCATTGGAGCAGTCATTTCCCCGTGATCCCATTTGACGCAGGCAGAGAATTGTGCTGCACTTTTTGTAAATTGGCAGGTGGGTTTGTTGTTTGTCGTGGTTTGGGTTTTTTGTACTATAGTGGGTGAAAGTTGAAGATGCAAAAGCCTAGGGCTTATTTTAAAATCTGGATCACTCAACATTGTACCAGCTCTTCTGCCATGAAGGTTTAATGCTCACATGAGTGGGAGTGCAGAGAGTGCAGTGATCATGTCTTTTAACTGTCTCACTCATCACATTCCTTGGTAACAACACAGTATACTCCTTTCTAATGAAGATTTTTAATAGCTTAAAAACTGAGGACTTTTAGTATCTGAAAGATTTCTAACCGTTTAAGTTTCATATGCCTTTACAAGTAGACTTGCAACATGCTGACACATGTTATAACCCATCTAGAGGATTCTGCTGTCTTCCCCACCCCATAGAATTTAACAAGGGCTAAAAGAAGGATACTTTAAATACATTTCTGTGGAATTACTCTTAAAATAATGTAAGGAATTGACTAGAGGATAATTTTCTTTCTATAGTTTTTAAACCCAAACTTATATACTTCCGTTATATTCTACATGCACATACTTTCCTGGTGTGTTTCAAAGGTAGTAAAAAGGAAATAGGAACCAGATCACTTTCTATTACATTCCAGACTACTTTCTCATAAAATTAAAATTACGGCAATCAAGTTAATTTTAAATGAGAAGCTTTCTGAAGGATCACTAATGTTAAACAAAGACCTGAGGATGAAATGCACGAAGCCATAAGGAGTAAAAGTAGTCTCGCATGAAGAAGACTGCCCTGGAGAAAAGGTGAATTAATCTGATGAATTAATCAGATTTGGGTGTTTGTTGAATCAGGAAAAATGTAACAGATTTTATATTTGAGTATGTGGTAATCCCACTATATGAGAACAGCAAAGTACACATACAAGTGTACACATTTTGTGAAGGACAGTATTGGCCTCTTCAACCTCAGAAGACACAGAAAAGGAAGGGTCGACAGGTTTTTTGACCACCAGATAAGAGCTGCCTATGACGATAATGTTCTTAACTTCCAGTCCCCTTCCTATGCGTTACATGCATTAGAGAGAGAGAGATTGGAAGTGCTGTTATGGGAAGGTTAACATTTAATTATTTAATATTGTGTGCTAAAACTAGCAAGTTAATTGGTTCCCAGGGCACAAAGGATTAAAGTTCACAAAGTGGTAGTTTTGAGAAAGAAGCCGTGAACAACTCTTTCCAAGGTTCCCCTTTGTTGGAAGCATGTAAAGCAACTGAGTGCACAGATGGATTTGTCTCAGTCTGGAGTGATCTTAACATACATCATTTCTGGTTTAATAGATGTGAAATGAATAAAATAAAACAAATAGAAAGTGGAAAAATACAAGGGTAGGAATTTCATCAGAAAGATTTAGATTTGATAGTAGAAAATTGTTTTCTAAGCACTGGAATATTCTACCTGAGAAAGCTGAGAATTCTTCATCAATCACTGTACATTGAGAGAGATTAGACAGCCCAACTCTTGTGAGCAGTCTGGAAGGGAAGACAGGTAAGATCACTTCTAAGCATGTTCCACGGCCCAATTTTCCATAGTCCTGAGTCAAAGAACTGTAGCCAAACATCTCTTCTGTAGGTGCTTAACTTCCGTTAGCCACAGACCTGGAAGAGGCCTCCTGGAGAATGGGTCATTTATAGGGCAATGCATTCTGTAAAATGTTGTCATGGGATCAAGTTCTTTATTCAACCCTAAATTACCCAATTGAGAAGAATTAAATTGAGAGACTTTAGAAGGGAAGAGAATGCGTATATGTAACACAGAAAACACAAGGCACCATAAGGAAATTAGAAAAGCAACAATGCTATCTTTTCTTTTTATACAGTGCTATTTAAAACACTCTGGTGGCAGAGATTGTTTCCTAATGTGTGTTTAAACAGTAATTCCTTCAGTGCTGGCAGTTTCAGTTTGGGTCTTAACCCAACCTTTCCTTATATAACCCAATAACCAGATTACAACCAGGTAAAATGTGGTACTTGCAGGAGCTTGTAATGAATGAACAAAGGCCGGAGACTAAATGAACCTCAATGGTCATCTTCCATGCTTTAGTTGTAACAGTAGAAGCATAAGCAAGACCATGCTATCCTACTACCTGGCAGTTCGTATCTGTTCAATGAGCAAGACATACTTCTAGTTTGGTTGAGAGGGCGTGGCTGTGTGCGGCTGTTCACCCTAGTTTAGTCTAGAAACTGTTTTCCTGGATCAGATATATTTCTCCGATCCCTCATTCAAATATGAGTTGTTGTCAAAATAAGAGAACTCTCTACAAGTACATTTGCTTCCAACTTCATTTTCTTTAATGCTTCACTGTTTTGCATTTTGTGTCTTGTCTCTGGGGCCCTCTTCCTTTGTAAATAATGGAAATGAAGATTACTACATGATTTTGAACAAATTGAAAAGTTTCTATCTTTAGTTTTTTCCTCCAACTTGCTGGCAAATGAAGTGATGTTTCCATTAATATTTTCTATTTCTGGATGCCTTAAAGTGACAGATTTTTAAAAGAATAGTCAACGAACTGCATGAATATTTGTGTCTTGCCCCCCCCCCCCCCCCGCCCCCAAAAAAGTCTAAATGAATAAGAAGATGTAAAGAAGAGGTATGAAGTATAGGATAGAGGGAAATCGCTGCCAAGGCAGTAGTAAACGGTAACATTTTTATTGAAGAATTAATGGATCACCAGATAAGATATAACTGAATAGCAGCTTTTACTATCACTGGAGGCAACAGTAGAACTTTCACTTTTTCACATTCTTCCAACTCACTTTCTTCGTTGACATTTGTCATGTGTTCTGGTTTACACAAGTTGCACCAGCAACTTTATCAGTGATAAAAATTCCTCCTTTTCTCACTGAAAGTCTTTGTGTGTGTGTGTGTGTGTGAAAACACATGCTGATAAACAGACCTGCCTACTTGCTCTCCTTAGCCTAATAAATGTATTCTTGTGCTAACCCTGCTCCACCTCCCCAGCTCCACCTCTTTAGAACAGATGGTTTTTTACTAGCTGGTACTCTAAGGTTGAAAATGCTTTTTGCTGTTGTAGTCTATTATCTTCTCCAAAATAGAATAAGCTACCTGACTTTATTTTGATGACATGAAATGCAGTCAGAGCAGGAGACATTGACAGCTTCTTAGAAAATCTTTTCTAAATCAGGACCAACACAAAACGTAGTTCCTCCTTTGCTTTGAGGTTATCAACTACATGTGTTTAAATAGACACCCAAACACCAAGAAACTCTGGCTCAGTGCAGCAGGAGACAGTATATTTTGTACTGAGTGACACAACTTCCAGTAAATTTTCAGATTGACCGTCACAGAAAGTCTTATGTTGCATCATAGAACAAATGTTTCAAATGTAGCATCTGTACAGGCATTCTGTCATTCATTATTAATATTCTTCTAGGTTGAGAAGGCAGCACAGCTTGGCCATTCAATCTTTCTCTTACACACTAATAGTTTCAGCCTGGATGAAAATTCGCACCAATCATGAACATGGCCTTGGTGCTGTTCAAGAGATTATCAAGCAGAAATAGGCTGAGATGGCAGGTTATTTAATGTAGCATCCTGGTTAGCTATCTGATAACTGTCGATATGATTACTGTATGTCCTTTGTAGGTTAGAATCACTTGAGACAACTCTTGAGACATAAAAGTAGTTTTTGTAATAGTTTGCATTTTATATAACTACTCACACATAAAAATAAGAGCAAAGAAAATGTAAAGTGCTGTCTGACTTGGTAGCACATTACACCTTCTCTACCTTATTTATGGCTTGATTATTTCCTTCCTTGTTGTGTAATATTTTTGTACTCATTTTTCATTCAGGTAATGGAAGAGAATGTGTGCTTTGGATGACCCCAATTTTAGTTGACAAGAAAGGAACCTTTCTTTCATTTTCAAACACCTTGAGAGAAAACAGCAAAATAGCAAGATGAGACTGGTATTAAATTCTCCAGTCAGCAACAATCCAGTTTATCCAGTCATTTAATTTAGTCAATAATTGCATAAGTACAGGACTCATGCAGGATAAGGAAGACAGACACTCAGTTCCTTGCTATTTTCAGAGACCTGAACCTCCATTTTCTTCTTCCCAGTAAAGCTAATTTAAAGACTTTAAGTAATATTGTTGTAGGTTACTTTGTCTTCTCTGATAAATCTCTTTCAGTCTGTTCATATGGGATAACTGAATATAGCCAATGACTAAGAGTTTAAGCATTTATCTAGTATGTAGGATATTTATATCCTTCCTCCCAATCCTGTAAGTAATTTCAGAATTTTTTTTTTTTAGAAAGAAGAGCAGAAGAGATTGAAAACAAGCTTCCTTAGTGTACCCTGGAGCACTCTTAAAAGTGAATTGCATGGCTTCAAATGTTTGTGCTACATCGCCAAGGAAAGTGGCAAGAAATGACTTTTTTAAGGTCTGTGAACTTAACTTATTTCCTGTTTCTTTCAGAGAAAACTGTTGCATCCAGTCAGTTTTTCAAGCAGCTTCACCTCCTACAAAAGCCCTATTTTTGAGACAACACACTACCCAACCCTATTTGTGCCTTTCATCCACCTGTTGTGATAAGTGCTATTGAATCTGGAAAAAAAACCATCAACAACAAAACAACCCCTACCCTCCCTTCCAAAAAAACCCACCCCACCACCACAACAACAATAAAAGCCATGGTTTTACCTAGGAAAATTAAGCATTCCTGGTTGAGATGTTATTCTGTACCCTTCAGATGAAGTCTGCCTCCACAGATGAAGTCCCAGGTGAGCAGAAAGTCAGAGAGGAAAAGTGATGCGATGCTGTGTTTTGTACAGGTCACAATGAAATCCCAAATGTGTGAGGCGGACCAAGGAGAAAAGTTTAGGTGCAGAGAAAGTATAACTGTGGGAGAAAAAAGGTAAAAAAAAGTAGTCATATGGAAAAATGAGCTGCAATAATAAGGTTACTACTAGGTTACTACTACAGTCCTATATCTGTTTCACTATATAGTAGGATGAGATGCAGACATTGTTCTCCCCATCCATTATTTCCAAACATCCTGATCCCCCGGGCAGACCAAGGCAAGGCAAAGAAAGGTGTGTATCTGCTGTGGTTTAATCCCAGCTCACAACTAAGCAGCACACAGCCGCTCATTCACTCCCCCTCCCCGGTGGAATAGGGGAGAGAATCAGAGGAGTAAAAGTCAGAAAACTCAATGGTTGAGTGTGGGAGGACATTTATGAAATAAGGGACATGTGAACAATCCAGCCTTTCCAGAGAATCCGAGCTGGGACGTACCGGAACTGCTGAAAGCATAAACAACTTCCGGTGCAAGGGGCATGAACATCTTACAGGTGCAGGAGAAGAGACAGCCGCCATTAATGACTCAGTTTTAATTTCTTGAAGAAGGTGGGTGTGAACATTTGTGAACATGACTTGAACATGACTTGTAATGTGGCCAATCAGGTTGGACTGTGGGCTGTTATTTGCGATGAAGCCAATCAGTATTTATTGAGTGTGGTCGAGGGTTATAATTTGCACTGGAAACACGGAAATAAAGGTTCACTTGTTAGATCACATTGATCGTGTCAGTGTCCTCACGCAGCTCCCGCAAGTGGCACCCGAACAGGGACCCTCAGATTCCTCAGAACAAAGTTGCAAGACTTGGAGAGGAAGAGGGTGGAAGGCCGACCGAAAGAGATCCGCTGCCCCGGAGAAGTAATAAAAAAAAAAAAAAAGATAAAAAGAGTAACAGCGATCCACCCAGTCGCTAAGCGGTGACTGACATAGTTACCAGGAAGGAGGAGAGAAAAGGAAGGTGCACACCTCATAGTGAAACGATTACGGAATCTCACCCTGATCAGGTGAGCGGTCGGGGAGACAGATGGGCTTGGACAAGCAACAGGAGGCTGTCCTAAATCTGCTCCAACACATACTCTTAGTGAGAGGACTTGTATGAAGTATGAATCCTCAGCTCTTAAAGGGCTGTTATTATCGGCATGGAATAGAAGTTTAATCCCTTCTGTGGGAGTTGCTTTTGAACTTGCTACATGGGAGGCCATAGATAAAGAGTTATGGGAAGATATAAGCTCGGAGGGAGCGAGAGCAAAAGAAGCAGGCAAGTATGCCACGTTATGGAAATTGCTTATGAAGATGTTGCGTAGTATGAAAGCTGAAAGAGCTGCTGCAGCTTCTGCCTTTGCTGCCTTTACCCCCTCCTCAGGCGATTCTTTGCCAACAACTACTACTTCGACCTTTTCTACGTGAATTTCTGTTCCTGTTCCACCTCCCTTGACCCCTGCTAATCAGGTACAGACCGCAAGTTCGGGGGCTAGTGGGGCCTCCGCAGGGACCGCACCCTCGGAGGAGGAGGTGCGCCATAATGGCGCCGACCCGATCGTAGTAAGAAGGGACTCGGAAGAGAATGCGGAAAAACTACAAGGGGGTGTGGGCAAAGAAAAGGGGGAAGTACGAGAACCAGCAGACCCACACAAATCCCACCCCTATCCTGACGACACAGCGACCCACCCAACATCCTGCCCTTATCGCAACGTCACAACGACCCACGCAACATCCCGGCCTTATGGCAACGTCACAGCAACCCGCCCAAAATCCTGCCCTTATCCTGACATTACAACGATCCACCCAACATCCCGACATCACAACGACCAGCCCAGAATCCCGCCCTTATCACACCGTCACAACGGCCCGCCTACAGGAAGACTCTTTCTCCGGGGATCATGTCGAAACAAAAGCAGGAAAAGGAACTGCTTGATGAAGTCCTACAGCAACTCATAAACAAACTATCGGCACTCAATACGGCAGCGGACAGCAACAAGAAGAATCCAGAAAACACTGCGACTCATAATTCTTTTGCTGTACCGTCATCACTACCAGTGCCTTTGTCTCAAATGCCTGTGCCAACTACTTCATTGTCAAATACACTATTAAATGAACAAGAAGCAGGACAAAGATGGAAAGGAGTTATTCGTGATGCCCTAATTGAAGGAAATTTTCTTCCTTCTGCCTTTCCTATCGTTACAGATCCGGCAGGAGGTAGAAAGTGGGAACCGTTTGATTGGAAAATCCTTGAAAAAGCACATTCAGCAGTATCACAATATGGGCTTCAATCTAGTTATACTCAACAATTATTACAATTTATTTTTACAGCAGATGTTCTGTTACCATATGATTCACAACAGGTTGCTAACATTCTTTTGTCCCCTTCTCAACAGCTTATGTTTACCAAGGCATGGCAGCAACTCTGTGACCGCGAAGCTGCACGACCTCGGCAGCAGGGAGATCCATTGTATGGTATACAAGCCCAAATGTTAATGGGCCAAGGTCCTTTTGCAAATACGGGCTTACAACACGGTTTTATAGGAGAGGTATTACAATTGTCACAGCAGTTAGCTTACCAAGCAATAATTTCAATCAGGGAACCAGGAAAGGTATATTCCTTTGCCAGTATTAAGCAGGGGCCACAAGAAAGTTTTCCTTCTTTTATTGATCGTTTAGATCAGGTTATTAAAAGTCATCCAGATTTGGATGAGGGAATGAAGGAAAAGGTTTTTAAAATGTTTGCCTTTGAGAATGCTAATGATACAACAAAAAGAGCTTTAAGTACCCTACCCAGAGATGCACAAGTAGCTGATATGCTTGAAGTTATAGAACGCACCAATGGTACCGCGTCCTTACTTGCTGCTGCTGTATACACTGCTGTTCAACCCCTCATAGATAGAAAGGAGGGAGGCAAGCAAAAGAGATGCTTCAATTGCGGGAATATGGGTCACCTTATGAGCCAATGTAAACTCATTTCAGTCCCTCTGTAAATCAAACTTTCGCAGTTACACGGTGTACCAAATTCTAATCGCACTGTAGGTTTGTGCTTGCCAGGCAGGTTTAAAAAGTGCTTAATTTTTCAGTCATTGCAATAGGGTCAAAGCAGGTCCTTGTTTTAAAACTTTTTTTTTTTTTAAACTGTCTTATGATCTGTATGTGTCTGGTCAAAGATAAAGCTTCAAAATGCTATTTTTTATTCATTATGTTAACTGGCTGTAAAATATGACACAAGAAAGCAGGCAAAGAAATTCAGGATTCATTTACAGGTTGCCTATAAAGTTGTGTAATTTGAAAAGCAGTGTTCATTATGAAAGAGCTCAAGTTGCTTGTAAAGATAATCTAATTTAAAAAGATGATGGAAAAAGGAGGATCTGCATAAAACATATAAAAGCCTTTGACAGATTTCTTGAAGTGCAATGGAGAATGGAAAATACCTGCTTGATAACACGTAGTTGTTATTGAGTTTTCTCAGATTCAGTTGACAACCCAGATGCGACAATCTCTGTTCGGCTGCAGGAGCCAATGAGGACCGGGACTCCCTAGGCGTGCCCCGGGACCCTTTCTCGGAGGGGCTCCCTGACTCATCTGGCTCGCTGCAGGGGCAGACACGGTCCATCTACAGAAAAAGGTATTCTTGCTGGTCTGTTTCTGTAGTTTGCTAAATGTTCACACTGTGCACCGATCGGCATTGATGTCAACGTGTATTTTCACCACTCGCACTGATATTTAACTACGTGAATGGGGTTAGTCTGCTTAATGCTATAGTTGCTATTGTAGTAATCATATTTGCAAGGGTCTTCTTATGTCTTTTGTGTGAATGGTGTAAAGGAGCTCTTTGTGTGGTAGTGTAAAAACTGGTTATCAATATTTGAATGTGTGAGTGAGTGAGACACAGTGTTATTGTTATCATTATATAGAAGATACTTTGTTAACCGCATTTTGCTGCTTTTCACAAAAAAAAAAAAAAAAAAAAAAAAAGACACGTGGGACAGGTACCCCACAGACTGGTGAAACTACACGACATGTTGAGCGACAGCTTTATGCATGCTTTGCTGTTTTAGGCATTCCACTTGAAATTAAGACAAACAACGCACCTGCTTATGCTTCGCTTCGCTTTGCACGTTTTTGCAATCTTTGGGGTATTAACCATCGTACAGGTATACCTCACTCTCCTACCGGTCAGGCAATTGTTGAGCGCTCTCACCAGACACTAAAAGCAACATTGTTAAAACAAAAAGGGGGAACTCGGGGTTGGTTGCCTAATGATCAACTGATGAAAACATTGTATGTTTTGAATTTTTTAAGTCTAGCAGGTAACAGTGAGGAGCCACCAATGTTAATACACAGCAAAGGAATGGGTTCATTCTGGGAAGGGCTTCTAGAATTGCTTTATCATTATTTTTGCCAGGAGCTGTTGGGGGCAATGCTTTGTGTGAACTATCACATTTAGTATGCTGGACTGCTAAGCAAATTAATCTGACCTCAAGCATACTAACAGAATTGCTGGAAGATGTAGATAGTGTTAGACATGCAGTATTACGTAATAGAGCTGCTATAGATTTTTTGTTATTGGTATTAGGTCATGGGTGTGAAGATTTTGAGGGATTGTGATGCATGAATCTTTCTGCTCATTTCACAAGCATATACAAAATCTGCAAAAGAATATTAAAAAGATTGGCATTGATCGTTCTCCGCTGGACACGTGGTTGAGTTCTTGGGGTATAAGTGGATGGTTACTACACTGGGTAAAGTATGGTATCCTCATTGTTATCATGATATTAATTGTACTGCTGATGCTACCTTGTATCCTACGGTACATAAGCTCAATGATCGAGCGGGCTGTAAAACAAGTCTGGATTGTTCAAAAAAAAAGAAGGGGGATGTGTGGGAGGACATTTATGAAATAAGGGACATGTGAACAATCCAGCCTTTCCAGAGAATCCGAGCTGGGACGTACCAGAACTGCTGAAAGCATAAACAACTTCCGGTGCAAGGGGCATGAACATCTTACAGGTGCAGGAGAAGAGACAGCCGCCATTAATGACGCAGTTTTAATTTCTTGAAGAAGGTGGGTGTGAACATTTGTGAACATGACTTGAACATGACTCGCAATATGGCCAATCAGGTTAGACTATGGGCTGTTATTTGCAATGAAGCCAATCAGTATTTATTGGGTGTGGTCGAGGGTTATAAATTGCACTGGAAACACGGAAATAAAGGTTCACTTGTTAGATCACATTGATCATGTCAGTGTCCTCACTCAGCTCCCGCAGTTGAGATAAAGACATTTTACTAGGTAAAGCAAAACCCTCTGTGCACAAGCAAAGTGAACCAAGGAATTCATTCCCCACCTCCCATGGGCAGGCAGTTGTGCATCCACCTCCATGAGAGCGGGGCTCCATCACACATAACGGGGGTTTGGGAAGACAAACGCCGTCACTCCATATATCCCTCCTTCCTTCTTCTTCCCCCAGCTTTATATGCTGAGCATGATGTCATTTGGTCTGCGATATCCCTTTGATCAGTTTGGGTCAGCTGTCCCGACTGTGTCCCCTCCCAGCTCCTTGTGCACCCCCAGCCCACTCACTGGTGGGGTGAGGAGAAGAACAGGCCTTGGCTCTGTGTCAGCAGTGCTTGACAATAGTGAAAACATCTCTGTATTATCAACACTGTTTCCAGCTCAAATCCAAAACAAAGAAAATAATTTTGTGAATTTTTGTGACAACGTTTAACATAGTGCCTTAAAAATGTGTCAGAGCTGCTTTTGCTGCCCTACTTCCTCTTCAAGCATAGTAAAACAAACCAGTATGTTACCTCTAAATCCAAGGGCATATTAGGTCCTATCTTCTCTTACCTGGCACATCTGATGACTGATATTTTTACACTCAAAATCCTGTTATAGGCAAGAGGGAACTATCACACAGAACTAAGAATTTACTGTAAGTCTAATTAAAATCTTTGCAATCGAAACACAATGGTTATTAGTCCAGTTATGACAGTACTATTCCTTATAATTCTAAATTAATGCAGAAAAGCCTCATTAGCAATACCCTTAAAAATATTATAAAAGAACATTTGCCAGTCTTTTTCTGTTTTCTCTTGTGTCATGCTCACCCTCTCAGTGTCCCTCTGGGTCCCAAGACTGATGGTTTCAGTCTTTCTCAGGAAGAAGTGGGGAAAGGTACTGGGTAGGTTTGGTGTAAGGAGTGGTGGTGTTTCCATAAAATTATTGGTATCCTGAGATCCTTATGGGAAGGAGTATGAAGACAGGAGCTTCCTATTCCTTAGTCTTGCATCACTTTTAAACCTTCTTTTAACACAACCCACTGTCTTCCCGTCAGTTCCTAGTTGTCATTGCTATGAAGGGCTGCTGTTTGTCACCCACTGATTCCTAACCTCTATCAGACTGTTGTTGTACTGGGGATCAGAGGGCAAAGCTAAAACAGGAGATCCCATAGGCGCTGCTCCTCTCAGCAACTGCTAAACCAGGCTGAACCCAGCTGGGACCACAGCGAGCCCAGATGTGCCTCCAGATCCTGCGCTGCTGGGGCAGTGCAAAGCCTGCAACCTGTTACTAGTCACAGCTAACCACATTTACTGGGCTACACTGTGAGCTCTTGATCAAGGAGCACTTGAGAGAGAATTGGCCAGCAGAAAGCACAACTGTGGCAAGTTCCTTGTAGCGAAGCAGCCACTTCAGCACTTCTCCAGGTGAGTCAGGAGAAGCACACAGGAGTGATTGGGATTTGTACAGTTACTGAATATTTTGTTGCAGCTCCTCCTGTAAAGCTGACTGAAAATGTGGTTAGCACTTTTGCTGCTGGTGACTTTTTTGCTCCTTGGGATTTTCTTGGTAGCACAATTTTTTCCTCTGTACTATGTCTGATAAGATAGAACAAGAGACATCTAAGACAGGGGTCACGCTCTTCCGAGTTGCAACAGTTAATGTGAACTGTCAGCCTGCAGCTGTTAATGTTAGCACTGCTTTTGGCAGAACAAATCTTTAGCTAATGCACAGAGTATAAGGGTTTGAGAGGTTTAGAGGACAGTCAGCAAAGAATTTAAACTTATTTTATTTCCTACTATGATTTTTTATCTTAAATGCCAGATTAATAAAGTCTTATAAAGCATTGCATGTAAGGTGAACATTGCATAGGTATTATTCTTCCTTTGAAAATGAAGATTTTGGCTTCAAGAATTATTTGGAAAGTAATTTAAATTTCCCTAGTGAATAGTTAATATGAATTTATTTAAGCCTTTGTGCTGATTTTTTAAATTTATTTTATTTTATTTTTGTTTCAAAAAATGTTTGGAGAGGCTTCCTAATAGTGGCTGAGTTTCTTCAAATTTTTTAAAAGAGATGATGGATTTCTTTCCTGTTACTAAAGTTGCCAGGTAGTATATGTTTCTCACTTTTTTCCTGAAATGTTTCTGCACCTTGGGATAATAGAGCTAAAAGTCCTTGAAATTTTTAAGCAAAAGTGATTCATCACTGAAAGTCAGCATGTATCAACAAATAAATAAAGAGAACCAGGGTGATAGCTGAAGGCAGCTGGGGTTGCAGGGCCCCACCTCCGATGATGCACCTGGTTTACTGTCTTCCTTAGGAAGGGCAAAGAAGAAATAATAATGCTCCTGACTCCAGAGTCAGAACAGGAAATTAAGTAAGCTTTTACCCCTGAGTAAGGAAAAGACAGGCTTTTAGTGTAAGCTTATGGAAAATCTCAGACTGGTACCTCCTGGACCAGAAGACAACACTCTTTCACTTCTCTAACTGCCCCCTCTGTAAATGAAACACTCTCCCTAAATGCTGTTTTATTTACCTGTAGCAAACACTTTAGTCATATTTTGAGAACTATAATAAAATGTCCTAAAAGACACTGTTACCTTTCTCACAGAAACGAGAACATCCAGTTCACTATTTTTTAAACTTGGCCCACTATGTCTAGAAGGCAGGTGAAATGTCAGAAAAACACAACTAAGTATTTTATGAAAATTTTGTTTAAGTGCTTGTGTTGGTGGGTCTTCTAGGATGCTGAAAGCAGCTGTTAGCCTATATAAGTAAAACTTCTTTTTCAAGACTTTGTTCAGGCTATATTTTTATAAACTGTAAAAAAGGGATGGCAATAGGAAGCATTTTTCGTCCAATTGTTGTCTAAACAGATCAAAGCTAAAAGTTGTGTCCGTATCTTAAATAAATGGGAGAGAAGAATTACTTGAAGGGAAAAGCATTGTACCGTAAAACAAGATATAAGCATGAGCAGCTAATTACTGTAGATTCTAGAAAGCTAAAGATGATTCACAGAAAGATGCACATAAGAGACTCAGAACTGCACAGGAACTTACCAACAGCACTGACATAAAAGGAATCAGATGCACAAATTAGGCGGATGTTTATAAACAGAGAAAATTAGTTTTAACATATAATAGCGAGTCTTCTATAGTGATTCTTACCCTTAATGTTTGCTTTATTCCCTCTAGGGTTTAAAGAAAATGTATAAAACTCATTCTCTGCATTTTTATACCCTAAGTTTTTGATCTGATTTTCTTTTCCCCGTAAGCTTTTGCACATAGATTGTTGAAAAAATCCATATAGACTTCTTAATCTTCTATTTATTTTTATTTTCTTCTCACCTAGACATAATTTTCTGCATTTTGTAGTACTGCCTTTGGTCCTGATCTCCCTTTCACAGGAAAATTCCTTTCCTTTCACAGGTTAACTTAATTTTTCCTTTGGGTTTTCGATTCTGATTTACTGGCTTGGAGAGAAATCTGCAGACCTTACAGAAGCGTTTCATATGGAAGCAACTGTTTCCTTATGAACTAAAAAACTGTCAAGTATATGATTTTTACTTATTTATACACATCTAAAAGTAGTTAAGGCTTTGTCTGACTCTAAAGTGTCCCTAGCATTTTCTTTGAATATGAGATGCCGTTATCCATTACCAGCTGCAGTTTTTTCTTGCAAGAGTGGTGTTTTCTGTCCGGAACAAATGGAAAAAGTTTTAAAGGGGTATTCTCCAACACATCACCAATAACAGAAGCTAATTTTCAGTATCAGTTTTCATAGTATTAATTGCATTTCCTAGTGCAAGTAATTTAAGAAAATGAAGGCCATTGGCACGTGCTAATTTTAATTGTAAAATAATTCAGAATGTAAAACAATGGCAAAAGCAAGCTATTGACTCTGATCCATGCTATCTTTTCTCTCTTTAGTAAGCGAGAAAGGAAGAAGTGGGCACCATAACTTGCTGATCTATCCAGAGAGGATACTCATTGCATTGTATTGGATTGTAACTTTCTTTAATAGTATGTTCAGAACTTTGATTTTACTAAAATGACTGCACCTTTACTTAAAGTCTGCACCTTTCCCAAGGCTGGGTCAGTATTTTTGTGTATAAATTGAGGTAGTGTCACTTTAATTATATTTCGTTGCAGTCACACAACCTGATATTTTTCTACTGAGAAATAAATAATATATGGTTCTTTGTGAAGATTCAGTAATCACAGTAATTTTAAAAAATTGAGAAAGAAATAAACTAACAGTTATCTGATCCATCTACTGCCGGTTCAGAATTGCTCATTGTAATGTTTTTAGTCTTTTGTTCAATTTTGTTTTAAAAGCTGCATATAGCATGGCTTCCACTATTTCCGTGGGGAGGCCATTCAATTTAGAAAAGAAATAATGACAGCTCTTAAGTGGTTTCCCCCCACCCCCAGCCTTAATTTAGGCTCACTGAATGATCTGCTTCCTTTGGGCATATTTGCTCAAGGTGACATTAGAGAACACTGGGAAGAGATCATGCTGCTTCAAAATGTTCAGGCTAAAAATTCCACCCAAACCCACTGAAATTTAAAGCAGTCACTGCACTGAGTGAAGTTAATTTTGGGTTGTGTCTTTTAAAAGACATCCCTGTTGTAAAGGATACTGACATTCACACATATAAGACTTCCAGTCTATAATCTAATTAAAAAAAAATATTTCTATTATTAAGACCTTTAATGACTCTCACAGAAGGTTAAGCTTGCAAACTGCAATAGCAGTGTGTTGTGTTTTGCTGATTTTGGATAATAGTATTTAGACATAACGTTCCATCTTCTTCTTTTGAATGTTCAAACTTGATTGTGCATACTTGTTTTCCATTACTTTATTTCTGATGGCTGCCTGGAGTTGTCCTCCATTTCGTAGCTCGTCATGCCTGCACATAGAAATTCCGCCATCCCCCTGAAACTGAACAAAAATGTCTTAGGCTATGCCTGTTACACTGAATTAGGAGTGCCAGGGAGTGTTTTGGGGACAGGTATTCAGTCGATGATATGGCTAAATTTACAGAGCACTCCCTCGCTACTTGTGAAGACTCTTCACTTCTCATGAAATATTCTTCATCATCTGCTGTGTGCTGCTAAGGTTTTGACTTCTATTTCTATCAGTGACGACAACTGAAGTGCATCTACACCAATGCATGCAGTGTGGGCCACAAACAGGAGGACCTGGAAAGCCATTGTGCAGGAGGAAAACTATGATATAGCTGCCATCCTGGAAACATGGTGGGATGACTCGGACAACTGGAGTGCTGCAATGAATGGCTATAAATTCTTCACAAGGGAAAGGCAAGGAAGGAAAGGCAGTGGGGTAGGCCTGTATGTTAGTGTTTTGGATGCCTACAGATTAATGATGGTGACAATAGGGTTGAGTGTTTATGGGTAAGAATCAGGGGGAAGGCAGATATCATGGTAGGAGTCTGTTATAGGTTGAACAGGGATGAAGAGGCAGATGAAATATTCTATAAGCAGCTGGAGGAACTCTCACAATCACTAGCCCTTGTTCTCATGGGGGACTTCAACTTACCAGATGTCTGCTGGAAATGCAACACAGCAGAGAGGAACCAGTCCAAGAGATTCCTGGAGAGTGTGGAAGAGACCTTCCTGACACAGCTTGTGAGTGAGCCAGCTAGGGAAAGTTCCCTGCTGGACCTGTGGTGAACAGAGAAGGACTTGTGGGTGATGTGATGGTTGGAGGCTGTCTTGGGCACAAAAATCACAAAATGACGGAGTTTTGGATTCTTGGAAAAGTAAGGAGGGGGATCAGCAGAACTGCTACCTGGGACTTCTGGAGGGTAGACTTTAGCCTGTTTGGGAGGCTAGTTGGCAGAGTCCTTTGGGAAGCAGTGCTGAAGGGCAAAGGAGTCCATGAAGGCTGGACATTCTTCAAGAAGGAAATCTTAAAGGTGCAGAAGCAGGCCATCTCCATGTGCTAAAAGATAAGACAGTAGGGAAGAAGACTGTCCTGGCCGAACAGAAAGCTCTGGCCAGAACTCAGATAAAAGAGAGTTTATGACCTTTGGAAGAAGGGGAAGGCCACTCAGGAGGACTACAAGGATGTCATGACGTTATGCAAGGACAAAATTAGAAGGGCTAGATCTCAACTAGAACTTAATCTGGCTACTGCTGTAAAAGACAGTAAAAAATGTTTCTATAAATACATTAGCAACGAAAGGAGGGCTAAGGAGAATCTCCATCATTTATTGGATGTGGGGGGAAACATAGTGACAAAGGTTAAGGAAAAGTCTGAGGTACTTAAGGTCTTCTTTGCCTCAGTCTTTAATAGTAAGACCAGTTGTTCTCTGGGTACACAACCACCTGAGCTGGAAGACAGGGATGGGGAGCAGAATGAAGCTCCCAGAATCCAAGGGGAAATGGTTAGAGACCTGCTACACCATTTAGACACACAGAAGTCTATGGAGCCAGATGGGATCCACCCAAGGGTACTGAGGGAGCTGTCAGAAGCGCTCACCAAGCCACTTTCCATCATTTACCAGCAGTCCTGGCTAACAGGCGAAGTGCCAGTTGACTGGAAATTAGCAAATGCGACGTCCATCTACAAGAAAGGCCAGAAGGAGGATCCGGAGAACTACAGGCCTGTCAGTCTGACCTCGGTGCCAGGGAAGGTCATGGAGCAGATCATCTTGAGTCCATCACCCGACATGTACAGGACAACCAGGTGATCAGGCTCAGTCAGCCTGGGTTTATGAGAGGCAGGCCCTGCTTGACTAACCTGATCTCCTGCTGTGACAAGGTGACCCAATTAGTGGATGAGGGAAAGTCTGTGGATGTTGTTTACCTGAACTTTAGCAGAGCCTTTGATGCCATTTCACACGGCATTATGCTGGAGAAACTGGCTGCTCATGGCTTGGACAGGTATACTCTTTGCTGGATTAAAAAAACTGTCTGCATGGCTGGGCCCAAAGAGTTGTGGTGAACGGAGTTCAAGCCAGCTGGTGGCTGGTCACAAGTGGTGTTCCCCAGGGCTCAGTGCTGGGGCCAGTTCTGTTTAATATCTTTATCAATGATCTGGACAAGGGGATTGAGTGCTCCCTCTGTAAGTTTGCAGATGACACCAAGCTGGGCAGAAGTGCTGATCTACTTGAGGGTAGGAAGGCTTTACAAAGGGACTTGGATAGGCTGGATCGATGGGCCAAGGCCAATTGTATGAGGTTCAACAAGGCCAAGTGCCGGGTCCTGCTCTTGGGTCATAACAACCCCATGCAGCGCCACAGGCTTGGGGATGAGTGGCTGGAAAGCTGCATGGTGGAAAAGGAGCTGGGCGTGGTGGTCAACAGCCAGCTGAACATGAGCCAGCAGTGTGCCCGGGTGGCCAAGAAGGCCAACACCATCCTGGCCTGTATCAGAAATATCGTGGTCAGCATGAGCAGGGAGGTGATCGTGCCCCTGCACTTGGCACTGGTGAGGCCGCACCTTGAATGCTGGGTGCAGTTTTGGGCCCCTCACTGCAAGACAGACACTGAGGTGCTGGAGCGTGTCCAGAGAAGGGCAACAAAGCTGGTGAAGGGCCTGGAGAACAGGTCTGATGAGGAGCAGCTGAGGGAACTGGGGTTGTTTAGTCTGGAGAAGAGGAGGCTGAGGGGAGACCTTATCGCTCTCTACAACTACCTGAAAGGAGGTTGTAGCAAGGTGGGGGTCAGTCTTTTCTACCAAGTAACAAGCAATAGGACAAGAGGAAATGGCCTCAAGTTGTGCCAGGGGGGCTTTAGATTGGACATTAGGAAGAATTTCTTCACCAAAAGAGATGTTAAGCATTGCAACAGGCTGCCCAGGGAAGTGGTCAAGTTGCTGTCCCTGGAGGTGTTTAAAAGACATGTAGGTGTGGTGCTTAGGGACATGGTGGGCTTAGCAGTGGTAGGTTAATGGTTGGACTTGATGATTTTAAAGGTCTTTTCTAACCTAAACGATTCTATGCTTCTGTGGATTTACCTAGATCATATAGGAAGGAAAAGCAAAGAAAATAAGTTCTAAAGGAGTCTAGTACTTATGTTATCAAGAAGAGTTTTGTAGCAGGTTTTCAAATCATTGAATGTTTCTTTCTTTTTCTTTCTTTATTTTTCATTAGACAGTGTTTTCCTGTTTTATTGGTGTTAACTTCTACTCTAATGTAGCCATGTTTTCCAGGTACTGTGTGAAAATATGTAGGTGAGGACCTGTAGGAGAAAATGGGCAACAGCAGATGAAACAGAAATCCACAAATTTACTCTGTAATTCTTGAGAAACAAATGTACAGAGAGAATGTAAGTTAGCTCACATTAGCTAATTAGCAGACATGGATTTGCATAAATGAGCAAAAAAAAAAATAGTATGGTATTCCTGAGTCTCCATGCATTACCCATGTTCTGTGATTGGCTGAGACAATTCAATTTCAGTATAATAATTAAAAGCTACATGGCCTAATGGGAACGTTCAGACATTTAAGAAGACAGTAAATGTTCCTTATCATTGTAAGTTAGAAAAATACATTCATTTAGTATATTAAAATACTATGCATTGGCACAATACGTTTTAATCAGTTGTCAAGGTGAAATGTGGCACAATCACATTTCAGTATTTTGTTCAGATATAGTTGTTTACAAAGTAATAAAGTTCAGTAAGGGAAGAATAGAAAGTAAAGCCTCCATTATATTTTGCAAAGCAACTTTTGAGACGTTCTTTTCTTTCCTCTGTTTTTAATGGGCAAGGAGACTCAGAGCACCTGTCTGCTAATACTTCAAAGTGCTATTTGACTGAATGCTATTTCTAAAGCCTTTAAGACAAATTTGAACTGAATAACCCAGTTCAGGAATCATTTAATAATAAAGTGGAGATACAGTGCATACTTCTTTTTTAAGGTCTGCTGATCATTACACAGTGTCATTCTGAAGCTGGTTTTCTTTAGATGCCTGTGTATGTGTCTGCATGCATGAACGCCATTGAAGAAATGACTGTGTTCCTGCTCATTGCAAGGTCTCTTAAATGCCAGTTAGATGACATTAAAAGTTTATTGGTTTGGTAAAAGCAATATTAATTGTTATCTGCGGAAAAGAAGGACCCCAGTCTAGAAACTACTTAATGAAATGTGTGACTTTCAGTTATTGCGTGGTTTGTAGTTGCATTACTGATACGCAATGTGATTGTGCCATAACTAGTTTGATCAACGGGCATGTGGAGAGCTGCTAGTTTTCTAGTTTCTCTTCTTCTATCTCTATTCCTTTCCATACCATGACATGATTTATAAATGTATACATTATAAACGTTGAAGCCTTTTATTAACAGGATGATCCTGTATATATGACTATACAACATGAAAGACTTGGAAGCACTGAAGGCTGCAAAAAAGTTTGAACAACAATTTGATCTTCTCTTGAACTTAAACTTTCTGTTACCTGGAAAATGTATTCCAAATCTGTGTATCAGCTATTATTGTTATTTTTTAAAAAAACTTTACCTTTCTCTAAGCTTTGAAAGTCTATGCACAATGTCATATGTGCATGCAGAACTGTAATCAGGAATGTATTTATGCTATTTTAAAATTGCAGTATTCAGTTAAATAGAAATCAATCTATACTAGTGTTTCTATTGTGTATGTCTGTCTTGTCTTCCAGTGTCAGATCAATTTGTCGTGAAGGCTAAAAATGACCAATTGTGTGTGATTTATGCATATGCAATATAAATGTAGGTAATTTCTATTTCAAACTAAGATGGACATTTTGAGCTCAAAAAGTAAAAATACATTAAATTTAAACCACCATTTAGAAAAATGGTGTAAATTATAAGTAGTCTTATAAGATGCACATTGTGTGAAGAAACATCTTGTTTCCAAAAGAAGCTGATTATGTTGTAGGTTTCTAGTTTTGTTTTTGAAGTCCTCACTATGTTTCAGAGATGTAAGAGCTCTAAGCTTGTTAGTAAGTACACACGAGGAAAGAGAATGTTAAATGCAGGAGTCAAAGTTTGTGCTGATGGGAACGGGTGTGGTTCCTTGGATTTTGATGAAGCTGAAAATACAAACACCAGTTGAGAATTCATCTTAGCTATTTAATGACAGTCTTGTTTGAGAGTCATTTAAAAACCTTAAAATATGAACTGCAAAAGAACTATTAACATTTTTCGATTGCATAAATATACTACTAAAATTGTTTTAAGACTGTAGTGGGTTGACTATGTCTGACTGCCAGATGCCCACCCAGCTGCTCTCTCACTCCTCCTCCACAACAGGTGGGGGCAAAAAATAAGATCAAAAAGATCATGGGTCAAGATAAAGATAGGGAGATTACTTGCCAATTACTGTCAAAGGCAAAGCAGACTGAACTTGAGGAAGATTAATTTAATTCATTGCCAATTAAAACTAGAGTAAGAAACAGAGACAAAACTAACACTCACACGCACACCTGCTTCATACCAGGCTCAACTTTACTCCTTCCCCCACGACTCCTCTACCTCTTTCCCCCACCCAAGCAGAGCAGTGGGTCGGAGGTGGGGAATGGGGGTTGTGTTCCATCTGTGACAGTTCCTTCTTCCTTCTCACACTTTTCACCTGCTTCAGCGTGGGTCCTACCCACAGGCTGCAGTCCTTCATGAACTGCTCCAGCATTGTTCCTCTCCACCAGGTACTGTTCGTCAGGAATGGACTGCTCCTTTGTGAGTCTGCCAGCGGCCACAGATCCTGCCAGAAAAGCTGCTCCTGCGTGGGCTTCTCTCCATGGGCTGCAGCTCCTGCCAGGCGCCTGCTCCTGAGTGGGCTCTCCATGGGCTGCAGCTTCCATCAAGGCATGTCCACTTGCTGTGCTGTTGGGTCTTCCATGGACTGCAGTGTGGATATTTGCTCCAGCATGGTCCTCCATGGGCTGCAGGGGAACAACCTGCTTCACCAACTTCTTCTCCATGGCTGCAGGGGAATCTCAGCTCCTCCCCTCCTTTTTTTCTCACCTTGGTGTCTGCAGGGCTGTTTCTCTCACATTTTTTTCTCATTCATTTCTCCCACAGCTACTGTGCAATGTTTTTACCCTTTCTTACGTATGTTCCCAGAAATAGCACCATCTTGGCTGAGGGGTTCAGCTGTGTCCTGCAATGGATCCATTGGAGCAGACTGGAACCAGCAGTGTTTGGCATGGGACAGCCCTGGCTGCATCTCACAGAGGCCACCCTGCAGCCCCACTCCACTGCCAACACCTGGGCATGTGCAGCCTATACAAAGACTCCTGCTTTTCCTGTGGTATCTACTGTAAAAAAAAAAAAAAAAAAAAAAAAAAAGTAGCCAAGTAATAATATTATTCTATAATTATTTTTGTTATTTTTGCAAAGTTGAAAATGTAATTGATGCACATTTGCAATTCAATGGACTTAAATCTACCTGGCCTTTTTGCTGGTGGAGGCTTCATAACCCAGGGAGCTGTTGTCCACTGAGCCTTTTGTATTTTTCCTTACCTAATAAAGCAATGACTTTTATATAATTTCCTGAAATATAGTTAAAATAGTAATCACATCTCTCATTTACAGTGATTGTACTGGAAAATGACATCAGAAAAATATGTAGAAAGAAGCAACAAAGACAGTAACTAGGGCAACCTGCTTTCATAGAGATGGTGAGAATTCGTTTTATTAAAATGTGATGTCCTCAGAACTAGGTCCTTTGCAACATGGTTCCAAAAAGTAGTATCTAGCAAGTACTTTTCATGGAGGTGTGATGACTGATCACCTTAGATATCATTTGAAATTGAGCCTTTTGCCTTTGTGCATCAAATGTAGGGGCCTGGCTTCCTCTTCATAATCAGAAACTGAATGTGATGCAGTTTAAAAATTAAAAATGAAAAACATTTTGATTGATGCTGCTTTTAATTTAGTTGGAGCCATAAATCATCCTATGACTTTCTCTGAAGGATGTTGTATAAATATTTTCTGTTCATGATTGGGTCACGAAGTGCCCTCTGCCTTGGTCTCTGGACTGCCATTTTTTTTTTCACAGCAAACATGATGTAATGAAATTGGTTCCAGAGTGTACATACAGTGAATACAGATGTCTTATGCCTGATTGTCATCTTATTACAATCAGTACAATATCCAACATCACTCTTAATGTTCAGACATTATTGTGTTCTGTAAAGTAAATGGTACCAAAATCAGGCCATTTTAATTTAAACAACTGAATCTTGTAAGAGGGGAAATCATGTGTGAAGATTCACCTACAAAGGCGTACTCCTTCTTCACAATGAAGATAAATGCAGATCCCAATCTTAGGACAACCAAATTGTTATACATCAGGAAACAAAACAGTATAATGGAAGTCACAGACAAGGAAATGGAGAGAAAGTAAATTCCAGATCATCAGTGTTAAGCACTTCTTAATACTGTCAAGCATCTTTATTAGTAATCCACTTTGTCAATCAAGTTTTAGTTTAAAGCATAGTAAAAGTAAGTATTTTTTGCATAAGCAAAAATATGCATATTTTTCCTATTGCAGTTTTATTTTCACTTCCCTGCTGTTACAGTGTTCTTATCTATCCATGAGTCAAAACTAAACTCTGTGCTGACCTGCATGGCTCTTCAACAATATGGTTAATGGTTCCTAAGGGACTATTTTTTGAAACTATTAAGCTCTTCTGTTTTGTAACCTCAGACACAGTTAACCTTGGGCAGGAGCTGTATTGTTGTCTTTAGTCAGAAATGTAGGGGTAACCACACTAGATGAGAAAACTGGCACATCTAGTCTGGGCTTCCCTCTCAGAGAACAGTCAAGAAAAAATGAAACTTAAAAAAAATAATAATCCAGTTTTCTGAGCAATCACAAATGATCTGACCTGGCAGTGTAAGAAATTCCTCTTAACACAAGGAAATTTAGACTATAGTGTGCCTTAAAGGATAGGAAAACCTCTCTAGTCATAGGAGAAAAAAAACCCAACAAACCAACTTTGTAATATAAAATAAATGGTCATGTTATCTTTGTAAACATTTTTTTAATCCTATTTTTAATCTGAAATATCTGGAGGTATTAAATTTCACATAAACAGTACATTGTATAAATCACATTAAAATAATTTCTTGCCTCTCAGCTTCACTAAATGCCCCCAAGCATCTCTTGATTTCCTGTTTGAATACTCAAAGACGGTAAATGCATGCTCTAAATTGTTCATCTTTAATTTCATTTAATACAGTGTCATCCAGAGCCGAAATTGTCCCTCCCAGTTATGGTCTGTTCCATTTTCACCAGTGCAGTTTCTGGAAATGCCGTGCTGGAAATGGCAGCTTTGTGCAAACCTTTGTTGCTGATGTACTGCTGTCTGAGAACAGCAATGGCAAATTTGAATGTTCTCTGATTCTATGAACTTCACTACCTTGTGTGTATCTCAGGAAACTACCAAGTCAGGATTTTTTAAAAAAAAGCACTCATTGTATGGTATTCCTATAGATTAAGTTGAATGGAGTAATGAAAATCTAATTAATTTGCTAGTAGAACATTTGAAAGTGATTTTACTTTGATTTATTAACACAAAGTAAAGATGGGTTAAAGGAGTCAGCTGAGAAGAAATATTTCATCATCTTTTAATGGATGCAGCTGATTACTTGCTTTCCTATTCAATGCTTTCTTCCAAACACCCTGATCTTGCAGTGGGTTCCTGTCACCTAAAGGTGGCTGCTATAGACGGCCGGTCAGATTACATCTTGCCTTTCCCTCTATAAACAGGAAAATCTGACTAGATAAAAGAGAAAAAGGAAAAAATCACCTTGAGGGTGGTCAAACACAGGGACAGGTTGTTCATTAAGGCTGTGGATTCTATCTTTGAAGATGCTCACAGCTTGACTGAACAAGGCCCTGGGCAACCTGACCTAACTGGACCTGCTTCAAGCAGGATGTTGGACTAACTGATTTCCAGGGGTGCCCTCCCACCTAAATTATTATATGAATCAATGATCTTATACCTGGCCTCAGGTTGCCATCCCTATTTGTCCACTTGAAAGCACGCAGACTTAGATCTTCTGTATATTATTCATCAGAAGTTGCGGGTTACATTTCCCAGCTCTACTTGCTTTTTCATCCATACAGAGGAATATGATTCCTTAAAACTTAAACTGTATTGATTGCTCCATTTGAAAGGCTTTCATTTACTAAGTAAGTATTAATGCCTGGACTAGCCAAAAATATTGGCTGCATTATGAGTCAATATGCATTTGAAGTCTTTGCCAAATGGGGAGAAGGTACTGACTATCATATTGTAAAGCTTTTTCCTGAGTAACCATGGATTATGGACAGAGTGCATTCAGATTATTAGAGAATTAACTACCAGAATATATGGAAAGTAAATTATTCCATGTCTTCTTCACTTCAGTGTGCTCTTGCTATGGTCCCTTACTACTCCTCCCAGATCATTTTATGGACCAAAACTGGTTGAAACCTAGATCCCTTTCAGGAGAACAATTCTAATGTCATTGCCATTCTGTTCTCTAGTATTATTATGACAATTGTTATATTACAGCAGAAGCTAGGAATGCTCAGCATTTTTTAAAAAAGGGCCATATTTACTCACAAACCAATGGCAGATTTATCTTTGTCTTTTCCATAGTACATCTTTTCATATTTTATTTATTCTCTTCTTAAATACAAAGTAACCCTGACTGAGAAATACGTGAGGAAGATTACCTAGCGGCTACTTTTCTGAATTCCTTAGGAAAAAAAAAAAATAAAAAGAAAGAAAAAAAGTCATATGTGTAATAGTATGTTTCGTATTTTTATCATATGCATTTTAGGTTTGGTGGGTTTTTTTCCTCTTCACATCTTAGTTCTAATATCCACATTTTATGTTTTGTTCAGTAAGGCTGCTATATTAAGGCATCTAATTTGTTTTTACAACTTTTAAAATTAACTGTCACTGTACTTGTTCTTTCCTTCATGTTAACCTGATCATTGCATCTAATCTTCTGTATATTTATTCTGAGACAACATTCTTTGTTCTTTGAGTCTCTGTACTCTCTTATCATTGTTTTAATATTTTTTTAGAAATTAAAGGGAAGAAGTGACAAAAGTATCTACAAAGCTTAAATGAGTAAGACATTCTGTTTAGCCTGGTAATCCTTCCTCCTTCTCCAAACCCTCCTTTTTAGAATTTTCTCTTTTTTTTTCTCTAATTATAAATAAATAGGAGAAGGGTTTAGCTATGTTTTAGTATAAGTATATATTGCTTCCTGTGAATCCTGCGGTTGTTTCAAGATTCTCACGCAAAAGATACTCTTAAAAAGCCCCTATTTAAAAAGGTACTGCTTATTGGAAAGATGTCACCAGTATTTAAAAAGAGGCTTACCTTTCATAGTAGAATAAACTTTTTAAGTGTGTCCGTTGCATCTCCTAAAGTGTTCTGTACAAAGCTTCCAAGACTGTTTTCTACTTCCATTGAATCAAAGATCTTTTTTACATTCCATAAAAGATATACCTACAGCTGTCCTATTCAGAATCTGATTTACCATCTCCAAATGACCCGTGACTGATAAATTACTTCTGAATCCTGCTTGCTGTCGTGACTTGTTAGTGTCCAAAGGTCCTTTTAGTCTCTTACCAAACACTCTTATTAAGATCTTGCTGCAGAAAACTAAAATTAAGCTATTGGAAATGCAGCTCTTGAGGTCTTTGACATTTCGTTCCTGAAACCAGTGCCTTGGAACTTCTGCAAAACCCACAGAGTTACATGCTACATATGTTGCAGTCTTTTACTTTAGAGTGCCTTGAACAATGGATGGGAGAAAGCAAGCTTTTTAGGAATTTCCTAAAATTTAGCTCATGTCTGAACAGTCAGTAGGAGATGTGAGGGAAGCTCCATAAAAAGGTGTAGAGACAGTAAAGCAGAATTTAGGATCCAACTGGAATACCAATTGTAGCTCTCTGTATTGATTCAGAAAAATAAGTGGAAGGGATGATGTTTGTTCCTTTTTTCTCCATCGCTTAATATTCAGCATATTCAGAAGTTGGCAAAAGAGAGATGTGAGAAACTCAATCCCTTACTCTGCCTGGGAGGGTAGGAAATTGCCTCTGTGTTGAAGACAAACATTCCATTTACCAGGGAATGAGACGCTTTCCATCTTTTCTGACTCAAGCTGCCCATGTCATGTTGAATATTAAATGTGAGTTTGCCATATTAAAGAGTTAGGAAGAAAGAGCAAGGGTCTCTAGCCTAGTCCCAGCAGGACATGACAAGACATGAGATTGGATTTATGTTCCCCGTGTTTAAGCTATCTTACTTAGCAGTGCATTGTAAACATACCCTAGGATATCAGAGACATGCACACAGGACCAGTCAACAGAATACTGGATTTACAAGAAACCCATGCCTTTTTTGGAGCCATAATGAGATGCCTGGCTGGAATACCGTAAGGTATTTAGTGTGATACTTCTCTTTTACATCTAAACAAGTAAAACACTCGTAATTTCTTCTTGAAGTAGAATTAATATAAAACAAATAAAGTTCAGATAGCTTTAGAGAGCCCTATCATATCATCATGACGTGCACAACCTCCTTCTAACAAGACAGTCTATTGCCTTCAAAATAAAATTATTTTGGCATGTCTAATGCTATGGGACTTTCTAAGAGGTCTTCACTACAATTGAAAAGCAGAAATGTAGTCCAGTTCAAGGTAGAAGAGTGTAGTTTGGTTGCCCCCCCCCCCCCTTATCTGTCAATTCTTGACAATGCCCACTCCAGGTACCACAAAGCCCATATGCTCCTCCTTGAAATGTCCTCAAGTCACCAGCACAGTCTGGTGAAGGATCTCTACGCTGCCCTCAGCATCTACACTTTGGTAAAATCTGGGCAGGTCTTCTTGTGTTGCTAAGTCTGATACGCTTATTCCATGCTGGAACTCCAGTTTGCAAATGCTACACAAAATAAACAAACAAATAAAATGATCAGGTTTTCTACACTTTTCTGGGGTACCAGGGAAAAGAAAAATTAAAGCAGTTCAAGTTTTATCAAAACATTTAACAATTCTCATTACATTCTTATTTACTGACAGGGGTTTATAGCCAGAAGTAGTTATATCTGAGCCCAAAGGTCATTATAACCTCCATGTTAATCCAGAAGCAGTGCTGAGACTTTGTCACTATCAATCCCATTTCAGCTAGAGAAAATATATGGAAAACGTTTACATTAAGGGCAACACTTAAACATATTAATTTATTTAAAACTATTTACAGTCAGAGAAATGCCATATAAGGGTCTAACTGGGGCAGGTTCAAGATACACAGATGGTAAAGCATTCAGCTTTGAATAGTCTTGAGGCAGGAGATTCTATGTATAGAAACACATATTCTGTGTAAGTGCTGTGTGTTTCTCAAGGGTCCTGCTTCCTCCAATATGAACTTTTAATAGTATTTTCAGTAACAAGGAAGTTACCAAAGCAAATGTGTGAGCTGAAAGCTTCCTAGACCTGATCCTTGTGAACTTCTTCCTATCACTGTTAAAAATGTACTGAATTTAAGAAAATAGACTCCTATTAAGAGGTCTAAATTTTTAGACAAGAATACTTATGCTTAAGTCATTTTGGATCACTAAAGGCTAAATATGTTTTAATTCTGTATTCTTAGTCACACCACTGCTGATCTTCATTAAGAAATGAAGCATGTATTTTTCATGTTTATCTTCATTTAAAAAAACTTAAGTTCACAATAAATGAAAAAAAAAAAAAAAGTTTAGAAGGTTTACCCAGGAAGATCAAATTACTTAAAATGGAGAGAATGATTATAAGTTGTAATCACAAAACCACTGAGCTACATGAAATGTTACTATGGCTCCATCTCTATGGTATTATTGCCCAAGCATTACATTAATAACATGTCAAAATAAGCCAATGCTCCTTAATCATATTTCCTCAATAGCTGATGCAAAAATAAAAGCAAAAAATTTCCCAGTGTTTCTCTTGACCCAGGATGTCATTGTAATTTGATGAAACACTCATGCCACAAAAGAATAAACACACCCTTCCTTCTCCTTTTACTCAAGAAACCAAAAGCAGAAGCTAATAGGCGTTATGTTCTGGTGAGTGGAGCAGTAATTAGTTAAGAGTGATGTGTAACATGTTTGGGAGTAGAGCTGTGCAAATAACAGAATTTTCAGTGCAGGTGAAGCAAAGTGTTTCCAATTAAAATGATCAGACTTGCTGTTGTCTTTTTAGCCATTAAGCTCTTTTAACTAATGTTACTATGATTTAGCTCAAAACGATCTTCAGGAATGAAAAATGTAGGTATGTCTAAATCTGAAATATTCATGCTCTGCTTTATCTAAGTTGTGAAAGGCTGCAACTATTGTCTGAATTAGACTTGAACTAGAAAAAGTTTATCATCCCCAGCATTTTTTTTTTTTTAGGAAATTAAAACACTCAGTCAGTAATATTTAGGGCTCTTACTCAGATTGGGAGCTTTTGCCAACAGTTTACTGAAAACAAGAAATGGTACGTGGCAGATCATGAATTGAAAAATTCCTGTGTGTTTCTACAGTAACACTAGTGTTATTTTCCATTTTGCCTGAAAGAAGATGTAGATGACATTACGTTAAAGGTTACTTCAATTAAAAGGCATGTCTGATTTTAATTTTTTTTTTTTAAAGAACATGTGTAAAATGTAGGTGGGAAGCTCAGACCTTTCTCTAAGTAATATTATGTTAAAAGTTCTTTTCTTTTTTTTTGGTTTAATTGCTTATTAGAAATACCTTCCATCAAAATATTTCTGGTTTGCATCTTCCTCAACTCCCCCACCTCCCCCCAGCTAAAACACAGAGAGACACATCTGCCTTCCTAAAGCTAGGTAGGCTTTGTATTAAAGATTGAGAAACATTACTATGATTGTTAAAGGGTTAATAGGACAGATAAATATTTTAATATGTCTTTAACTGAATGTTGTAGGGATGAAGAAGTCAATACAATGCTCATAGTCATGGCTCTCTATAGTATGTCGCCCTGAGACTTTTACAACCCTCAATAACAAATGCAACTCATACCTATAATATGTTTATGATGGCTATTAATCCTTAATCTAATTATAAATGGGACCTTTATAAAAAAAGTGTCAGAAAGGCAGAACTTGCAGTTATGAAAGTAAAGAGGAAGATAGTCCCATGTGTTTAAAGTGTTTTCTTCTGAATGTATACTTCCTTGAGGCTGCTAAAATTGCAACTACGTGCAGCCAGTGTGATTTCTATGTATCCTCTTAGTCTTCATTACTTTATAAATTCAACAAGCATTGTAAACAAACAAACGACTTCCGTAAATAGTCATGGCCTACTGATTTTCTCCTCCTTCTGCTTAAATGGTA
The DNA here is from genome assembly GCF_034619465.1 of Leptosomus discolor. Lineage (NCBI taxonomy): Eukaryota > Metazoa > Chordata > Aves > Leptosomiformes > Leptosomidae > Leptosomus > Leptosomus discolor. The sequence goes on from NC_141403.1 coordinate 12,789,984, forward strand.
TAAGTCATATCATAATGTACATGAAATTGTAATCATGTGCTAATTAAAAATAGATGGTCCTGTGGGGAACTAACAATAAGTTGTATAATATTAAACTAACTTATAGGAAAAATGGTTAGGAATCAAATTCAACACAACTCAGCTTTTAATGGTATTAATAATGCATTATAAAAAGTTGTCTCCCTGTCAATATAAGGATCCCTGAATTAGTTACCAAAGGCATTCATCCAATAAACTCTGTCCTGCGATAACTTTCTAGGGATTTCCCCTTGCTAATTGCTCTAAAGTATTTTCTTAAGTTACAAATTACTGTAATTTGTTCCATGACAAAGCACTCATCTTTTGTGAATCGGTATGGGCCTGAAGGTCCGTTTGCATGTTCCTTTTGCAGGAATTTACTAAGAATATGAGACTCTGAATAACATTTAGAAGAAAAAAAAATCCTGTTTCTAATTTTTTCTCCAACATGAATTTTCAGAACACAGTAACAAATTAGCAATGCAGATTTAATGGTAGTGGTTTTCAGGCTAAAATGTCCAGTCTTTTCAGGCAAAGTTCTGACTGTAAGACTATTTCTGTATTTCCTAATGACTTTTAAATTGTATTTTAACCTAATCACAAAACTGGCATTGGAAGAAGTAAACACTTCCTTCAAAGCACTTAGAACATTGTCACTATGTTGATGGATTCTTCACTGGTCTGATTATGTTGTATAGGATAATTGAATCAGTTGCAGAAATACATGAAATGTTTCATGCAGGACACACCCAATAGGGTTTTTTTGTTTTGGTTTGCTTTTTTTTTCCTTTTCTACCAAATTGAAGAATCGGTTATTTGCACAGCATTAATCCCTGCCATCATCTCCATCTCGTGATGTTGGATTTACACTAGGACTGTATTAGGTTTGCAAAGAATGGATTAGGATAGACCTCTTTCTAAGGATTAGGCTTGGCTTTCACAACAATTTTGTAGAGAAATATATTCCACTTGGCCTACAAATTGTTTGTGCTATGGATAATTAAGTGGCCTTCTTTATCCACATCACATGGTTGACTTAAATCTGTATAAGCTGAGGGATCCAATGTCCACCTATCATTCAGAAAAAAGTATGCCCAATAATTCAAATCCCATATATAGTTGCCACTGCTAAAACAATAGCCTCAATCTCTGTTATTGGGATGCTTTAAACCCCAAAATAGAGTCATGTGCCAGCAAATAGCATCCTTTTTCCCCCCAGATTTTATATCTGAAGAAAGTATAGCTGTGTTTATGACAAAGAAAGAGAGAAAAGGAAAAGGAAAAGAGGGAGAAAGAAAAAATGAAAGCTATATAAAAATGGATAGCCTTGAGGAAAAGCTTAGAGAAAGAAAACTTTGAAAATTGAATACTGTTTAGTAGATCATAGCTCCTGTTGTTTGATTCACCTGTTTTCAAGGAAAAAGAGCTTTGTATAGGCTTTCACAATAAATGGTTTTCATCAAATATCTTGAACATAATCATTTTATCTTAATAAAACTCAGACGTAAAGCTACCAGGTCTGTCTACTTAGATTAAAAAGTGTTGATATGTATTTCCCACCCTCCGCTATGTAGATCTGAATTTTATTTTCTGCAGTGGTTACACTATAAGGACATTACAATTTAATTGAACATGTATCTCTAGTGGTAAAGAAGATAAGTTTTTTCTTTTTTTAAAAAAAAGCTTACTATGAACTGATAAAAGAAATCTAAACTTAAAATTTACTTATTAATCACTCATTATTTATTTAGGGTTTTTTTAATTTTATGTTTTAATTAAAGGATACATTCTGTTAAAATGAAAATAAATAATTTATAAACTCAATCTCAATGGATATTCCTCATTCAGGTTTCTAAAAAGCTGGATATCCAACAACAACTTTCAAGTAATAGGGTCATGGAGCTGCAGAGCATTTCAAGGTCAAATATGTGATAATTTTTAATAATAGCTTGGTTTTAAATTCACTTCCATCTTAAACATAATGCCAGATGGCATGGTAAATAACAAGAGGAAAAGTAAGCATTTTGCACAAGCTGACAGTCAAAAAAGTATGTATTGCTGTAGGCTACAGAAGGGACCCTTCTTAGCAGAAACAGAGCTTAAGAATTAACAGGAAGTGGAAAGGATTTAATTTGTTTTGTAGATAAACTAGAGCTGTTTAGTGTTGGCTAACCTCAGAAGGGAGGTTTTCAAAGGCACAAAGTCAGTCAGAAGCCCAAATCCCATTCTTTGGAAGTCAGTAGCTCTTAGGCACCAAGCTGGTACTGATGTCTTTGGACCTTTCCCAAGTGCCAGATTCTGTGAGATGTTGAGCACCAATCAACAGGAGATCCGCTGCTCAGCACTTCAAGGGATCGAGCCCACAATGTCTGTTATGGCATTCACCTCACATCAAAGGGGACTCAGTTGCTGCATAATTGATATTGTTGCTTTAAGATAATGCTTTACTTCAGAAGGTTGTATTTTGTCTTAGTACATATTATGTCTCATATCCTCACTTGGGGTTTTAGTCTCTGCACTTGCTGTGGGTTTGACATGTCTTAACTTGATGAAAGGAGTTTATTTTCTTAGCTTTAATGGATGTATCATCTCCTCTTTTAGCTTTTTCTCGTACATTCATATGAAAAATAGAACACAGAGAGTTAAAAAAAACCAAACTATCCTGGCAGTCTCCTATACAGAAACTACTTCAGCATTATGCCAATAATGAAACTAATGTACAGTGTCAAGTGCTGTCACTCTCAAAGGCACAGTGAGCCTGACGTAGACAGCAGGGAATAATGGCACTTCTTCAAAAACTGACAAAGGAAAAATCACATTCATTATGTATACGCATTGATAAATATAAATTTGACTGAATGGGAGAAGTAGTTTTAAAAATGTAATGCTGCATCTTGTATGACGTCCAGCTAGTAACTTAGGCCTTGTTTCAGTAGAAGAAGTATTTGTGCTGAGCTTTGAACTTGTACGGAGTCCAGTCTTATTCAGCAAACCGTACACTTAAGAGTAGCTCTGACAGTACAAAGAGGCACGTACCATCTTGTATTTGCAGAGAAGTAGGAGCAATACGCATGATCAATTTACAGGAGTCAGATTAGGAGACATAATTCTCTAAGCTAATTGGAGTATTTCTGAGCATGTGAATTTGCCCCAGATTCTAGCACAAGTAATGGAGTTTCAGTATTTGGGATGATGCCCTTCATCCTGATCTTCAGTGCTTTCTTATAACCCTTTAACTTCTGATAGCAACAATTCCAGCCTTCCTTGTCCTTTCTGCTAGGAATTGTTCAGCCTGTGAAGCCAGCACACGATTGCATTTCCCTTTTTAGACCGGAGGGACATATCTGCGGAGTTCCCTGCTTGCCCCATCACTCCTGCTAACAAGTGCTCCATTGTGAGGTTGCTTTCATCATTGTTTCATTGTAAGTCACAAACTTGTAGCAGGTTGGTGGGCCCTATTAGTAAATGTAGAACTAAGCTGTACAGTCAGTATTAGTCTATATCAAGCATTCCCTCATTTTTTGTATATAGCAGGCCAAGATTTGGCTCTCAGCTGATTTTGGAAATGCTCTGATGTGTTCTTCTCTAATTTCTGCTTGAGGAGGGAAGTTCCTAGGTTTAGAAATAAGTGCGGAGAACTTATTGCATTTGTTCTCAAAAAATTCTCTTGCCCAAATCCAACTTTGTTCACGACATCCTACTCAGATCTCATCTGTTATTTTTGTTGCGTGCTTTGAAGGTCCATTTGCAAATATTTCTGGATTCACAGGTGAAATAAATTATCACTGTCTCATCCGTGTATCAAATACAACTCTGAACCACACCATCAACCTAACTATGCTTCAGCCACAAATGTGCAATTGTCATTCCAGGGGATCTAATTCTGTGTCCGTTGCTGTTGCTGCACTGGAGACTGATTCTTGCAAAATGCATGAAATATTACAATTCACACAGAGAAATAATGACAGAAACGGGGGGGGGGGGGGGGGAGGGGGGGGGAAGATATTTCAAAAAAAAAAGACAGTCTTCTGTTGTGGGATAGTTCCAAATTCCCCAAATTCCCACACCCTCTATGTAACAACAATGGCTGTCAGGCATTCTAGCACTTTGTATAATTTTTTGCATTTTGTAAGTAACCATTAGCACAAGTCATGAAGCTTGGAAATCACATATAAGTGACTTGTAAAATTTCACTGTCTCCTCCCAATTCCTTTAAGAGTTCTACGTACATTTTGCCAATGGTGAAAGGTGGCACAAATCATTTGATTAGGATTTGAATTTATTAGCACCATTTCACAATTTCATAACCGCAGATAGCAAATACTTTCATGATTCCAGCTACCTTCTGTTAAAAGTATTGAACTGTATCCTCCCTTACACATTTCTGAAAAAGACAGCTCCATCATGACAGTAATATTCACCTAATATTTCTGATGCTATAAGTAGTACTGTAAAGAGAGCTGTATTAAACTGATAGAAAGCTATTTCACCCATTTATAAAATAAAGTAATTTTCAAAATTTGTGCCCTCTAAGAATGTTAAATCTTCCTGAGCTGAGCGTGCTGTGAGAACTCTGAAATATTTTATATTAAAAAAACAGATTGCAAACTTATAAAGGGCATATCTACAAAAGTAGTCTACCACTTTATTTCCCAGCTTCTCATAGCGATAGTTTTGTATTCTGCATCAAGTTAAAAATGGAGATGGGGAAAAAAACCCAAACCATCAGAATTAAATCAAAACAAGTTACTAACTTAACACTCACAAAAATGCTTTTACTTAGAGCAGCAAACCTCAGGTCTTCTATTTTTAGAGCCAAAGCCATATAAAGAAGCATTACACCAATGTATGTAAAGGAATAGTGGGCACTGATGATATGTGAGAAAGTATCATAGGTGTCATATTCATTTATTTTAGTATTTTTAGTACTTGGACTAATGGAGAACTTGCTGCTATAGAATACCTGTTCGAAGCCAATTTACCTCAGCCACTAATAGTGCACATATATATATACTGAGAATTTCAGGAAATATGAGTACAATAAAATATCCTATTTAAGAAATTTTATTTGATGAACTTAGTGATTGAAAATTCTCCAAAGGGTGGAATTTGGTTTATGTATGTAAAAGTTAATAAATTTATGTGTAAAACTTATCTAAAAAATGGAGATAAAATTTTCTAATGGAAAAACCTATTTTGACTGAAATAAAAATATTCCATGGGTTAGGGTTGATTTTAGTGTTGACATTGCTTTAAAAAAAAATGAAATGAAAGGTTTTAGTATTTCATTTTGCCTTTGATTAAAATGTGTTGTTCCAGTTTTGCCAGTTAAATGCATTATCTTGACTTTTATGATATAATATTTCATTATTATATCTAATGTCATATATTTGATTAGGGTTCATCTTATCAAAGTGACACAAAATTATTGTTGCCACTTAGCATATTTTAGACCTTATCAGTGTGTGTCCAATTCTATTCCCCCATGCAACACTCTGCGACTTTGACCGAAACCATTCCTGAAGCCCACGCGCTGTGGACAGCCTGCCCTAATGCCGGTGGGCTGTAGTCCTCAGAAGCCAGGTGTGCTGATGGGTTGGAGCACAGGCTTTGAAGCTACACATACAGGTTAGCTACCGAGCTTTCCTGATGCTCTTCAGAAGAACAACAAAGGTACACTTCTTGGTGTTTCGCTCACAGGATTAGGGCTTTTTTTTGTTGATTTTTTTTTTTAAAAAAAAGGAAGAAAGAAGAGGTGGGAGGGTGAGAGGGGAGAGGAGAGTTTCTTACCTTTACTAATTTTGTGTTACTGTGTTAACCTACTGTCACGGTTTGAGGCTGGGCCGGCCACTAACGAATGACAGACGCTCTCTACTAACCCCTCTCCCCTCCCAAAAGGGAAAAGGAGAGAGAACAAGGGAGAGAGACTTTACGGTTTGGAAAAGAAAACTAAAACAGCTTTAATGGAACAATAACAATAGAAGAAAAGATAAGAATAAGAATAAGGAAAAAATGAAATATATACAAATATATACAAAACCAATACCGAACACAACTCCCCCCCTCCCTGATGACAATACGTCACCACCACACTGCAGGGCTGGCACTGGGGCAGTCCCAGGCTGGACTCGGCAGCAGACAGGGATGGGATACAGGAGCTGGACTCAGGCACTGGATTCAGGGATTCACGGATCAGTCCTCCTCAGATGTCGGCCATCGAGGAAGAGACGAAGAGAGTGAAGAGACGAAGAGAGCGAGACCCTCGTGATCTCTCAGCTTTATACTGAATATGACGTATATGGGATGGAATACTCTGTCGGTCAGGTTTGGGTCACCTGTCCAGTTCGCTCCTCCCTGTAGGTGCGACCCTTTTCACTCCTGGCACCCCAACATGGAGTACAAGATTTAGCAGTGACCTTGGTCGCCATAAGAACAAGTATAAGCAAGGGCCTCTCTGCATACCATTCCTTGGTACGAACTATAAACACCAGGCCTTATCACTGCTAGGAGCAATCACTGTCTGGAAAAACAGGCTGCTGTTTCAGAAAATGCTGTTAGTTAGAGGAGACTTAACTGAAAAGTTAAAAGCACTAAAACAGAATTAGTTCTGATTTAGCCCAAACCAGGACACCTACTATTCAAATTCTTGCCAGCATCTTTGGGAGCATTATTGTGTATCCTCCTCCATACATCCTTTACGTGTTCATAACAGAATGCCTTCCTGAGTGTCCTGACTGTGAGCAGACTGGTATATACCATGTTCTTCGTTATTTTCAGTAAAACAATTTCAACAAGAAATACTTTCTCAAGACTTCTTTATCATTGAACTATTGGACTTATTGCTGATTTATGCCTGTCCTGTTGACAACTTCCCATAAATATGTGCTCTTCCTCTGTCTCTCCTTCAAAAGTGGTAGTCTCTCCAAGTGACGTTTCCTCCTTTCCCATTATTTAAAACATTCATAACCAAGTACTTTGTTAAAATATGTCTTGCTGCTCACAAAAAACTTGACAGTAGCTAGACAGCTGTGCCCACTGCTTATCATCACTGCTGCTCATAATTTTCTAATTATTACCTTATGTTCCTCTCATCTGATGGGTTCCTATCCTCTGAAAGCACTATCAGGACATCTTTTTGTTTTCTTTTTGCTATATAGAAATTTATTTACCTACCCAGACACGTAGCTATATATTTTCTGTGAACATTACTGCACTATGAATAGTTAGTGCTGAATAAGAAAGGTGTGGGGGGAAAAAAAAAAAAAAAAGGATAAAGGGAGAAACTTGGTGGGTATTTTCAGCATTTCTTTAGGATTTTCCTGTGATGTAACTGACCAAGCTGAGGTATACTAGCACTAAACTGTGCTAAATCAAGATGTAGAGGAAGCTGCCTGGCTTCCTCGAGAAGTTTGCGCTGCCGTTATGCAGTATCTGTGCTAAAGATACTCTGTTCTGTCTGACTTTATGAATTGAATAATCCTCCTATTTTTCCGCAGCAGAGCGTGGGAGGCTTAACAGGTCAAATCAAGTAGACCTCCTTGTAGAGTCAATCTCCTACTAAGTGCTTAGGTTACTGAATGTGCAAGCCAAGAATTCTTTTTTTCAAATTCAGCAATAAATTCCTTTTTAGTACTTGCATCCCCTGTGCATACAGAACATGAAGAAACTCTTCACCAAGTTCCCCAAATAAATGTGTTCTGCAGAGTTTGGTTTGAAAGGCTGTAAGGACTGACTTTCACTGTTGTCTGGGATATTTGCCTTTTTCTTACAAGGTACAAATGATTGGCAGCTCACTAAAAGCTGGTTTATTGCAAAAATAATGTGTCAAATAGCTAAAAAGTTTCTGTAGCTTTTGGTCAAACAAGCTGTTCTGTTCTACCATTAAAATGAATGCTGTCAAATACTGAACAGTGTTTTGACAACAGTGTAATTTTTCTTCATCATCTCAGATCATTTTGCTGCCCAGATACATTTTGTTAAGACTTTTTCAGTCTGTTCATAGAAAGCATACTGTAATCTTCAGAAAGTATTTTCTAATTCAAAATTGCTCTGAGAAATATTTTCCATTGAGAGAAATAAATCCAGTCAGTTACCTAATAAATACGGATAGCAAAACAACACTGAAAGGAAAATGCATTTGCTGACGATCATATTTGTTTATTTGTTTGGGTTTTATTTATTGTCACCACAAGCAAAAAAATTAAATAAACTTTACAGAACTGATGAAGTTTATCAATGGATAGTCAGCTAACAGAATAATTGTTAAAGAGCTTTAAAGACTAAAATGTTCTGATAAATAGAGAGAAATATACAAAAATCCATTGTTTGTATTGTATTCAAACACCTTGAATCCAACTGACCATAACAAGTTTTCTATTAAGTGAAAGTAAAATGGCTAAACTGATTTGGTTTCTCATATTCTCTTGTTACATTCCCATTTTATTCTGTTCCTCTCTCTCTGCAGGGAAATCAATAATTGATCTAAGACTATGAACAGTGTTTTATGTGAATGAAAGATTTCCAAATTACGATGATATACTTGCAATTTTCAACAAATCATGATCTGCTTAAATAAGTTTCTCCTTTCATTATACACTGCTTTAAGGTGTTACTGACAATGTCTTTTTTTTCCTAGGCCTTGAAACAGCCATAAAATTATTCTTAATCTCACACTTGGAAGTGGTCATCATGTGAGAAACAGTTATTATGAGAGATCCTTTATCTGCCATGTAATCTCTAAAAACTTTATAGCAGAGATGAAAATATTATTGATTTGTGTTTTTTCCTCTAAAATATCAAAAATAAAAATGCATTTAAAGGAATTGTCTTTAAGCTGAAAACATTTCTGTCATCCTTAGTATTTTGCTTTTGGAGTTTTATGAAAACTACAAACATTGCTCTTAAAAAGGAAAGACGAATGTTCAGTTTTTTCTAGTTTCTGTTTCACACAAATCTTTTTTATTTATTTAATTTCCCAAAGGAAGCTGACAGTTTCAATCTAAATTGGCAAATAGTTTTGGCTGAACAAATCTGCTTAACAAATGAGCCATTCAGAAAATGAACATTGTCTGACTCTTTTTCTCAGTTGTCTTTTCAACACGTGCATCATACATCTTTCTTTCAGAACCTGCATATGTCAAAAGCATTTTCCTCATGAAGAAATTTCCCAAAGTCCCACCAACTCTATAAGATGCATATCACTCTCAATCACCTCTCCTGCCTCTCACATTTCGAGTGAGAGGCATACACACATGTACCCAGACACAAAGTGAGACCGGTCTTCCATTGGTTGAGAAATTGTCATCAAACTGGCTTTATCAATGCACCTGATGATAGCTTTCAAGCTATGATATATGACTCAACATGTTGGAACTGAAGCAGAAATGCTGACAACCATCTATCTACCTTTGATTTCCAGAAGCTGTGTCACAAAAGAAAATATTATAGAAGATAAACATATAAACTTAAATCTATTTTACTGTTCCTGTGTTGAAAGTTGAGACAAAAGATGTTTCACCTCAGGTCCAGGTATTTAGAAGTATACCTTGCCTCTGCCTTCATTGCCTCCTTGCAGTGCCCAAGCAACCACAGTTCTTGAGCCTGCTGCAGCCTGTTGAGAAGATTCCTAGCCAGCATTGAAACCACCAGACCAAATATCACTGCAGCATCATGTGGAACGAAAGAAAAACATACTTGCAAAGCACTGGGATTATTTCTTGTGCTTCCAAAGTCTAGCTGTTGCTTAAGCCTCAAGCTTTATACCTTGCACTTCTGTCGTCTCAGACCAATTTGTACACTTTTGGTTGAGATGTTCAGGTTACTGCACTGTATAAGGTGTTGGATTAATAAACATCTAGATTGTCTTTTTTTTTTTAGCTCTCAGTCTTAGCACAGGCGGGCTCCCCTTCCCCTGTCCCCAAGCCCCAAACATTTGAGAGCTTCAGACATGGAGATCTTTCTTCCTCATACCAGAAGACTGTTTCAATTCTGTCTCACTAGCAGAGCTGAAAACCTACAGCACCCTGTGAGCCTATGATGTAAACTGTACCTCTTACACTATTCGTTGGTTGACTATTTGTCAGGCAGCTGGTAGTCATCCGTTCACCGCACTTTTTTGTTATTTTTGTAGCATAGGAGAGGAGACTGGCTTCATTCCAGCCATCCAGTTTTTACCACCCCACCCCACTTGGTTCTGCTGCAGTCTGCTCTGCCATTAATCACATTAGGGTTAATTGTAATGGAGAATCAAAAAATGCTTGCAATGAAAATAAATCCAGGCAGGAGCAAAAGCTGTGTTCATTTTTCAAGAAAGTAAGAATGCGATGGGCATAAGAAAGACAATTTTGTGAGGATTTCCTTGAGGAGGATTGCCAATACTTCACTTGAAAATTGTGTTTTAAAATTCAAGTGGGATTAAATATTCTTTTTTAAAATTAGTTTTAGGGAGTGGCACAAAGCTCCACAATAAATTATCTGGTTGTACTGAATTTCACTTACTCTTAATCAGTTCTTTTTTGAACGTTTGCTGGAGGGACTGACTTTTCTGTAGTCTACACATGATGCCATGTTGTGCAGCTGTTATGGGTAGGATGCACAGAGCCTTCTTGTCTGGGGGAGTTCTTAAGCACCGCTGTAACAGGACATAGTGTAGCAATTGTACTGCAGTCTGAGAAATCACAGAATCATAGAATCATTAGGTTGGAAGAGACCTCTAAGATCATCAAGTCCAACCGTCAACCCCACACCACCAAGCCCCCTAAACCATGTCCCAAAGTGCTACATCAACGTGTCTTTTGACTCCACCACTTCTCTGGACAGCCTGTTCCAGTGTTTGACCACTCTTTCAGTAATGACTGCAAAGAAACTGTGGAAAAGAAAATAAAAAAGATCAAGAGAATTACAAGGAAAAAAATACAGTAATGGGACCTTATGCTCCATTTATAGGAGAGAGTAGGATGAAGGAGAAAAGTATGTTCGAAAGTAGTTTTAGGATTTAGATTTCAATGTTTTCAATGTTTAACTTCTTTCTCTGCTACAGACGTTTTTCCACAACTTTTAGTCAAAACATTTGTGCACAGATCTGCAAGTATCTAGGCACCTGCACACAATAAAGAACATGTGAACAGTCAAACCAAGTCAGACCTACTCTAGGTGGTCCTGCTCTGGCATGGGGGTTGGATTAGATGATCTTTCAAGGTTCCTTCCAACCCCTAACATTCTGTGGTTCTGTGATTCTGTGATTCTATGATCTGTCTATTCAGTACCCATCTTGTAGCTGCAGCCATTAGCAGATTCTAAAGAAGCAACAGAACAGCCAGACAAGCACATAGTAGTATTTGCATTGTATCTTTCAATATTCTTCAGGACTTTGTGATATTCTGGGGTTTTTTTTGAGAATTTTTTCCCATTAATGAATGGTTTATGAATCTGTGTACTATATAGCCAGGACATCTGCAGTTTGTTTATGCATTGCATGAACCATTCTTTTTCCTTTGGCAGGGGATGAGGGTGGGGGGTGGCTATTTGTTTGGCGAATTTTTTTGATGCCTAATCTGGCTTCCCTTTCCTTCAGACAATGCCCACTTACTCCTGTATTGATAGTGACGGTGGTCAAAGAAACCTTATTTGCCCTTTCCATGCCACTCCTCATTTTATCAACTTGTGTCAAGTTTCCTTCTATATACCTTTCTCTGAACATTTCTTCAGTTATATTTCATTCTTTTGATGATGACAGACAATAGTGAGAGATACCAACCCTCATTGGTCCAACCATCCAACCTCTTATGATATTTGGTGCATGTCTATTCCCAATTATAGAATGGAGTTAATAAAATTCCTTCAATTTTCAGTGTCATGTGGGAATAGATACAGAAAAGAGCGTGAGGCCCTATGGAAATGGCAACTACATATGCCCCACAAGTCAGAGATAATAAGGTGAAAGATAGTTCTCAGTGGGGTGATGTGGATGATGTAACTGCTTGTAATGTGCTCTAGAACCCATGGGATTTTGTGGCAGTACAGTATAACCTGCTTCTTTTTCCTTCTAAATCACTCACAACATGTAGTCAATCACTCATATACATAGAGCTTTGCCTTAGAGTTATCGTTTTCACTTATGAGAATGAAAAAGGTAACAAAACCAAGCTTAAAGTTATATAAAAAAAAGTCATTACCAAAGATACCACAGCTTTTGTAGGTATTAGTCTTATACACAAGGCACAATGGGCAAGAGACCTTTTTTTTTTGAAGGGCACCTGAGCGGCACGAGCTAAATTAATGTATTAGCCTACTGAATTCTCAAAATGCACTTTAGCATATAAAAGCATCCATAGTAATATGTACCTCAGTATCTAGGTTTCGAAGCACATGTTCTAACTACAAAGTTAGAAAAGTAATATGTGTCTAAATGGCTGTCTGCAAACACAGCTATGAATTTTATATGTGAAATAAATGTATGTACAAATATGACTACAGTATTAGTGGCCATTTCTGAAAACCTGGCCCTCATAACCGAAAGAAATCAGATTGCAAACTGTTTTCTCATTAGGTTATGCTACCATTGAACTAGCTTAATACATTGGTATTTATTTCAAAGGAGGAAGGGCTCAACATATGTTGCTGCAATACTGGCAATAAATATCAAGTCCCCAGAGCTGAATTTGTTGCATTTACAGGTATGTTTTAGAAATATACAAATGTGTATTTGGCTTGTTTTGAAGGGAGAGCAGACAGGGCATATGCAATGCTATAATTCCCTGTATGACTTCTCTGTGTAAATTGGTTCAGTTTGATTGACGCAAATTGATTTCTTTTCCCTCCATTTTTAGCAAATTAGTTTCATAAAACTCATACGCTCTGCTTAGCCCAGGAACTTACCACCTATTGAGATGAATTAACTTCTTATTTCCCAGGGGAAAGCACCTGCATTGAAAATTATCTCAAAGCTATTTGAAGCAAGTAACAGCATGCAGGTCAAGCAGCGCCCTACCTCCTTTTCCCCAGAAATCCATGTGTTCAAGAACTCAGGGACTCACTGACAGAAATCATCAGTGAACAATGCAATACCATACTACAAATCTCAAGGAAAATGTCTGGTCATAAGTGACAAAAACGAAAGACAAAAAGCATAGCTTTTTCTTATTTCATATCAAGAAGGATGTTTTGGGAATGAAGCTGCCTATACAGGAGCAAGTTTTGTAATATGTCACATCAAAACCAGTAAAATGTCATAAAGTACGAAGAACTGCCAGAAAGCAGGGAAGTCCTTTGCACCAACTCCTGCTCCCAGAATTGACAGTCTTTTTCAAGTGACACACCAGATTAAAGAGAATTGAATGAATCTTGGGAGCAGATGTTGGAACCTAAATCTCCTGCTGCTAGCTAAGCACCCTCATTGTTAGCTTCTCCCATCAGACTTTTTCTTCTATTAAGTCTCCTGCATGCTTTGAATTTTGCATTATTTCTGCTGGATAAGTAAAAAGCACTTCTTTCATCCATTTCTTTTTGACTTCCTCTTTCTCCTCAGTCTCCCCACAAGCTCACATTCAGACTTGTTCCCATCCAAACTACTCTACAGCCTGCTTGCAAATAGGACAAGTGGTCTTCAGCCTTCTCTGATTGATCAGAATATTAAACCTCAGTATCTAGGTTTCGAAGCACAGGTTCTAACTACAAAGTTAGAAAAGTAAAGCATAAATAAACTATTCCCTTCACATCTGGCTACATTTGTAAGAAAGTCAAACTTTTCTTTCTTTTATGCATGCTCTGAGCATATTTCTGGTATCAGAATCTCTTAAAGATGCAGATTTTGCTCTGTTCTATCTGAGATAGAATAGAATAGAAGATCAGGTTTGATCCAACTTCAGCACCGTGACCACATGCAGATTCAGACAGTCTGGGCGTGCAAAACTTAAACAGCCGGGTCCTGAAACTGTGTTGAAAGCAACCAGGCAGCATGAAGAAGTTCAAGAGATAGGTGGTTCCTGTAAAATAAGGTTTCTGAGAAGGTCATAAATCAGAAGATTTATGTCTTTGAGAAAAGGAAAATAATGCTTACTGAAGTTCCAGTTTAGTTTTCAAGAGTAAAAAGTGTAGGTTGGGAGTGCACAAGGAGCTGGGAGGGGACACAGCCGGAACAGCTGACTCCAGACGACCAAAGGGATATCCCAGACCGTGTGATGTCATGCTCAGCATGTAAAGCTGAGGGAAGGAGGAGGAAGGGGGAGAGTTGGGAGTGATGACGTTTGTCTTCCCAAGTCACCGTTACGCATGATGGAGCCCAGCTCTCCTGGAGATGGCTGCACATCTGCCTGCCCATGGGAGGTGGGGAATGGATTTCTTGTTCTGCTTTGCTTGTGTGTGTGGCTTTTGCTTTACCTGTTAAACTGCCTTTATTGCAACACACAAGTTTTTCTGACTTTTACTCTTCTGATTCTCTCCCCCGTCCCATTTTGGAGGAGTGAGCGAGCAGCCGTGTGGGGCTGAGCTGCCGGCTGGGGTTGAACCATGCCACCAGCATACAAGAAGGTACACACTACTGAAATGTCTTGTTCTGACAAAGTCACTGCACAAGAGCTAAAAAGTAGCATATTCATGATTCAGAATGCTGAAATTACAACCACAAACCTCTGTTTTTCAAGAAGTTCAGTTGCTGTCATATTCCCCATTCTCCAAGATACATTTCAATGTGAAGCTCTGAATGTTACACTGCTCCTGTTCTAAGGGTATCTATGTTTTCAGCATTTCTATTATTGTCGATTACAGTAACTCAAGAAAAAGGATTAGTTCACTAGCTAATCAAAATTATTAATTATTATACGTTATCAAATGTTTTGTTGAACTGTGATTGATACTCAGTAAAGCTGAACTCCAATATACAGTTAATAGCAATCTGTTGAGATCAATCTGAATTTTTCATCTCCCCAAAGCATTTTAACTATATAACTATTGAATAAATATATAGAAATGTATTTTAATTAAGCTAACCTTTAAAAATCATTCTCAAAACAATAACCAGACAGGAGGGAGACTGCTAGTATGGTGTTGTAATTTCTGTAGAACTGCCATACCAAATCTAATAATGCATGTCTGTGCTGATATTGAAGATTGAGAGCTACAATACCTTTACTGTCTGCTTTTAGGTAATTAGGCATGCATTCGTCCAAGAAAACATATGTATGTGTTCTGTGCAACACGTATTTCTGCAGATGCTGTGGAAAACTAGAGATGTTAGGTTTCACAAGTCCAAACATTTTTATCATCCATAAATTAAATGAGCCATAAATAAAAGGGGAAAAAAACCCCAAGGCATACCTTTAATAACACAGTGTTTTGGCTCTCCATAACACAGCCTACTTTTTAGCCTTTGTATCTGACTATCACCTTTGCAGTGAAGTGCTCTGCTGTTAAAAGCTACTGGACTGCATTTTAAAACTCCTTGGCAAACGTTGGGCAATCCTCTTGGACAGGGAGTCAGTGACTGTCTTCAAATTCTGAGAGTCTTCAGAGCTCTTTTTTTTTTCAGAACATGGGCAAAAGTTTATAAAATTGGTTTTTTTCTTAGAATCTAGTTAATATCTGAGTGCCATGCATGCTCCCCAGAAGGAATTGCTTTCCACAAGCGTGCTACAAAGGTATTATTGAAAGGCATATTTTTCTAGCATGCCTATATGGTGTTCTGATGTAGCAGGATACCTGCAGATGTTAAATGTGGATTAGACTGGCTGAAATGAAGTGAGGGTACACATACTCCTTTCAATATAGAACTTGTATATGTAACTGAATTCTGCAGCTCTCTAAACCACAGAAATGAAATGTGTCACAGTCACATTTAGCTATTTTTTAAAGACCATTACAAAGATGGTTATAAATCCTAGTGTGGATAGACCATTCAGGACCAGCAGTCCAGGGCTATGAACCCTGAAATCATTAACAATGTGTAGGAACTACTGAAGTAGCATAAGGTATTGTTCCTCTTGACCATTCCAAACATGGATGGGATACAGAACAAATATACCTGTGACCAGACGCACTTTTGGTTTGGTTTACGGGTTTGGTTTGTGGTTTTTTTATTTTCCTTTTTATCACACTTGGTGGTATGAGAATGGTTTGAATGAAAGGCAAAATCACTGGATCCTAGTCCCAACTGTGAGCTTTCAAGATATATCCTTTGCTAAATTTTACTTGGAATAAAGAGTAGTTTTCCACATGTTTTACCACTGGGTAGCTGCAGAGATCAATGCACTTGGTTACAGCTTGTACATTCATATCACGAAACCCATTTTACGTTGTTAATAAGAGCAGCCTGACATTAGCTCAAACAGAAAAGCAATCACTTAAGCTCTTCCCATTTGCTTAGTTTTTAAGTGCCAAATGTTACCTCCTGCATAGATATTCATAGGGAAAGAGCCAAAGGTGACATGAAATTCTGTGAGCTTCCCTTTGCAAAGTTTCCTTCAGTCTTTTTCTCTGAAAGGTGAAGTTTTGTGGGCTCTGGAATGACCAAGAGACTATCTCCTGCTTTTCCTTTTTGCTGCTTTTCTGGCCTCTTGTGAGCCATCCCTGTACCTCTTTGAAAGGGGCACAGAAACAGGGCTTCAGTTAAGTCCCACCGAACAGCTGTGACACAGGCATGCCTGTATTTGTATAGATATGGGTGTGTATGACACATATTTGAGTGAAACAATATGTAGTGATCAAGTTAGCAAGATGCTAATAAAGATTAAAGTACATCAAACCAGGAAAACTAAGAAACTTTAGCAAGTTTCACAGGCATATGTAGTGACACAAAGGGACTGGCATTATTTTTGTACTGATCACAGAAATATGGGCCAGAGGGTAGTACAATGTATGCTCCTTAATGCGTACTCCATGCATCCACAGAACTAGGGTGACTGTAAGTCAGCAACCTACATATTCCACAGTGCCTCCCTGCACTCGATGTCAGAGCATCCAGGGAAGGAGCATGGACTGATTTATGTGCCCCGTGTCATCCATGTCACATTGTCAGAAAGTGTTATGGGATACATGGCAAAGCATTCGCACAGGCAGGAAAGGACGTTCTTCACTGCCCAAAAAATAAAGGGAAAAATGTGTCTGGGCCTTCAAAAATGCCTCAGCTGGTGCCTGTGCTCAAAAATCAGTCTAGTCACGGATGCGTGTTTCAGGAGGACTTGCTCCAGTGCACAGGCTGTGATAAATGAGCTGAAAGAACTTAAGAAAGTCTTCAGTGAAAGACTAAAGATTAGGTAAGGGAAATATGCTTGCTTCTTGTTTCATACCTTTGCTCTTTAGGTACCCTGCATTGGGAGAAAAACAATAAATAAAACTTTGAACAGAAAAAGCTTTGAAGGCGTATCAATAAGATATTACAATACAGTGCTAAGATACTTAAGCAAGATGATAGTGAGGTAGGTGTTAAGAAAGACTACCTGCAGATGGGTAGAACTTGGTGAATCCAAAATTGAAGGGTAGGTTTATTTGCTCTACAGTCTTAATATTGATTTTTACCAAAGCTAGCAATGTCCTCTCTGCTGAAGTCTAATCACAGGCCCTCATATGTCATTTTAGTTAGTTTATTGTACACAGATCCTTCAAGATGCTGGTGCCAAACACAGAAATCAACTGTGTTAAAATTTTGTTACATGGGGAAGCTGAGATTTAGAGGTGAGGGTGAAGATTGGGAAGACTGTCTGATTCTATGCAGAAAGGAGCAAAGAAAGCAAATCTCCATCTATATGTAGTGTGTATGTATTGAATGGATATCAATTGTCCCCCAAGGATAACAATGTGATTATGTATTTTGTATGAAACACATTTCTGCTTCTGTACATGCAGGGCAAACTTTTATACTTTAACATTCAGCATTTAGTTTTTGTGCTGCTTTGTTGGTTTTTTTTTTTTTGGCAAGATTAAATATGGGATAGGAGATTTGCAGTATTCCTAAGAAAAAAAAACATATGAAGTTTAATTTGAGAACTGTCTTGATAAAGTAGGGAACTAGAGAGTATTTTTCTCCCATTTGTGCCATTTATCTTCAATAAAAATGCAGGCCCTTGCCTAACACATAATTTATTGTATTTATTCCTCTCACTCGTAACGGGAATATAGTTTTCTTGGATGTTGTCATTGCTGGGTTTTTCCTTTTTTCCTTTGCTCCCTCCTTCCCATCTGTACTGAAGCACTTCCCAGCACAATTCAGCCAGGAGGGCTGGAGAGCAGCTGGCTCCACAGGGCATGCTTTTGCATGGGTTCATTGGTTTTCCTCCCCCTCCCTTTCAGGGGTGATCTCACCATTTTTTAAATGCTAAGTACAATTAAAACCAGGACTAGGAGACTTCAGCTTTCCTCTGAGCAGCTAAACAGTGTTCGTCTTTCTAACACTGCTGGTCTTTATGAAGGTATTATATGGAAGCTCACTTTCAAGCAACTAAAATGACAATATAAATTCAATGCTGCAGCAGTCATTTATCACTTTATGATAATGCCAGAATATACAAACTATAAGATGCGGGCTCAGGGAGAAATCTGAGGGGTTTTTATCATTTATTTATGGACTTATGTAAGATGAGGGAGTAAGTGTTGAAGGAGGAATACAAAGACATTTATCTAGCAGGTTGATTTAGTGCTTCCCCTTCCCTGATCAATGACCTCCCTTATGTTTAGAAGAGACTGAACACTCCAGAAATAAGCGTGTGTCTTCTTTATTAAAACTAGTCAGAAAAATAGGTGGGCTCAGTTATACTGTTACAATTAACTCTGTGAATAAGCTATAATTATTAATTCTATAGCTAATGTGTATGTTACCATAAATGACACTAAGCTTATAAAGGGATACCTCACAGAGTACTGTAGCTGTTAAGAATCTTGTCAATAAGAAAGAGGGTCTCAGGGGCACAAGGATGTGCAGGTTCATGACCCAGATGCAAAAAGAAGCATGATTATTTGTTATTATCAACATTTTAAATAAAAAAATGTTGAAGTATTAATCTGTTGGTATAGATTATAAAAGAAATATATTATTTTTTGGTTTTCATTTTTTATATTTTGTTAAAATAAGCTATTTATTTCCTTCACTGTTTTGTGCAGTTCTAAACTATACATACAAAACTAGGTAGCAACATATGCCATATTCTCCTTTCTGCCAGGTACTAGTCTAATCTCTAAACTCTTTCCATTTATAACAGACTGAAAATAATGAAATCCTCTGTGAACTTCAGGTTGTTCTTGTTTCTTCTCAGTGGAATAGAAGAAAACTCTGCCTAAGGTAATGTAAAGCATAAATATAAATGCTAAATACAAGATCACATTTGTCTTTGTAGGATGCTAGTTTCACTTCTTGCAACTGTATAGTTTATGATGATGATAGCTTGTAGTGTACAAGACATATGTCATACATAAAGCCTTGTGAACATACATACATTTAGCCTGTACATGTAGACTTTTAAAGCAGTCAATATCCAGGGAAGTGGCAGCTGATGTCTGAGATAACACAGCTCAGACTGAACAGAGTGCCCTACTTAACTGAATATATGACTGTCTATAGTTAGGTGTAAGAAGTTAGCTGAGGAAAGCAGAGATTATAGCATGTCCCTATGACAAATCCAGCCTTACAGTGTTTCAAACCCAGAGCAACATCCACCTATGTGTCTACCGCCATTTTAGTTGATAAGTAGAGTTGACAGTGAAACAGGTATCTCAGAAGATGGAAATATTAGTCTTTCTGGATTGCAACAAATTCCACAGGCTGGGTTACAGTGGCCTTGTACACTCTGCAGTAAAGGAGTAATAAATAACTCAAACTGATCCCAGTTCTGTAAGTGCAAGCGCTAACTTGCAAATGCCAAATTGCCTTCGCAGCTTGCTAGTTTTCAAATTGATTCTGAAAATATAGTATGAATAAACTGCTGATATTCCTTCCTTCAGTTTCTAAGCAAACACAAGGAGGTTACCAGAACTTTGAACTATGTGTGATTGCTGGTGCTGAGGCAACTTAGTAGAGGTACAGATATGGCATACCTTGGACTGTATCCGTGACCTTTGGGATTGTATTGGGTGCAAGTACGCAAGCGTTGGCCACAGGGGACTGCAGGGGTGGCCTCTGGGAGAAGAGATCGGGACTGGCCCATGATGAACACAGCCAGTTCCAGCCACTCCACCGCAGGGCACAGCAGAACCCCTCAACTGAGGCAATGGCAACTCTAGGAAAACATATTTAAGAAAGGGCAAAACGCAGTGCAGAAGCTGTGAAAGAGAAGTGAGAATATGTGAGAGAACCAACCCTGCAGACACCCAGGTCAGTGCAGAAGGAGGGGGAGGAGGTGCTCCAGGTGCTGGAGCAGCGATCCCCCTGCAGCCCGTGGTGAAGACCATGGTGAGACAGACTGTGCCCCTGCAGCCCATGGAGGACCACACCTGAGAAGATACCGACACGGCAGCCCATGGAGAACCCCATGCCACAACAGGTGGACATACCCTGATGGAAGTTGCAGCCTATGGACAGCCTACGCTGGAGCAGGCTCCTGGCAGGAGCTGTAGCCCATGGAGAGGAGCCCACACAGGAGCAGGATTTCTGGCAGAACCTGTGGCCTGTGGGAGACCCACGCTACAGCAGTCCATTCCTGAAGGACTGTACCCCATGAGAGGAAGTTCCTGAAAGGCTGCAGCCAGTGAGAAGGACCCACACTACAGCAGTTCATGAAAGACTACAGCCCATGGGAAGGACCCACACTGGAGCAGGGTAAAAGTGTGAAGAGGAAGGAGGAACTGTTCCGGGCTGATCACAACCCCCCATTCCCCTGCACCACTCAAAGGGAAGGAGGTAGAGGGGTCAGGAATGAAGAAGTGAAGTTGAGCCTAGGAAGAAGGGAGGGGGGCAGGGAGGTGAGTTTTTAGTTTTGACTTTGTTGCTCTCTATTCTACTCTGCTTCTAATTGGCAATAATTTAAATTAATCTTCCCCAAGTTGTGTCCAGTTTGCTGGTGATGCTAATTGGTAAGCAGTATTGCCATCTTTATCTTGACCCATAAGCTTTTAATCTTATTTTGTCTCTTTGTCTTGTTGAGGGTGTGTTGTGAAGGAAGTGAAGTGACAGAGTAGCTTGGTGGGCGTTTGGCAGCCAGCCAAAGTCAACCCACCAGAGGGATATTGCTGGAATATTTGTATTAACTACTTTATTTGTTTATAAATTTCCTTGTGGAAGGAATTATCGTGACTGGGTATATTCCTAGTGTGGTCATGACTTCTACTATCTCATAAGTCTCAAGGATCGTCGATCTGTTCCTGAAATATAAAGACAGGGTATTTCAGAAAAGAGGCAGATGTTATAAGGAAAAAGCTGGAAGCATCTGGGGCTTCTTTTCTGCCTCCAAAAGAAACCTAAGCACATTATGAAAAGAGGAAATATTCTTGCTAGAAACTGCAGAATAGCTCAGCTATAAAGTTGCAATGCAGAGCTCAAGAAACACTATGTACACCTTGGCAACATTTCCTTTTCTATAAAGACTGCTCCAGCTCCATTTGAGGCAAAAAGATTTGTTTACTTTCTCTTATGGCATGGGAAAAGATTAAGAGGCTACATGTTTTCTATACTTTTTACTAGTCGTCTTAGGGGATCCTATTTCCCATTCAGAGAAGATATTTCAGACCATGAATATATTATAGACCTCAAGAGCACTTTCAATTTCCTGGCTCCACATACGCACCCTGGCTCTGCCCCAAATATATACCAATAAAAGGTCCACAAATGCAGCAGCATTTCCTGATCTAGTCCCATTCTTATTTGCTCAGAAAGAAAGTACAAGCCCATAGGGCAGGGGACATCAGCAGCATGTGCTCAATCTCAGCACTTAAGGGACCTGGAACCTGGAGTTCCGTGAACATAACTGTAGCAAGAAAGTGCAGACAGTCTTCGGGACTTTGAGGCCAGTAAAATAGTCAGAAAATTTTTAGGTTGCTGGTGCCAAGAGTGGAATCAAGTTCTGTATTCTGGGCACTGAAACTCTCTGTACTTGGTGTGAGAAAAGTCAGTCGCTCTATGCAGAATGAAAATGGTGCGGTGCTCAAAAGTGATGCTGCTGAACTTAGGGAATCATGGGCAGGAGTGAGATGTCACCCTGGGCATGGGGAGGGTTCTCAGGGATTTGGAGAAGCATGTCCATCCATTTGGGATCCGCAAATTCAGACCTCCTACTGAAAGTAAGTGACCATGTTATTTTTTCAAAGAATTGAATAGAGCTAATTTCTGTCTTCAGAAGTATAGGAAAAAGGAGTGGATGTTGTGTTCCTTCCATATTACAGCTTAATGATTTAAATATTTATGGAGGAAATGAGAGCAGAAATACAAGCTATCTAAGTACAGACACAGCTGCACGTGTTACATGGGCTTTACCACCAACTCAAGACCGATGGGAGCAGCTGGTGAGCCCAGACCCCTGGCTCCAGGAAAAAAGGAACCTTCTGTGGCCTCTGAGCTCCCCATGCTGAGGTCTCCCCTAGATGGGGAGACAAACCCAGCTGACTCCATCCTGCAGGTGGGAGCATGCTGGGGATCCATTGCCATCTACTGCCTCTGAGTGCTCCCACAGGGCTGTCCCTCCAAAAGCATGAGGCAACGGTGACATGCCTATCAGCCAGGTGAAGGTTTAGGAATTTAGCTGGCAGGTTCAGGAGGACTGGCCATGTGATCTGTGGTGGCATGAGTGGAGCACTCTCTTATAAAAACATGGGTAACTAGGGTTTATTTTTTGCTGAGAAACTGCCTAGTGATCATTTACTACTGTGTAAAAGGAGTGTGACATAGCCACCTGATTTTTTAAGTCACGCTTTAAAGCGTCAACTACTTTTTGTGTCATCCTCTGGGACCACACATCAGACTGAGCTGCTTTGTGAACTCAGAGGAAAATTTACGTTTAAAATCCTCACAGACATCAGACCGAGCAGTCCAGCTGATTCAAGCCTGCAGGCCTATGGGCAGTCACAACACCTGGGAAAATACGGGAAGTACAAGTGGCCACCTAGAAACTGATACGCTGCTGTGTTACCAGTAAAAGTTTCAGGTATGCAGAAAGTAGAGGGCATGACTTGAGTGGCCAGTCCCACAAAATGAATAAACAAACATTAGGTGAAATGAATTATCTGCAACATTTTTCTGTGCATGTCTTCAGCTCCTGAAAACATACATAAGAACTCTGTTTGCACAGTTTCTTATGGCATCCTCAGAAAAAGCCTTCATTTATTAGATTATTCCCTATTACTATGTTCCCCAGATATAACGACAGGGATTGTTAAATTAGTTTGTATTCAAGTTATTTTTAATTTCTAAATAAATATGTAGTAAGGTACATAAATATTTTTAAAAATGTATTTTATGTCAGATCATAAGAAGTTACATGAAAACGTATGAAAAAAATGTATGTTAATAACATATTTTTTCCACCAACAGTGTGTTTGAAAAAAGAGTAAATTTTTTTGTAAACCAGCTAAAAGAATCCATTTGTTTCAATCTTTACCAACTTTTAATATGAATACTTGATTTTGGCATATTTTGACTGTAATTTCAATGCACATAAAAATATCTTTGTAGGATAGGTGCCACGAAATCATAGAATCATAGAATGTTTTGGGTTGGAAGGTATTTTAGTTATTGCATATCCAGATTCTCCTACTGCATATATATGAAAAAAAAAAAAAAAAAAAAAAAACCACCCAAGAAAAATATCCTACTGTTTACACATAGAATATGAACAATCTCAATAAAATGTTTCATTAGATACATTTATTATAAATGGAAATAAAGCAATTCTTGTTATATTCTCATAGTGTTGCCTTACAAAGGGGAATCATCAGGGCAGCAGGCACTGCTTATGCCCATTCGCTCTGTCCGAGTGTCTCGGCAGAGATGAAGGAAAGCTCACTCCTGGAAGAAACTAATCTCAAAAGTGGCTGTGTGAGGAAATGGCAATTTGGCGATGTAATCAAATTGTGATGTGTTCAGTTAGCAGATGTGCGCAAATAAAGAGAAAACCAAATTTGTGCCAATTGCTCTTTTATATGCTTGCTTGTTTTTGAGGACTCCCTATGATTTTTTCTAATTTGCTTGGTGGTGGTAACATGCGACATGGTTTTTGTACACCTTCCAGCTGCAGCACTGCGGTTTGCCAAGAGATGGCATGATGCATCTCTCCAACAAGATGACTGCCTGGTCATCTCTGAAATAAAACCCAAAATGCCACCCTAGGCCTCATCTCTGCAAAGTTTTAAGCATGTGTTTGGATTTGCATGCCAGTACCACTAAATCACATCTTTCCTGCTGTATTAAAGTCTTTATTGTTTCCACTGTGGCAAGAAAGCATCTACTTACAGGTATGTAATGTCAAATTATTTAGGTATATAATCTGAGTAGGGGAGAATATTCTTGAACTATCATTATAGAACCTGTTCACTATGGTGTTGTCCAAAAATCTAGCCAAATATATTTAATATTATGTGAATATGGTCCTGGACAAATAAGTCAAATTATTAGCTAACACTGCCTTGCAAATATTCAATCCAATGTGTTTCTCATATTTCTTTCTTTCCTTCTAGCCTGCACAGCTGAAGAAAAGTTATAAACAATTACATGAGAAGATGTTACATGAAGTAGTAGTACGAAACAGGAGTGTGAACTGGGCTGCAGAATGGTGTGCAATACATGCTGAATACTCCACAGATGCCAGCACTGGACGTGAGCTACTTCTTGGCTACGTAGTCAAAGGTTGAACATGGAAATTGCAGGAGTTCCCCTTTGTCTGCAAGTTCAGTTCAGCTCTAACCATGGAAGTACAACAGATCCCTCTGTGCCTTGAAATTAACAATTAAAGCTCTGAAATGAATTATTCTTGAGCAAGTGATTTTTTTCAGGACTTTTATCTGATGGCAAGGAAGAAGCTATGGCATTACCTACATGCCCAAAGGAGCATTAGGGGGAATGGATATTGTGTTAGGAGCTAATTTTGCATCTCAGTAGGATTTGGAGGTTAATCTTCAGTTTCAATGCATAGATGGTAGAATATATGTGAAATAGGGGACATGCAATGAAAGATGTTACTGAACTGCAGAAATGTGTGTAACGGGACTAGTCCAGACCATGTGCTGGAAAGTCAGTGAATGCATGGGCCAATGCTACTCAACTGTCACGTAAGGAAAAAAATCTTGTGAAGTCTTCCCAGTTTCTTCTATGTTCCTTATTAATCATATCAGTAGAAATACTGGTACGTGAAGCTGAATACAAAGACACCTGTCTGTTAGGCTGTCCAGCCTAAAGGTTCAACTGCTAAACCTTTTGTCACTGCTTCCCAGAAAGGGGAATTTGCTGTTGCTGTATAATCTTTGCTCTTGATGAACTTATGTCTCACCATAAACAAAGACATCTTGTTTGTTTTGCTGGTTTACTACCTTGTTTTGAGCTTGTCAGGGTTAAGACCATTTAAAGTATTCCAGTTTGGGTTTGAAAAGTCCTGTTTCTTTATCTAATGCCTTGCAGAAATGTAACAGTATTACATCAATAGAAATACCTTTACCAACAAAATCCATAATGTCATAAAAATATGAAGTTAGGTTGACAACATTTGTTTTGTGTAAAGCCACACAGACTGCTAGTAATTATATTGCCTTATTTCACTTTTTCAAGCCATAGTGTTGTTTTCTTTGGGATCAATAATGGGGTTGTCTTGGGTCACCAAGCAGAAAAGTACAAAGGAAAACGGATCAAGGTCTAATCATTCCTCACACCTTCTTCTCCACCAATTACATGAAGTGGAAAGTATCTAGAGATCTTTAATCACTTTCCATGTCAGCCTGATTTGAAGTCTGGACAGGTCTTTGGAGAATGTATGAATTTTTGTGGTATTTTCATGTTCACTGCTCAGACTTCAGTTCCTTCACTTGCAATTGTGGTGTTTCTCAGAGGAGGAATGCATTAAACCCTGGAGAAACAAGAAGTCAGAGGTATTTCCATTGTTTGGACTGCAGTGTAATGACCCTTCGGAGCTGGAAAAGGCTTTGTTCCTGAGAGAAGATGTTCACTGGAAAGGCAGGGGGAATATCATTTACCAGGCATTAACATTTAACAATGATTTCTCTCTCACTTTTCCACAAGCTTAAAAGAATTGATGCTTGTTTGAGGAAAGGGCAAGGAAAAAAAAATACAGGACACTGCTCAATGAGATGGAGTCTATTGGAAGCACAGAGACATTGACAAATGCTTTAAAGATTTCAGGAAGAAAGATGGTCGCTTCTGTGCTCTAACTGACAAAGACTTTGTTGAGATGACATTCCAATTCAATAACTTTGCTTCTCTATCTACAACTGCACTTAAAGTCCAGTTTATCTTAGAAAAGCTACCTTGTCTAGCTGTGAGTTACAGTCAGTTGTTACTATGTCCCTCTACAAGAGGAGCTCTTTATTCGTTGTAGATCTAACTCTGTTAAAGAGGTCATGTATTAAGCAACTTTGTCCTCAGCTTTGGAGCCCAAGAAGCCAGAGTTACTTAGCCATATATGGAGACTAAACCCAGAAGAACCTTCAAATATTTGTATCAAAAGAATAACTTTAAAAAAACCCAACAAAACTAAAACCCAGAAACATTTGCACAAATCTGTGGTAAAGCTTGATTTAGGGTGGCAGAGCAGAAGCAGCAAATCTTTTCCTTTCTTAGTAAGGTTTAGATACTATCCAAGCTCATTTTTTCCAAGCTTAGAATGATCTTTCAAACATCACGTGACTGCAGGGTGCTAAACAGACATGAGCTGGTAAGCCTTCACTTGGCAAAGTGGTAGAGCTTTGTGTCAATATACTAAGCTGGATGTCTTCACATCTAGGGTTAGAAGACTCCCAAACCTTTCTCAGAGAGGATCTTTAGGGTCAGCAGGAAAAGCCATCAGTAGAAGCATGTTACTTTAACAGAAAGATCTCTGGAATTCCAGTCAAGACACCAAATAGTCAGGTGATATGAAGTGACTGGGTTTTGGACTGCAAGATTGCAGCATCACTTGATGCAATATCTCCTCCGGATAAGGACTGAATAAAATATGGAGCATTCATGGAAAAGGGCCATATACTGCAAAAGTCTTTCTCTCCTCTGTGAGATGAGGCCAGCCAATATTCAAGTCAATTTACAAAGCCTTTTACAGCTCTCATGGATGAGACAAGGACAGAAATGATGTCATTTAAGAGACTTCATTATTGTTATATATTCTGATCTACCAAAAAGGCTTTTGTAATTATGCAGTGTATTTTTATAACAGCTTTTATTAGCTTTTTATAATTATACATATGGTATATTGCTTACTTTTTTTTTCTTTTAAGGAACCTGAGTATTAAATATATGCCAAGAATGAATCTTATTGTTAAAGCTTCTTGAACTGCTTGTTTTGCATGCCTCATTTTTTTGACTGTGAGCCTCAACAGATTCAGTCACCATGTGCATGGTACCTCCTAGATCACATAAAACTGTAGGCTGTCTTATTTCTCCAACAAAGAAGCTCACATAAATGCACAGTACATTTGTACTTCTGCACAGCACTAGTCACCATTTCTGGTTTTGTTTATTTCTGATCTTTGTCTTTCCCTTTAAAGCTGAGCAACTGACACATTTGAGAGAAATCGCTCAAAGGAAGCACACATGCTTCCTCCAGTGCCTCCAGGTGATTAAGCTTAAGGCCAAATTCTGCTTCTGTGAGCAGAACCCAAGAAGAAGTGTTTTGCCTACAGGAACTGTGGGAATCTCTCCTTTCTCACTCAGTCAGAAGGTCCTGAGGTATCAAGGCCACAGCTGCTATCACAATGCTAAGCTTGAGGCAGTATAGTTACATAAATTCCTGCGTCTTATCCCTTACGTCTCTCAAGCAACGAAAAAAGCCACTGGTTCCATCTTTTCCAGACCTTTGTGTATTCGGATGCATCAGTCACTGCACACTGATCTGTCCTGGAAGGCTGCTGCCCCCCTAGATCTGTGTGGCCCAGCAGTCCTACTGCACCCTGAAGATTTTTGTGCCCTGAGTGGGCGTGATTCTCTCCCTCACAAACTGAGCAGCTACCGTAATGTAGGATACAGCACTGAATCTCAGTAAATGCTTACTCACCTCAATGGCAGACAGAACTTCCCTTCACACAACCACCATCTGGGTATGATAAATGTGTGTGAAATGTGTGTTTGCCTCCAGGCTTCTCCAGAAACTAAAAAAATATCTGTCAGGTGGATACAGCTGCCTCAAATTCTCTTCCTCCTGTGTGAACTCTGTGCATTGCAGTCAAACTCCTTTTTTGATCACTCTTCTCACAGCTTCTATGTCTTGCTGTCTGGGAGTTCTTCCTGCTCAAGCAGATTAGTACACAACACTCCCACTTCAGGTTCTTCACTATGTCATTGTAACATGCTCTCTTGAGGTAAACTCAATCTAAGTAGTGTGAAGAAAATCAAGACAAATACTTGATTATGAAGACTGTGTCCACTTGTATTTTAACTTTTTTGTTAATAAGAAGTTGACCATTAGCTACTTGCAAATTTGGAACTACATTAAGCACAATACAGAAGATGGTCACCATCAACCAGTACTTAATTAAGCTATTACCTGGTTTTAAGTCACTGTCTTCTCAAACCTCTTGCCAGAGCCCTGAACGCATTCTCCACTGGTGGAGTTCAGTTGGCTGCCAACGGCTGGCTTGCTGCCAGACGTTGTTGCAATGAGGGAGCTGAAGGGAGGCCTCAGCTTGCAGCCATGCAGTGAGCATTGCAGCCATGTCTGTGCTTGCCTATGTACTCAGCCAATGCAGAACCCTGACCTGTGGATTTGACGTCTTCACTTAACCACACTGCCCTTGCTGATCCCATACTTCTGAGCTGCAGCCATACTTTTAGTGGAAGGTGGATGTTCCTCTCTCTAGAATGAACATTTCTCAGAATTTCTTATGGGTATAATGTTTCAGTATTTGGTGACTTTTTAATAGAGAGATGTCTAAATATCATAGATGTCTGAGTGGCAACCAGTCCCAGAAAGAAGGTGATTGAATTGTTGCTATACATTTCAGAGGGTTTTACTCATCTAAGTCCCCAGATCAGTGGAGTTCAGACGGACAGTTTCCTGTTCAAAGCTTTTGCTTCCCCTTTTGCCATCAGCCCTTCTGCTGCTCTTATGTGCACATGAATGTTTAGCAAAGTTTGTTGGCACAGACATATTCACCATATTGCAGTTGGTGTTGATCTCACAAATAATTCTGTTGTGCTCACAGGGAATGGATAATGGAACGGGTGAAAAACATATTCTCATGGAGACAGAAAGCTTAGTATAAAAATGCAGTTAGGGAGCACAGAAAACAGCAGAGTCTCTCTCAGCATAGAGATCACAAAAGAACTAATTTGCCAGAATGCCATTCCAAGCCCATGACCACAGCATTAGTAATGCTGCAAGAGTATGGAGTGCACCTGAGCCCTGTGCTCATTAACCTTTTGGGTTAATGTGCAGCTCACAAACATAAAGGGGCTCTGTGTGTGGTGTAGGAAAATGGAAGGGGAAAAGCAAGCATGAGGAAAAGAAAGGAGTAGGAATAGCTCAAGGAAAAGACAGAGTCCTTTTGATTCCCGAAATGAACTGAGCATTGTTTTTCTCCGATGCAGAACCGTAAAAAAGTGAATGAAGAAAAGCATTCCAAATGAGAAATTAATTCACATATCTATGGCTTTGAATTGAACATATATTTAGATTAGCTATCAACCAGATAATTCTCTGATAAGGAGACTGCTAAACAGTAGAAACATTTGATCTCAGATTTGTCCAGATTCCAGGCCTGATTGTCTTTATTTTCTCATCAATGGCCAAGGTAAAGTGACCAGATGTCTCAATTAGATTGCACAAGTACCAGTTTCTAACAGACTGGCCCAGCGTTCAATGATTTTTCTATTAAGATGCAGAGACATCCTATTGTCATTCTGCCACTGATCTGTCCTCAGTAGAAAAATGGCTGATTCACAGACTCTGCTCCTCCTCCCCTGTATGTTATATCTACAGTAGATGATCAAACTCTCATTAACATAGGGGAGAGTACAGCCTGGCACCTGCAAAATGTTTTCAAATATGACTGCTTAATGTCTCTTGGCAATGCTGGTTGGTAACAGGAAGCCAAATAGTGGTGCAGCCAAGGATACGTTGCATGAGATCTCTATCCCCAGGCATTTTAACTTGGACACAACCTCTTGGAATGCAGCTTCACTTCCCTCTGCTGCCCTGTGCTGGCTCCCATTTTACCCTCTTCAGCACCCTTTTCTGTTCAACACAATCTCCCCTCACCATTCTCTCTCAACACCACATTTTCATCTTCCAGATGGAGAGGCTGGGCCCTTTGCAATGCTAGTCTCACAGATTACAGGAATAAGGAGACTGTTTCTGATGTTACATTTAGACAACATAAAGTGTTCCTGAAATACATGTGATTCAGGTAGGCGTGATCAATGACCAAGATTTTATCTCAGTTAAAGCTGAATCAGGCACAGCAATTAGGGGTAGCAGGCTTCCAATAAGCTTTGTAGAGAGATCTTAATTGTTTACAGACATTTTAATTAAACTAAGACACACAGTGGTGCTAGCTGTCTAAATTGCTATTTAATATATCCTGCTATTTCTAATATTCTGCATACACACAGGGTTTTTTCAATTCCAACAGTCTTTGGTGCCTTTACTTCTTGTTCTAATCAATGTGTGGAAGATGCTATTTGATCACTTTCCATTCAAGAGGTGGCAGCATTCAAAGAAAGCGAGTGCTGCGCAGTGCTATCAGTGCAGCTTTTATTCCATACAGGTTAATCTTGTGAAGAATCTCAGAGTTTTTGATCAGTCTAAAATACAGCACATTTGCTTGAAATAGGACTTTGAAATTGTATCTATAAGTTCTAAATGAGACAGTAATACAAGCTTCTCCAGCTCTTTAATAATTAATGCAATTATGTCATTTTATCTGCGTAGGAATATAGTAAATTAAATCAAAGCAGCATAGACATAAATCTTACATTTTTAAAACTGTTAAGACAGCTCTGAGTACATTCAAATCTTTCTTCTTATACATACTTACTGCAGAAATATAGTATGTTATATTGCTGTTTTCAAACAGAGTGCTTGCTGCTGCATTCACTGAACTCATACCTAATTAATGCTCCCATTCACTTTAGGATCAGAAAGGTCGATCCTGAAGCACTTGACCACTTTGACAATGATTCATGTCTTTGATCTTACATTTTGTCATGTAATTAGTGACAATGAAGTCCACATGAGTCCTTCCAGTTTCATACGAACCTAATTTGTGTGTTGGATTAGGCACCTTGAATTTTATTTATTATAATTTAGACATGCCAAGTCTAAGAACCCCACTTCTAAGTACCTTGACTGTTTAGACCCTAGCTTTGTATTAAGATTTCTCAGTAGGATATTGTTGTTGGAAGAATATTTCTCTTAATTCAGATACCTCCTTATTGTAGTGCAGCATATGGAAATATAAATGACCTTTTGGAAAATGAAGTTTTGCTGCAGTTCATTGCTGACATTCTATTGCTAGATGGACATCTAAACACAAAGCAATTTTTTTTTTAAAACTAAGTAATTAAAAATAAAATCACTAACCTGTTCAAAGCAAGTTAGTATAAGTTACAGGTCAACAACATTTTTCTTTGCCTCTTGTAAGAATGTTGATGGATGGCACAAGTTAATATCTGCACACTAAAAACCACTGCCTGAACAGTTTAGTATCATTAGCAACACCAGTACTATACTTCATATCCCTCGCTGCTCTCTTCTCTTTGAAGGATTGAACTCCTTGATCTAAATGTGTGTAAGTAGTAATAACCAGCAGACTGGATTTCTGCACTGTTGACTTTGCTCTGATCTGGGCTAGTCCCTGGCCTGGGCTGGCTCTCTGCACTCTTTACTGCGTCTCGTTCCCCATCACAGCAGCAGGCAAAGCTGGTGTGTCACCACTGGCTCCCCCCAAGCAAGCACTGCAGCCCTAGGGACCCCGAGTGGGCAGGCTGGGAGGAGGCAGTGCTTCAGGCAGGGACCAGTCTGCTCTGAACCACACCACAGGCTTCATCTCTAATGATAGTTCTTGCCTCAGCCACCTTAGTGCTGTACAGTACCCGACTGAAACAGCGCTGTAGGAGCAACAGAGACTTTCCCTCTTGTTACAGACATGAAAGCTTTATTTTTAGAAAGCTGCTAGCTTTAGAATCAGAAGTTTTGTGCTCTGATTTGTTCATATAAAAGATATTTATATGTTCATACTCCTTGCAGAAAATGTTGCTGAAAAACACTCAGGTGAAATATCAGTCCTTGGCAGATACTTCTTTAAATAGATCTGGTTTTGGTTGCTTGGGTTTTTAACAAATCGGTACGTTTTTCAAGGAATGTAAACTTTCATGTGAGAATTGTCATTTTCCTGAGAGCCTGGTTTTCAAGGAAAAAATGATAACAAATGTTCATTCATCCCTTATATCAAAATGGACTCCATAACGTTCACAAATCCTACAATTTTATTATGAAAATACATGAGGGCTCTCTTTTTTAGAATGCAAGCTCCTGAAAACAAGCACTTCCACGAGAATCTTGGGTTTCTGTGTGGGAGAAAAAAAAAGGCTTACATAATGTCAGTCAATTTCTTGAAAATTCTTAAAATAGTTCAAAATCATATTTTTTTAAAAACAAAAATCCCAGTTTATTAAGGCTATCATCATGACTTTGATAAGACCTGGTTCATATTTTTTGAAAGTTTAGTGTTGGCTGTGTTATGAATAGAAGCTATATGTGAATGTGTGGCACGACTAAGTTGTAATAAATTTAGTAAGACTGAATAGTAGGTTGTAAGGTATTTTCACATTAACAAGTGAGCTAATACATTTTCCTCTACTTTAGAAAGGCAAGTAAACGAAGTAGCATTAAATGAAACATCTGGGAACTGTAGGTATTCATGATCATTTTGTGACTGAATCAAATCTTGGTGCAGATTTTTCACTCCCTCTGTTACTCTTGTTGTAAGCCAAAAAGAACCTGTCCACAATAAATTATCATTATTGCTGCTTTGCTCTTATATAAATCCTTTTCTCCAAGGTGCTCTTGATACCTTACGAGCTTATGTGAATCAAGCCTTTTGAGATCCTTGTGAGGCAAAGAACTCCCCAAACCCTTGAAGCTCTCTCTATCTGAAGAAAATATTGAAGATACTGCAATGACAGAACATTTTCGCAGTGCTTCTGATCTTATCATACAGGATTTCTCAGAAAGCTGCTATGCTTAAATTTAAAACCTGAAAAACATATTAACTCATTGCAAACAAATACCAGTGAACTAAAAAATTGAGTATCACCTTCTCCTGATCAGTTCAATAAAACAGAAAGCAGAAGACACTAAAAAATCTGTTCTATATAGTAATAGTTTATCTATAATCCCTTCCAAGTAGAGATGCTTTATGCCCAAGTCCTCTGATACACATCAGGGAAAATCATTCTTCCTGGATGATATTAATGATTCACCAACAACTGGCCTGAAGTATTAGATTAAACAACAGACACTAGATGAGAACTACTACACGTATTGCTATTTTCTGTCCTTGTTTAGCCAAGTACTTAGGCACATATAAATCCCACCTCATTCCAGAGCTAAGTACGTAATTAAATGCTTTGCTGAATGGAGAAGGACTGCTGAAACAAGACACTGGGCAGCATTTCAGCTCCTGACATCAGTCAGATCTGTATCCTCCAAAGACCCAAATAAAGCATCTGCTCCATAAACTTCTCTGACATATAGCCTTAAGTTCCAACACCAACCCTTAGGTAAAAGTCTCCACCTGCTACGTACCTTAAAGCTATCAATGATATTAAACCTTGTGAAGTGAAAGTTAAAGCTCTTTTGGTTACTCTGTGCTGGAGGAATGTTTAAACTGTCAGCTCGTGCAGATAAGAGAGGGAAAGGCAAGAACTCACTCATGTCTCAATGAACAACAAACTTGCTAGCAGATTATGCTTTTATTTAGATCACAGAAACTTTAATCTCATTCTTTTAAAAAAAAGGGCGGGGGGGAAATATCAGTGTGGGCATAACCTTCGTTTTCCTTGAAATTCAGTTCTGTTAAACACAAATCCTCCGATTACCTTTGCAGTTTTTACCATGTTACCAATCATGTTTGTTCAATATAGCACACTTTGTTTTTTTGCTTTTTTATAAAACAACAGATTATTCAGATACCTTCTCTAAACCATTAAACCAGTCTAACCATGTATTAAAACATCTTGCAATTTCCTCAAAATGCTGTTTTCCTGACATATTTCTTTAGCAGTACAAAATCCAAATGTGACAAGGAATAAAGCTCTTTACATCAAAGAGCTGGTCCTATAGACAGATCCCCACTGGGCAGATGGTTATTTTTAATAGTCTGACCTAATTTCTTAGTAGTGATCCAGGGATAGCATAAAGCCGTATGGAGGAGTTGGTCAATTGTGTTGAAGTAACAGGAGAGAATACTAGATATTCGTAACAGAGTTCAGTCTTAACAGAGCCCACAAACATCTACTGTCACAACAGTTAAGGGTTCTGAGGATGGGAAGACTTATTATGACTGACCTATCATACAATACCAAGCCAAACTAGCCATCTTTAGGAGCTGAGGAAAGCCTTCAGAAAGAGTTTTTTTATGACTACTGAGTTATTCCTGATTTCCTTTGCAGTATTTTCTTGCTTGTATTTTTTCTTTTCTCATAAATGTTACTAAACCTGAAGGTAACCAAACTGCAGTATCTTTTTCATTCCCTACCATCTTTCTCTCATTCTCATTCCCTTGGTTTCTTTCTCATTTTGCATTTGATCTGTCCAGAACTACTAAGATCAGGTGTTGGTAATCAATCTTAGTAAAAGGAATACAAGCTACAGGTTCCAAAGACATGAAATCTACTTTTGTTCCCATTGCATTCAATGAAGTTCACTTTAGTTTGAACTGAAGTTGAGAGGAGAATCTAGACCACAGCAAACAGATGCTCAGGGCTGCTATTTCAATACAGAACAGCAGCCATGCCTGAAAAACATAACTGGACAAGAAGTTTTATGTAGTACTGGCTACATTTAGTCCAATTCCTATTCTTGTATTCTCCAGCTCTGCACAGTAGCGGATGGGAAATGCATTTGAAATTAAAACTAGTAAACATTTCATACAGAAATTCATTAGAGAAGTTGTGAAGGACAAAAGTAACACTCTATAGTCAGTTGTGTCTTAGCTAAAACAGAAGTTTATAAACCCTGTTCTCAAAGACAAGCTGCGTCCACCCCTTGGATGGAAAGTAAAGTACTGTTCTACCACACCATGGTGGTCTGTCAGAGTAAGGGCTATTTTCCCCAGACAGACCTATTTGTACAAATATTCCTGGTAAAAGAAAATGCAATGTGTAATGATCAGTTCACCTCAGACATAGTACTCATCTCTTGTCTTGAAAACTAAACTTAAGTCTAGTTGTTTCCAACCTTATTTAACAATATTTTCTAAACTATTCATAGAAAATAATATTCTGATCTCATTAACTCAGTTCAGTTACTATGACTGATCTTACTCATATTCACCTGCAGTGCACCAAACACCCAAATTGAAATGCTGGGTAAGGCTCCTGCATATTCTCTCATGTCTTAGTACTCCATTGCTTTATGATATAAAAACAATCTATGGGAAAATACAGTCAATGAGTTTCCGTCTCTTTATTGAAAACATCAACTTAAGATGGCAATACATGTTCATGCATAAATTATAACAAGAGCAGAAGATGCTTTGTCTCCTTCCACATGTCAGTAGTGCCTCTTCTCTAGGACACTCAAAAAAGAACACGCACTGAGTGACCTGGAAATGCAGCTCTCCTCATTGTCCTGTTTCAAGAGCTTGCAGGTTTCTGTGAGAATAGGCATCAAGTGAAATTATTTCCATGTAAAGCCATTTCTTAGAGATTTTCCTATGAGAAGCTGGGGCTTTATGTTAACAGGCACCTTATAATTGCAGTTAGTAGCTACAATGTTAACAGACAGATAGCTATTAACTCTTTCTCCATGTAAGAATTGTGTCTGAAGATATATCCCAAGAGTCTAGAAATCTTCAAGTAGACAACAGTGGAGGCTGTTTTGCATAAAAAATATATTAGGCTGGGGATTAGAACAGAGAAGTGTCCCTGATCAACTTGGCAGCTACCCTTGGGCAAATACTCTTGTATTTATGTGTATCTATTTCTGCTCTCATTTCCTTTTGTTTATTCTATTCAGATTATACAGTCTTAAGGCCAGAACTGTTCCTCAATATATTTTTAAGTAGTAGGTCTGAAAATGCAAGTGTCAGTGTCAAAGGGCTAATTTAATATATATAATAAAACATCAATCTTATATTCCATTGCAATATATTAGCAATTTACTGTCTTTTTAATACTAAAGGGAATCCTGAGGATCTCCCAGGCAAGAAATCCTATCAGTCCATAATGCCACTAGTGGAAGTCCAGTTAACAAACATACGTCTTCATTTCTTCACAATGTGGAAGAAATGCTCGCCGCGACTTGGTCTGCATGCAGAAGAGCATATGCTTGTGCCAGCTGTTTCAGTGTCTCTTGGACAACCGTTCATGAAGCCAGCTCTACCTTTTCCTAGCTGTACTCCCAGACAAGAGTCCTTTATAAAATTGCACATGGATCAATTATATGCGAGATGTAATGCGAATATTTAATCTTTCTTTGGAGTAAATGGGTTTTTTTTAAATATTTGAGCACCTTATGCCCAAATATACTTATGTGCTTACAGTTGAGCATATGCTCAAGGAACCTAAGAAAGTAACATCAATCATGCTACAAAGGCAGAAGCAGAATTAGGTAATAAATGTCAAAGAAAAAAAGGTGCTCAACCAGGACATGCCATACTAAATACCATTACATGTATTATTTTCCTCTACCCAATGTTTTCCAGCATTTCCTGTCAAAAAATAATTTGACTTAATACAATTAAAGTATGGGTTCCACAGACAGTTGAATTTTTCTGTTATCATGTTGAATAAATGAAAGTTGCTTGCATGTTATACTTTCTGTTAATACTATAATCCATTCATTAACCATGGGAGGTCTTTCCAGTACCTAGCTATAATTTGGTTTTACCAGCTTGAGATGTTTTCTTCTCCTTTGTGATTTTTCTTTATATGTATTATTATTACTATTTGATTTATATAGCATTGCTGCTTATGTGCACATCATGCTTCAAGAAATTCAACAGAGTCAAAAAAAAGGCAAGAAACTTCAATTATTCATAAAACAGAAAACTCTTTAGTGCAAGCTCTAGAAAGGGAAATGAATAAGCAGCAGGATTCCCTTGGGTGTAGATTTTCGGGCAAAGGTCACAAATTATTTTATCTGCAGAAGTGTTGATCATCAAATTTCACCAAGGACAATGTGAATTGCAAGTGTTCAGCATAGTACAAAACTATATCATATTTATGCCAATAATCAGAAATGAGAAGAGATGAAAAGCTCTATGAAAGTATAGATGATATACGAAAAACAACAATGGAGAATTTACACAACCGATGTCCTGAAAATCAAAGGTGCTGAGAAAGATGAATGGTTTTATTTGAATGTAAATCTCACTTTCAAACATATATTCTGGGAAGTAACAGGGAAAAAAGAAATAAAATTCTAGTCACTGGCTAGTCTAAAAGATAAAAAACATTAATTTGAGGCCAAGCCAAAAGGAAAATTTTGGACTTTGCCACAGAAATATCTCCTTCCTCATTAAGTTCTATGTTGTGTTTTCCATGATAAAATGAAATATTTAAAATGGCACATTTCCAAATGAAATGTTTTGAAACAAAAACAAGTACTCTTTTAGACATCTTAATTAAAAAAGGCTGAGATTATTGTAAATATAGCACTGATTTGCCAATAGTTTCTCTTAATTTAAAAAGTATTTTCCAAAAATTTCTTTCTGGGATCTTCAGCTCAAAAGCGATCTAAAATTAACTAAGTACCACTAGGGAAACTATAGATTTCAAGCAGATCAGACCTCATTTTTGCCATGATGCATAAAAGCTGTATCATCTGACCTGATAAACCACATCCTCACCGCTTTTGACAGCACACCAATTTGATAACCGAAATACACACTTGTTTTGTGTGAACCCTGACTTGTCTTTTTGCCTTATTCCTGCCTTTAGCGTATGTTTGTTTGTCCTGTTCTGTTTCAAACTTAAATTGTAAATGTTTCCTGCTTGCAAATACTGGTTATAGCAGGGTCTTTGTCAGACATAGTGGCTTTTATGCCACGAGTACAAACATAAAAATAAACATTAATTACAGCTTTAATGAAGACTTTCATTTGATACGCAATGCTTGGCAAGATGGTACACTGTGAAGTATTTTTAATTCTCTGTTATCTATTTTGATCTTTACTAAGCCTATAGCCTTTGTCTACACAAGTGGTACTCCTGGAGCAGCATTTTAAATGCTGTGCTTTCTAAGACAAGGTTATGAAATTTTGCATTCCTATAATATATGCTTTTTTTCCCTTTTTGTTTAAAAAAGAAGAGCTGAACCATGAAGCTGTGATAAAACTTCCGTGCTAATCAACACAACAAAACAAAACAAAAAAGTCTTAATAAGAGAGTTATGGAGACAAATAAACAAGTAATGACCGTTTGTCTTGACAGCAGGATAACACAACATAAAACACATATTTGATATGTAAAAAAGGATCTCTTAAAGACTTGGTTTTGCATGGCCTGAAGCATTCTCTGTTCATCAAAATATTTTGAATATAGATGAAATCCTAACTTGAAGTATTTTTTATTCACTTGGAATTTCTTAATACAAATTTTCTATTTCAGCTAGAGTCCTGATGAATCCAGTCTGTTCAACTAGTAGCTTTTTATTATGCAACAGACACTGAATATGAATACTTGATGTGTCTGACTAGCTTCTCAGAAAGGTAAGGTGCTCTGATAATTTTTCAAGAGCATTTCCTGAAAATAGTAATTTTCTTAATTGTCTGAATTTTTTATCTTCTTCTTTACTATTTGTCAGGGAGAGAAGACAAGTTTCCTCTTTCTGTGATTGTAAAATAACCAGTAAGTTAATTTTAAATAAAAAATATCCTGCTTGGGTAGGTAATGGGAG
Source organism: Leptosomus discolor (assembly GCF_034619465.1). Taxonomy (NCBI): domain Eukaryota; kingdom Metazoa; phylum Chordata; class Aves; order Leptosomiformes; family Leptosomidae; genus Leptosomus; species Leptosomus discolor. The sequence goes on from NC_141403.1 coordinate 12,829,187, forward strand.
TGGACAGCAGAGCAGATAAGTCGCAAAAAACTGTTCCCTCTCCCTGTTTGCCTTGGTTTCACTACATTGTTGACGAAGCAGACAGACTGCCTTTGCCGATTTGAAATTTTCTGGCTCACATTATTTTCTCTCTGAACACTTCAAATGCACACAGCTTTAGGGAGCTTTAATTTAAGTGGCTATCTTCTTTAAATACTTTGGGGATGAGATTATCGGCTGGATTTGAAGGTGGCTGCAAATTACATTGTCGACAGTAACATTTCCGTAATGGGACAACTACACAAATGATGAATGTAGACTATTCTCCGCCAGAGCCTACATAGGGCTTTATAGCAAGTGGTGCAGAGCTGAGTCACTCGCAAATACTTCCACTGATGCCTATTTTTGTTTTTTAACAAAATCCTCAACTACAATCTTTCAAACTCTAGCTCTCTGGACTGATATCGTACCCTACTGTATCCCTTTTGGATGCGGCTGTTGTATTCAGCAATTCTCCAGCTGTGGCATGTATTCAAGAGGTGAGCTTATTAAAGGATCTCCTTCTTGAATACCAGTCACACACAGTCTAGCCAATAAAAATGAACAAAAAATTTTGGAAAAAAAAATTACTATAAAGTATTTTTAATCTTAATTTGTTGAAAATAAGTATGTTGGGAAGGATGTGGCATTTATGCAGCGAGGTTTCAGTAACAGTGCAAAACTGGATCCGTGGATAAAAAGCTTTCAGAGGAGTGTCCTGGATGTTTGCATGAAAGACACCTGCAAACTTACAAATAAATCTTTATCATCAGGACTCAGATATGCCATGGTGAGCAGGGAGCCATTGACAGAGCTGTTGGGTCACCTCAAGAAAGAACTGGAAGGAGATGAGCCCTTACTGAGTGGGTGGGAAAGCAACATCTGTCAGGAGGCACAAGGAAGGGTTGTTTTAATCCAAGATAAATTTGTGCCCCAAAGGCTTTCTTGGGGTTATCCGACAGGTGGTAGTTTCTTGCGTCTATGTCGCTCAGCTCAGCTCAACCCAGATCTAATTTTCATTAACTGCTAATCTAGCTGTAATTTTCACAAGCCTCAATTTCATTCCCTTTAAATACAAGCCTCACTGAGGAGCATTATATTACAACCACCCCACTTTTTTAACATTTTGAAAATCTTTCAGTAATAACCAAATTATCCCAACTTTTTTCCCCTAAATTATATTCTTCTATAAGTGAAGTTATCAATCGTTCCTGCTGCTACACATAAAATAAAGCAAGGATATGAAAAAAACCTCTCTGTTGGACATAGAACTGCACTGACAATCAGTCATGTCTACTTGCACTGAGTACAGGAAAGTTAGAAAATGCCTGTTGCTAACAGCAGCCAAGCTGAGTTTGAGCTTTCCCCCCTCCCATTCCCTGCCCCCACCCCCTGCCTTTTCAATCGCATCTAATAGCATATTTTTCAACCATAAGTATTACTGCTGCAGGTAATTCAATTTTTTCTATGCAATACAATTATCACTGGAGGAAACAAGAGGGGAAAGGGTCTATCTAATTTTCTATGACTTCCTCATCTAGAACTTATACCTTCCCACCTCCTAAGCACAATGCTGTATATGTTTTGTGCCACTGCACTGGTCATAGGACACAATAAGGATCGTTTCTTCATACCTCTCTTTTCTGTAAGCATGGTATATAAATCACAGCAGAGTTGCTAACAGCATGTGACTGACAATCTGTGATCCTTTCAGCCTTTTACTAATAAGCTCATTAGGATAGAAGGGCTGAAAATACTTTCTAGGATATAGCAATGAACCTCAGCAAATTCAGTGCATGTCTGACCACTCAAACTTTAGGGAATCAATCTTTCTTCAATCAAAACTTTGTCAGGTTCTGCTGAATGTCTTCTGAAGATTACCGTGGTTTTTTCTTTTTTTCTTCTCTCGCTCTCTTTTTTTTTTTTGGCAAGCTAATACAGGTTTTTCCGCAAACCCAAAAAACCTTCCAAAGTAATGTAGGTCAAGGTGAAATGGTTCTGAACACCTTTTTTTTTTTTTTTTCCCCCCAAGTTCAGCTTTTGAAAACCTTTTAAAAGATTTTTGCTATTTTTTAATGTATGACCTTATTTTGCATGAACTTTTCAATAAGCATTAATTTTAAGAAAAGCTTTAACATACCTACAGCCTATTGACATTGGCATTTAGACTGAGGTTTCCAAAATGCAAATGGAAAACTACTTAAACAGTGACTGAACAAGCTACTTCATAGTTACTCTTCTTTTTCTGATTCTGGTCAGACAATTATAAAAATCCTGTTTGACACATGAGCACATTTTGAGGCCTTAAAATTAATTTGAAAAAAAAAAAAAGACTAAAAAATAGCACCGAGATAATAAGTGCCTCTGAAGAATTCTGTTTGTCATAAGAAGCAAAACAAGTCAGCATATCAATACTACAGTAAATATCTTAAAGATGATCTCTTTCTGGATTAATTAATAACTTTACCAATATGATTAAAAACTCACTGATGGAGCAATACTTACATGATAGAAACTCCTAAAGTGTTCCAGGGCATGTGGCAAGCTAGTTTTTGGGAGTTTTCTTCCTACACTGTAAGAAACTATATCACTTAGCTGTATTGGGGAACTGCAGCATGGGGGACTACAGTCTTTATTTCTTGTGCTAAACAGCTGTGGTCATGCTTCTTCATGTGGCTGAAAACTGACTCTCCTTCTGGCTCATGAACTACAACAGATATCTTGTTCTGTTAGCCAAAGAATAGCTCATAGGTATGAACCTCCTGTTCAATAAATCCAAATCAGCATAAAGGAAATGCTAATATATAAGCTCTTCTTCACTTTAGCTTAAATCTAATTTATTTTTATATTAAATTCATCTCTTTTGGATTCTCCTGGTTCATTCTCATGTTTTTTCCTGTCTTTCCCATCTTATTTTTTTCTGCACTTTCAATTTTATTTTTTTCCTTTCTTTGGGTTTTCATAGAAGTAAAATTTTCTATCTCCTCCTGTGTTTTTCTTTTTATTCTACTGCTGATCTCCTGCATCCTGAGCTTTCCTCTTCTTTTAGACCTTTTCACTTCCTCTGACCACTTCAGGCTCTCTTTTGCATTAAACATCCCTTCACTCTTCTAACCCTCTTCTATCCTACCTCCGAAGTTTCTCTCAGCCACAATGGAAGATACAGCTGAATAATGATTATGAGGAGAGAGAGAGAAGCTGCAGTTTTTCATAACAAAACTACAAAGTTTTAGTGGGTTCGTGTAAAGAAACAATAACATCAAGCAGTCAATAAGTAGCACTAACAAATCTATGTAGATACTGAAAGCAAAGGATTAGACAGCTGCCTGCCTCAGGCAATACTTACAGATGCCAGGATTAGACAGACAAGTTGACTGATGACCACAATGTCTATGCCATTCCTTTTTCTTTTTTTTTTTCTTTTTTTTTTTTTGCTTTCTAATTCCTTCTCCCATTTACCTCCCAGACTCTTCCTACTCCAGAGGAAGAGCCTGTTAAAGATCAGTAGCATTAAATGTTGTTTATTTCAACTATGTCACTAGCAAGCCATTCACCTCATCCCTTCTGGTAAAAGGATGAGATAAAGACAGCCTACTGTGCCATCAAATTTGGGCACAGAAGTCCAAGGGAGCAATGCAGAATGCCTTTGCTGTCATGGTCACCTAAACACTAAGAGCAAGATTCTCCACAGATAACAGCTTAGGCAGCTACATATACTCTGATCTCAGTACCTTCCTCTTTCCACTGAATACTTTGATCACTGAGATATGGCCTCCACACCTTGTAGGCTCTGTTCCTGCCTGATGGACACTTAAGTCCTGTCGGCTCCATGGCAGAGTCTCAGCGTGGTCACCAGAGATGTCAGACACATTTTTCTATAGTCAGGTGGCTAGGGAGCAGGAGGGTGGATCTAATTGCTCCTAGGACATGGTTAACCACTACCTGTGCACAAATGGGTGCTGTGCTCTTTCTTTCCTGTCTTTCCACTTTCATAGCTCTTTATGTCAAGGAGGAAGCCGCTCAGAAATCCACCCCCCATCACACAATCATTCAGCTATGCTGCCCAAGGCAATCACCTAATTCCTTGTTGCCAAAGGGTAAGATTCAGAGTATCTACTTTGGTATCTAAAATGCAAAAATCAGGGGACAGATTAAGTCTTATAAGAAGTTTGAGCTTTGTGCAGAGAGGGGAACTTACTCTTAGGACAATTCTCCAGAGAACTATGGAGCTCCAGAACTCAAACGCTGTGCTTCAGAAAAGAAAGAAGAATGTGCAGAGCCTTAACCCTTAGCATTTGGGGTTTGGCTAGCTCTGCCCTACCCATTATTCAGATTGTGAGAACTAGTTTTTTCTTTCAGACCAATGCAACCTCACCTATCTCCCTGTCACACAGTATTCCACTTACATCTCTGAGTTGCTGAATTAATGTATTCTTCACTTTCACACTGCATGACACCTAAGATGGAGCAGCCTGCCTAAGCTATCTAGGTATTACCCTAAATGATCACTGGATCACTTTTTTTAAGGTAAGAATAAAGGTATCTGCAGTCAGTAAAAGTTTAAGAGGTTTGTGAAACTTCTTAGATGAGAGGCACTTTCTTCATCTGAACGTTGCAGTGGACATGTAAATTATTTGTTGGAGCTATATAACCTTATCATGTACATGTTTTAAACATTTTACAAAATGACTTCTGGTAATTGAATAAGAAGGGAAGCTGCTAGAGAAGAAGAGAATGTAACCTGTTTGCAGCCCAGCCATACTCTCACCTACAAGAAATCAGCATTCTTGCTAAGTGCATGAAATTGTTTATGATTGTGCCTCATTTTCATTCTTATTTTGAAGCCTGTAAGTGAGGCACATTTAATTTTTGTTAATTACTAATAATGAGTATTCCCTTGAGAGGAAGATACTATGCTGCGTCCTATTTTGCCAAAATGTAAATTGAACTTAATTTTAAAATCTCTAATTAATCATGTAGTTTTAGAATGCAGTTGTGTATTTCCTTTTAACTTACAATCTTATCATTAGTATATAGTACTAATTATGGTTACCTAAAATCTAGATACTGCAATTGTATGCACAAAGTGCAAACTGATAAAATATCTTACAGGTCATACAAAACCAATCTCACACCACTTAATTAAAGCACACAATTGCAGGCCAAGGATATAACTCGATTTGAATGATAAAACGGGAACAAAGACAAGAAGCACAAATAAACATAAGCAGCAGGATCTATTACTGAACTGTGTCTCGCTGAGACTCAGACTAAGACACAGTTAAAACCATCAGTCCTCTTCCAAATGCTAATGTATATCAAACAGAAAACGCAATACCACTGCAGATAGCAGTGAAGAAGCCTCTAATGTAACTGATGACTAGTGAGATTCTTTGCAGTTTGAAATGGTACTGTCCTCCTTCTGATGAATGACCCAGCAATTAAGGAGAGATGGTCTTACTCACATCCAATTTCATAGCAGCGGTGTTTACAGACTGAAGAAGAGAAGGAAAGTGAGAAGCCATTAAGGAAAGCAAGAAGGCACTAAGGATAGCTTCTATCCCTGTAAGTCACAGCACATCGGAATCCGGACATAAAATTAAAGGAGCTAATTGAAAGTTTGTGGATCAAAGTCACAACATGGTGATGTTGTGATGTGCTTCTTCTGTAGACTGCCTGTTCCAAAAGAAGTAGTAGAGGAGGCCTTCTTCAAACTACTGGAGTAAACCTCACATTCACAGGCCCCAGTGATCATAAATTTTTACTATTCCAGCATCTGCTGGAAGGCCAATACAGCCCAGCACAACCAATCCAGGAGGTTTCTGGAGTTCAGTGAGAACAGGTTCCTGACACAGGTGATCAAGGAACCAGCAAGGGGAGATGCTCTGCTGGACCAGATTCTCACAAAGTAGAACTCATCAGAGATGTGAATATCATTGGCAACCTTGCTGCAGTGACCATGAGATGATGCTGTTCAGGTTGCTGAGAGGAGGGAGTAAGGTAAAAAGCAGAATACAACCCTGGACTTCAGCAGAGCAGAGTCTGTCCTCTTCAGGAATCTACTTGGAAGAATCCCATGGGGTACAGCCCTGGAGAGAAGAGGTGTCCAGGAGACTTGGCTGATTTTCAGGGATCACCTCCTCCAAGCTGACAAATGGTCTATCCCCACAAGTAGAAAATCAAGCAAAGGCAGCAAGAAGCCTGCAGACATGAACAAAGAGCTCCTGACTAAACTCAGACATAAAAAGGAAGTGTACAAGACATGGAAGCAGGACAGGTGGCCCGGGAGGAGTATAGAGAAACCATATGAGCAAGTAGGGATGGCGTCAGGGAAGCCAAAACTCATCTGATGTGAAATCTGACGAGGGACATGAAGGGCAACAACAAGGATGTCTGCGTATACATCAGCAGCAACTGGAAGACAAGGGAAAACATAAGCCCATTGCTGAATGGAGCTGTGACCATGTTACCAAGGACATGGAAAAATAAGGTACTTAATGTCCTCTTTGCCTCAGTCTTTACTCTTAACACTGACCTTGAGGAATCCAAGGTGCACAAGACCAGTGGAAAGTCTGGAGCAAGGAAGACTTAGAGGAGGATCTAGATAGCCAACATTTAAAAAATGTGGACAGGTGCAAGTCCATGGGACTTGACGGGATGCTCCCGCAGGTGCTGAAGAAACTGACAGATGTCCTTGGGAGGCACCTCTTGACTGTCTCTGAAAGATTGTGGTGATCTGGGGATGTTCCTGAGGACTGGAAGAGAAATGTCACTTCTATCTTCAAAAAGAGCAATAAGGAAGACCCAGGAAACTACAGAAAGTTCAACCTCACCTCAATTGGAAGGTGATGGAGCAATCAATCCTGGAAGCCGTTTCCAAACACATGAAGGCAAGAAGTTGATGAGGAGTAGTCAGTGTGGATTTATGAAGGGGAAACTGCTTAACCAACCTGATGACCTTCTACAGGCTGTGAGTATGAGATGACTGGCTCAGTGAATGATGGGAAACCAGTGGATGTTGTTGATTTTAGCAAGACTCTTGACACTACGTCTTGTAACGCCATCATAGACAAACTGATGAAGTATACACTGCGTAATGGAAAGGGAGGTGGACTGAAAATTGGCTGAAATGCTGGATTGTGATCAGCAGCATGAAGTCTACCTGGAGGAAGTCACTAAAGGTTTGATGCTGGGGCTAATCTAATACTTTTTACCATCTTCCTTTATGACCTGGAAGACAGGGCAGAGTCCATCCTCTGGAAGTTTGCAGAGAAGTGTTTGATATGCCAAATGGTTGTGCTGCCCTTCAAAGGGTTCACAACAGTTTGAAGAGATAGCCCAGCAGGAATCTCACAAAGTTCAACAACAGAAAATACAAATTCTGCATCTGGGGAGGAATAAACCCAGGCAGCAGTTGCATGCTGGGGTCTGATTGGCTAGAAAGCAGCTTGGCAGACAAGAATCTGGGGTCCTGGTGGACAGTAAGTTGACTGTGAGCCAGCAATAGGTCTTGCAGCAAAGGCTGCATTAGGAAAAGCACTGCCAGCAAGTTTGAGGAGGTGATCTTTCCCCTCTATTCAGACCTGGTGAGATCCATCTGGAGTGTTGGATCCAGTTCTAGGCTTCCCAGTATGAGACATGAACACCCTCAAGCAAATACAACAAAACGGGCCATGAAGATGATCAAGAGCTTTGAGGATCAGTCATCAGAGGTTGAGAGAACCAGGACTGCTCAGCCTGGAGAAGAGAAGGTTCAGGGGTATTTTATCAATGTATAGAATGCCTGATGGGAGGAAATGGAGAAAAAGGAGCTGGACTCTTTTCAGTGGTGCCCATTGAAAAGGTAACTGACAATGGGACAAATTGGAATACAAAAAATTAAGTTAATCATAAGAAACAACTTTTTTATTATGGGAGTGGTCAAACACTAGAACAGGTTGCCACAAGAGGTTGTGAAGTCTCCATCCATAAAGATAGTCAAAACTCAACTGGACACAGTCCTGAGCAATCTGTTCTAGCTGACCCTGCTTAAGAAGGGCCATTGGAATAACAGTCTCCAGAGGTGCCTTCCAGCCTCAACGTTTCTGTGATTCTGTGATTCTATGATAAAAACCAAAAGAGGAGACCATTGTGTCATCTAGATTATGACTTAGTTTCATAAGCCAAGAACAGATATTTGTTCTGATTAAAAAAGCTACTTTTTCAAGTTTGGAGAAAAGTTTGCCAAGTGAAACTAATTTGTTTTCATACAATGGGGGAATTGATCATGTTAATAATGGTATCAATCCTGAAACTAGTACCGTCAGTACAAACTGACTACTTAAAAATTAGACACAAATGTATAACTCTTGCCTATAGGCATGTGAACCAGGTTTGTACATTCACAACACACAATGAAACCACACAAATGTATGTAAACAACACATTCCTAGTTAGGCCATCTGGTCTGTAACTGCTGCCTCCGTGTTTGCTGACATGAGATACCAGCACATGGAAGACTGACTGATATTTAAAAAATATTTTTCTCATGTACAATCTTGCTATAATTAGAATAATATGTTCATAAAGATAAATCAGAATCCACTCTGGCATTTCGTAATATTCATATCCTAATTATTTGAAATTTAATTTCATCATTTTTTAATAGATAAGCATGGATATTTTTCTCTTTTCACATAGATTAGTTTAATATTATATTCTTGAGATTAATATACATTTGAGCATTTTATTTTTTACAGGTGTTTTTATAATAATGTAATGTGGGGTGCTTCAGAAAAATGATGAGAAACTGGGATTAATTTCAACATCTATAAATAGGTATTTTCAAAAGTCACATATAAGTTCTCAAAAATCAAAGTCATCTGTAGAATAGAAATACTTTTGAGAAACACTGTGTTTCCAGCCATTACTAAGAGTTGATGACAGTCTAACAAGCATCTCGTGGAAATGATAAAGGCATATGAGATTGCATCCCACAGGAAAAAGATCAGGGCTCTCTCCAACTCTAACAATTTGCACCACAAAAACTGACACATGACAGATCCCACGACATGGTAAGATAATGTGTTTGGATTTTGTCTCAATAGGTGTGGGGGTTTTTTACCCCAGTAACAACTAAAGTGCCTGAGATAAGTATATCTGCTAGGAACTGATTGGTGCAGAAACTCTTGGTTCCAGAAGTACATCCATCTATAAATATTATTAAAATAAAAATAACCTGAGGCGGAGGGAAAACATCTATTACATATGAAGTAGGAGGGGGTTATTCTGAATGAAGGAATCCATAGAGAACAACATTTCAAAAGAGGAATAGAAATTTGAGCACTGCTGAATATAGGCACCAACAATGTGGTAAGACCATTATTTTTTATGAGGCCAAACACTTTGATCTTACTTTACATATGTCTGTTACACTATTTTTATTAACAGCAAGAAGAAAAATTCTGACTGGTTGGCCTCAAAAAATATCTGATTTCAAGAGGTGGCAGGTTTAGTAACATGCTCGAAAGGGTCAATGTTTTTAGGACTGTAATTTTGAAGAGTGAATCAGAGGGCTGAATTTAATCCGGTTTAAGTCAGACCTTGTTTAATGTAGTAAAACAGCGCTCACATCCCCATTACTAAAGTGCCCAAAAGCAACCTTTAAATACTATCTTATGTATTTAAAACATGCTTTGGGGAGAAAATTTTTAAGGTCATTTGAGTAGATATTATCGTCATTGTTGTTTTGTTTGTAAATACTCTCTTTATACAAACACACTGAAGAAATGAGAGAAAAGCACAAAATCAGTATTCATAGCAATAATACTGAGCTAATTTCCTGCTGGTTTAAGTCTAATGGGGTCACCTGAAGTATCACATCAGGGAAACAGACTCCTTCCTTTACAATCTCCAATCCATGGCCATGGGATTTGCATTTCTAAAATCATTTCATTGAAATAAAAGACTGCAAGAAATGTTATAATTTAAGCACAAATAAAGGAAATCCAGAGTTAATGCTGCATCACTGATGCTGTTCTTCATGGATTCCCCTGTGCCTAGGTGTTGTTGCAGCCCCAGTAATTCTTGTAGCATTGCCGGTTTTCTGAGTTCATGAAAAACGAAAACACAAGGGGGTGAGTTAAGAATACAGGGACAGCTCTGCTCTGAATTTCTGTGCTTTAGCTGCTTTAAATGACAGCCATAACAATATACAAGCAGTTTTACACTGTCAGTGTGGGATTTGGGCAGCAGGTTTAGTTTACTGTTGACAAATATAGTACTTGAGCCTGAACCACCTATCCTGGGATAGAACATGGTATAAAAGGTTGTTGACTAGAAACTCTGAATAATTCATTGCCTATGCTCTCTTTTCAGCAAGCTAGTAAGTCCCATTTTAGATCAAACTTCCCAGTATGGCAGGATGTTGACATCTAGGATGATTTGAAACATTTTTGCTACTCTCTTAGTTTGAATTGAGCTCTAAAGTGGTGTTCAAAGGGGCAGAGCTGACAGGGATATTCCCTCATAATAATCCTAGCAGTGCAAAATTCACATAGATGGCCAAAGGAGAAGAGAAATAAGCCTTGTTTTACAGCAAAGTAAAGAGACTAGAAACGCTTTGTGTTTTTTCTGTGGTGCCTGTGTTCATCACAAGTGTCACCAGGAAGAAATCACATTGTGTGAATGGGACAGAGCTTGGATGCTGTAGGAGGGTCTTCATCCTGGGGTGGTTTACACCCTCTTTGCACCCAGCTTGTAAGTTTCAGTGTGGATGTACCACAGGCATACCCCAAAGTGTGGGACCTTGGTAATTTTAGAGAAGTAAAGGGAGTTTGTTAGTACTTCTGATATTCAGACTAGATATTTGCAACAAGAAAAAAGGCACGTTTCTTATTAAAATGTGGTGACAGTTTGGTGGTTTTTTTCACCTTGCAGAAGAACCTTACCATTCAACAAAGATATTAACAAAATAATTCAGCAGAACTTGAGAAGCACAAGTATTCACTCAGTGTCAAGCTGTCTTTCTGTTCCTCTTCCTGTGAATCAACTCTAAGTTAAAATGTGATTATTTTTTAATCTGTTTAGCTGAGAAAGCATGCTAGTGTAACATCTGACATAACTAGTATAAAAATGCTATCTTTACATTTCACGATCCCTAACTTTCTGACCTTTTCACAGGAAGTTACTGTAATAAAAAATACAGCATGCCATTTGCAGGGCAGGGTTTTAAATTTGGCGAAATCAAGTAGCTACCTCTTTGAAGTAGCTATTTTACAACAGCTGCTGCTCACTGCAGTCCCTCCTGTTTTAGCTGGAAAGAACTTCTAAGTTTATGTGTGTTTTTCTCCCAATCGTTTTTGATTTTCTTAATTTTGAAGAAACAGTAACTATAGTTCTATACGCTGATATCTCAGCATTTCAGTGTGCTTATTAGCTATAGCTGAATTGTTAACAATATTTAGGTATGCTTTTCTTTGAGATTCTCTTATGGTTTGTTGGTGGGGGGGAGAGAGAGAGGCTTATAACTTAGTATACATGTTTTGGGTTGTCAGATATTAATTTTAGTATTAGGCTTGATCAAAAGAAATCATCAGTCTTTAGTATCTGTCTAGGGACAATATCTGACATAAAATGTGATTGCCTAAGATGCTGCATGATTCATCATACTTATTCAGTAAAGTTGTGCACCTGTTTAACTAAAATTTAACTATATGGCAGAATATTGTCACCTAAAATTATGGCTGGGTTTTGGGGCTTTCTACACGTTGTATTCAAAATTATATTGTGAAGGTTGTGCAAGAGGCTGACATTGCTGAGGACGTTCTCTAAAAATGACACTGCATACAAATCTTAAAGGATATTTAGAAGGCTAGTCTACTGAAAAGTAGTAAAGCTTTAATTTGCTTTCTAAAAATATCAGCAGTTAATTCTTCCTAAGATTCAACCCAACATTTCAATTATTCTAAAAGCTTAAGAACTTTAACCAAGTAGCATACCAGTAATTCACAGGGAAAAGCAGTTCATTATTAAATCCCTTCTATAAGCCGTTTTAAACATACTAGAGGTAAAATAAGGACTGAAATTATTTAAATTCTAGTCCTTACAAAAAAGCAACAAAGTATCTTTCTTAGAATAATAAATCAAACTGAAGTAATTAACACTTTCTTTGGGAGGGGGCGGGGAAGTATGATAGTTGTAAGTTCAGAAGGAGGGTACATACTCTACCAGTTGGATATCTGCCTGCTAGCTTTGGGAACAAATCCATCTGACCATGAGTGAACCACTTGTCAGGCTATGAAGGAGGAAGGGGGCAGTTCTCTTCAGACAGTAGCTCTCCCAGCCCTTACTACGTGTTGTAGGGAAGACAAATGAGTAAGATTCCCTTGCGTGTGTTGGGAGCAGCAGAATGCAATTAGCAGACCTCCATAAAACACTCCAACGAAAGCCCCGTTCTGCCCTTTCACACCTGTGGGACACTATTACACTGAAGCTCATCTGCCAGCAGAGTGCTGATCAAGTGCACTGCCGAGGCTTGGAAAATGTGTTTCAGTTATCTCCACATAAGTGGTGAAACCAAACAAATGGGAGGAAGGCATCTGTGAAATATTCAGCATCTGCTGCCTTCCAGAACAACAACCGGTTGTTTTAAATTTTTGATAGACTTACTTTTTGCCCATAATGATGTATGAAAGATTAACCATGTATGAAAATATGTACCATAGCACTGTGAATCTCTGAAGAAAAGATGGAACTATTTCTACGAGCCATAGTTTTGCAAATAAACAAATACAAATAATAGCTTTCAAAACCTCTCATGTACTACAGCATTTCAGTGTTTTCATCCTGAAGATGGTAAGTGGCCACTATTCTACATATACTTATATCTATTCACTGAATTCAATAGCAAAGTCCACCACTAGCTAGGTCAGAATAACAAGTGCTTCTGCAAGATGCCTGACTCTTCTATACTTTCTGGAGGCCAGCATGCTGTGCAGTGTGATAAGACTAAGCCTGTCCCTCCTAGGCAAAATATTCAGTTGAAGGTGAGTGACAAAGGGGGAAAGAAAATTTGTTCCCATTTATTCTTAAAACACCTTTGTGTACATCTTGACCTCTTATTTGTGACCTTGAATGTTTGTACTTACGGTTGCTTTTTATATCTCTCCATAGTCTATGTACTCTACTCCTGTCAACAACATCTTGCACATGAGGCATCTTCAGTGAGACTTTTAAGAAAATAAAGAAACTAACGTGTTATATTCTGGTCCCCAAGTTGAAAAATGGTTAATTTTAGACCTGCTTGCTATGTCATACATGACATGCTTGTGATTTTACAGAAACCATCATTTCAGCCACCATTTGGAAGCAGAAATATGATCTTGACTAGTTCAAGCTATAGAGCCAAGTCATACAGGTGAGAGTTGCAATGAACTAATATCTTCTGTGCGTTGGGCACAGAGAGGCTTGTTAGACTTTTAACTATGAAAGCTAGTAATAGTCAGAATGGAAGGTAGTAATGACGAAGATGATCACTACAGCTCCAAAGACAGCTGATGAAACTTTCCTAGGGAAACTGGATGAAATCTTGCCTTCATTGGTGTCAGTGGGAAATCTCCTCTTGGCCACAACATGCTTGAGGTTTCACCCGTTGCCTCCTGCTCAAATGAGCCCTTTCTGTGCTCTCTGATTGTGCTTGCAGAAACTCCTAAAGTTATCTGTGTTATCTGCATTCTCAAATACTCTGAGAAAAGCATTTGGTTTATAATGAGCAGAATTTTAAAATTTTACCCCATCATGTATTTAAAAACTTCACCTGGAGTGAACATCTGGGATTCTTAGCAACACTGTTTTAAAGATGTAGTAAAAGCCTCAAAGCCCAGCATTTTGTGCTGCCAGCTTCCCTTCCTCCACTCCCTGAAAATCTCCCTTGTTTATAACATGGCAATATTTAAGCTACACTTTCTTTCTTTCTTACCCACTATCAAATAAAAAGGCATTGTAAATTTTATTGTAGTGCTCCTAAACCTGACAGTGCAATATGTAAGGCACCCTCATAGTTCTCTACTTTATATATTATTTTTATGAGGAGAATTAAGGGCTTTATGAGGCTGTAATTTCTGACATTACCATCTTTTCCTAGGAACTCAGTGTTATCCCCAATACACAGAAGAGAAGCTATAACTTTTCAAGGTCAACTGAACATCTCAGATTAGGAAGGAAAAATGTGAAAACATGTCTCCGCCCTCCGCCCTAGTTGAAAACATTTTCACCATAAAATCACAAACAAATAAATGCAAAGTTGACATGTATTTATGGGCTGTAATCCTAAAAAAGCAGGAGCACTACTATACCCACATAAAGCCTCTCTGAAGCAACGGGTCAACAAAGTTAATCTGCTTTGAAAGGGGATGACAAAGATGGCCCTGTGAGAGAGAAGGTCATCCAAAACACAGGACCCCCCTTGTATATGGAGTAGATGGTATTCAGTAGGCTGGAAATCTCCACCCATTCCCCTGGTATATGGGTTCTGCACTTCAGCTTACAAAGTGATCTGTGTCTGCAATGCCATTTTCTCCTCGCTTTCCCCTATACTGCAGGATCCGCTGTGAAGACAGGTTCTCAATTACAGAAATAAGGGTAATCTTTCTATAAAATTTCATGCTAGAAAGGTCATGTCGGGTAGTCTGACCTAATGGCCATGGCTCTACCAGCAAATTACCATCAATGCTAAAGTCTCCTAAAGGTACATAAAACTAATTCATTTTGATTCATAGAACTCACTTCACCCACTGTTTTGTATGTGCTGAATATTCAAACTAGTTAGATTCTAATACCTTTTACAATCAACACATCTTGTTCCATATGTAACAGGTTATATAAGAAATTGCTGTTTCTTTGAATGAATGCTATAATTAAAAATACATTTATAAGTCAAACAACCAACTCTCAGGCTCTGGTCACCTATTAATTCCATTAAAGAAGCATAATAATTTACACAACATGGAATTTACACAACTCAACAGATTCCTTTGGTTGCTCCAGGCTACAATACTTTTAACCACAAAAAAAAGTTGCAATTGCGATTGTGTGTATATATGTATGCATAAATATAACAGAAGTTGTAGTCAGCACAATTCTTTCCCTAAATCTCGCATTGCAAAAAAAAAAATTACATTATAATGAAAAAGGTGATATTTCAATCAATAGAAACTAATAGCAACTTTATTCTCCCTGACACTCAACATTCACCAAGGAAGTGAAGTCCTCACTAATAAGGACTAAAGTTGGCTTTGCTAAAGCAGTAAGATTCATTTGAGGAATACAAAAGGCTTAGTGCAGCATCCACTAGAACAAAATTCTGCAAAACTGTTGAAATCGTGTCTGCTGACTTCTAATGTGTTTCTGGCTTTGTTGTTTTGATTTGTTTTTGAAAGTGTGCAGGTCTCTTTGGGATAAATAGCTTATAATTCTTTTTTTCTAAAACTTGTATCAAAATAGTTATTTCTCGTATCTCATAAGGTTAGTGCTATTAATTTCTCAAATGTGTCCTAGAGCTGTCTCTATTTTGTGATTTTACTTTCTTCAAACCACAGCAAAAATAGTAAAGAAAGACAAGGACATGGTGACAACCTAACTGTTGTACTACACCTTTGAGTTTTGACATGTATTAGAACATGGACCACTTGCTCTTTTAGTGACAGCTCTAATCTTTCTGATCAAGGTCTCACACCTCCGTTCTTCACAGAAGTCTGGTTGCACTATTTCTTCAGTGGAAACGAACTCTGAGACAGATTTCTGTACTGCTTATAAAGAAAAACCTATCACAGAAACTATCCAAAGCATACTTCTGCTTAACAGATAGACATGCAAAAGTGAAATAGGTTGCTTCTGTCCCTGATCTTGCATCCATGGGGGAATCTTGTGAGCTGCCTGACATACACTGTCTGTGGGGTACCAGAGAACCATAGCAAAACTGGTACAGCCCAATAGGACAGAAGCAAAACCTTTTATAACAGAACATATCCCATGAGGCAAGTTATAAAATGCTGCTTTTTTAAGAGGTGGCCTCAAACAAATCAATTGCTATACGAACCCCCACCCACCATATGTACTTTTACCTGTAAATAGGCATGTACAAGGCAAAACTTTAAGGATAAGTTTTAACTAGTAGTTAAACATGGCTTTTTGGTGGCAGAAGCATTTTAAAAATCTTATATATACTGCTAGCAGAGCAACATTTATTACTGAAAATCCTAGGTGTAAAGTCCCAGGACTAACACCTCACTTTTCTCCCATCCCCATGGTTGCCAACCTAGAAATGAAAGCATCTGGTTGGTTGTCCTTCCAAAAGGTGTAGCTATTTTTGCATGCCACATGTATTTCCTTCGTTGTTCGTTAATATAATAAAAATCAAGTTTTGTGGACTTTAATACTGCAGGGAACTACTGTACTGACAGTCCTGGAAACCACGGTCCTATATTAATCTGATTTACATATTATAAAGTAGTACCACAGGGCTTTATTAAACACTTCAGAGAAGAGAAATCACGGGACATTCATCTCAGTATTGAATTTTTGATTCAGCCTTTTAACTGGCAACCTCAGTCACCTGGGACTGTAACAGACCATCTACAACATGAAATCAAAGTTAGTGCTGTGGTAAATACGACTCGGAGTTCTAGTTATTTTAGTAAATATGCTTATGTTATTTTATTTTTCATGTGATAAATCTGTGTACAGTTTACCAAGGTCAGAAAACAAGCGTTTAACATGGCTATTTACTCTGTCTATCCTCAGTATTTTAATGAATGTATTATTAAAACTTCTCTATTCAGCTTTCAGTATCATAGATTAATCAATTTCTAATATTAAATACAGAGGTAAGTGGAGAGGTTTAATGATTTTTTTTTGTAATTAAAGTTTTTTCTGTTTTGCATTATAACTTTTTCAAATAAAAAAATCAGCTTAAAACAACCTTTTCTGAAAGAGGAAATTTTAACAAGTTTTTTAAATCTAAAAATTTAAATCATATTTCCTATCATATTGAAAATGAAGGTATTTACAAATTATTTTAATTTTGCAAGCTGTCATAATTTATAAATGATCCTTCTTGCTCTGATGAACACAAAAAAGGATGAAAAATAATATCCACTGTGAAAGCATCATAGTAAACAAATTTTTCTTTAGCGCAACCTGAAGTGCAGGGATATTTTACTCTTGCCTGACCTCACAAAATCTTGCATGCCGTTAACATATCTTCAGTATCATTTTTTTTCCATTATGCTCCAGAGTATAGTTTTACTTAAGTTATACGATAATTATAAATATTGGATATCTCAGTCTTAAATTTGAAGTATAAATTTGTAGATATAATTGGAACACCCTTTTTTATGACAAGTCTGTGAGTAACTGAATTCTTTGTGACCAGACCCTGGAGCTCTCACCCGCTGTACCCAAGAGGCACGGTGAGCAGTAAGGAGTAGTCTGAAGCTGCGCCACGCGAAGTCCAGTGTTCTGCCTTTTGGTTTACTCTCGACACATCTGACCACGTGTAGCAAACTTGATGATGAAGTACTCCTCAATCTGCAGCTTCCTTCTCTTTACACTCATCTCAGGGGATGCATGGACGCTAAATAAAGCAATGCACACGCCCCTTCTCCCATCTTTGCAAATCTGTTTTCATGCTGGCACAGCAAGAAGAGGTCAGTCCTTATGGTTTGGGGAAGGTAGTCATCCAGTTATGGACCCTTCTCAGACTATACACTGAGGAAGAACTTCGTCCTTTTCCATCCTCTACTGGCCATCCCATTATCACTGAGAAAACACATCTGCGTTCTCACTTAGTTCTTACACAGTTCTAATGATCCTCCAATGAATGAGATTGGCGGGAGGGGGGGGGGCTTAATATGTACTTCCAGATTTGGCCCAATGTGCATAATTTAGTCACTTCAAAAGTTAGTTCATCATCTTCTTTCACTTTCCAGAAAAGAATTCCTATCTCTTTCCCTAGTACTCCATAGTCAGTAATGCTCAGTTCTGAAAGACTCTAAACATTTGGCTGCACCACTGTTTCATAGCATGATGGCATTTTGCTGGCCTCATTGAACAAAGATAAAAACACAGGAACTAAATGTTGACAAGAAATGGCTTCTAATACTGCTAATAAAACAATCCAAATAAAGGTAGATATTTTGAATGAATACTAGCATGAAACTTCGTGCCTGGCTTTTTTTCCTAAGGACAAAGAAAAACAGCCTGGATAGAGAGAAATCAGAACTCTAAACCACACACACCCTCCTCAGAACTGAGCTTGGTTTTCCTGAGAAAATAGGCTATTATTGAGAAAACACCCAAAAATGTTATTCCACCTTTTCTCTTTCAGTTCTTCAAGATTCTACACATGAACCTTGTGGTCAAACCAGTTTGACCTCAGCTACTTCGTACTACTTAGAGTAAAGCAGCAAGAGCAGAGTCCTACACATACAAAATCATCACCCCAGTCCAAGTCAAAACAGGGAGTTCTGTGCAAAGAGTAATAACGCCAGAAGCCTTCCTTAGATATTAAAGGTAAAAGCAAAGAAAAGAGAGAATTAACCCATGTTCCTCCATTCGCAGAGAGGGAACTCCCTCCTTAGCCTCTTTCAAGCTGTAGCGATTTGAAAGAAAGGTATCATTACATTTGCGTTTTCAGATCCTGATACCCGCCTGTGTTATGAGCTCTAGTGCACAATTTCATAGCACTATGGATGCTGGGACCTGCTCACATAAGGGTTGTTTCCCATTTGCACATTCATCCAAGTAGAACTGATATTTTTGGTTGTATGTTTATTATATAGCAAATTGAGAAAGTTGTCAGGCTAAACAGTTGTGAATTACTGTTAATTTCCTTTTCTATGTTTGTTAAAATAATAAAAAATAATTCAAGAAGTTCTGTAGTTTTATTTTAACATTTTATATTTCTTGGCTGTTCTTAATTTTAGCTTCGTTTTGCTTAATTTTCTCTTAAAATTTTAAAAAGAAGAAAACTTCCTTTCAAATAGAGCAAAATATTTTAGTCTTTCAAAGCAAAATGTATTTTTTTTGAACTTGAACTGGTTTGGATTTTAGTTCAGGCTAAATTCAAAATCTTGTTTGGCATAACAAGTCTCTATTTATTTTGATAGTATATGATATAAAACAATGTAAGACGTGAGCTAGTGAAGGTTCAGACGTCAGACTCTGTGTCCTTGAGGTTAAATGCAGAATTCTTCAATTCCTCTCTGCTCTTAATGGCTCATGGAGATGCCACATAGACGAGATGCAGTAGTTTCTATCTTGCACTGTTATATGAGTTCAATCTTCCTTGTGCTGACTGCCTCCGATAATGGCTAACATTTATAACCAAGCAGTTTATTCTGCAGATGGAAAAGCAAATCCAGCCAAAAGTAAAAAAAGCAAATTTTTGTTGAAAGCGCTTAGCCAAGCCCCACGCTTCTGTTGGAGAGGTCCTTAAATGAGAAGCTGCTCAGGTGCACACAAATATTTGCCTACAGCAGCTACTCTTCACTCTCAGGGGTGTAACGTGCAACTTATGCTTCCCCACATGTAGTACATGTCACTGCTTCAAGTGTGTTTATAGTATCCTAGTGGAAAGGCTTAAAAATCTGCAAGACTCAGACCCCAGGAGTGCAGAAGTTTCAAAGGTTAAAACAATGCTGATGTGTGCAAAGCCAAGGCGAAGGAAAATAAGCTTGTTTCCTCTTTCATGGGTGAGCACTCAGAGAGCGATTGCTGTCATGTGGAAATGACTATCAGTGTGAAATTTTGTGGGCACGATAATAGAGTTAGATGTAAGTTTCTTGTATTTAGAAAACTCTGGTTAGAAGCTTTTTAGTTCTGCTTTCACAGAAGCACACGACAGGTAAAACATACTGGCTCAGGTTTGTCCTCCATTCTCTATCACTGAAATACCTTCCATGCTGCTCATTCAAGACACAGAATTCTCTGCATTAATTTCATAAGTCTTTTCATTGGGCGTTACATACATAATTTTGCATTCTATCTTTTTCCAGAAAAGAAGTAATTTTGGTCACCTGATAATATAAACATTTAATCTTTGTCTGATGGCAATTAGGATGTTGTTACTGGGTTTTGTTTTGGTGGGTTTTTTTTTCTGACAGCTTAAAACTTCTATATTTTTAATTAGAAAAAAATGTGGGGTTTTAATACTGATTTGAAGGTACCACAAAATTGAAAAGTACCATCTGCTTATTAAGAACTATAGTAAGCATGAACATGCATCTGAAAGTCAGTCCCCAAATACGGATAAGCTTGTAGAACCCTCGGGTTTCTCAAGGCTAGAAACAGAAACACCCTGAGACCTATTTCAGGTCATTTGTTAAATGTTGTCACTTGTTCCAGCCATCCATAAAATATCCACCCATATGTGAATCCTTACATATTAATCGTATTGAATTATGCAGCCAGCTGTTGCAGCAGCCAGCAAAAACACCTGTCCCCTTTAATGACTACTATCAATAATCTTCCTTGCAGTGTTTTAAGTAAAATAAGGAAAGTAGGTTTCATGTGATATTCTCAATCTAGGTGAACCAGGAAGCACAAGAAATCTTTTCAGAAACTTGTTCTCCTGGGTCTTTTAGTTGAGATGCTGCAACTAAATAGGCTCTGATAAGTTCCAAGCAATGAAACTCCAAACCTTTTGAGAATCATCCCTTGCTAATTACCATTCAGGATTTTAAAACCTCTTCAGCTCACTCACCTGCACAAAATTGAAATAAGAGGCAAGACCTATATGATTTGATTGAGCAGAAGCTATTTCAGCTCGCAGCAGTTTCGGAGCTCTCTATTCCCTGCTGCAATCATGTATGAGAGAGCAAGAGAAAGGTGTAGGCTGTTGTGAAGCTGCAGCGATTATTTTGTTTGCTCTTTTTCTTTTAGATCCTGTTTAGTCCTAGAATAGTCCTGCATAAAACTACCACTTTCCACTCCAATGCTTATTTTGGTAGCACTTTATCTTTTAGTGCTTCTCGAAGCCTGTTAATTTTGAAACTATTTGGAGAGCCTGTTGGCTCCATTAAGTAAATGCTTAAGTGTAATTTGACAGCAGTGAGATCTCTGTGCTTTTTTAAAACTTAAGGAACACACCCAACATAATTTCATTCATGTGACCAAGAAAGCAGGATAATAACAAATGTGTCCTGAAAACTTTTACTAGCAAAGAGAAAGAAGGTAATAGTGATGGCAAACTTAATCACTTAATAGAATTATCCACAATGATTTTTCCCTTTTATAGAATAAGCTCCATTAATAGACGTACTCTCCCTTTTCAAAAGGAACTCTAACACTTCCCATCTGTGGATTTCTGCTTTCTTAAGGGGTATTACCCTCCTATTTCTTTTCTGTCACCGAAGACTTTCATGCATCAAATGGCACTCACATGAATTTCCCATCCATTTGATTCCTGCTACCATATCGTTTGCTCTTCAGTATTGCATCTTCACAGTCAGCCTAACCGATTCTCCCAGCAGGTCCTGGCCCGCTGTTGGGTCAGGAAATGTTTCCCCACAAACAGATCATTAAAATGTGATCTACGAGAAGCAGGAACTCCTGTCTACAATAGGTAGAATGGATTAAGTAACCATCAAAACCTGTTGTGCATCCCTTTTGTCAGGACTCTTTCCTTACTCATGAAATAAAAACATAGCCACTTCTCAAGCCCAGGACACAGTTTTGTAAGAGTTAAGGATGTTTTTTGAGACATCAAGTTCTCCTGAAAGTGTTATAGCCTATTAATTAGGCATGGTAATTTTTTTTCATCATTAAGTTATCAGCTTTTACTGTCATTAACTATCAGCTTGGTACTGCTGTTTATGAGAATGTTTGGTTTATTTGCATATATTCTGAATAACTGTTTTTGTACACCAGAGAAATACATACTCAATTCTCTCTTGCCTTGGGCAGACATAATCCCAGAAATGAAACAATTAAAAATGAACATGTTTTCTAATACTTTATTACAATACAGCAGAGCTTGCACTGAGGTATCTTTATCATTTTCATCACAGTATTACTGAATGGTGCTCCTACAACACATACTTAGGAAACTAAACAACTAATCCACATTAGCACAGAAGACTTAGAGAATAGCACAAAGGTTACTGTATATTTCAGAACTGCAAAATTTATATTTTACAACCTCCAGAAGAAACAGGTTCTTCACTAGCTACTACCAGCAACAGTTATCTCAAAATGTCATCAAAATAAGTGAACAAGCAAGCACAGTAACATTTGTTAAGGGGTATGTAAGCATGGGTGTTCCAACAAGAGAGTTGTTGGGAGGAGCGGCTAGAGCTAGAAGCATATGGACCAAGTAGTTTTCTATAGTACAAAATGATGAGTGTTTTGTTGAACAACCTTTTATTCAAAGGTTGTGGCATATTTAGAACAATACAATGGAAGGCAGGTCCTCTGAGCTTTCTGGCCTTGTTTTTGACATTTATAGCCCCAGAAATTTCCCCTCTTCCCCATCATTTTTTCCTCCCCAAATACTGTTTCTCTACCTGTCTTAACTTCACAGATGTTTTTACAGCCATTGATTATAGTGAACAGGTTGTCTTCTAAAACTTTTCAGTAGAGTTCACCGACCCAGGTGTTTATTCTGACTGCAACTTGCAGTGTCAGTCACACATCGCTAAAAAGAATGTCTGAAAAGGTTGTTCATTCAATGCTGCTTTTTACAGTGAATCTGTAGAAGAGAATTGCTTCATCTGTGAGGTGTGAATAGAAGATATCCAATACAACATTAGCTATAACCTGGAAGAAGTGGTAATGGTGCAAATAATCAAAAATACGTATGTGGAACTCTGGGAACTTGTATTCAAAATATCACTTTGCTTGATTATGTTTCTCTTTTTTTCTACAAGGTAGTTGAATTATTCATCTCTCTCACTAGAACAGGTCTTTCTCACTGCACTTTTTAGGAACTAAATTAAACATTTTTCTATTATAGACATTTTCTCACAGTATTTTTACGAGCTAAATACCTGGTAACTATTGAAGATTGTTAACATATGAGGATTATGAGCCTGTACTAAAACAAACCAACACCAGAGTTTGTAAACCTACAGCAAAGCAACATCTTACCTTCAAGGTGGAAGCTCACAAACTGTAAAATTCTACCAAGAAAAGTTTCAGTTTTGTTATATTACTTTCCAACCACGTTCAAGCTACAGTTTTGTGACCTCCTTTGCAGCCAATGAGGCTGAGAACACAGGGCATGCAGTTCTGCTGCAGAAAAAACTCCTCGAAGTAAGACCTACTGCTGATTGGAGCAATGAGCAAATGCTTCAAAGAGAAATATTATTTAATCAGTCCTAGCCCACTGTTCTGTCATACAGCCAACTGTGTAGTATTACAACATGGGGGAAGTCTTTTTTTAAATCAGTTGGTAATCTTATGCCAAAAAAAAAAAAAAAAAGAAGAAGATTGATAGAACTTGTATTTTTTAATTTATTTCTTATTTAGCTGGTGGAAGTGAAAATGCTACTGTGATTCATATAAATTTCAAATATCTGCCTTTACCTTAGTATTTTAAAGCTATATTCTCATTCTTATCAATTAGAAATAGTATTGTTAACAGTGGGGAAAAAGAAATGGAGAAGAAGGATAGAAAAAGGAACAAAAGCTAACATCAAAACGTTTGCTTTGTTATACAAGGAAATAAAATATGGCACATACTCTTTAGAAATGTACTCTACTGTTGTGTGAAAACTAGGTGGCTACTCTCTGCCTTCAAGAACAAAACTATAAGGTGCACTGTTCTCACTCCTCTGTGAATATTTCACCTATCAATAAATTCCCTTCTATGCCTGTTTTACAAAGAGTGCATTCAGTATTAGAACTTTCTTTTAGTACTTGCTTTCCTTTTAAATATACCTTTAAAAATAAATCGTGATTAAAATTAGAACCTCTTTGAAATGACAGAAATATTTTTAATTCTGATTAGCCAGTAGATATTTCTGGGAAGACTGGATAATTCTAGTGAGAGAAAATGTGCTTTTATTTGTTTGCTTTAAGATTTTCCGCTTTGCTTTGTGCTTACAAGTTGTTAAGCCAAACAGTAACAGTAACTTACGATTGGGACCATATTGGGGGGAGGGAGGGCTGATCTGGGTTCTTTGTAACAAAAAGTACATGTGTAAGTGTAATTTTTATTGTAATAGAAAAGGCTGTGTAAATTGAAGTTTACTGTTCTCCTGACTTTTTGTCGTGACAAGGAGTTGGCCAGCTCTTTTGTTCCGTTTTCATTTCATCATTCATCTGTATGACTGTTTCCAGAATCAAAGCATTTTTTTTTACAGAACACTTACAATTTCTGAATTGGCATTACATTTGCCTTTAACACATGAAGAGTCCACCACTCACACAAGAGATGATAGTATAAGGTACACCGTCTACCTGTCCTGCTGATCCTGAACGGGTATCTCACTACAACAGCAATGTACCTGTGGCAATGGCTTTGAAACTACAAATGCCTGTTACTTCATGCTGCTTTCAATTAGGGGAGTGCTGAGAGCTGATTTTTTTTTTATTTCAACAGTAGTTCTAAAAGGACAGGAAATCATTTGTTCAACCTGAAACAATCAGTGTTGAGGGGAGAGGATCAAGTGATGGTTTTTGTTGCTTTTTCAAGCTTATGAGGCTTTTGCAAATGAATATGAGGTCTTTTAGAAAGGGAAGTCTTTCAAATAATAATGTTTTGTTTAAAGCATAGAAATTATCCACTTGGCTAGATATTTTGGATTTCTCACCTCTGACAGAGAGCACGCAGCAGAACTAAGACAAAATGTATTATCTGGTGCTGCTCTACATTTAGACCAAAAAAAGAAAATCACTGAAAGAATGGATCCTAAAACTACTTCAAGAACACTAGCGTGATGAATAATTCAGCTGAGAAACCTGTGGTCTCCATATGGTCCTGTAAGAAGCACTCTGATAAGCTGCTTTGCTTGCTACTGAGAAACAGATATGAAAACAGGCAAGATATTGGGGCTTTGGAAAGAAAGAGAAAGCATGAGCAGGTGTTTCATCTTTTAATTTGGAGGGCAGTGTTCATAACCAGCATTTCTGACACAAACTGCTTTGAGTGACTTTCTCTGAGACAGCTAGCCTTTCTTCAAATACTTGACCATATCGTACCATATAAAAATGTGACTCAGTTGCTGCCATCTCAGATCTCTTGTGCTTCTGTAAGTCTGTTATATGTGGGGGAAAAGAGAGGGGAAGACTATGTGTTGCAGACATTGCTTTTCTTTTGTTAAAACTGCACAAGAAGGTTACTTTTTCTCAGTAAAAAAAAAAAAGAGAATGAAACAGTACCCCACCAAGCCAAGAAGCAGATAGATACTGCTGAAGAGATATTTACATTCGAATGAATGTAAGAGCATAAAATGTTTTTGTTGGAGAGGTTTACCCACCAGGACTATTAGCCCATCAGGGCTCATCCATGTTAAGTATTCCATTTCTTTAGAACAGCATCTAATTGTTTCTTGAATGATCCTTGCATTTTGCCTCAGCAATAGCGCCTGATAGGCCATTCCATATGTTTATTACGTGCTAAGTGAAAAAAGTCTTGCTAACATCTGTCGGAAGTTAGCTTCTCTCTCATTTCCATTTATGTCTCCTGAAATTCATACTGGGTGGGAAATAGTTATCCAGGCTGACATTTTGCACTCTCACTGGATTTCAACCTTCTTCAGCAAAGACCCTCTAACCTTCACTCTGTCTCACATAATATTTGTCACCTGATCTACCTCTTTTTTCCTAATATACTTCTTATGGTGCTAATATGTAAATTTGCCAACATAAGCATTATGAAAAGAAGTTTCAAGTAAACGCTATTGGCTTGATGGTCTGCTGTTGCAAATCAATATATTTTATCTGAAATTAATGGAGCATGATGGTTTGCATTAGGTCAGATTTGGCCTCAAAAATAAAATGGTGCAAACCCATACAAGCTTGAAAAATGAGAGTTCGAGACAATGTATCATCTCAAAAAGTTTAAAAGTAAAAAAGTTATTCATACAGGAATGTATGGTACAGTATGAATTAGGTCTGCAAGACAAAAGAAAAATTATAATGAGCTGAACTGGAACGGAAGAAATTTTGAGCCCTACCTTGATTTACCGTGTCTGAAAGCTGACATTTAAAACAAACAAATACAGCTTTTAAATCCTATACAGAGCTGCATGATTCAATGATGCTGTGCATTCCTGATGAATGTTCAATCTAAGAAAAAACTCTTAGCATCCACACAATTCATTGGTGTGGTAAGCAACTGACAGGACTTACACTGCAAACCCCAAAGAGATCCATTTTCTCAGTTAACAGAGTGACTCTGTTGAGAAAATTCCTGATCTGAACCTGAATCCTGTTTTCTTTCTGGCCTAAAATGTCCTTCCCTTTTCTTAGATCACTTTTATGAAATTCTAAAGTTCCTAAATAGCAGCAAAATGATCATGTTTCAGCATATCAACATCTTTGTGACTTCTTGTACCTAATAGGCACAGTGAACTCACAAGTTAAATCATTCATGTTTAAGCTCTTCAGCAAATTCAGTCTCAGATTTGAAGTCCTGTAACGTATTCCTCTCACATATTATCAGATGAAGCTAAGTATTTGAAGATAAAATTTTGTCCCTTTGCCATTTATAATTGTTCGAGTTCATTACATTAAATACTGCCCTCAGTTACCTCTGATCACTTTCACTGACCATAATAAATCTGAGGGACTATGAAGGAGGTTTAAGTTAACCTCTCTTACTTCGTAATTCATCATTCACATATCTCTATCAAAAGGTACAGTTTGGATGAAGTTCTTTATTACCTGGCAGTTTGAACAGGCTGAGAGATTGCATCTATACTCTTTACAGTCACTGCATTAGTTGACAGTAATATATTGCGTCACCACGACTTAATCTTGTTTGGTGGGTGCCTGTGCCATGAGTCGGAGTTTGCCCTGCTGGTGTTGCTGATGGTTTGTAATGTATATGGAGCCAGACTTTCCCTTCCAGGAAAGGGTACACTGGAAGAATGAGGGACAATAGACAAGTTGCATTAAGGGAAATTATGATTAGACATAAGGAAAACTAATTCCCAAATAAGATGGTGAAACATTGGAGTAGGTTACCTGTAGAGGTTGTGGAATCTCTGTTCTTGGTGAAACTTCAGTTTTTGACAAGAAAGAACTAGGCTTCTGAGAAAAATATCACGAAATATCAGAAAAATAAGAAGATATGTGCAAAGTAAAAAGAAGCTGGTCAAAGATAGTGTCCATTTTTTAACTAAAACATTTAAAAACCCGAACAAGATATGGTTTAATATTAATTTCTTTATGTGTCTTCCAGTGCAAACACTAACTGGAAAATTTACCATGTTCCAACATCTCAACTAATATACAATTTGGATTGTGGTATGTTTTCTGCATGTGCAGTAAAGTGGGTAAAGACAATTTTCATAGAATCACAAAATGTAGAGTAGTTGAGATTAGAAGAAGCCTTTGGAGATCATTTAGCCGAATCCCCCACCCAGCCCATGGTCAGCTAGAGCAGGTTGCTCAGCACAAGGATGAGACTCCACAGCCTCTCTGGGCAACGTGCTCCAGCGTTTGACCGCCTCCACAGGAAAAAGAGTTCAACAGAAATTTCCTGTATTTATGTTTGTGCCCATTATCTCTTGTCCTGTCACTGGGCACTATTGAAACATCTTCTTCATGCCCTCCCATTAGGTATTTATAGGCACTGATGAGATGATATCTCCCCTGAGCCTTCTCTTCTTCAGGCTGAACAGATCCAGCTCTCTCACCCTTTCCTCACATGTTGGACCCTCCAATCACTTAATCTTCTTGGGCCTAAAATTTCCTTTTTACGCAGGTAAAAAATAGCAGTTAATAATGAAAGAAGCAGTTGTTGTAACATTAATACTTTTCTATCTAAAAACTGCTGAAGAAGTTACATACAAAAGATTGAATAGAATATTTCAAAATAAAGAAAAACAAAAGTAATCCTTGAAATTTCGTTTATTTTAATTTAAAAGATAATTACAAAAGATAATTTTCTATTAAAATTATTTTCTAGTAAGCATAATAAAAATATCAGCTTCTTCCTGTTTCTTCCTTCAGTGCTTATTTTCTGATCACTCAGACTTTATATATATACATAAAGTATTGTTAATTAAAGATGTTTCTTTCTGCAAACTATCACTGAAGATGAAAGATTTATTAATGAAAAAGTTTGATATAATTAGAGGTATTCCTCCAGTTGCCTTTTTTGTATTTGCATTGAAGTTTAAGAATTCTGCTAGTTAAGAAGCTCCATTCTCATCTTGTTCAATTGTACAACACGGTATGGTATACATTCCCCATTTCCAGCTGCCTCCTATCAGTATAATGTGGTGATTCTTGTCTTCAGCTAGTAAAAGGTTTACTTTCTAAAGTTTCCACCTTAGCTGAAATAACACAAGAAATGTATAATAAGCTTTCTCTGGGATGTGCGGTCCTCTTGTAATTCAAGCACGCAGACTCTCGTAAGGGTCAGGACAACTCTTTCTTTAATTATAGCCAGAGAGGCTGTTTCTTTTTTACCTGTCATGAGACTGCACCATTCGAAGGTCTCTCTGAATAAGATTTTTTTTTCTTTCTGTTGAATAATGCCAGATGTTAACTGGTGATAACATGAATGTGTAAGTTTTATGAAACAGTGTTAAATGCCCTATATCTGTGGTAATTTTTTTTGTTGCTTTTTGTCATTTTATATAAACCCTATATAAATGTGGTCATCTGTGTGCTGTGTGTGTTCTTTAACTACGTAATTAACTTCTAGGGGGAAGCCATTGCATTGTTATATGGTATAATACCATATCTTTTTGCAACTGTTACTGTCAAAGGAAGAGCACAATGCTGTCAAATTTAAGTGACTGTCTAGACTTCCAAGGCTCAACTTGTTCCATGTCAGAACAAATTTACTGTTCAACCTCATTTCTAACACTTGCTTACCTGTTTTCTAGATGCTGAGGCTGTCATTTAAACATCATTTATGTAAGAGAGATAGTTCCACATTTAGAAAAGTACAACCATTTTCCTATAAATATAATCCCCGAGTAAGGGAGAGAAAGCATTTAGTGATTCATTCACTGCAAAACTCATCCTGCAAAATCTATTTATATTTAGCATTGTAGCCCTGTGGATCTGATGTTTTGGTGCAGAAAGGCCAAAAGAACAAAAACGGAGAAGGTTTAGACAGAACAAAGCTGTTGCACAGACCAGATCAGCTGGCAAATCTGTCCCAGAGATATTTATAATGCCTGCCTTCCTCAAATACAGGCCAGAGACAGGTGAGATAGGTAAGAGTGCCCACTGGTGCAGTCTCTGCCTTAGTTACTCTTCCTTAGATTTCAGTGTTCCAGGGGATACTCAGCTACGGTGTGAAAGACATTTTATAGGTTTCTAGTTTAGGAGGCAATATAATGAATCCTACTGAGGCGAGTCTTTCCCTGCACTTTTTTTATTTTCCAGGAGAAAAGAGTGGGTTAAATCTACAGTCTGCATGCAGGGAAAGAAAAACAGAGCTCTTTCACCTTGATGTTCAGTTGAACTGAAGGAACATTGATTTTCTACTGTTTGTAGCATGAAGGAATAACCAGGTCATTTTTTACACCATCTTTACTAATAGGAAAATTACATCTGTGTATTTTTTCTTAGCTTCCAGAAAGATTTTATGCCTCAAAGAATGGCAGGAAGTAAAATCAGAAATCATATTCTCCAGTTAATAGCAAAAATAAAATAGATATTTAAATCAGGAAACACAAATGGTTGGTTATAAGGTGAATATTTTTATATTGCAATAATTTGAAGAGAATCTAATCAGAATTGATACCAATTTGTGCTAGGCTCTTAAGATATAAAGTAGCTGGCAGGGTTATGGTCTGGGTCTATTAAATATCTGAAAGGGAAATTATTTCATGAATGACAAATATATTTTTCTTTTATTTTAAATAATGTTACTTGATCATTTAGATTCATAATCTATATTTATCTTCAAGCAACATGATTTAGAAAAGACCATGATGTGCCTCTTTAAAAGGCCTTAGCCAGACCAGTTGGCACTGTTTGCTGTGGCACACATACATTCATTTCACAGTATGCCAATCCGAGAGAACATGGTCATGAAGGAGGAAGATTCGATAATAAGTCCTGGCCTTTGTGATTTCTGAACAATGTCAGAGTAAAGAAAGCAAAGAAACTGCCCTGAGTGGAAAAAATAATTAATGAATAAAGGCACATGGAGAAAATGAGAAATGTTTGGAAAAAATAAGACTGAGACTGTATCTACACTGGCTGGCACTCAGGAGATTGTTTAGTGTTATGTCCCCTTGCTGTTCTCATACACTAGTGAAAGAGAGCAACAAGGTTAAGGCAAAAGCTAAAATTATTCCTTTTATTATTCCTTTTTTTTTTTTTACGTTTTACTTTCAATGAAAGGAGATTAGGCTGGACGAAACAATGTGGCTCTGCGTGAACAACAGGCTGAGAACTACAGGTATAAAGCATATGTCTGTAATGCAGGACTAAACAATTTGGATTAAAATGGTTTACTACAGTCCTTTCTTTGCAAGGTTAATCACTTTTTGAAGCATTTTAAAGATAATTTCCAAACCATATTTCATCTTCTTCTCTGAATTACAAGACGGATGGTATTTGTTACCATGTCTACAGCTTGTTTTAATGCCTTCTATACAAAGATCTCCATTACAAATGACCATGTCAAAATTAACCTCTAATACAATGAACTTCTTTTCCTGTTTGCAATTGTACAGGCCATCTGCCCTCTCAATCAAAATCCCATTTATGTTTGTGCAGCATCTCCGTGGCAACTACAAGAAAAGCTTGTTGGAAAGTACCTTGGCAGCTTATCCTTTTTTTTCTTGCTGTCTTTTTAATGAAGAGCCCCAGTGTTTCAGAGTAACTAGAAGAATTATCAGCCAACGTGATGTGGCATACTCTGATTGTCCTGAGATATCCTACACCTGCATTTCAGGTATGGGGGTGGAAGGGAAAAACAAAAATATAACTACAAGAAAAACTAAGCCCAGCAAATAATCCTCATCAAGAGTGCAGGAGCTGCAGATCTCCCCATTGCTGTGTTTTAGTCATTATCCTTAATAACTATACTATAAACTTAGAAATATGGCTAACAGCAGCAGTTTCTGGGAGTGTTCAGAAGAACATGTAGATTTGTGTAATGTATAATATTTCAATAAATTCCCTTTTACAGTAGATTCACTTCTGGTCAAAATGGTATACAACTTAACATAGCAAATAATAGCTATCCTGTATATCCAGTGCCCTACTAGAAGAATCACTTATTTTCACTCTTCTTCTCCATGTGAAAAGTCATTAATTTTGCAGAGAACAGTTGGCATTTTCACAGCAGTGACTATTTTTCACTTGAGGAGACTGGAAAAAAAAAATCACTATATATTTTTATTGTGTGGAAAGCATAAAAAGTATGAAGCAGATCCAGTGGTTTCAGTTTTCACAGAACCTGCAATAATGTGATTTTCACTGGTCTTCTCAAAAATTGCTTTGACAACCTTACTGTAAAATAGCTATAAGACATTTCTAGTTTTTATATCTACATCGTGGTAAAATAATTAAATTATATTTTCAAAGAGTCTTCTTCTTGATACATAACCATGTTTTAAAACTGAGGTGTTTTTACTGGCATGTTTCTCACATACATTGGTAGTTAAAACATTTTAAGTGTGCTTTCCAAGTGTAACGACATAAATACCTGTTTACCCAAAATGTTGCTGGACTTTTAAGACATCAGTGATCAAATTAGAAACATCCAAAATGTACATTACTATCAAAATTTGGTCACACATACAAGCATTATAAGAAAATAAATACAGCTCCTCCAGTTCAAATACAAGTGATGCTGCAAGCATCTGGTTTGTCCAGTGAAAGTTGTATCAAGATTCTCGATCTTGCAACATTAATGTCAGTAGGAGCAATGGCTTTAATAGTGCAGGATTAGACCTTAAGTGCTTTCTGGGCTCACTGCCATTTTCTGAATGCTAGTAGGTTGCTCTTGTCCTTGCAAGTTATGTTTCTAATATTCATCACGAAATGAATATCCAACTGTCGCAACTGATCTGCAGTGATTTGCTTTCTGGTCATGTTAGGTGAGAATAAGCTCTTCTGTAGTTCCCTTAGTGAAAAGAGTTGCATGCTTCTTTTGAAATATTGAAATTCAAAACTGAAGCAATATACAGAATTGGTATCTTTCTCTCCCAAATATTTATTCCATGTGATACAGTTTTACTATCATTCTTTGTACCATACCTTGCCATATTGAGTGTATTGAACCAAACTCAACAGGCAAGTGTATCATGGCTGAGAGCCACACATGTAACAAAAAGAATGATTTCTGGCCTCAATTTATCTCCTTCCAAACCTCACTGGGAAACTGCTTTATGGTTTCTTTTCTATAGAGATGAATCCTAGAGAGTAGAACAAAACGTCATGACATGATCCAGTCATAGATAGAGTCAGCTTACCATTTTGTCAGACAGTGACGTTTGTGCCTCATATTGGTAGCTATTTAGTTACAGTATTAATTCGGGAGTATCTAACAGGTTGAAGGTCGGATTCATGCCACTGCAGCAGTCGCTCTTCTAGTTGCTGTAAGATAGGTAGCTGGAGGGTAGTGATTCACCTTTCTGCACTCCAGGGAGTGGACATCAGCAAGTGGTTAGCTCAAACTACCTGCTAGTACAGTGCTTGATTTTGCAACTCTATCTGTTTCAACTGGGGAACAAACTAAATGGCTACACTAGTAACTGACTGAAGGCTGGAAAAGGAGAGAAATTGGGTTAAGCGCCCTTACCTACTGGTCTTGCAAAATGTGAGCCAAGTGAAGGAAGCCTGTGCCACACGACGGTGAAGGCGGAGGGACTGAGATATTACTGAAGCTTGATAACATAACTGATAGAACAAATTGAGATTTTTACATTTTTTCCAAAGGCACCTTAGGAATTAAGGTTTTTGCAAGCAGTAACACAACTGAGAATGTGACTTGGTGTTCCAAGTCTCTGTGTGTTTGTATATTATCGTATGCTTTTAATGGAATGATTAGCCTATTGTCCTGTAGGACATTATCAGCTTCTGTGTGTAAGAAAAAGAGACAGCACAAGCAAGGTAGTGGCATGAGCAACTCTAAATCCAGGCCTTCTTTCCTTTATGTCCTTAAATCTCCAAGCTAAGTAATTTTAGCATAGGCTTTTTGTGGTTAAAAAAAAATAAAAAATCTGAATAGCTACTCATGTCATGTTTCAAAAAACTTATTTTTAAACACTTAAAATGATAATATTTAGATAGATGATAGTTTTCTTCTTGATCAGTCTAGTCCAGTCTTTCAAAAATGGTTCCTAATGGGTAGAATTTATCTGATAGTCTATTTAATTGTTTCTGTTTCATACATCAGTAAAACTCTGCTCAATGAAAAAGGTCATAACTTGAAAACACAGTTCAAGAATATATATATATATATCTCTTCTTGTTTTCTTCCATAGCATCTAACTCAATTGCTTTTAATTATAGACAAAAAAATATTTTTTGGTGAAAGTTTAAAACAAGCCAACTGAAATAGAAAGCTGTTCAGCTCATTTCCTTTGGTTGCCAGGAAGTTGATATAATTAGCAGAACTTTCAAAACTTTTTATAAAGTTTGTATAGAGGAACTTTTCTCTGCATCTTTTGGTGATTTGGCTGTCTTTGAATGCAGAGGATGTTACACGGTCTTCACTGTGTGATTATTGGTCTTAGCAGGCAGTCTTTTTTGTGTATTGGATAACATAAAATCTAGTTGGCATCTTTGGAATGTTATTGCTTTCATCAAAACCTTGATTGAAATGCTTTAGGTTTCTTTTCTGAACTGTAAACAGTTGTCGTGTTTTTTCACAGAAATGTGTTGGCAATCGAGAAATTTATGCTGCTCAACTCACATACTTATATTTCTTACAGTCCTACATTATTTCACTGGTAAAATAATTGTGTCTTTCTTAACCCTGCTTGCTTCAGGCAAGTCATTTCACTGCAAGGGATATCATCCTTGTGTGCTGGGTTGTGCTATAAACACAGACTTTTCAAACGTCTTTTTCTGAAACTCAGCAACATAGTGAGCAGCACAAGTATTTTGTCTCTATTTGGTATGCAGGAGCATGAGCAGATCCAAAACAAAGCCACTGATATGATCAGCCCTCCTCATCCCCCTCACCCTCTAACAAACAGCAAAATGCATCCTTTGTACTTAGGCAACAGTGGCAGGAACCCTATGTCATAAATCTGGTAACACCAGAGACGGGGAAAAACTGAGGTAATTATTCTGTCCTTGTTCACCTGAACTCTACACCTACCTTCAGACTTCAATGGAGAAGGTGTAGAGTTAGAAAATTATTCTTTCAAACCCAGAATAATTTTGCAATACTAAAAATGTTTTCTACTCTGAATCTGAATCTAAGATCAAAACTGAAACCACTTTCAACTTGATAAAGAGGAGAAAAAGTCAATTTGCAACAAATAAAAGGCTTAATTTTTATTTCAGCTTGTATTAATTTTGCTAGCATAATTAAATTTAATTTCTAAAGAAAATTTTGACTTGTTCTTCAAAACCAAAATCATTCATCTACAAAATATGAAAAGGTTTCAAAAGTTCTAAGACTTTTAAACTTCCTCACAAAAAAAAAGAAGAAAAATTCCTCCATGTCAACTGCCTCGCACAAGTTTTCATTTTTTTAAATTGATTTTTTTTGAAGATAAAAGATGTTTTCTTAAAAAAATCTCTAACCAGTTCTACCTCAGATTTTCACACCTTTCCACCTGTGATAATGGAAAAATAATAGGAATATAGCAGCTATTACATGTCATCTAGTGATTCCTGCTTGAAAAACAAAAAAGGGAACTTTCCGACTTATGACTTACGAAAAAATACAGTAGTGGCCTGAAAAGGTGACCCACGTTTTGTGGAGATTTCTTTTAAGATTGGCTGCATGCTGGTTTACTATGGCATACCACAAGTTTAAGAGCAATGATGAGCTAAATCAGTTCTTATAAATACTTAAATCCACCTTCTCTACAGACTTATAGGAAGATAAGTTATGTCCTTACTATTGATGGGGGGTGCTCATCTGAATAATGACCTATTAATGAAACCAATACCTGGCCAAGTTCACAAGATACTATAAACCAACACAAAAGTTTCAAAGTAAGCCTCAAACAAAAGAAATGACAAGACATTTCACCCATCTTCTATACTTACTGCATACTTAATCAAGAATGTAATATTAAAGCTCTATCAGGACATCCCAGTTTACCTGGGGTTGGTCCAGCCACTCAGGGCAGAATGTCATCAATAGTAGGGATGGCAAGAGAAAAATCCAGGAAATCAATAGCCATAATAATGAGATAGGCATTGTCCTCACTGAAGTACCCTAGGGAGGAGATTCTCAAGTAAATGTACTGGAAAATATTCCCATATTTAGCCTACCTAATTTTCTTCTCCATTTAAACTAATTGTGTATAAATAAAGTACCTGTTAAGACTAATTCTACTAAATCTACCCTAAATAGTCATCATTGGTTTGCATTATAGTATGGGTCGATGAAGAAAGGAAAAGCAAAAAGCATCGGTAATGCATAAAAAAACCCCCCACCCTTCTGGCATTCTTTCATGAAATTGTGCCAAAATGCACACTGTCAGCAAGCATTTTGTGTTTTAAATGCCACCTATATTTTATAGTAAGTTTAGATATAGATTGAGTTTATGGCTTCAAAAAAACTTCTGGTGTTTGTTTATACAATACTAGAGCCACATGAAAAGAAGATATTGTGTATAGAAATTATTTGATGGATAAATATCTAAATTCAGAATTTCAGTTCTATAGGAAAAAAAAATTAAAATTACTTTCATTAAAAATCCATGAGAAACAGCAAAGAGAAAAATAGAAATTTCATGCTTAAGAAAGAATGTGAGAAAATCAGAGTTCCAGATTTTATTCTCATTAGACAGGGTAACTAAGATAAAGAAATAAACTTGAAGTATACACTTTGCTGCAAATATGATCTGTTTCTATATATATGCACATATATTTGTATACACAGCAGAATAGCTGGTAACTTTTCCTTAGTTAGAAATTGATGTAAACTTCATTAGCTCTGCCAAGTGCGAGCAATTCAGTATAAAAATGTTGCCTGCTCATTTCTGTCTTTGTCCTGTATCTTGAAAATGACTGTCTTCCTTGGATAAGGGATATAAAAATACAACAGACTTTTTAGCAAAATGGCTGTTGGGAATAAGAAAAGATATTACCTATTTTGGGAGAAGTCTTAATTGACAAGAAAATCTCAGATATTGTGAAAGGTTTTAGTTGAACTAACTGTGCAGGGAGGCCTTGCATAGTAAAGAGAAGCACCTGTAAGTCTCATTGTTCCTTTCTGCATCACAAACAAGTAGATTCTCAGCTCATGCAGATTAGCGAAGGTTCATTGATTTTGCAGAGATCATGCATGGTAATGGCATTGTACTACACCCGAGAAAAAGTGGAGCTGTAGCCTTCCTGCGTTCTGGGGACCAAAACCTTGGCTGGCTTAGAACTAGACTCCCCTATGGCTGATCTCTTTATGGTACAGAAACCAGACTTACACAGGAACAGAAATCCACGCCTTCTACTGAATTTTAATGCATTTCATGGCCTTTCCCTAGATGAAGGCCTTACCCACTCTCCCTCCCTGGGCTAATCCATGCTCTGAAGATCCAGACCCCTCCAGACTGCCAGGGCCCAAAGGATGAGTACAGTGAGCACCACAAAGTTCGGTTAGATGATTTACAAGCATTGTGGTTTAGAGAGTTACAGGCACTGGAGTTAAAAAAAAGAAAGAATTATTTTACCATTCTGTTTAGTACCTTTTCTAAAAAAGTTTGTCCTTTCACTGACACCTCTTATTTTAAATCACTCAAGCAATAAACAACAGCCATTTATTACAGTGGAGGGCTAGCTTCTAGCAGTCTCACTCAATTAGGGCAAACTTAAAATACTGCTTCAGTCCCTTTGCTTCCTCCTGCTCCCATCTTCACCATCACCTTGGCTCATAGTGACTAGAAATGCTTTTATACGTATTGGGAGAGTTATAATGATATTTTGAAGCATTCTAGAAAAGAAAAACTTCATACACTGCTGGATTTTGCTAGGAGCCTCAATAGACACATTTTTGTGTTCATTTCACCAGAAACTGTCAGAATGATTTTCATACATCCCTTCTCAAACATACAGGTTTCATGACATAATACCTATGTCTTCACCACCTAAAAGTCTCCCTTTAGCCAGCAAATGCAGATGAGTATCTAAAATCCTGCTTCGAGGGATATATATATCTAATATCTAAGATCCTGCATCTCTTTCAAGGGCTGAAAGAGAGGTTAGCAGTTAACCCTTGGCACCAAACATTAAGTCTCAAACAGGACCTGAACTTTCACAAGATATAATTTCCTTCAGACCCTGCGGGCTATGACTGCTAACTCTTCGCTAAACCCCACCCCTATGAAGACCAGGGCATCTCCTAAGGAAATTTCCTGTAGAAAAAACATCCTTTAGACATCTTTATGCTTGATTGTGGGCTTACATATATGTAATAAATTAAGGTGCAACCTATCATTTTAAACTTGTGTCAAGTGTTCATTTTTCCTTTGCCTATCACTGCCAACAGATCTGAAGATTAATGGAATACATACAGTTCAGGCAGACATACCCACAATCTTGGGCTTTGCATGTAGCTATTAGACTTTGCAGGGTACCAAAAAGTTTCTTTGGCTCTAATAATGAGTCTTTCACCATCTCTCTCTACAGCTGTTCCTCTAAAAGACTCCAGAACTGTTATTTAAAAAGGGAAATGGAGCAATATTTATTTCACTTTTTTTGAGCAGGTCTAAAGAAATATTAACTTGATTAGTCAACAAATTTCATGTATTTTGGTCAAGTTTG
Organism: Leptosomus discolor; assembly: GCF_034619465.1. Classification (NCBI taxonomy): domain Eukaryota; kingdom Metazoa; phylum Chordata; class Aves; order Leptosomiformes; family Leptosomidae; genus Leptosomus; species Leptosomus discolor. The sequence continues at coordinate 12,867,278 of NC_141403.1, forward strand.
GGGTATATCAAAAGCAGTGAAATAATGAACTTTTGTTTGTGAAAAGGTCCTGCCCATGCACAGGTTGTAGAACATACAGAAGCAATACAAAAAAAAGGCCTGTAGAGATGATAAAAAATATCAAGAGGTGTAGGCAGCAGATCAGAGACCCAACAAAGCAAGTAATGCTAGGTTTGCAAGGTGAAAACATGCTTGACATTGATCTCCTGCCAAAACTTTGACAAGACATAGGATCAGCAACGAACAAAGTCGTGAAGCACCTTGAAGTTTATTGACACGAATCTTAACCAGACAGGGGCAACAGGGCTCTTTCATATGAATCATAACTGACTTTGAAAAATGCATGAATAAATAGCTCAGGAGGATGACATGGAACATTTAACCTTTTAATTGCTGATTAGAGTCTACTCCAGAGGTGGTCAAATGCCATTATCATCAATTTCTGAGAAGTCCTTTTGTGATTTATTTTGGTGATCTTAATTAAGACCTACTGGATACACTTTCATATCACGAAAGTTAGTTACCAAATTATCAAACCAGCAAATATTTACTCTGAATATTTATTCATTCCCAAAGAACTTCTACAGAGATCCATACTGTCTTTCACTGTTTGCTCTGCATATTAATAAACTTGGTGATTGTTTGGATAAGGCATAGCTGCATGTGGAAACTGATAATACTGTAAACTATTGCCATGATGCCCTGTGGATCCTCTTTGGGACTTCAAAAAAAAAACCTAAACACCTTATGCACAATTTTTCTTTAAGTTCTATTCTGCAATTGCAAGTAACAGATTGGTGGTTATAACAATTGCATGTCCACATCCTAGCTATCACCCCTCAAGCAGCACCTCTTTGACTTCTGTAGGCAACTTTACATTAGTGGGATAAAAATCTTCAAGGTTGCATTCGTGTTACTAAACGAATGTCATTAATTAATGGGCATAAGGATTTCAAAGGGCGTAAGTCACGCAAAAGTCTAAATACCTTTGAAAATCATTTAGACTTAAGAACACCAGTAACTTAGACAATCCCATGATCCAACACTGAATTGGTGTAAAATCATAATTAAGTCGACATAAACGAATGAATTTTTTCTCCAAAGATTTATTAAATTTTCCTCGTCAAAGACTCTTGACCAGTTTCAAAAAGGCCTGTTTTCAAATGTGAATTCTGTCATTATGTCATTGATGATGGGAAGGCAGATGATCTATCTGCTTACTAATTATGTTTATTTTTACAATGTAATTAGAGATTGCAGTTCTGTGTTGTATGAAATTTGAAAGCATTCCAACTATTACCATGATAAAAAAATAGATGTTCTCAGCCAATTAAATTTCTTCATGCAAGAGAATTTAGTCTCAAGAGTTCATTTTACAGAACTGAGAGATCACAGGAATGAATGCTGGTTTTCTGATATCCAAACACACTGCTACATTATTGATTTCTTTGACAACAAAGAAACTATGGTTTATAAGGTCACTTATAACACTTTACTTTTTGCAGAGATAACAATTTTCATCCTTCTTGAAAACATCTGTAAGATCCTAAAATATTACAGGAAATAAGCTGCCCATTACTCTTAAAAGCACGTGGTGTCCCAGAAATTCTCAAAACAAGGTTGAGGAGGAAACGCAATGTTGCATATATTCTTTCCTTTGTTACCACAGCTTTAGGTTTTCCTGCCCAAGGAAAGTTTCCTCCATTATTAGTACGGATAGCTAGAGGTTGTAGTTTGGTTTGCTTTCTAATCCAGTTTTTAATTAAAAGAAAATCTTCTGAGGAGAGATCTTCTGTGTTTGCTTTCATGCTGGAGTCTAACATTTTGGAAAAGATCAGGAACGACATATGCTACCAGCTTTTTGTTCTTTTATAGGGAGTGTTTGTTAGCCTTGTGCCTCAAAGAACTCTGTCTCAGGGAAAATATATAAAATACTGATTTTTAAGTTAATTTGTTGATGTCTATTTATTTACACAAATACAGCTTTCTTCAGTTTTATACCTGACTACCTCCAGCTGTTTCAAGGTGACAGTGCTCCTTTTTTCCACTCTCAAAAATACCTATTCTAATATCAAAATCTAGTAACTTTCTTTCTCACCATTCCTTTCTCTTTTTTTCTGTCATGGAGAACTTTGGCAAGACAAATTATTGTTTGTTTGTTCGTTTATTTGTTTGTTTTATTGGATTATGTTATTTCTGCTAGAGAGTTGCTGAGTTGGGGCTGGGCTGACCACTAACAAGTGCCAGATGCTCTCTATTAACCCTGCTCCAAGCCCCAGAAGGGGAAGAGAGAGGGAATAAGGGAGTGAGACTTACAGGTTGGAAAAGAAAGCTAAACACAGCTTTAATGAAACAATAACAATAAAAGAAAAGATAATATTAATAAGAAAATAATGAAATATACACAAATAAATACTAAGCCAATACCAAACCCAACCTCCCTGATGACAACACATCACCAGTGACACTGCAGGGCTGGCACTGGGGCAGTCCCAGGCTGGACTCAGAAGCATACAGGATTCAGGAGCTGCATTCAGGAGCTGGATTCAGGAATGCATGGATCAGGCTCGAAGACAGAAGAATGAACAGAGTCCTGCTCGGATGTCGGCCACTGAAGAGGAGAGCTTGACCCGTGTGATCCCTCAGCTTTATACTGAATACGATGCATATGGAACAGAATACTCATTTGGTCAGGTTTGGGCCACCTGTCTGGTTTACTCCTCTCTGTAGGTGCAACTTTTTTACTTCATTATGATCCCTTTTGCTTACAGCACTTCAACATGGGGTACCAGATTTAGCAGTGACCTTGGTTGCTGTAGGAGTAAAAGCAAGAGTCTTTCTGCATACCATTCCTTGGTATTAACTACAAACATCAAACTCCCAGGAGCAGTCACTGTCTGGAAAAACATGCTGCTGGTTTCAGAAAGTGCAGTTACTGAGAAGAGACAACAGAAAATTAGAATCACTGAACAGAATGAATTCTGGTTTAGCTCAAACCAGGACAGCTACTGAATTAGGTAAGGTACTGCATCAGGTGAACAGATACTTGTCCTTTTCCTATCACTGTATGCTTCACATTCCCAGTTGAGCTAGACAATTCTCCTCTAGTTGTTGCCTATTATTATTGTCCAATATTTACACCCTTCCAGAGGGATCAGGGTGCAAGGAGCTAGGAAAAAAGGTATAGACTCAAGCAGCCAGCAGCTTTCATATCGAGCATTGAAAATACGGACAGGAAACATACGGGTCTGTTTCCTCACTGAAGAGTATGTTAAGGGGAGAATCCCTGGTGGCTGGCACTGCTGAAGCCTAGCTGAATGCAACAAGAACAATTTTAGAGTTAAAGCTGCTGGCAACAACATTGTACTCAGTCACTCTAGAGAGCCTTCACACAGGTGAGTGCACGAAGCAGTCCCGCAGTAGCAATGAAAGCATGAGGGAAAATGGTACAGTGATCAGTGACCCTAACTTGTCAGGTCTATTACCTATTATTATATAAATATGTATTTCCTATTGTCCATGTTTTATTGACCTAATGTCAGCTCAAAAACACCGTCTAGCACTTTTGGCTATTTCAGTGAAGGAGAGAATGCTCCTAAGGTACGGATACAACTATGACAAGCTCTACAGATAATATGAATAAAAGATGTACTGGTTCCTGTTCTGAGGCGAAAGAATCTTTAAAGAAATATTTTTTCCTGTGATGAAAACAGCTTTTCCTGAGCAGTAAAATGTTCAAAAGAATTCTGTCTTTTTGATTACTTACAGCATTTTGAAGGCACTATTCCTACCCCTGTTAATCTATGTGATTGACAAGGTCTACATTTGACTGCATTTTTACTTCATTAGACAGTTCTACTTTTCATTTTAAATAGTGTGACAAATCCACTGCCACGTAAGTATTTCAGTGTTGTCACTAGACCTGCAGCAATTTAAAACTTCAGAAAAATATGTGGGATTGAATCCAATTCTTCTGTTTAAAAAAGCCTGAGATTTAAAAACTCTCACAAAATGTAACCCTAGAAGGGCACTGTTATACACTTAAGTTACTCTGTCAAAGACAGCAAAACAGTAGATTAGTAACTACTTAGTTTGTTATAATTTAAAATTATTCTGGAGAATTAATAAAATAGTAGAGTCGTCTTCTTCATTCTCATTTCAGTGCTATATCTTGTACCTAATCCCTGATGGGTTTACGTGTCACTTCAGGAAACAAATACTGCAATGGCAGCATTGCCATCGCATTCATCTAGTGAATGGTATTAGGAAATTAACCACGTAAATTGGTGCAGAAGTACTTTTAGAACACTTTTTAAGTATCCAGAAATGTATGTCCTTATCCAAGCACCTCGACTCTGAAAAGCTGGACCTAAACTACTGTAAAAAAACTCCCCATATTTCTGGTTGATACTCAGGTTGTGATTGGCTTGTTTCTTGGAAGCATTTTATGATGAAGGCCAGTATAGGACAAAGTAGAATAAAAATAAATGGATCATTCATCATGTGTCATAGGATGGGGTGAATTGCTTTTGCAGAGATTGCTCTCTTGCCATTAGCTGCGTAAGGAGTATATCCAACTAGCATAGACCAGGCACCTAACTCAGACTGCTCAGTTCAGGTGCTCTCATTTAGTAGCTTAAACATGTATTCGTCCTGCTCCTTCCACGAACACAAAAGTCATGCCCAACACCATAGCTGCATGCCATTAAATCTGCTGCTCCTTTAGCCTCTCTGTTGGGGCTGTCTTGGCTTCCAGTGCATGCTGCAGAACTTGCTCCTCAGCACTCTGCACCCACCTGCTGAAGGCTCCTTTTCATGCTGTATTTCAATTGCTCTTCCCCTTTCGAAGTGGCAAATAATTTTTCAACCTCCACAAGCTTCAGTCTGTATCGGGGGACTTTAGCCCTGTTGGAAATTCTAATTGCTTTGTCATGGGTTAATAAAAAAATTAATAATATTTCGTTGCAATCTCAGTCATAAACCACTCCTTCATTGGCCATATAAATTGTGAGACTAGTTCTTCAGCCTTGTTTCAGTCACAGAACACCTTTTGTTTCCACCATCTTTTGGTAACCTTGCCATTTAAACACGTCTCTGGGGATAATATTTATGTTTCAGTCTCCCATAGTGTGCTGCTTGACTTTAAAGAAAAGCTAGCAAGACGTTGTATCTGCTAATGTGCTTTAGTATCCCCAAACAGGCCAGTTGCCTGAGGCTGGCTTACGCTGTCTTCTGCTGGCCTGAAGTCTCAGCTCTGATGAGACATTTAACTGCACTTTTCTTCCACTTTGTTATTTATTTTCTGAGTCAGTTTTGATGCTTCCTTTTGTTTCTCGGATATCACTCATAAGCAGGGATCCTGACAAAGGAGTAGTCCGCTAGTGACTGCACCTGTGTAGTGCTGAGCAGCTCCGAGACACCTTCTCTGATGTGCCAGATACTGCTCAAAGAAGGGTGTAATCACCTGCGCTGGGGTCACAGCCACATATCATTTTCCAGCAGACACGAGCAAGCTCTGCCTGTACACTGAGCAGATGCAATCTTGTCCTGCTCAAGCTGCCAGCTCACTGGCACTGCTAGCAGAGCATAGAGCCTGCCCTGTGAGATGAGGCTCGGCGCTAAGGTAACATTGCACGCAGATTTCTGCTGTCCGGGAGCAGTGGCAGAGCAAGCTCTGCACAATCAAAAACCAGCAACCAAAAATCAAATAACCGTGAACCTGGAGTAAATTCAGAGGCAGAATAACCCTTAAAACTTGCAACGTGTGGGCTGGCCACGCTGAATCCCTCCTCTTCCCTTCCCAAATCCTTCCATGTCTCCAAGCAGCAGCTTCCCTGACTAGATTTTTCAGTCCATGCAGTGCAGATCGCTTTCACAACAGCACTTGCTCACCCCTAATTCAACATGTTCTATTTATTCTTTGAACAACAAGTTACTGTGGCAAGACTGTATTTCCTGATTCTGTGCAGAATGGGGATTTTAATGATGGGGAACAAAATCGACCCTAAAGAGCTGTTAGCCATAATGTCCTTTTGGAAGTGGTTATTTGTCATTCACAGTAACAGGTCTGCACAATTAGCATGTGATCATCATATATTTAAAAATAAAGACAAGGAGGAGGGGACACCCTCACCCTGATGGAAATTGGTCCCACTTTGTAGAGTTTATTGTTGTCTTGATTGCAGAGGTTACAGAATGCAGCAAAGCTCTCGATGAATAACCCTTATTATGTATTACATGCTGAATGGTTTATGCTGAACATGGCACCTTGTGATCTGTATTTCCACCATCCTTCCATAATGCTTTTGTGACTTAGCTCAGCGTGTCCTCTCTTTAACTTTTGTATTCAAACCATATTTACAAATATGCATTTTTTTACACATTCATGTGGCATTCTGCCCTGTCGCCTGCTGAATGCACCTTCAAACAACGCTGGAAGCCCGACAGGTTTTAATGCATTCCTGCTTTTAGTTTTCCTTTCAGAATGGACCAAGGACCAAGATGAAAAAAACTATCATAGCATTGTTCTTCATGAATTGCACTCATATAAAAGCTGAGGAAAAAGGAAAATGGAGCAAAGCCATTGCCATCACAGTTTAAAGTAAAATAATCTCCACTAGTCCTCCCATAGATGTAGTGGAAGGAAAGGCTAATGTGTATTAAAAAAGAATACTTCTTGCAGGCAGGATCATTTAGCAGTACTGATGAACTAAAGGAGATATGGTAATGTAGGAACAATTCCTTCAGCTACAGATGTTTATATATGCTGTGCAATAGGAATGCACTTTGGGGAAAGCCAACAAAATCAGACCGTGACTTTTATGTGGAAGATTGTACGCTTGCTTGAAGAAGACTTTTTTTTACAGTTAACTTTAAATGTTTCTTAGCTTTCTAAATCATCTAACTACTTTGTATCTTTCTAGATCCTTTTGTAAGACACTTGGAATTAGATTGATTGAAAGTGTTACAGACAAGCCAGGTATTGCTATTAGGAACAGTAGTTTTGCAGCATTGAGTTGATGATCTCTTTTTTTTCCCCTGAATGTCTCCCAAAGAACACTGTACTGTTGTCATCTTGATAAATTTGCAGTGTTGTGCCCAGAATTGCCGTGGGTAAGATAACCAAGTACGGTAAATATATATGCAAGTCTCTCTGCAAAGCCCACTTTCTTTTAAGCCTATTTCTGCCTTAATAGGATTCATTGCTTCCCTAAGCAGCCCTTGTAATTTTCAGCAAGGTCCTTTAACTCATTTAATGTGCAACATTTGTTCATGCCTAATTTGTCTGAGCTGGGCCATGTTTGTGTTTTCCTTGACTTGCAGAAAGGTTGATTGTGAGGGTGGAACTGCCTGCCTCCAGTGAATATATTTCTTTCTGAATTACAGTAATTACCGCAGGTTTCATTTGGTTGGTGCTCTCCTGCGTGCCCCTCCTTGACAAGGTTAACAAGCAGAAGGTAACTAAACATCAAAATATAAGTGCCTAATCACACGGGCAATTGTTGACAGTACCATTTCTTTGGTGATGGTGATAGGGTTCTGTACTGGATTCTTCTGTAAAGGCATATAGGAATTAAGTTTGCAACCCTAAGGACAACAATTGTAGATGTCAATAGATCTGCCTTACCCCTATCTGGTGCCCCTAAGAATATGCTGCCTTTGCTAAACACAGACAATGGAGAAAATTAGAGAATTTTTCACCCCCTAATCTCCCCCCCTCTTTTAAAGAAAATTATTTACTGTAGCCAGCTTTTAATGAAAGGTAATACATGCTGTTTAAATATTTGTATTGACTAATGACACCAGAATAGAATATTTCTCGTCTCCCTTTTTGTCTCTCCAGATATGTACCTGTGTACATATATATATACACGTGTGTATTTAAAATATATGTCACCAGGAATATATACGTAATTTGTCTACATATATATGTATACAACAACTCTCTCTCTCCCTCCCTTTCTCTGTATATGTATATATGTCTAGAAAAGGGAAAGGTAGGACGCTGATTTTGCCTTAAGAAATACAGAACGGTATTATAAATCTGACTTGCCCTGAAATATTCTAAAATTAGTTCACTTGTAAAGTACTTTCAGCTGTCACTGGCCATCTCAAGCTGCATTTGGTGACCTCAAACTCTTAAATGTAAAATTATGAAGGAAAATCTACCTTTCAGTTACTTTCTCCTCATGACAACTGCATAATAAGGGAACAGATATTTTAGATTTAGCATAATTTCTCTTTGATGTTTTTCCTTTTTAAAATTTCTCTTACAACGCCTTGTATCACCAGGCCATTCAGTGCTTAATGAACTGGAAGACTTAATATCAAAAACGTGTTTTCTAAGGAGATAAGAGTTATTTTTAAGATTTTATAAACATCAAGTATCTTAGAAGCCTCTCATAATGATACAAACTAGCCAGTTCTGTCTAACTTGTCACCCAGAACATTGATAATGACTGCATTTACCCTATTTCTTCCAGTGATTAGGTCACCTCTTAGTCACAACCATAAAAAATTAAGGAAAAATTTTTAGAAATTATTCATATTCAAGTGTGTGTATTGTTTCTGCAACTGTGTGACTGAATGCTTCTCATAAATGAGTGATATGATGGAAGTTCTCAGACACGTAAATGGCAAACTTATTATTCTCCTATTATGAAATTAAAAAATCACAGCAGTTTGTCAGTAGCTTAGAAACTGGTTTCCAATCTGATCTCCTTTTCTTGTGTTTCACAGGAAGTTAACTCTGGTGACTTCTGGAAAGTGGTACTTTTTTTATCTTAGTGTGGGAGGTATGGGATATTCCTTGGTTTAAACGGATACTGACTTTCAGAGCATTTTAAGCATGTAATTGGATGTGCAATACCCTTTCAGATATTCTAAGAAATAATTATTACCTTGGAATTGTCATTAGAGGTCATAAAAAAGAAATTTCACATATGAGGGACTCGCATTTTTCACATCTTAGAATAAATAAGGGTATAGTAGTGATAGAAAAAGGGGTAATGGCTTTAAACTGAAAGAGGGGAGATTGAGATTAGATATTAGGAAGAAATTCCTTACTGTAGGGGTGGTGAGACACTGGCAGAGGTCGCCCAGAGAAGCTGTGGCTGCCCCCTCCCTGGCAGTGCTCAAGGCCAGGCTGGATGGGGCTGGGAGCAATCTGGTCTGGTGGAAGGTCTCCCTGCCTATGGCAGGGGGTTGGAACTGGACGGTATTTAATGTCCCTTCCAACCTAAACCATTCTGTGATTCTATGATTCTGTTAATGGACCTCCTTTTCTGTGAGGAAAGATTAGAAGAAATTGATTTCTTTCAGTCTTGCTCAATGTACATATAAATACATTCGGACTCATTAATACTAGGGAGGAAATACTGTGCACTTTTAGCACATCCAATCCATGAGATGAAGATGTAGAGAAGAATTAGGGTCAGAAGCCTAGCACACTGATCTACAAAGCAGAGCAAAGGAAGAGGGAAGAACAGAGAAGCAGACTCGTTTTATCTCTTCTCAAGATGAAAAACACGCTGCTTCCCCACACTTGTCAACTCCACATTTCCTTATTTGAAGCTGTGCCTGCCAGTCATGAACTTCTATGCAGGTCTTGTTGCCTAGATCTATGGGCTGCACATAAGCTCAGATGCTTCTCCCTGAGCTGTCCCAGTGTAGGCACTATTAAGGGGAAAAAGATCAGGCACAATGGTTCTTATAGAATCAGATTAAATCAGAAAAGGTGTTGGTTTGAGCACAAGCTGAAACCGGACCGTAATGTTAAAAGCAAGGAATTTTTTTGCGTCTATGCAAAACACTCAGTGTGATCACTGAGCCTTCGGTGTGATCACTAACCACATAATTTTTGAACTATTTAAGTGTATAGGCAGACCTGAACAAACCTTCTCCTGCCTCGACAAGTAAGGAGAAAGAAACACTGAAAAGGCATTAAAACACTAAAACCAATGACTGTAAGGTGTGGTGTAATGATTGTATGTAAAACCCCAAAGAAATAAGCGGCTAACAGTGGCTGTTTGAACAGTTGTAACTTCACTGAGGATGAACACTGTTGAGTAGCCAGCAATATTAATTAACTCACTTGGGAGGAAGAGACATTCAAACTGTTTACCTGGGACATTTACAGTAGGCTCCAGTCAAAAGGCCAAAGGTAAAAGCCAAAGCTCCTTTTCATAGTCTGTGAAATGAGGTCAACACAACCAGGAAGGCAATTCAGAGAAACTAAAGATGCCTAATTTATATGCCTGAAGCAGACAGTTGTGAATATCCCCTGTGGTAACAAGAATGTGTCAATGCTGTTCCACAGTAAAGGGATTGTTAACTGCAGAGTTGCAGTGTAAAGAAAAAATAAGTTCATAAAAATACTCCGTACTGAAAAATGGAAAACTACTTTTTTGTATCAACAGGTAAATCGTACTTTCTTGATAATGCAGGAGAAATTAACATAGTGTATAGGTCAGTCAAGCTCATAAACTTCAAAGCAAAACTTGTCCTCTCGCTTTTAAAACTTAAAAGAAACCCCCCCCCCCCCCCCCAAAAAAAAAAAAAAAAAAACTCCCAAACTGGCTGTGTTTCGATAAATAGACAAAATTAGAGTAAAGCGACAAATTGTAGAGCATGTGCTGTAAAAAGAACAAATTCTTCAATAGCAACAACCTTTACACAAGGAAACAGAAGAGTGTATTATTGTGGGAGGTGAGAATATTTTTTTTAAATCACAATACTCTGTTTAAAATCATTACTTGAGAACACAGAGGGTGGGAGAGAGCAGCCCTAGTGAGATGTTGTGCTGGCTGTAGATCTCTGAGCCACATTCTCTTGGAGTCAGACTCCCATTTTCCAGTGAGCATTTGTACTGCCAAAAATATATCTACGATTGTATTAATATGTATTTTCTCCCCATCTTTTGGCTGAAGACAGTCCTTTTCAGATAATACAGTATTACTGACACACAGAAGGCTTTTCAGGTCATGTGGCTGCTGCCGATTTACATGTAGATTACTACTCAGAGCTACACATGCTGCCAAACTCATTTCGGTCCAGATGAAGAAGGAAGAATATTTCTCAGATTTTATCACAAACTTCAATGGGTTTTCACTTTTGTAAGAGGACAGGTTTGATATTACGTTCTGCTTATAAATATGTTTAAACCTCAGCTAGAGCTTTTCACAAGGCCCCATCCCAAAGAAAGGGTCCTGAATATATGGGTTACAAACATTGAGAGCAAATGATGTTTTTTAGCTTTACTTCGAGGCCACTTGAATTGGGTCCCACGGAAGATTCAGATGGTTGACATACACAGAAAACGAGAGTGTTTCCCGGAACCACTAATTAATGTATTACTTCTCTCTGTGATTCTCTTTAATGAGTATTTTACTGACAGTGTTAGGGAAACCTTGATGGCATTCTTATTTCATTTCAGCCTAAACTCCAGTTGAGTTTCATTTTATCCGGAACTGGCTGACCATTCACTTTCAGCATGCAGTGACCCACCTTTCAGTATATCACAAAATCTCTGAGTTTTTCTGGAGTATCTGTCATGCACCTTGCAAAATAATCAGCTGTTTTGTTCACATTATTTCCATATGGCTTTATTTCTACTTTTGCAAGTCTATCCCTGTCGAAGAGGAGCATTAAATAAAGCAGACAGGATCCTATGAAAAAGACACTACCCACATGTTGTTTACTTTATAACTGAATACTTAAATCAATAGATCCTTCCCTGCTTTTCCCTTCCCCCACCTCTGCCTTGCCTGCTATCTTTGCATAGAATTCAAGGTCTAGTTCGTTTTATTTCAAACCTCTCTGTATTTGTGCCTAAGAAGATGCAGAGATGTATAGTACCACTTAATGGCCCCCGAGAGCAAGCCAAAGGGCTTGACTCCCTCAGGCTACACGTCCCCATCCCCAAACACAGCACTGCACACCTTCAAGTGCTTATTCTATGAGGTGACAACTGTGAGTGCCGCACACCAGCCACCCTCTATGTCTGGAGTGATTTCATCACCCAGAGCAGGAAGACACTATCTTCTGATGGGGTCTGGAGTCAAGGATTTTTATGCACTCAAACACATTTAGGGAGAGATGCAGAGGCACTGCAGCAGCAGGCTCAGCAGCCAACCCCAAGTGACCCATTAAGTATAACAGGGTTTTTGCCTGAAGAGCTCAGGGTCTCAGCAGTGGAGCTGTTGAGCAGTTGCATGCAGCGGGTGGCCTCTCTTGTCTTTAGTGAGCATCTTGAAAAATGCTAGGGGGGAAGAAGCCCGTTTAAACACCTGAAATACGGCAACGGGCATGTGTGTGGAGGAAATCTGTGTGCATATGCTACTGTCTGTTTTTATTACCTGCAGAAACAGCCACTAGAGACACAATACAGAAGTAGAACATAGTTATCTTTCCTATAAATTATGCCTTCCTTTCTAAGTCTGCACATTTTATCTGATCTATTAGATAGCCAGTAGGTAAAGAGGAGCTTTATAGACAGTGGAAGTCTCTTTCCTGCTGGCTGTGCATGTGTTCTGGAAGTGCAGAACTAGCTCCATTGAATAACTTTCTGTCTATTAACTATGAACAGTTCTTAAAATAATGGGAAAGAATCCACTTAAAAAAGAATCAACTAAAACCTGCAAACAGTAGACTTTAAGAATGTAGAGCTGCTGCTGGTATTAACACAAGTACTATCTGAGTTCTCAAGATCCTTTTCCACTTATATTGGCATACTGCTCTACCTGCAATAACATTAAATGCATTTCAGTAAATATACATAGTACATACAGGTGGAATGGAAATTATATGTGTGGACAGATGTAGAACAACACATATATATGTATACAAGCACATAAAAACTCGGACAGAAATAAGACCTCCAAGAAACTCGTTGCATCTTCACTGTGCAATTTTGCTGTCCTAAAGAAAATCCGTGTGCAAGTGTCAATCTGAAAACAGTAAACTGATCAGCTGCAAACCTGGTCCCAGCAGCCCTGTCATCATGGCATCATAGACCAGACAGGGAGAGCAAACGATCTCAGCAGCTGCTCTCCTCTCAGAGACACCTTCCTCTGAGATGTTAGCAACGCTGAGCTCCCTGATCTCAGGCCGACACAGACAGACTTCCCTGTAGGCTTGCTGCTCTCTGTCTAATAAAACCATGGACTAGAAAGGCCTTACCTTTACTGAAGAAAAAGTGATATGTTGTTAGTCTCTTTGTTTTAAAAGAGCATTACAAATCTAAGGAATAATTACAGCTCACTTTTCCATGAAACAACCAAGCAGTCTTAGAGCTGTAGTTGCCCGTGATGAAGCTGCAAGAGTCTCTACTGTATTTTCACAAAAGGACTTATCTATCTACATTTTTTGCTGGTGAAGAGGTAGCCAAAGTTCTAGTTAAGTGGTTGAAAGTCCAGAAGACACAGAAGCCATTAGGTAGATCATAAATTTTGTGGAAATAAGGAGATGACAGGGGAATGGGGAATGGAGCTTCACATACACCTTATTTAAGACTTGTGCTGTCTGGAATAAACTCATCTAAAAGAGCCCCAAGACTAACCCGATTCAGTGTATTCAGTGTTACCCCTCTTCTCGTACTGGGAAAAATATTTTAATGTTGGTATGAGTAGCCTCCCCAACATGCGGTAATGAAATGAACTGATGTTATTATGGGCCATCTCTCTGAGCACAATAGATCGTTAACGAGGAATACCTGATCTTAGCTCAGAGCCTGTGGTTCCCACTTGCCTGCCTTCCCCTCCCTTGGTCACATGAGATGGTTTTAAGGATGAAAAATAAGCTGTAGTCACTGTTCTGCACTGACTCTAGTATGTCCCCAATGTAAATCTGAAAAGTTTGGATTGTTTTGGGGAACCAGCCAACAGTGCTTTCCATTTCGTTAAATGCTGTGCAAATAGCTCCTTCTGGTCTTGAAGTGGCAGGCCAGTGTGTATTTGTTTATCATCATGGATCTGAACTAGGTAAATCTGGCTTATACTTCATTACTGTTTGCTGTCTTTTCTGTTGCTGTTTACCCTCACATCTGAAAGGAACCTGACAACTGAAAAGTTGGATTTGTAAATGGATTAAAGCTATGTCCCACAAAGCTAACTGAAGAAATCAATGACAGTTGGACCTCCCCCTGAGAGCTGTATCATACGCTTCATAAGGGCTGCTTTACAAGTGCTCCATCTATAATAACTATCCTCTGCTGGTTATTTCTTCATGTACTGATATGAGGTGTAGCATTTCACGCATGTAGAAATTTTGATTTTTTAAATGAAATCATAAAAAAAATAAAATTACCAAGGCACTTAAATTTCTTGCATTTGGAAATTAAGTGAACTTCTGTACATTATAAACAATAAATTAAGTAACCTAAGAATCATAAAACATGTCCTTGGTTTTTTGGAGACAATACCAAATGGCAGACTGTGAAAGTGTCATTATAACTTTGAGGAATATTTTTCATTTTATTGCTCTCTCATCATACATGACAATGGGAAATGAAATCTGATAGGAAGACTATTTCAGGACTCATAAGCACCAGCAATGGTTGTTTGAAATCAGTTTTAATGATTTCAGATGTGCTATCTTTGTTGAACATTTTTCCTCATTTGGTAGCACTTCACCTAAGAGCCTGTGTTCTGTGAAATAATTACAATACACTCACGTCAGTGGTGAAAACAGCAGCATATAGAAAAGTAATGCATTTCAAACCTGCTTTGTAATAATTCACTGGCTGTTCAAAAGGACAATATTTTAAAAGCTTCTTCAGACAATTAAACAACCACATCTGTAACCCTCCTTTCCTTCTGCTCAGAAGCAGAAGTAGAGAGATCAGATGAACACCAGCACCAGTGGATAACTGCCAGCTCAAACTATCTAGTAAATACCAAGTGTTATGTGGCTAGAGCTGCAATCACTGCCATCAAATGGCCTGGGGTACCTGTCACGCCACGCAGAGCAAAGAATGAGTTAAATCTTTGGTCACCAAGCCAATTCTTCCCTGTTGCATTGCACCTTGTAGTTGTTTTCCACTTCAGCATGAACATATGCATAGATTTCTGCATATATGTTGCTGTGTGAATGTTTTAGAATGAAAAAATTCTGATTTAAAGGTGTTTGAAGAGTTAGGTTTGCATGTAGATCTGATTGTCCGTGCAAAAGACAAAATTGATGATGGTTCAAGACCATAGATGCAACTCCAGTAGAAGCTACAGGCTGTCACAAAGCTTAATAATTTCACCTCAAACCTTAAAATTAATATTCTGACCTTACTTACTCTAATATAAAACAGAGTAACATGCATACACTTAAACGATTAGGCTTTCAGGAAGAATAGTAGTTAAAAACACTGTTCAACAGGTACACTTTGCCCCCAGAGGAGGGATATGGGAGAGAACGAATCAAAATGAACCTCTGGATAAAAAACTTTTTATTCAGGCTTTATTCTTTATTTATTATTATTGGTGATATTACTATGAATTATAATCTAATGTTTGGGCTATGTTAGTGTAGTAGAACTCAGTAGTTTGGCTAATGGTCAGAATCCAAAGATTTATACACATAGTAAAAAATGAGGCTGTGCCCCAAAGACATATAGTCAAATAGAGCCATTTCAGTAAGAAAAAAAAATCATGGCATATTGCAAAATTCTCTTCCTTCCCTGTCCCTCCTGCTTGTACAGTAAATAAGGAAAAAAAACACATTTTAATGTTATCTCTTTAGAAATTGATTTTTTGTTTGTCATGAGTGTCTGACAGAGTTAGCAATTTCTTGGCCTTTTCTATGTTCTCTGTTAACAGCTGTCAGCGCATTGGTGTATAACTTAATCATTTGGCAATGGCCTTTCTCAAGGAAGAAAACTCATTTATGCTTTTCTACACTTGCACTGGTTTTGGCTAGGGTTATTTTTCTTCACATAGCTGGTATGGGGCTGTGTTTTGGGTTTGTGAGGAAAACAGCATTGGTCACTCAGGGATGGTTTAGTCACTGCTGAGCAGCGCTGACACAGAGCCAAGGCCTGTTCTGCTCCTCACCCCACCCTACCAGCGAGTGGGCTGGGGGTGCACAAGGAGCTGGGAGGGGACACAGCCAGGACAGCTGACCTCAGTTGATCAAAGGGATATCCCAGACCGTGTGACGTCATGGCCAGAATATAAAGCTGGGGGAAGGAGGAGGAAAGCGGTGATGTTTGGGGTGATGGCGTTTGTCTTCCCAGGTCACCGTTACGCATTATGGAGCCCAGCTCTCCTGGAGATGGCTGCACACCTGCCTGCCCATGGGAAGTGGAGAATGGATTCCTTGGTTTGCTTTGCTTGTGTGTGTGGCTCTTGCTTTACCTGTTAAACTGCCTTTATCCCAACATATGAGTTTTCTCACTTTTACCCTTCCAATTCTCTCCCCCATCTCATTGCAGGGGGAATGAGCGAGCAGCTGTGTGGGGCTGAGCTGCCAGCTGGGGTTGAATCATGACAATACCGCCTTACTATATAAACTTAATCTAAGCACTTAGGAGGTTTATCAGTTTCCTTTTCCGTATAAATGAAGTAGTGCCTGTTTTCCACAATAAAACGTGAAGAAATATTTCTATTATTACAAATACTAATTATTAGTAAAGGACTCTAAGTCTCTCTCTCTCCCTCACCCCAGTAGATGGTCATGGGTATGACAGGTGTACTAATAACTTACAAAACCTGAAGGAAGGCAGCTTCTTGTCTTGATGCAATGGATTTAATTGTCAGCTATAAATAAATAGGTTGTTGCAGTAATTTTCACTAATTTGTGTTCAGGGTAGCAGTTTAGAGAGTACGGAATAGTATTTGTTATCTCATTTTTGTGAGTATTTGCCAGAGGTTCTAGATCTAAATTTTCCGAACGTGGCAGCTATCTGTATCTATTTAACAAATTGCTAGTTCATGTCATTTTTTCAGGACATCCATTGTATATCTTTTCTTAACCCCAAAATGCCATAGATGACACTTTTTTAAAAAAAAATAATGCATAGAAAAAGAAATGTGTACATATCCACACGACAGCAAGATTGAGCAAAGATTGCTTTCAAAATCCAACTCCAGGTTTACTTGTATGTCTACAAATTTGCAGCGTTCTTCCACACTGCAACTAATGATCTTGACAAAAGTACTCTTACTTACAGATCACTGCTTATCTTAAAGAGTATTTATTGAACTTCCACTGGGAATTTTGTCTCTGGAATTGTCCCTATATTTATAACTATATCTTAGTTCTGGTTGTCTTCCTAAAGAATAACATTGCACTATATTAATGAAACAACCACCTCAATATAATAATGTGGTATAGGCTATCATACTACTTCCCTCAGATGTTAGTATACTGTTTAACATCACTGACTACAGAATCATCAGCAAACTAACCGTTAATTTGAGAGAGCGGGTTAATACTCATGACGTTGTATTTCACTGTACCAAACCTTAACCCTCAAGGTTCAATACTGTGTCTGTCACTTTTTTAATATACGCTGTATATAATCTTTGAAGTAAATTACACAGCACTGTAAAGTCTGCTTACCCTGCCCTGCTGTCCACACTACAGCACTTACTTTATCAATGTGCTTGCAGAGCATGAATGACTGTGTGCCCTCTCAAAAGTTTGCCAGCTGAGCTGGAGAGTAGGTGAGGTTGTAGCCATTCAACTTGGCTCTCAAGGACACTCTTCCACAGAGTTTCTACCTTTAGAGCTTTGATCTGTTGAAGTAAATGGTGTAGTTTTGCCCCTAGTGCCTGATTCATAACCTGCTGGCCTCATCAACAGTAGGAGTAGTACCATACTCAGCATAAAGCCTCGCTGCCACAGGATACAGCACATAGGGTACTCCAACACACAGGGTATGCCATTCAGAGGCTGAAAGGAGAAGAAAGCTCTGGTAGTGTCTAAAAAGGGGTGGTCATGTTTCTGTTTTGAGGACGTTTTCTAGCCATGCCATGCCACTCATCCTTATTCCAACAGTTGACCCTTCTATGCTCTTATGTTGTCCTTTCATTTTCTCAGTATATTTGCTTTTTCTCTTCTCTGCAAAAACAGTATTTCCAAATTGTGATCCTTATTCATATCTGGGAACCTGACCACTCAGTCCACGCCACAGAAAAATGCCACTGTGCCCAATTGCCTGATAGAACCAGTCTGATTTATTGTTCAGCTCAAATACACCAGGCATATTCTGCCTGTCCCAGCTTCTTTCTTTGTCTTCCTCTTGTCACTTGCTTTCGATCAAGCATGGAATTAATTTTTTTTTCAGATCTTACTTCTTGCATGTAAAGCTCTATCCAACCTATTCCATGAGTATGTTGTGTTTACTGTCTTTATATAAAGCTTTGCACGTCAGCCTGAGATTGAATTGTATTGGTTTGATAAGCATTGCTATATCTATCATCTGATTTCAAAATGACATACCACTGTGCCTCAGAATATTCTGCAAGGAGATATGTGTGATGTTTGGATCTTTTGATCCTCTGAAAAAAAGTGAAGTGATAACATATTTTACTGAAGAACCTTCTGCTTGCTTAATATCATTCAATTTAATTTGCTTTTAAAACAGCATCCAGCATTTTGCATAGGTACGAAAAAATAACATCAAATCAAGCTGCAATGATATTTCAAAAACTGCTTAGAAGTTCACCAGGAATTAGGTTGTCATTGCCATTGCTCAGCTGCACAAAAAGCAAGATTCAGCCTGTGTGTCAATAGAGGGGAAAAGCAAAGACTGCTTACCCAGTTCTCAGAGATTAAATGGGAGGTAGAAAATGGGCAAAGATCATCAGATACTATAGCCTGCTCTTTCTTCCTCTTTTTCTGTTCAAGGTGACTGGAACAGAGCCAGCTGCTTCACAAAAAGGAAGAGCAATGAAGAGAAAGAGAGCGTGAGGTACATTCTGATATATTTTGTCCACCTCCTAGGGTACAGGAACTGGTCTTCATCCTTTTGATCCTTTTATAGAAGAAAAAGAATCCAGAAAAGATTGTTTAAAGATTCCTGTCAATCCCTGTTACAGACAGATCACATTCTAAGTCAGGCCTAGTTGTGCAAGTTGTGTTACGAAAAGTGAAGTAACCCCAGGGCCCAGAGAACATAAAGCACCTGTGGGAATGGCTGTGATCATGTAAAACTTCTAATTATTAAAGGAGTGACTCTTTCAAAAGGTTATACATGTAGCCTTTCAGTAAGACTTCCAACCTTCAGTAAGACCTCTGTAATTTAGCCTCAATTAATAGTTAAAATGTGGACCTGTTTCTTATCAACAAACACTTCTGTGAAACAACTTCATAAATGTATAGCAATACACAACCAGTAGTTTCATTGCCACCTGCTCGCCTCAAACTAAAGAAATGATTTTTAAAAAGAAAGAAAGTTTCACGAGTAGAAAAAGAAAAAGAAGAAAAGCACCCTTTTTCCACTCTATGACAACTGAAAGAACAAAGTTATGCATATCAGAGGACTGTGGGTACTCATCAGAAAAGGTAACTAATTAGTTAAAATGATTCTAAGTAAAGATGAATTGCCAGGATGACCTCTATGCAGCGCTCAGGCATACTCACAGCATGGTGTCAAATCTGCCATTCTCATTATCTTTGTTTTTCACGATCTTCCAGTTATATTTCAGGATTTAGATGGAAGTTTCAGCTGCCAGTCAAGAGGCAGAGGTTAATAGATACTGAAATGTTAGAAAATATGGGAATTGTATGTTAAAAAGCCAACTAGTCTTCAGAGAGAGAACAGAGCTGAAGCCAGGAAAACGGAATTATGTTTCATCAGCAAAAGAATAACTAAATTGACATCACTTTGTAAAAACTTTTCTAATTATTGAAGTCAGAGATGAAAAGGAGAACTAAATATGAAATCTTCTATAGCTATATCTTACAAGTCAGTGTTAAAATCAAAATGGGATTATGGAATAAAAAAGAAAAACTAGGCACATGGTTACTGTCCAATCAAGGGAAGAATGGAACAGGTAAGGTAATGAAATAGAGGAAGCACAAATTATTGCAGAATTATGGATCTATCAGTTTATGAAGGACAAAGCACAAGAGGCTAAAGTAAGCATAATAAAGGGTGAGAATGGTGGAAACTGCTGCACATGAACAGACCTGTGTTAGCTGGTTTAACATGTCAAAGAATACATGATGAACTCAAAAAATAAGAAGCAGAAAAAAAATCTTTCTGTTGCACAGAAGACAAGAAAGTGTGTTTAGGAAAACTGTTTGTAAAGATAAGAAAGAGCAATAAAGTGTAAAAAGGATTAATCACAGGGCACTTTAATTAATCTTTTATCAATGTCAATTTAAGTTAAGGAATAGCAAAATGGGACCTATGTTCTTCTATGTAATAGATAGCAAATATGTAATAAAATGATAAAAATGTTTTTATCCCTTTATAGAACTGTTGAGGACAGCTAATGTTCTCTCTAAAATGTAGAATATATCAGACTTAACCATGAAAAGTGGTTGAGCTCAGACTAAATACTAAAAGTGTCATGTTTTACTACTAGTAATAATTGCTGAATTCAGCCAGAAGTATTTGCCAAGTATTTTTTAGAATATCACCGGCACATTTGTTTTGCTATTATTTCTCCAGTAAATTTGTCTCATTTTTCATACTTGGGCAGACTACTTTTTCATGGCAGAAGTATTTTCAAAAAGCAATAGCAGGAGGAGTGCTTCAGCATTGGAAATGTTCAGTGATGGACAAAAAGACCATGAAACAGAAGAGTGGGTTTTGACAGTAGAACTGGAAGAAAAGCTGTGGTCTCGACAGGAAAAGAGGAAGAGGAAGAAAGGATGAACAACCAGGAAAAAGGATGACAAGGAAAAATTACTTACCATGACTTTCCAAAAACCACGGTGCCTTAACAGCAAGGCAGCCTGTTGCAGCAACAACCAAGGAGAAGATCTAAGATCATCTCTTAGTTATACACCAGGAGGATCTTTCTGTCCTACCCTTCTTCAAGTCCAGTGCTATTTCCTGCTCCTGATCACATGCTCCATCATCCACTACTCAGAAGACTTAGTTTTATTCAACTTTTTTCTCTGCGCATTGCCTAAGCATTCAATGTGAATCGGATATCCATCATCTTTCTCACACTAAACCCCAGCAAACTACTGCAGAGAAACAGCTGCCCTCCTTCCTCCAGGAGGATGATCATGAAAATCAGAGTGTTGAACATGCAGAAACCTGGGACAGGGATCTCCTCAGACTTTTTATCTAGGAGGCCAAGGAAGTGTGAGCCTCTTGGGAAACCAGTTAAGGCCTCTTCTTGTCTCCTGATCTTTCAGAAATTTAAAGTGGCCAAAGCACAGCACACATGAGAACGCGTCTTGCAATCCAAGAGACATGGATCATCCAAGCCCTTTAGCTTCAGTACTGTTGTATAGTCCACAGTAGTGGAATCTACTGCTAAAAGGAGCTGCACTTTCCAAGTTTTACTTGAATTGCACAACAGTGCACATTGATGCTGGAAGATCAGAGGACTGTTGCAGCAAAAAATAGGCAATTCAAGAGATCAGAAAAAGAAAAGGAGTTTTGTACTCATGCCTTTTCTTTGTCCTGAAATATAGCTTAGGTAGCTATGAAAGCCCTATGAACGAAAATCTTCAGTGCATATGCACAGTTCAAATACACTTCATTTTTTTTTTGGAGGCAGAAAAGGGAGAGAAAGACATGGGGTTGCTGAGAAATGTATGTTTGCTGCTGGTAGAATTCTTGGCCGAGAGTCTCAACATCTGTGTAGAATAGAGAAGTACCCAAAAACTTGGATTTCTGTCTGTATATACTCACACAAACCACTTTGCTTCCAGGATCATGGAAAACTGGAGGAGAGGTAATTACAATATTTTTGATCATTTTTTTTTTAATGCTAACCTCCCAAAAAGGAAGATCAAATTATTATTTTTTTTAAGCTCAACTCCTTTGCTAATTCCTTAAAAGAGATCTGCATGCATGTTCGTATCATGGTAAAGTATGAAAGCTTTTTTCCTGTTACTGATTTTTGCACGATTCAGCATTTTCTACTGACATTTATGAAACTCAACAGGTCTGTATTTCATTTTCCTTTTAAAGTGCTTCTCATTCTCCCTAACTTCAGCCTGAATGATGAAGGTCAGCCTACTGGGTTCATTGACCAAGCGTTGCAAAAATTCCACAAGCAGTAAATAAATGGGAAAATGGGTTTGTCATAATGTTTTTTTCCCTGTTAGCCACAGATCTGTAGTTGAAAACACACACCAATGTGTAATATTATATAAAATAAGATCTAATAATGTCTCAAATACAGAATAACAAAGACCATGTTTGTGTGCTATCGGAGTGGGTCACAGCAACTCAGGTGACCTACTTTGTCTAGGTACATGTGCATGGGTTACAATGCATTAGTTTGAGAAGAAAATGGGTCTTTCATTTTTTTCTTCTTCTATTATTTGCGGATAGAGACATGTTTAAACTAGATTCTGAAGTCTGTAGTAGAAACTCTTGCCTGGGTTATAATCATAACACTTGCCTCCAAAGTAAACCTACATTAGCACAACTCAATGTGGTAATTAAGATAGAAAAAGGCAGTACTAAGCTGCATGGCCTATCAGATTCCTTGGGGAGAAAAAAAAGGACTGACGTGACTTGAAATGTGTCCAAAGGGTTTAGTTAGCCTCCAATTAGCTGCAAACTTCCTCTATTAAAATGCATAACAAATACTAGCCTACATGTCCCTGAACCCTTCATTATTTAAGTCCTAATTTCAGATGGTTGTTTTATTATAGCATATATCCCAAAAGCTAGCACTGACTTTTAATTACGCTATACAATCATTGCTGTCAGGTGATAAGTTGGAAGGACAGAAGACTCCAGGGCACATCTCAGTGAACCACAAGAGTTCAGCTCTTAACCAAAAGCAAACAACAGAACAAAGGCAAACATTCTAGGAACAATCTACAATAAAATGAAGGCCAAATGGTCATCTCTCCTTAACCTTGCATTTTACACTTGCCATGAAATCCAGAGAGTTTACTCAGGCAGCCAGACAGAAGTATAGGGACAGGGAATGTGAAGTGGAAAAGAATGTGAATTGTGCTCAACTCCTTGCACTCCCTCAAGTTCAAAAAGGACACACACATTCCTTTTTTCCTGCATTAGTGTTATTGATCTCTTATTACAGAGGACATATTGGGGATTGTTTGCTGAAGTTTTCCATACTGTGCCAATATAATTACTATATTGGGAAGGGGAGTGCATTAGGCAGATTTTAGCTTCTGTCTTTTAATGCTGTTTAGTGCCTCCTGGCCATTGTCCATTCTAATTGTGTCTATGTGACAAACCTGACTTTGAAGTTGGGCTGCAACAGTTGATGAGATTTTGAAATGGTGTTCGTATGTCCTTGGGATTGCTGGGCAGTGGTGACTGCTGATTCCAAATCAGAAGCACACAAAACGACTGCTAGTGAAAAAGCCATGGTCAGAAGAGCACAGAGCAAGCAGGGAGCTGGTTGTGAGTGTCACCCTTTTAAAAGTGAGAGGCCTGCCTTAGGTGTCTGCTGCCATCAGAAAAAACAGCTGTGAGAAGACTTACATGAGCATTAGAACTACACGAGCAGTATTACATTGAGTATCACTTTTTTATTTAGTTATTTAGTTATCGTCTACTTTTATGGAAAATAAGCCACTTTTAGGTGTATTTTGAGTTTGTTTTATTGCATGGGGAAAACATGACAGACCAGCTGATGTACAATAAAACACTACATACTGAACCAAGAGTATATTGCTCAGAAATGTATTTTTCTTCCTGCTATGCACCCTTTTCCCCTTTCACAGTGGGAATCTGGAGGGCTTAATATTCAGCTGATGTGTATGATATGCAATAACACTCTTTTTCATTTCCTATCTCTCAGTGCAACTATGATGTCTCCACTGCATGAGCAAGTCACACAAGGATCATATAGGAATTGTGCTGAAAACAGAGACTTTCCATTTTGTCGCAGTTACACGTATTTTGAAGATTTATGTGGAAAGAGCTTGTTTATTGCACATAAATATCTTCTCAAAATCAGGTATTTCTTGCATAAAGGGAAAAAGCATGCAAACACGCAAAACCACTCATTTTCTTTCCTTAAATAGTTTCAAAATAAAATCCACATTTTCTAATAAAGACTGGTATTGCTTGTGGGAGGACATTTATGAAATAAGGGACATGTGAACAATCCAGCCTTTCCAGAGAATCTGAGCTGGGACGTACCAGAACTGATGAAAGCATAAACAACTTCCGGTGCAGGGGGCATGAACATCTTACAGGTGCAGGAGAAGAGACAGCCGCCATTAATGACGCAGTTTTAATTTCTTGAAGAAGATGGGTGTGAACATTTGTGAACGTGACTTGAACATGACTCGCAATGTGGCCAATCAGGTTGGACTGTGGGCTGTTATTTGCGATGAAGCTAATCAGTATTTATTGGGTGTTGTCGAGGGTTATAATTTGCACTGGAAACATGGAAATAAAGGTTCACTTGTTAGATCACATGGATCATGTCAGTGTCCTCACGCAGCTCCCGCAAGTGGTGCCCAAACAGGGACCCTCAGATTCCTCAGAACAAAGTTGTAAGACTTGGAGAGGAAGGGGGTGGAAGGCCGACCAAAAGAGATCCGCTGCCCCGGCAGAGTAATAGAAAAAAAAAAAGAAAAGAAAAGAAGAAAAAAAAAAAGAGTAACAGCGATCCGCCCAGTCGCTAAGCGGTGACTGACATAGTTACCAGGAAGGAGGAGAGAAAAGGAAGGTGCACACCTCGTAGTGGAACGATTACGGAATCTCACCCTGATCAGGTAAGCGGCTGGGGAGACAGATGGGGTTGGACAAGCAACAGGAGGTTGTCCTAAATGTGCTCCAACACATACTCGCAGTGAGAGGACTTAACTATGAATCCTTGGCTCTTAAAGGGCTGTTATTATCGGCATGGAATAGAAGTTTAATCGCTTCTGTGGGAGTTGCTTTTGAACTCGCTACGTGGGAGGCCATAGGTAAAGAGTTATAGGATGATATAAGCTTGGGGGGAGCGAGAGCAAAAGAAGCAGGCAAGTACGCCACGTTATGGAAATTGCTTATGGAGATGTTGCGTAGTATGAAAGCTGAAAGAGCTGCTGCAGCTTCTGCCTTTGCTGCCTTTACCCCCTCCTCTGGCGATTCTTCGCCAACAAATACTACTTCTATTTTTTCTATGTGAATTTCTGTTCCTGTTCCACCTCCCTTGACCCCTGCTAACAAGACCCAGACCGCAAGTTCGGGGGCTAGTGGGGCCTCCGCGGGGACCGCACCCTCAGAGGAGGAGGTGCCCCATAATGGCGCCGACCTGATCGCAGTAACAAGGGACTCGGAAGAGAACGCGGAAAAACTACAAGAGGGCGTGGGCAAAGAAAAGGGGGAAGTACATGAACCAGCAGACCCACCCAAATCCCACCCCTATCCTGACGACACAGCGACCCACCCAACATCCCGCCCTTATCGCGAAGTCACAGCGACCCGCCTAAAATCCCGCCCTTATCCCTACATCACAACGGCCTGCCTACAGGAAGACTCTCTTTCTCCAGGGATCCTGTCGAAACAAAAGCAGAAAAAGGAACTGCTTAATGAAGTCCTACAGCAACTCATAAACAAACTATCAGAACTCAATACCGCAGCGGACAGCAACAAGAAGAATCCAGAAAACGCTGCGACTCATAATTCTTTTGCTGTACTGTCATCACTACCAGTGCCTTTGTCTCAAATGCCTGTGCCAACTACTTCATTGTCAAATACGTTATTAAGTGAACAAGAAGCAGGACAAAGATGGAAAGGAGTTATTCGTGATGCCCTAATTGAAGGAAATTTTCTTCCTTCTGCCTTTCCTATCGTTACAGATCCGGCAGGAGGTAGAAAATGGGAACCGTTTGATTGGATAAATCCTTGAAAAAGCGCGTTCAGCAGTATCACAATATGGGCTTCAATCTAGTTATACTCAGCAATTATTACAATCTATTTTTACAGCAGATATTTTGTTACCACTTGATTCACAACAGATTGCTAACATTCTTTTGTCCCCTTCTCAACATCTTATGTTCTCCAAGGACTGGCAACAACTCTGTGACCAGGAGGCTGTAAGACCAAGGCAGCAAGGGGATCCATTGTATGGGGTACAAGCACACATGCTAACAGGCCAAGGTCCTTTTGCGAGCGCGACTTTACAGCAAGGTTTTATAGGAGAGTTATTACAATTGTCACAGCAGTTAGCTTACCAAGCAATAATTTCAATCAGGGAACCAGGAAAGGTATATTCCTTTGCCAGTATTAAGCAGGGGCCACAAGAAAGTTTTCCTTCTTTTATTGATCATTTAGATCAGGTTATTAAAAGTCATCCAGATTTGGATGAGGGAATGAAGGAAAAGGTTTTTAAAATGTTTGCCTTTGAGAATGCTAATGATACAACAAAAAGAGCTTTAAGTACCCTACCCAGAGATGCACAAGTAGCTGATATGCTTGAAGTTATAGAACGCACCAATGGTACCGCGTCCTTACTTGCTGCTGCTGTATACACTGCTGTTCAACCCCTCATAGATAGAAAGGAGGGAGGCAAGCAAAAGAGATGCTTCAATTGCGGGACAATGGGTCACCTTATGAGCCAATGTAAACTCATTTCAGTCCCTCTGTAAATCAAACTTTCGCAGTTACACGGTGTACCAAATTCTAATCGCACTGTAGGTTTGTGCTTGCCAGGCAGGTTTAAGAAGTGCTTAATTTTTCAGTCATTGCAATAGGGTCAAAGCAGGTCCTTGTTTTAAAACTTTTTTTTTTTTTTTTTAAACTGTCTTATGATCTGTATGTGTCTGGTCAAAGATAAGGCTTCAAAATGCTATTTTTATTCATTATGTTAACTGGCTGTAAAATATGACACATTTTATCTAAAGCAGGCAAAGAAATTCAGGATTCATTTACAGGTTGCCTATAAAGTTGTGTAATTTGAAAAGCAGTGTTCATTATGAAAGAGCTCAAGTTGCTTGTAAAGATAATCTAATTAAAAAAGATGATGGAAAAAGGGGGATCTGCATAAAACATATAAAAGCCTTTGACAGATTTCTTGAAGTGCAATGGAGAATGGAAAATACCTGCTTGATAACACATAGTTGTTATTGAGTTTTCTCAGATTCAGTTGACAACCCAGATGCGACAATCTCTGTCCGGCTGCAGGAGCCAATGAGGACCGGGACTCCCTAGGCGTGCCCCGGGACCCTTTCTCGGAGGGGCTCCCTGACTCATCTGGCTCGCTGCAGGGGCAGACACGGTCCATCTACAGAAAAAGGTATTCTTGCTGGTCTGTTTCTGTGATTTGCTAAATGTTCACACTGTGCACCGATCGGCATTGATGTCAACGTGTATTTTCACCACTCGCACTGATATTTAACTACGTGAATGAGGTTAGTCTGCTTAATGCTATAGTTGCTATTGTAGTAATCATATTTGCAAGGGTCTTCTTATGTCTTTTGTGTGAATGGTGTAAAGGAGCTCCTTGTGTGATAGTGTAAAAACTGGTTATCAATATTTGAATGTGTGAGTGAGTGAGACGCAGTGTTATTGTTATCATTATATAGAAGATATTTTGTTAACTGCATTTTGCCGCTTTTCACAAAAAATTAAGAAATAAAAAATAAAAAAAAAAATAAAAATAAAAATAAAAGACACATGAGACAGCTACCGCACAGACTGGTGAAACTACACGACATGTTGAGCGACAGCTTTATGCATGCTTTGCTGTTTTAGGCATTCCACTTGAAATTATGACAAACAACGCACCTGCTTATGCTCCGCTTCGCTTTGCACGTTTTTGCAATCTTTGGGGTATTAACCATTGTACAGGTATACCTCACTCTCCTACCGGTCAGGCAATTGTTGTGCGCTCTCACCAGACGCTAAAAGCAACGTTGTTAAAACAAAAAGGGATAACCCAGGGTTGGTTGCCTAATGATCAACTGATGAAAGCATTGTATGTTTTGAATTTTTTAAGTTTAGCAGGTAAAAGTGAGGAGTCACCAATGTTAATACACAGCAAAGGAATGGGTTCATTCTGGGAAGGGCTTCTAGAATTGCTTTATCATTATTTTTGCCAGGAGCTGCTGGGGGCAATGCCTTGCGTGAACTATCGCATTTAGCATGCTGGACTGCTAAGCAAATTAATCTGACCTCAAGCATACCAACAGAATTGCTGGAAGATGTAGATAGTGTTAGACATGCAGTATTACAGAATAGAGCTGCTATAGATTTTTTGTTATTGGCATTAGGTCATGGGTGTGCAGATTCTGAGGGATTGTGTTGCATGAATCTTTCTGATCATTTCACAAGCATATACAAAATCTGCAAAAGAATATTAAAAAGATTGGCATTGATCGTTCTCCACTGGATGCGTGGTTGAGTTCTTGGGGTATAAGTGGATGGTTACTACACAGGGTAAAGTATGGTATCCTTATTATTATCATAATATTAATTGTACTGCTGATGCTACCTTGTATCCTACAGTACATAAGCTCAATGATCGAGTGGGCTGTAAAACAAGTCTAGATTGTTCAAAAAAAAGGAAGGGGGATGTGTGGGAGGACATTTATGAAATAAGGGACATGTGAACAATCCAGCCTTTCCAGAGAATCTGAGCTGGGACGTACCGGAACTGATGAAAGCATAAACAACTTCCGGTGCAAGGGGCATGAACATCTTACAGGTGCAGGAGAAGAGACAGCCACCATTAATGACGCAGTTTTGATTTCTTGAAGAAGATGGGTGTGAACGTGACTTGAATATGACTCGCAATGTGGCCAATCAGGTTGGACTATGGGCTGTTATTTGCAATGAAGCCAATCAGTATTTATTGGGTGTGGTCGAGGGTTATAATTTGCACTGGAAACACGGAAATAAAGGTTCACTTGTTACATCACACTGATTGTGTCAGTGTCCTCACGCAGCTCCCGCAATTGCTAACAGCCATGGCTTCTCTCTTCTCTTCAAGATGGCTACAATTGTGAAGTTAGGAATCAAGACAGGTGCAGCCTTCAAAGGATCTTTTTCCTCCCAGTTTTCTTAATTTCCTGGGAAATTTAGTTGTGTTGAGATGGAGTTATGAAGTACAGACACATTTTAAAGGGTTCCATAGCAAATACTAGATTTTATAACGTGAAAGAAGCCTGAAAAGGTAATAGGCAACAATCATTACAGTGGTAGGTCAAAGGATGCTGAAATCCCATTTCAGTGATGCTACAATTAAGTGCAGACTGTATTCCTGTGCTGAATTTGGCCATGAAGCACATAATAAAAATAAAAGAAGAGTCAGAGGAAGCTATAAAGTAATGACATGAGATCATTCAAAGCTTATGCATCCATTTGGAAGTCCTAGTTTGAAATGTCTAACCCACTGAAATCAGCACCATTTGGGGCATTTTTGAATACTCGGTGGTACCAAAATGTCAGATGTAAGCTTAAAAAAGAGATGCCAAGTTAAGGTGAAGGAAGTTCCTAAGGGCGTGAAGAGATGAAGAAATGCCATTATAACACTATGCATTGCTGAAATATAATTACTTGTGTTTGTTAAGGTTAATATTCTCCTTTCTAGATTAGCTGCACAGGAATGAGTTGAACATTAAGCCTAAGGTAAAAGTCAGTTACTGAATAATATTGCTTTTCTGATGCTGGAAACTCAGTGTGAAATGTTTTTTAATCATGCCATTAACCCACAGCAGACAGGTACAAATCAACAAAATATATCCAGCAGTGCCTTCTGTTCAGTGATGAGGGATAATCCCAATTAACAACAAATCAATTTTGAGTGATATATTACTAGAGAGAAAACCATTTTTTTTTAATAAAACTGCTTAAAATATCATAGTTAGGCCAAGCTTTGGGAGGCAGGCATTAATCAGAAATACGAAGAGAGTGACCTGTTTAAAACATTGCAGAACCAATCTTCCCACAAACGAACTGGCTATGACTATGTAACTAGGCAAAGAGTAGTCCTGGCTGCACTGGCCCCCAAAGCCACAGAGTTTTCTGTTAATAGCGTTAAATTAATCTGAAGCTCAAGGTCAAACCATTCATGTTTTAAATCGTTCAGAGCACAAAATACCCACAGAGCAGTTGGATGTGGCACTAGCCTGCCTTGGCTTCATAGAGCCAGACTGCACTGACAGAACAATGGACCAGCCTTCAAAGCTTCAAAGCTCAACCTATAAACCCATCTAACAATGTATTCACACGTGAAGAGTACAAATGACTGAAAAATGGGTTTGGATCTCCAACGCATTTATCGCCTCTCCCTTTGAGAGGTTTCCTCTACAAGCCTGATTTGACTTTTATTTTTTTTTCCCCAAGAAATGCCTATGTATACTTAAGTATTAATTAACTGCCCTGTATTCAGTCTGACAGGAATGTTCTTGTACCATACTGCTCTTTTCTTTTTTTTTTTTTTACAGGAAACAGGAAAATTACTGAAGTCTGGACTTCTTGACCAAGCTTCTTCTTTCAGGTCTGTCCTGGGCCTCATGACTGATATTGGCATTCTTTGTATAACTGATGATACGGAGCAGGGGGAAGAAATAAGAAGAGGTTCAGAGATCCTTATTTACATTCCTAGCATTCCTTAAATACTTCATCCAACTGTAGGATCCTTGATAAAAAAGGGTGATATAAGGAACGATGAGGCGTTATTTTGTGCATGTCCTAATTGTTATTCCACTCAACTAATATCTCAGTGAACTGTTCCTAACAGCATCCAGTGTTAGAGACTCCATGATCTCCCTAGGTGATCTATTCCATCACTACTCTTAAGATTAGAAAGACTTTTCCTCAAAGATTTTTTTGCCTTTTTTTCCATTTGCAAGTAACAATGTCTTATGAAATTATTATGAGGAGTCACAGGCACCATAGACCTGGAGAACATGTTCCTCCTTTCCCTTCTTGTATACCATACAATCCTTTAATTTTTTTCTCCTTTAGACTATAAAATCTTGATTGTTTCCCCTGTCTCTCGCAGGCAGAGTGTACTAGATCCTGATCATGTCCCTGCTGTCTCCAAATTTTTTCCTTGTGGTCCTCAACCTCTTCAAAGCAGAATACTCAAACTCCACTCAATGGTTCCTCTAACTCCTCATCAAGCGTGAGAAGAGTAAGAGGATTGTATCAAAACAGCAGCATGCAAAACACCTGCTATCTATCCAAGTAAAACATCCACTTTTTTCACAAGGCAGTGTTATTGCTGATGCTGGTTCAGTTTGTATTCCACTATAGCTCATCTTTAGCCATCTTGTCGTTTCCCATCCTGTGTTTATACAACTAATTATTCCTGTCTAAAAGAAAAACTTTGTACCTATTGAGCACCATTCTACACTTTGAGACATCAGTTTGCTGAGATTTTGAGTTCTGATACTGTTCTCCAATATACAGTTCCTTCTATCATCATGTGGATCTCAAATGTTAACACATACATCGTTTTAATCAGTAAGATCATCAGTGAAGATACTGAAGAACTTTAAAATCAGAACTATCCCTGAATTAATCTTACTTAATGCTTTCTTCCATTTTGACAATGAACCATTGACAGATACAATTTTAAGTGCAGTTTACCCCTACCCAATAGTACTTCCATGAAAAATGGTATTTCCCTGGATTTATTTTTAGAATGGATTGTGACTGCAAAACGTCATGATTTATAACACCACCTGTTCTCATCATTATCCTTGTTATGCAGAATTTAAAGGAAAATATTGGTTTGGCTTTGCTCAGTTCCTTGTTATCTTGCAAATAGTTAGCTGAATTATTTGTTCTGGATTCTTCTGAGAAATTGAAATAACCTGACTGGTTGTCAATTCTCTGACTTTCCTTTTTTTCCTAACTCCTTGACCTCTTTAAAGATTGACATGACGTTTGCCTTCTAGCAACCCATGTGTCTTCAAAGATAATTAGAAATGTTTCTGAGATTTCTTCAGTTGAACAGCAGAGCTTAGTGAAATTAAAAATACTGAAGCATTGGATACTCTGAAAACAACCAGGACATGAAAAGGGAAACTCATGCAAAGAGTTAAAATGCAGTACCTTCTTAAAGCAGCATATTTTGGCAGCTGTAGAGTTCTAAGACTTTTTTTTTTAAGTTTAAACTTTCATAAAATTCAAGAATGAACTAGAGTGCTTCATAAAGTAATTCAGAATGCCGATGGAAAGAACATTTCACTGTTTTGTAGGCATTTTCCTTCATGGTGCAAGGAAATATACATAAGAACCAGAGCTGAAACCACTTTGCTTTCACAAAGTTTAAAAATATATGTATATAAACACATTTTTAATAAATACGTTATACATTTTAATTGTTTATGGTATATACCTAGAGCTTTTTTTCATCTGCAGAAGCTGGTTGAAAAATTAAATTAATATCATTAACTTGGGAATATTTTATACCATTTTATTCCTTATATTGTTCTTTATTACTCACCTTCTTTCTGAATCAAACAAATAAATCTCACAGGGAAGTGAATACATTCAAACTTCATTCAACAGTTTGAAATCTTTTTAGTGAACTTGCTTGTTTATTGACCACCTAGTAACATGAGTGCAGCTAATGGTTCTTCAAAACTATTTTGTGCTTAGTGATTAGTCATTTTTGCCTGCACAACAGGGAAGACCTTTGAGGTGGCTGAATTTTCAAGGTATAGATTGTTGCTGCTGTTGAATACTGGAATCCTTTTATGTATCTCAAATTGGGCATTCAGCAATTGACTTGATAATTTCCTTTTATGCTATCTGATCTTAAACTGAAAGAGGACAACTGTGAATGCAAATGCCAACTAGTGGGGTGCTGACCTCATGAGAGTGGTATGATTCGTAACTCCCACAATTTCTCCATTCTGCATGAGCTTTGTGTACCACGCAACAGAAACAGGTTAATCTTGCAGGAAAGCAATTTAAAAGTTTCCTCCATAAGGCAATCATATTACCATACTTATTTGCTGTGGTATTTTCTCTGCCTTGTTTGTCCTGCTCACATCTATTACAGCTGGTGATACTGAGGAAGAAGGGAGTGGAGTAAGGGAATGAAAGAGGAGGGAGCAGGGGAAAAAAGGGCTATGAAATTTTTACTTTCTTGCATCAAACGCTGTAGATTGGGAGTTAAGATATATTTTGCTGAATGAATTTTGGTGTGCTTTAGTGCATCTTTAATCCCAGCACACTTACCTGAATAGGTATTATGGACTAAAAAACTGATTATTTTCTGCTTAGCCGAGTGAAGTACAAGGAGAAGAATAAATTCTACAACCTTAAAGGCAATGGTCTGAAGAAAAACAAACAGCAGAAATAATCATGGAAGGGGCAAAAGGAGATCAGCCAGTCTGCTAAAGATGAAGCAGCCTTCAATTAAATATCTATTCATTGGTAATGAATGCCAAATAACATTAAATAAGCATTTAACAGAATATTAATCACATACTTAAGGGCTAATTGCAGTATATTAACAATTAATGGCCCTTTAAGAAACTAAATATACTATGGCACGTAATAAGTGTTAATTGAAAGCTATTTCAGGAACTTTATTTTGCTTTTCTTAATTGGACAGTGACACAATATACTGTTACTGAGCCCTTCTGTCCTTATCCTCTGAAGTAGTGCAGTTGCTCTATGCTGCAGAATGCAGCAGCAGATTTCCACCAGTTGTGTTCCAGGAAAAAAATCAAGTGTGTTTTTCATACATATGGCCTGCCATAATCCTTACTGATAGCACATGTGCTTCTTGTCCTGTAACTTTAGTTCACTCTACAGTGATGAGAATGGTTTAATGAGTTAGTCTATGTATAAACCTGTCTTCTAGCAATTATTCACCAGAGCTACATCATCCCCCTAGAAGTTACTCCGTTATTGCTGAGAGCTCTGAAGCTGACAGAAGGACAGATAAACCTAATTTCAAACACAGGTTTATGCTGTAGTTGTTGAGACTTCTTGTCTTGATGTATCACAGAAATAATCTCCATGATATTGTAACGCACTTGCAATAACCTGTAAACCTAGTTCTCTATCAGAAACTATAAAAGATGAAAGGAATAGAAAATTTAAAAAAAAAAAAAGAAAGAAAGAAAAAAGGGAGTGTTTAACTTGAAGCAGGGGAAAGAATGGAGAAGAAAGTTTAAAGGGAACAAAACAGGGATCTAGTAAAATTAAAGTACATGGGGAGATTCTTCAGTTTTCTCTGAGAAGCTAAGGAAACTCAAGTCAGAAATTTTCCCCTGGCAAGTTACAAAATTTTGTGTGGAATTTTTGGAAGTCTCTTTCCTGTCGGACCAAACTGTCACTCCACACCAGGGGGTTGTGTTAAATCCAGGGTAACAGAGGCTGTGGATCAGTGACATCAAAAGAAGCTGCCTTATTTTTCCACTTGATCCCTTGTTCTCATCCCCTCAGTGTTCTTTCCCCTGCACCAGCAAAATTGTTTGTGTAGCTGCAGAACAGAACAGCTTGGACATCTGATTCAGACCAATAGCATCAGAGGAAGATTAGTTCTAACTCAGGTCATTTCCCCAATTAAATTAAGAAAATCCCAAAGGTTCTTTCTCTAATGTGGCATGGCAAGATTTTTCTAGCAACAGACTGAAGCTCAAACTTTAGGTTAGACGTCCCACCTAACCCTAAATAAAATAGTTAATACAGCACCAGCTGTCTGCAAATGCCTTCTGACTCTCCATGATTCTTGCAGCAAAGGAACCCAGCATTTAATGGTCCAAGAAAGACATACTCTGTGTTGAACACATGGTGTGTCAAGTGGAAGACATGGAAGAAAACAATGTGTACTAATTCTAAGAAAATGTGTTTTCCTGGGGTCTTATCACTGTAGTTTCAAGAGTTTACTGAGGCTGTTCATTAGCCTCCAACAGTAGTATCACAACACCTGAGCTCAGCAGGTTGCTGTACAGAACATTTTTACATCTCTTTTTAGAGTAATTGTGCTGTATGGGAACTTAGGACTCCACCCATGAGAGGATTTATTTTTTCTCTGTTCTTGTTATAACGACAGTCACATTCTTGCTTCAGTAAAAAAGACATACCAAAGAAAAATCCTTGCCACCAACCTCTTGGCATATGGATTTGTATGAATGTGAATGAATAAAATGATAATATTATAAAGTGGAAATTTATTGCCAGCTGGTTTATAATCTTGAGGTAGTCACAAGCCTATGCTTTGCTTAGAAATGCTGGCCATCTATTCTCCCACCAGTTTGGGACCTGTAGCTCATGAGGTATTTTAAACTGTTTTCCTTATATTTAGATGTGTGTTCTGGGTTTATTTCATTTAGTGTTTTTAGAATATTTAAGATATTTGTGGAATTCTGTAAATTATTTATTTTTTAAATTTTTTTTTACAAAAAATAGGTTCCATCTTAGATTGAATATTGAGATGGTGTGAATAGACACAATTAACGGAATGTCAGGAGAGTCTTACTATTTTTCACAAACTAAAGACATGCCCTTTTATTCTTCATAGCTAGTAATTATAGAATGTATAATATCTCAAAAGAACCTACCCAATATTTTTAATCAATTACATTACTCTGAATAATGTTCTGCTTTTACAATTTTTAAGTGCTTTGCTAGACTAATAGGGTAAATTATTCCCACAGTAAAAGAAACTGGAAGATGTAAATTAATTGGAGGTTTAAGGTTTTTTGATGTCTCATTGTAGTATACAACACAGGTGTAAGACAAAAAGAATATCAGCCAAACACAAAAAAACATTAAAAAATTGTTCCTATACCTGTGCTTTAAATTGCAGGCCAAAAAAGTGCTTATGCACAAAGTAGTACACTGTAATATATATGTATTAGCATATATTATTTATATTTTTTTTAATTTATTTATACAGTATTATTTATCTCTACTAGTATATTGTACATCCTGTGAAAACAAAGGATGCTGCAGGAAGCAACAAACTGGAAAATATAAAAAAGGTATCAAATTAATATACTGTGAGTCACTTCATCTCTGTTCTCTGGCATCCAACGTTGAGAGCCCACTCAGGGGTTTTTGACTGACTGTTGTAGCTTATTAGCTTTATTTTTATTATTTTAATTTCTCCTTATCACATACTTTAAGGTATATATATTTACATATTCAGTTAAAAAATATTAGCATCATGATTTTTTAATGGGTTAATCTGAATATTAATGTCACATCTGAAAGCCACATTCAAACTGTGACCAGTCCACAGAACATCAAGAATACTCATTAACATATTATCTATTATCAGCTTCTTGATCTAAGTTTCTCTGTCTCCATCTGTCTGTCCCTCCCTTTTTAATACCAGTTTCTACTATAAAGCAGACTCCTGTGAGTGGGAAATGAGACCAAAGTAACATCAGTCACTTCTCCCAAGTAACAAGTGATAGGACAAGAGTAAATGGCCTCAAGCTGCGCCAGGGGTGGTTTAGACTGGACATTAGGAAAAATTTCTTTACCAAAAGAGTGGTCAAACACTGGAACAGGCTTCCCAGGGCAGTGGTGGAGTCAACATCCCTGGAGGTGTTCAAAAAATGTGTAGATATGGCACTTCTGGACATGGTTTAGTGGGCATGGTGGTATTAGGTCAACAGTTGGACTTGATCTCAGAGATCTCTTCCAATCTTTTGATTCTATAATTCTATGGTATAGGCTGATCTCTGCTCCAGGAAGCCCAGAGGAAACGGAACTAACTGAAAATTAGATGAGGTAAAACAGCAGTGGTGGGGAGGACTCAGGGTAGCTTTTCTCTAATTTTGATGAGGATATGTTCACAATAAATTAAAGCTGACTTCTTCAGATGATGCTCTCTGCCTGCCTCTTCCTATAGCTACTGATGAAGGATTAAAATTTTTTTTTTGAAAAAAGTCACTTCTCAAAGGAACCCAGGAACTTACTGTGAGAATTTGCATCTCTATGTACCAAAAAAGACTAATCCGACCTTAGAACTCAACTATAGGCAGCTACTTTCATTCACATTAAGTACATTTAAGATCTTGGTAACAACCTCTTCCTTATTTCTCCATGTATACAAAAAATATGACATATATAATTGTATACCATTATATATATTTAGTAAACAATGCAGGAATTTTTCAGCAACGCTTTTTCTTCATACTGCTATCCTTTCCATTACAAGTGCAAAAAGTATTTCTGGCTGAAAAGTCCTGCCAATGACATTTAACTGCAGCATAGTGGCTCTGTACAGCCAGTAGCGGTGAATTATCCCATGCAACAAAAAAATGGCAAGGTCAAGCAGGGTAGCAAATATATCTGTCAAAAATGTCCTCTAGATCAGTGTCAGCTTTATTCTACCAAGTACTGTGTGTGACCCCAGTCTACCCCACTGCCGAAGCAGTTCTTTGCTGCCATTTTTTAAGAACTTGAACTATGAATAGAACTGCTTCAACTTTTTTCTCTCCAAAAATGAGACCACTTTTTTCTATGCTTTCATTTTCATATACGTCAAAGCTTTTGCTGTTTACCATATGAGTTCATAATAGCTGGCAGGTCTTGGTGATTCCAGCAACTGTAATTTCCAGAGTAACTTGCATTAAATCTCCGTATCTCCTACAGTGGTATTGCTTGTGCTGAAAATAGATTTAAGGACAGAAGGCACCCAAATGCTCTGATTTCCAGGGCATAATGTTAACGACTATTTACTCTGCCAGCTTAACTAAAAAAGAAACCATTTTCCAACACATAAATACAAAAGCATTAAGTTCACCTTATGCTCCAGACTGAGATTTCCATATTGCCTTACCAAAAATTCTAGCAGCACCCTCTGGTATCCAGAAATGACTAGTCCAGCTGTGGCCAGCTGGACCTCACAAACGTACTAGGCATTTAGCACTGGCACAGGCTGCGTATACTGGGTTAGGAGCTCCACAACCTATTACAAGCCAAGCTTTAGCCAGCAGAGCTTCAGTAGCACCCCCAGTGAGAAAGCAGATGGAGAATGAGAGCTCTGAGCCTTCATTAACATTGCCTATGCCCAAAGACAGCTTTAGTTTGGCATGACTTATACAATGGCACCTGACCTGCCTACCCTTTTCCAAATTAAATCTCCTCGCCTCCCTCATGTTTACTGCCTGGACAGGGATTATCTCTTCCCTCATGAAGACTGTCTGATCCTCTTTTGTCCCCATTCAATTTATGCGCTTCCTCTCTTCAGTCAAACCTATTCGTTCTCCTCACTTGTACCCTCTAGAAGACAGCAGTGAAGTGAGATCCCAGTGGGGAGAAGACTCATGGTTTAGAGACCCTGAAACCAGGGTTTACCAGAAAAGACAATTCCATTGTGTGGGATGAAAAGAGATGATTCAATTGATCCATGAGGATAGCCTCTGTCCTCCATGAGTTTTGAGGAAATGCACCATCTTCAAATCGTTTTGGCACTAAAATCTGAAAAATCTTTGCTGTCAAAAATCTGAAAACTGTAGTTCTGGAAATGTTTGTGAATGGAGTATTGAGAGGGACTGCAGAAGACTTACTTGACACATAGGCCTTATCCTGTAAAATATCAATAAATGTAATTTTCCTGAGTTTGGTTTTTGAGAACTAGAGTGAAGCTGAATTATTCTGGCTGAGGTTTTGCAAAGAAAACGCAACATGAAGTCTTCTTCAGCTGCATATAACACTTCAAACAAAGTAATTGAAATATGACTCAGCCATGAACAGAAAACAAAGACTTATAATGGTTTTCTAATACTTCCTCAGTAGTGAATGGTACAGCAATCATGCTGAGAATGACAAAAAGGAGTAGACGCACCACAGTCCAATCTTACACTGATTTTTTTTGCCATGCCTGTAGAATAATCTCAGGAGACATCTTCTGCTATCTGAGGAGTGAAAACATAATAGTAGATGTTAGATGATCATGCTTTAACATTATCAGTTTTCTATTTCACTTGTCTCTTTTACATTTTGCTGCAATATATCACAGGGTGATGTACTAAAAAAAAAATCTCCAAGGACATTGTATTCTCCAAGGAAACTATACAGTACTTTTAAGGTTTGCCTACAATTTTAAATATGCAATGATCAGTTAATAATAAAGGAAATGTCTTTTCTTACAGGAGTTTTGTTGCTGTTGTTAAATGCTCTATACAGAATTGTAGATGGATAAAATGATGTTATTGTAAGTGTCCTTGAAAGTAAACCTCAAAATTGTACCACCCTCATTAAAAACAGCTAGGCTCATCAAGCTTAATGCTATCAGAAACAAATCAGGGGGATTAATACTGATTCATCATTAGCATCTTTCATTTAAAAAAACAAGAACTGCCTCCAGAAAGCATAATGTCATTTTAGGGTCAAACCACTGATGGGACAGAGAACACAGGTTTTGAACTCCTAGACATTTTTTATGCAGATATATATATATATATCTTTGTATGTATGGCTTTTATGACTGTGATTGACCACAGTTTGGTTATTTACTCAGCACTGAATGTATCCTTGACCTTGCACAACATGCAGATATCAAAACAATCACTTCCCTACAGGGTTTACAGTCTGGAAGACAAACATGAGTGACAAGACACACTATGAAACTCAGAGGATATGTTCCCTGTAAATGATGTTTTTCTCTTTGTGTTGTTGATTTTGGTTTCTATTGTGTTCCTCACATAGAGATGGGAAACAGCAAAGGTCTGCAGAGTCTTCTGAAAGTAGATGGCAGGAAATGTCAGAAGTTCCAGTGCCTTGTCTTGACTACAGGAGGCGACGTTTTCCAGCGGTCCCAAGAGCTAATTCAGTGTGGTCCTGCATCTTGCTTTTCAGAGAAAGGAGGAAAGTTAATAATGATGTCTGTTTTACTCATAAGATGAAGATGTTCTACAATGTCAGCAGCAATGTCAATTTAACTTTCTGGAAAAAGAAAAAATATTTACAAATTTCTTAGACAAACATTGACAGTTACAAGGCAACTAATACCTAACATCCTATCATCTAGGATTTTCATGTAACACAGAGAAAAAGAGACTGAGAAAAAGAGAGACCAAAGACCAAACCTTAGTGCTGGGAAATTGTATATACCATATAAGCTTCAGCACTGATGGAGAATAATTTTGCTCGCTTGACATTTCTTGCATAAGAAATATTAGGTACATTACCTTTTATAGATTTTGTTGCTGACATTTGTCAAAGATACCATTGCCCCCTAAGCTCTCTAGTCCCTCTAACTAAAACAGAAAAAGAAGGAACTTGTCTGGATGTTCAATTAGGAGGCAAAATACTGTTGGCATTTCAAGTATTGGATTTTTTTACAATGACTGGTAACTTTTCAATTGCCAAAATATGTGCATCCAAACTACAGCCTGCAAACGCAAATAAAGTAATGAAATTGGCAAAATGCCTGATAGTGCACCTTGTGGGCATAAATACAGTTTTGTCTGTAAATCTTAACTGACTGTATTACCTAGTTCTGTTTTTCTCTAACTAGATCACCTTAATTTAAAAATCACATTGAAATCGAAGAGATGAGTATAATCACTGAGCTAGAATGCTATGTACTTTTTCTGACAATTGTAATTTTGGATAATAAGTCTATAAATGTTTCCAGCAACTAAGACTTATCACAGACCAGTCTTTTTGGCCATGATATATTCTGATTTCTCTGTTTCCTTTAGAATAGTTGTTTTCTTTATTCCCCAGCTTTTTCTCTAAGCTATTTTTGGTGATTCCCTTCACTAAATGTATCTTCTAAGCAGAAATTTGTGTGAAAATTGATATTAAAGTAGATCTTGGATGGCTAGATCTTTGTTAAAATGAAAATTTTCCCCAGGGGCTGCAGAGCAAACTATAAATTAGTGGCAATGTAAATTACACCCATGCACACTCGCAAGAGCATTTGCCCTTGCACTATAAACAAAACTATAGCGAATCAGCATTAGCAATCAGGCACTAGTCAAACAAACCCACATAAAAGCATGCAAATTACCAAGATAATTCTTCCTTTTTCCTTTCTTCTCTATTCTGAGGGAAAGGTAGAAAATCTGGTGCAAACAGTAAGTCTGCATAGGTGCAAATGCTGCTTTAGGTCAATGAAATCTGATCTTAGTTCAGAAGTTCAAGGCATCATTCAACTTACTGTCTTGTCAGCCTAAGCTGATGCGCTCTAAATGAAAATTTTCTCACTT
This sequence comes from Leptosomus discolor, assembly GCF_034619465.1. NCBI lineage: Eukaryota > Metazoa > Chordata > Aves > Leptosomiformes > Leptosomidae > Leptosomus > Leptosomus discolor. The sequence continues at coordinate 12,908,471 of NC_141403.1, forward strand.
GACTCACCATCCAAACTCTTCAGTCTTCATCAGGAAGTCACGTTACTGAGTCTCAAAGATTATTTTTTTTTTAATTTTGTGTGTGTGCATACATGCAAATGTGTGTGCCTGGGACGAATGCAACATCAGATTAAATAGAAGAGGGGAACAGTGCTGTCCTTGTGCCACAGAGCCTAAGGGTCCTTCAAGATAAGCTTGTCATTGTTGTTAAAATGTCAGTAAAGATGTTTTAGGGACAGGCCTGTGACTGAAGTCATTTGTCTCCTATGAAACTTTGATGATACCTTCTTTGAGGTAAGAAGCTGACTGTCTTTTCCTTGTTCTGGATGTAAGCAAGAAGAGCAAAAGTACACACATACAGATACATATTTATGAAATTAATTTAACTGTACTGAACTACAGAAAAAAAAGTGGGTCTCAAGGTTAGATGCTTCATGTGATTAGCTGAAGTTAATAGGAGGGACCAGATTCATATCACTGTTAAATTAAGGCTTCCTCATGGCACCCAGAGGGGCACCGATATTTTATCCAAATGCATTTCCTCATTCTTTCTGATGAAAAATATGATGTGAAGATAGGAACCACACATACCTTCTGGTAAACTTGCTTAGAGTCTGAGGCATTTCAAAGGGGATAAAGTGCATACTGCTTGGTAGAGAAAAGGAAAATAGAAGTGGACAACAGGATGACAGCCACTGAAAAACATCAGTTTGCCTCAATAACAACAAATTGTGTGTACTCTGCCAACCTACATTTATGATTTCTATCTTTGTTTTCCTAGCATTTAGCATTGAATACCAAGAAGTGCCAGAAAATGCAGAAGCTTTGACTCTGCTCACTGTTGCCATCTTTCCACCAGTTCTTGGGGTTTGTCACCAGAGCTGTCTGACATGAATTTAGAGTATGTTTTCTTTCTCAAGTAACAAGCTGTGTGCTTCGCTTGAAGTGAAGCAAGCTGAGGCACAGACATGCAGTACACTAGCATTACACGGTAGCTACCCAAATGTACATGCTTGTCCCATGGTAGGCATGAGGAAACTTACTGTCACTGAGATGTAGCCAAAACAAAGGCATGTGACACCTATAGAAGTGCACTAATTAAGATATAATTAGTATTAACTTTGCTCAAACATCAATATAAGCATATTCAAATAGTGTAACTAAAAAGTTATGTAAGTGTTTTGTGACACCGTGAATGTCATTTTATATACGTATCTGAGCAATGTGACCACCAATGGGGAAAATGAAGGTTAGTAGCATTGAACATTGAAAGCATCCAAGTAACAAGACGTTGTGAAAGGAAAAGGTAAGTGCATGGCACTGCAAATAGGCAGGCATCCTGTTGAACATGGAGGAAGGATGGCTGGGAAGACAAATGAAAAGGAGATAAGCAATATCAAAACCACAGCTAGTTGTGTGAAAACAAGAGGCCTAAGTGAGAAAAACTAATAAACAAGGACCACGAAGGACCACAGCCATTGATGGTAACTAAATGGTATCAGATCTCTATACTCATATGTAATTTAGTACGTATGTGTTCAGAACACCAGTATTGTATATGTACTGATGAAGATTAATAATGTGAATTAACTATTTGCAATTAAAGAATTAAGAAAGTTTAAACTTTAAAACTGTTCTGTTTTGTCTGTCTTCTAAACACTCCAATCACAGTGATTTCTGAATCCCTGTATAGGCATATGTACATATACGCAAGAGCAACAGAGAGACAAACTAGTTTTGACTTAGGTGCTTTCTGGGCATATACAGTGTTTCTCCTTGTCCACCATATGCAAATTTTGTAGAGGAACACTGTGTTTATTGTAGGTACTAGAGAAAGTGTGAAGCAACGCTTCCTAAGAGGGAGGACTAGAGAATTCTTCCAGTATGGTGACATGTCTCTTGGAGCACAAAAAGTCATGAAGAACAGGCTGAAAAAATCCCTACTGTTTCTGCCAAGAAAACGTAATTCTACATATAAAATCACAGTCCTGTCTATTTCTTCCCTGCCCTGTATTTCTGACCCTTTCTTCCCTTCACAGGGGAAATATCCTGGTCAGAATTTTGCCTGATCTTTACAGAAATCACTCAAGGACAGGAAGGTCACAGGCAGAACGGCTGGGAACTTTCCATCTTCCCATTGCAATGAGAAAAACAAGGAGTGTACTGGACTTCTTAAGAAAACAAATAGATAGAGACTGCTTTCCCTTCATGGCTGGAGAAGATGGGTGAATTCTTATTTATACGGCCTTTGAGATGTTTTTTGATGATATACTCTATGATTTGGATTATGATGCCAACATACTTCATACTTACTGAAGGAAGTCTAACAATAAACTATGACAAGTACAGGCAGAAATGCACAAGCACAGAGAGACAAATTGAATTGTTGGTGCAATTCTACTCACTTCAGCAGGACTACACCAGGAGATGAAGTTGTCCCTCAATATTATTTAAGGTCCAAAGACTGCATTTAAAACACAATAAATGGATAATGCCCAACTTGGGCACTTTATAACCAAGTTTTCTTGCTCTTGTGGGGGATGATCCAGAGTCAGTGAACTGTTATAACCTTTCGTTTTTCATTGGTACTAACATATATCAATACATACCCGAAGTACTCTATATGAGAAAAATCAATAAATGCAATGCTTAGGTGATAAACGTTTACAATTTACTTCTTTGTTGCTACCATGGCCTAATAAAAACACTGCCTTTAAAAGAAAGTGAGTTTACACTTACAAAAGGGAAAACTGTTCCTTCTTAAGTCCAAAAGCATGCTGTAACAAATATATTTTCTTGTTTTTAAACACTAGGACATATGGGTGTTTGGAAAGAATAAAGACTGGCACAAAGAAATGATGGCTAAGCTTTAACTTTTTCATTGCCTTTTGAAAAGTGTTAGGCTGAGGATTGTGTGCTTAAAGCTGAGAGAACAAGTTGGCCTGAACTTTGTTTTCCCTTTGAATATTTATGTGTGCAACAAAGCAAATAGTAAATGTGAATGAATTCAATTGGTTATTCTGTCCCTCTGTCTCAAAAAAACCTTTCTTGCTGATGAAATATCTCAAAAGCTAAATAACCCAGTGTCACCATATTTTATGTGAAATGGCATCAGAGAGTTTCACATTTCATTTGAAAGGCAAAACAACATGATATGCATTTACAATGTGACAAAGATTTTATCTGACTTACTTATATATTCTTTTTTAACTTACACAGTCAATTCACCATTGTATGGTCAGGTGATACTCCACACCAAAGAGAAAGAAGTAATTCACTCTATCTCTTTTCCCCAGAAGATTTCTTTCAGTTTACCTATTTGCTGTTGGACCTTTAAATACTTCGGTAAATGCATGGCATAGTGTTTGAAGTGTAAACAAGGGGAAAAAATGTGGGATGATTCCATGAAAACTAAAATTCTTATAGTTACATCTTTTTAATCTCATAATTTGTACATCATACAATACTCATCATCCCACTTAGGAACCTGCAATTACAACTCCCTTCACAATAATTGTCTCTTTAGCACCAGTACTTTTTTCCCTGAAAAATCATTTATCTCGGTGTAAAAAAGAGATGGTTAACCTCTGTTTTCCCACCCTGACTTTGAAGTATAGCTTCATCCAGACACTCATTAATAGGCTGGGAGTGTACAGGACTCTTGTTTTGCACCACAGAGGCACTCTGAAATCATCTTGTAGAGAAAACCTTGACTAGGATCCGGCTGTTGCTTCCCCTACTCTGAATAAAGGCTGCTTCTGAAGAAGGTCTTTTTACAGTAGTGGCTTGTAAATTTTTTTTCATCTTCCCACATTTTATACAGAAATATTGCCCTACATTGTGCCCCCTTTTCAAACTGGAAGGGTTGATTTAGTTAAGGTCTATTGCAAAATGTTGTGCTTGAAAATTTGACACACTGCAGAACTGTATCCCTTTGCCAAATAAAAAAAGTCATTCAATTTTCTTCCTCTCACTCCAATGTATTGCAATGTGCCTGCGTGCAAGAGGCTGAGATATTGGAAACTATCAGCATTCTACATTTTTAAGGTGGTCATGCTTAAAGAAATTCTGGTTGGTCTTTGTTTATTGTTTTGTCATTTTGCCCCAATATAGGGTGCTTCAGGAATGATAATTCCCTCTGAATAAATTAGTTCATTTGGCAAATTTACAATAAAAAAAATTAAAATCGTTTATTTGGCAAATTTTGGAGACTCTGTTAACACTAAATAGTAAAATGAAATCATGTCTTTTGAGTTGGTCAGTAATGGTCAGTGAATGTGAGAATATCACCAAAAGAAGCTGAAAACAGTTAAACGTGAAAAATATAGTGAATCTCTTAGTTCAAAATGACAAGTGAATATTTTTATTAGAATGGAAAAACAATACATAAATACACTGTATTTAAACCACAAGTACTTTGAAAAAAGACGACTAAATTTGAAGCTCATTATCTGTGCAAGTAAGATAAAATGTATATAAGATCAGGTTAAATGTATTAAGAACTACTTCTCCGGTAGATACAAAAGTTATTGTAACTGAGAAAACCCGCAACGGATTTTTTCCCCAGTGATATCTTAGATTTATTTTTGGCTTGGTGAAGTAAGTATCTTTAGCAGTATTTATAAATAAAATAATGTTTTCTGGGTGCTGGGAAAAATTAGCAATGATGTGAAAGTGTGTAGAATGTTAAATAATGATGAGAGAAGCTGTTGGTCTGAAATGTGGATTCCTTTGAATAGTGAAGCTTTAATGTAGCCAAATACAGGTTCAGACACCAGGAAATAAGAATGTAGGTCATACTTATGAGAAGAGCTGCTTTCTGAATTGCAATGACATTGAGAGGGATTTAAGGGTCAAAATAGATAATGAAATGAAGAGTGAAATGCTGTAACTAAAGGGTGAGCATAATCCTGGGACAGGGAAGCAAGGAGATATGAGCAGGAGAAAAGAGACTGCTTCACTAATGGCTTTCACTGAAATATACTATTACTGAAGCCCTTGTGTGTAGTTCAGGTGTTTCCTCTTTAAAGGAAACCTCAAAGACTTGGTAAGAGTTTTACATGACAGCAATGAAAGAATACTAAACAAACAAAACCCACAAACTTATTTTATAGCACTCCTGTGGACCTCAAAGTTGGTACAATCAATCAATCAGTGTGACTCAGTCCTGGTCTACAGGAAGATATGTGAGGAAGTGAATTACACTTAATGACCAGTATGAAAAAAAAAAGATGAACTTGTGGTTGAAGTCTGAAACCAGGAAGACAAGACAGTACACAAGTACATCAGTACAGTTAATTGCTAGAAAAAGGTATCTGGATAGATGTTGAAAGTCTTCAGCTGATACAAATTTCAAACAAGGCTGGATATGCTTCTGAAATTTGTTTTAGCTGTGTCGTGTAAAGGCTTGAAACAGCTTGAGGTTTGGTTCTACAGCCTGGAAGTCAGGTTTAATGGAATAAAATGGTCTATATGGCCTTAAAAAATTTATGAGGAGAATGTACTTGAGTCTCCAGGATGTAGTCTAAGATGTTTAACCAAGAGCCTGAAAAATCCAGCAAGCAACAAGCTGGTTCTCCTGGGAGATGCCGGTGCATGAGTAATGTTTTCCTGTAAATTTGAAGTTGTAGAACCAAACTGTCTCATCATCTCTGATCCAAACCAAAGGAAAGTTAAGACATGGTTTGTTGGAAGAGAAACCTGCTCGACTGATTAGAAAGGAAGATCACAGGAAATAGTTGTCAAGCTTTTGATGTTAACTGCTGTCTTTCCACACTTATAAAAGATGTATCCTACATCTGTTCTATCATTCTGTTTCTGATTATGAAACTTTTCCAGCCCACCACAGACTATTCTCTACAGTGAATTTCGCTCTAACTGTTGAAATTTCAAAAGTAGTTTAAATGGAGACTTTTGTGCTAGATTTTCATTAGAATGAGAACTATTACTACAGGTTGAAATAATCTACATATTTTTAGTAGTGTGAACAAAATTCTTTGACCAATTATATCTTTCTTTTATACTTCAGCCTTTAGAAATGAATTTGTCTGAACGTACAATGGATTGGTCTTCAAAAGTGATCACCAGCTAGAAGACATCACAAACAAATGCTGCAAAAGGTGATTTAATTTTTTTGGTTTTATATAGAACTAAATCTCCAAAACTGCTCTACAGTTTATGTTCCTGCCAGGAAGGTCATAATTATTATTCTAATATCTCTACTTTATTTTCCTTTTTTGTCATTTTTCTCATGTATCCTACTTGTGACCCATGTAAATTTGATCTGGGCACTGGTTTGATATCTGCAACATGAATCCTCTTGGAACTATAATATTTAGTATAGATTCTTCGGGACAATGATTAGATACAAAGAGCATCAGCTCGCTTACTATATTGTGAGCCATTGTTCCCTAGAAAAGGATATTTTGCATCTCCTACTAAAACATCAGAGATTGGTCAAGTTGCAAACTGCTTCTCTCTCTATGGGTCCCTCTTTTTCTCTTTGTCTCTCAGATTTTCTGCACATAAGTTAAAGTTCAAATTTTACAACAGTGTTTTAAAAATATCTATGCAGCTCCATGTAATGGTTTCAAATTACCAGAACAATTATCATGTTTCTTTAGGAACAATGAGAAACCCCCTAAAAGGCTGCATAGTCTTCAATGACCTCCGGTAATCTAGAGATGTTCCTTTTTTGAATTTTAGTGGTGGAGTAAATGCATGCTTTTCCTTGCACAAAGATGTAGATGTCATCTTCCTCACACATTCAATTATTAATTTCTGACATACTTAATCAAATAAATGTTCATGTATTCAATGTCTAATGATACGACCTATCACCTTTTATGTATTTGATTCTTATGGTTTCTGTATTGGTTGTGGCTGAGACGGAGATAATTTTCCCCACAGCAGCCCTCATAGTGGTCTGCTGTGTATTGGTAGCTAGAATGGTGTTGATACCAGTGTTCCGGCTATTGCTGAGCAGGGCTTGCAGAGTGTCAAGGCTGTCTTTCCAACATTTCCCCCCTCACCAGTAGGCTGGGGGTGGGCAAGATCTTGCGAGGGGACAGAGCCAGGACAGCCCACCCAAACTGACCAAAGGGATATTCTATATCATATGTGGTCTGCTCAGTAATAAAAACTAAGAGAAAGGAGGAGGAGAGGGAAGCATTTGTTATTATGACAAATGGAGACATTTGTCTTCCAGAGCAACCACTACATGTACTGAAGCCCTCTTCCTTGGGCTGGACACTGCAGGCTGCTGGGAAGTAGAGATTAAATCTTTTGTTTTCCTTTGCTTCCGCACACAGCCTTTGACTTTGCTTTATTAAACTGCCTTATCTTGACCATCCTATTTTCTTCTCCTCTGTCCAGCTGAGGAGGGCAGTGACAGGGCGGCTTTCATGGGCACCTAGCATCCAGCCAGGGTCAACCCACCACAGCTTCATTCACGTGTTTTCTGTAGAAGAAATATTTCCAGTAGCCCCAATAGATGTGCTTCTTACTATCTGTGTTAATTTTAAATTTACCAGCTTGTACTAAAATAAACATTTGTTTATAGTAGATGTGCACTCCAAGGAATTTTGAAGTGTATTAAAAGAGAAAAAACAGAAATCTCACCTGATGATATTGATATAGAACACTTACTGTCACTTCTTTTGTGATGATTTATGAAACAGATTGCAATCATTTCTTGGTCCACATGGCCTACCACCATGGCCAGATTTTTTTAACCTCTTAGGCTTGTAAGAGTTGGAAAATGTGGACAACATATGCAATGAATATATAAATGACCAAATGTACTGCTTGTTAGATCATCTTATGATGTAAACTGCCTGTAGCACGCCATGAACACACTGTGTAGCATTTGGTTCTCTAGTGTGCTGGAGACTAGGCTAGGACATCAGTTTTTTTAAACCTGGTAGCAGGAATGCAAGGATTTAGACTCAGAGGAACCAAGTTTGTCCTCCACTAGCAATGCCTGTTGAGGACTGTGCTATTTTGCCCACAAAAACTCAGGTGTTATATGGTTGATACTCACATCATCTAGGACTTCTCAAAGAGCCTGTGGCTTGTAAAATTGCTAACTTTCCTCTAGCCTTTCTTGCAAAACCTTAATTGTTTTCTCTCACTATTCTGCTTCCTCTCTCTTTTCCCACCCATTAGAGAGTGTATCAGGGCAGAATTCTTCCCGCCCATTCCTTGCCATCTCAGTATTCAAGATTGCTCTGCAAGTCCTTTCTTAGTAATGAGCTGAAGATGCAGCATGCAAGAGCAGACGTGTGATTACTAGGATACTTGAAATGCAATGGGACCTTTTCTGCATCTTTCACTTGGGGAGAAAATAACCAAAGCTGACATCACCACTTGCGCATTCGACAACTCAGCACTCACCTGTGTGTTGAGACAATCTATCAACAGACTTTAGCTACCTCTACTTGATGAAAGGACACACGGGATCACTGGGTTACAGTGCTGAGGAAAGGAGGAGCGGGTAGCGTTTCCTGCAAGGCAGCAAGGTATCTGTCATCACTTTACACCACTGGCCAGCATGAAGGAGATGACAGTCTGTTTTGGCTCAGCAGTCCAAATATGTTTATGATTTAGAACATGTAGTTACACTGTTACCTTCCATGTTTAAAAATCAGACTTGGCCCACTACAGAATGAGGCCTTTAACACTTAATGAAAGGATGGGAAAGAACATTCTTTTGTATAACAGAAGATAATACTTATGAACAGTCACTGCCTTTCCAAGTCTATAAAACCTGTAACTAATGTGCTAAAAATAGCTCTGTTGTGCAATATTATGCATGTAGCAATTATCATGAAGGAATTTGATTATATTCATTCATATTAATGGAGCAGTTTTCATTTATAAGTTTGTAAACATTTCAAACTCTATTACCTAGCAGCATTATTTCATTCTGTTGACAGAATATATTATCTTTTGTTTTATAGCCACAATGGAGTGCAGAAAGTAAAGGAGTCTCCAGCAGACAAAAATTCGGTCTTGTTTATAAAACTGAACTTGAACACTAGCAGTACAGAAGCAGGTTCTCCCCAAAGGTCACTGCAATGATTCCAAAATCTACTTGTCATCCTCAACCATCAGCTGAATCCGTCCATCTCAGAATGCTAGGAGTTCATCACCATGGAAACAAATTATCAAATTGGCAAAGTTAAGAATATAAATTGTCTATTTGGAGAATTTATTTAATTGCAAATAGAGACCTTTAAAAACCTAGCTCACTATTGAAGATACAGAAAATCTCCTGTGGATACTCAAAAATGTGAAATTATTATGTAAGAAAAGTATAACTGAGAAGGATGAAGAGGGGAGATGGAGGTCATTTTTTATGTTGGGTCAAAAATGAAGTTTATTTACGTTCTGCAGCGGATTGAATTCCGGGACATCAGCAAAAAGTGCAAAAGTCACTCAAAAGTGCTCAGGTCTATAGCCTAAAATTTTAGGTCCTTGCTGTGGAAGCAAGAGGCCACAAAATTAATCTTGTTACAATATTTCCTAACTTGTACTAAGTTTAGCAATGTGTTTATGAACACGTTTTAGTTGACAATGATTTTCCATTACCAATTTTTTCTCCAACAAATCTGTTAAAGTACCAAAAAACCAAAAAAAAGTAAAAGGAAAGAAATTTTACCAGACTGTGCTTGACTCTTTACTGATACCTGGAAATTCAGGGTAAAAAAACAATCTACTGAACAAAGTAAATAATGTGGTGTCAGACCCCAACACTTTCGTAGCATAGAACACGTCTGACAACTTCAATAAGAGCTAAGTGAAAGCTTATACTTTTATATAACTTCAGTGCAAATTTCCAGAGAGAAATATTTCTGAATGAAGTGATCTTACCTATTTTAGTGTGACATAAACTGCCCAGTGTTTCAAATGTGTCCCATTCATTTCAGTGGGAGTTCTGCCTGTTAAGTACTTCTTCCAAAATGACCAGCAGGTAAATACTTTAACAGTTCAGATTTTCCAGCATTCGGCACTGCCAAACCAATCCAGCAATTGGTTTACAGAAGTACAAAACATTTTACAGCTTCAGTAAGATTTAGATTTTCAAAACTCTATGAATGCAACACAACATCTCCAACTACTTTTACAGGAGAATCAGGAAAACTGTCTTTGGAGACTTGGAACTTCAGTTGTCAGTGCTGATTTCTATAAAAGGACAGCCCTTATTTCAGTTGCTGTGTATTTAATTCTATTTTAATTCAACGTTTGTACTGAAACAGAAGATACTGACTTCCCCCTTTGTGTCTATGGCTTATTTCAATACTATTTAACACGATTATGTTCATAGCTCCATTAGTCCAATAACACAGCTGGAAGAAAAACAAAAGACTTTCATGAGACATTATGTTTTCAATAAACATAAGCCCTTCTTATTTTACAAAATCTTCATAACTAAGCTTAAGTCTTACAGCTCATTTATAATTAGTTTTTTAATAAAGCATTTTGGTAAATGTACTTCTATGCAGTTGATCTGCAGTTATTATTCCTGATTTATATCTAAAAGTTGGTCTTCCGTGCTACAGGATAACATTTCTACTCTCTAATTCAGTGGCTTAAATTTTCAAGCACACTAGAGAGGCAGCTCTTGCAAAGACCTAAATCGTGACACAAATATCTTTAAAATAAAAATTATAGATCGTTGGAGTTTTTTTCTCTCTCTTTTTTGAAGCTGGTGAACTAAATATAATTTTGCCACGAGGTACAATGAATAAAATTTAAAAAAATGTATTGGTCATAATCAAGTAAATATCAGAAAACAGCTATTTTGCACTTATCTTTTATTCCATTCCCACCTGTTGCCTGTTTCCTACTGACCCTTGATAAATATGCAACTACAAAGAAAAAAAATATATTAAGAAAAGCATATGCATTGAACCATTTTTCTAACTAAAGGATTTTAGCTATCGAATCTCAGCTATCAGCCATTTCTTACCAAGATAGTTGGTACCAAACATGTTGACTATCTTCTCTCACTATTACCATCATTCTACTTTCTTTTCCAGGTTTAGCACTTACTTTATATTCAGTCTTGTGTCAATTTTTAACAGATGAGCGTAGCAATTTTTATTTGGATGATACCTTGGTCACTTGATTTGAGTTTTCTTATTAAACAGTTTTGTATTTAACTGTTGAAAAACATAGTAATAATGGAGTCATCCTTCTGTGGAAAAGTAAGCAGAATCTTGTGAACTTAGAGTGCTGCTCATATGTTCCAAAACTTGTAGGTAAAGAAAAAATTATCATTTGCTGATCATTAATCAAATAGAAACATGAAAGACAGAAGAGAGAATAAAACAGCAGTGACAGTGGATGTGGTTTTATTAAATTCTTTTATTTTAATTTAAATTAAATTAAATTCTGTGGTTTAAGATGGTCCTTAATCTAAATTCTTATAGTTATTACTAACATAAAATATTAGGGATAAGGCATAGTCATACACATTAGTAAAGGTACCACTAGCGCAAGTAAAACTGTTGACAGCAAATTTTTCTGTTCCTGATCGAGGTTTCAATCTCTGACCCAACTCCTGTAACAAATTATTCTCTCAGTAGTTAAGACTTTCTGAAAAAGCTGGCAAAAAATCTGTTGATGAAAAGTATTTTCAGATGTGTGGTAACTCTGCAATTCTGTCTGGAATAGCTTTTGGCATCTTCTAATAGATATTCAGATGTTTTTATTGTACTATTGTCATACTAATCTGGAAGTTTCCAAAATCAGATTGAAACAAGCAACTGGTCAGATATTGGTGCTGGATCTAGTTCTCCAAAACGAACAGGCAGAAGTAGAAAAAACTGTAGGAGGAACCTGACATACACCTCCAGTAAAGTAACCAAGAACAGAATGGACCAAAAGGGAAGAACAGCATTATGAACAAGGGGATTATATCAGGTGCCTTTGTCCAGGAAAGAGGAAGAAAAGGATCCAGACTGCAGAGCAAGGGAATAAGATAAAAACCAAGATGGGTATGAGGTACACTGCCGGTGGAAGAGAAAGAAAGGAACAGGCGAGAGACTAAATGTGTCTACTAGATACAAATGCCAAACTCTTATATAGCGCTTCAAATATACAACAAATGCTCTTCAAAAGAGATCAGCCTTCTAAACAGGCAACAGGTGCGTTCTTCTACTGAAAGAAAACATTTAACAATAGAGACATCAGATTGCTCTAGAGACACTTGCATGACACTGCTTGTTTAGATTAGCAGCTGCTCTAGGTGTTAAAGAGCTCTTTTATGATGTCCGTTGACAGGAAAGGTGAGGCCATTAGACATACTGGCAAGACGAGGTCTCTGAGGAAAGAAACTCGAGAAACCTTTTGTTCATACAAAGCAGTGTGTTTACTGTATCAGTCTTTGGTTGTCCTATATATAAACTTAGCTTTTTCTTAGAAGCTTCGTATTCATCCTGGATGATTTGTCCAACATTAATTGTGCAAATCATCCATTCATATAGACACAATCATCCAGGTCTGCATCCACAGGAAACTGCTACTTGGTAGATAATAAGCCTTTTGTAGGGAAGGGGAAACAGTCAAAGCTGCTTCTGTGATATCCCTGCCTTTTCCCAGGATCTAAGGAAAATTCCCACCAGTATGTCTAGAGTTATGTAGCAAAGGCAGCGTATTGCCAAGCTAAGAGAAATATTGAAATGTTCCTCCTTCTTATATACAAATCCTTGTATTGAACACAAGCCACAAAACCATTTCCTAGGAGTTGTATCGCTAAGGAGCAGAGAGGGGAGGGTGTGGCAGGTTGACTATGGCTGGCAGCAGAGCACTCACCCTTCCACTCACTCCTCTCCCGTGGGATGGGCAGAAAATAGAAGGAAGATGAGAAGACTTGTGGATTGAGATAAAGAGAGTTTAATAGGTTGATCAAAAGTTGTGAGTGCAAGCAAAGTGAAACAAGGATTTTATTCACTACTTCCCACTGGCAGGCAGGTGTCCCTGCTGTGTCCCCTCCCAACGTTTTGACCATCCAGAGCCTACTCGCTGGAGGGTCAGAGTGGGGAAAAAAGAGGAAGCCTTGATGCTGTGCAAGCAATATTCAGCGACAGCCAAAACACTGGTGTGCTATCACCTCAAATGCAAAGCACAGCACCATACAGGCTGCTAAGAAGGGAATTAATTCCATCCAAACCCAGTGGACAGAGTAAAGACCACGAACAGTGTGAAGATGTAATATTCCTATTATAGATGTCTTTGGCATCCTGCCATCTAGTATAACCGATGTCCACGCTAGGGACCTCTATTCTGTACAAAACAGAAACCCTCTCCTCATCCTGCTAAAAAAAGTTTTGTAATTGAAGCCTAATGAAGAAAAACAATCAGATTTCTTGTCCCTTAACCTTTGAGATATTTTCTCCAGTGGCAAAGCTACTCTGAGGGTTTTCCTATTCCCATGACAGGGGGGAGCAGTTCACCATGACTTCAATTAAAAGATGTCACTTCTTAACAGCTAAATGTTATAACTGAGGAGAAAATATTTACATCCTGCATCCCTTCAAATGTTACTCAACAAAAGTAAACTAAATAGCTTTTTATTTTCTTCACACTACCTCCTGACCTGGTCCTTAATTATCTGCAAATCACTGAAGTCATGTGAGTCTGTGAACGGATCTTTCATTAAGTTTTCTTAAGTTTGCCCATGTTTGACAATTGATCCCCTAACAATTACACTAGCTTTCAGTGTAATTGCCACTTTCAGCTTGCTCTTACAGATAATCAGTATACCACTTAAAACTCCCAGGTGCATGTTTTTTGGAGTCATTCAGAAGGTCATTACTTAAGATCACATTTAATCATCCAATTATTTTTTCCCAAAAGGAGAGTACTAGGGATCAAGAAGTATAGCATGTGAATGTAATCCCTATTGAGTTTCCATTTTTCTACAACTTGAGTATTTATTAGTAGCTCTTTCTTTAAGCCAGAAATTTACATAATAATTTTCATTAATAAAAACGCCACTCTGGTGAATCCCTAAGCATTTCTGCTTACTTTTCCTTCCAGAATAATTCAGGCCAAACTGGTGGAGAGTAGAACTTAGACTTTTAGACTTTTTTTGTTGTTGTTTTCCTCCACAAAGGACAAGAAATTGGACATTTTTGTCTGGGTCAAAAATCACCTAATCAGGATGGATCCCCTGAAGTTTTCAGTCTGTCCTATAGAATCTGAGTATTACTTAAACCAGTTTTCTACACATGCCACATGCTACAAGAATAATTCTGCCTCATGCATCCTAGTTTTGATAAGAAAAATGTTATTTATGGATCAGGTACTGAATAACAATGGCTAAAAAAGGGACATCCTGAAAGAAATGAAACAGGCATTTCCCCTGATCAGAATTTACTTACATTTTGGACAATAGTCATCTATATGTAATTGAAACAGCAAAGCAATGTACATGGATGAGTGGAGAAGGGAAGGGAGTATCCTCAAAACAAGACAATCAAATGCTGATTATCTGCTGGAAAAGTAAATGCTACTAGTGATATTCTTAACCAGACTGCATTGATTCTGTGATATAGAAAAGGAATGGCTTCTGTGATAAAGGATGGCTTCTTTCAGGCTTGGTTCCCTTCAGTACTATAGCATTGTTTTTTTCCTGCAGTTTATGTTTAAGAGAAGTTAACAGAAGCTCTTACAAAGACAATGGCTCCATCCAGAGATAGCTGAACCTTTGTTCGCTTTGTGATGCCTCCGAGGTGGGTTGACCTGGACTGGATGCCAGCTGCCCACCAAAGATGCTCTGTCACTGTTCTCCTCAGCTGTACAGGGGAGTGAAAGTATAATGAAAGCTCATGGGTTGATAGGGACAGGGAGAGATCATTCAGCAATAACAATCATGGGCAAAACAGATTGAACTTGGGGAAATTAGTCTAATATGTTACCAACCAAAATCAGAGTAGGATAATGAGAAATAAACACAAAACTTAAAACACCTTCCCCCCACCCCTCCCTTCTTCCAGGGCTCATCTCTGCTCCTGATTTTCTCTCCCTCCTCCCCTCCAGTGACACAGAGGGATGGAGAATGGTGGTTGGGGTCAGTTCATCACACTGTTTTTTTTCTGCCTCTCCTTACTCCTCAGCGGGAGGACTCCTCACACTCTTTGCTGCTCCATCGTGGGGTCCTTCCCACAGGAGACAGTCCTTCAGGTACTTCTCCAATGTGAGTGCTTCCCACAGGCTGCAGTTCTTCACAAACTGCTCCAGCGTGGGTCCCCCGCGTGGTAACAAGTCCTGCCAGCAAACTTGCTCCAGTGTAGACTCTTCTCTCCACGGGTCCTCCAAGGAGCCTGCTCCAGCACAGGATTCCCATGGGGTCACAGCCTCTTTTGGGCATCCACCTGCTCCAGTGTGAGGTCCTCCACCATCTTCAGGTGGATGTCTGCTCCACTGTTAACCTCCATGTGCTGCAGGGGCACAGCCTTCCTCACCATGGTCTTCAACATGGGCTGCAGGGGAATCGCTGCTCCGGCACCTGGAGCACCTCCTTCTCCTCCTTCTGCACTGACCTGGGTGTCTGCAGGGTTGGTTCTCTCACGTATTCTCACTCCTCTCTCTGACTGCAATTGCTCCTGCACAGTAACTTTTCCCTTTCTTAAACACGTTACCCCAGAGGCTCTGCCACCGTCACTGACGGGCTCTGCCTTGGCCAGTGGCGTCTCCGTCTTGGAGCCCGCTTGCATTAGCTTTCAGACTTGGGGGAAGCTTCTAGCAGCTTCTCACAGAAGCCACCCCTGTAGCCCTGTCACTTCAAAACCTTGTCACACAAACCCAATACAGTTATACTGGCATCGTTTCTTAACAACACTCAGGGGTTACGAAATAGCCCATCTTGACACACTCTTTTAATTCTACCCCCCAGTTCTTTCTCCTTGCTATCTATTCTTAAATTAAAAGTACTTCTTTATATGGTAAGTCTTTTAGTTGCTGTGAAACAGACAAAATTCATTACTACTGAGAAGTTCTAATTTGCCTACATTCAAAGGTTTGACCTACCCAAATATTTTCCTTTTTCTCCAAATAACCAAGCACTACATTCTGTCACCTTCCTATCTTCTCATGCTTGAACCCCACCATACAAGATCTATTTACATCTGAGTACACATACAGCGATTACATGTTTCACATGCTTTTGAAGTTTATATTACACCTGATTACTTATCCATAGAAGATTTTATAATGCATTTGTCTGAAACCCCTTTGACTGCCACAGGTAACTCATAAACTTAGATTCCTCTACCTATAGCATGAAACTTTTGGGCATATGTCCAAGCATGCAGAGACTCATGTCAGGAAGGCCAAAGCCTACCTGTAACTGAATCTGTCAAAGGCAACAAAGGCTTCTGTAAGTACATAAGTGGCAAAAGAAAAACTAAAGAATATGAGGACTCCGCCGTTTTGGAGATAATCAAAAGCTCTCTGGACATAGTCCTGGGCAACCTGCTACTGGTGACCGTGTTTGAGCAGGGAGGTTGGACAAGATGACCGCTAGATGTCCTTTCCAGCCTCAACCGTTCTGTGATTCTATGACAGCAGATTAATATTTCAGCTCAGAGTTAGAAAGTGGTCGAAACACATATGTTATTCTTTATGTCTGGTATCATTAGAAAGCATTACAATCTGAAAACACCACAAAAACTTGCTAGTAAGGCTTTCCTTTACCTACTTCCTTCCCTGTTCTTAAGCTTCTTACAGATTTGAGGTTTTCTGGGTGTTTAGGACCTTGTACCCTTTTCAGTAAATATCAGAGAACCTTTCCTGTGAGCTTCTGCTCCCAGTAAAAAGTTGAGAGCCCTCCCTTTTTGCAACTTCTACCCTTTTTTGTCAAAAATCCATCCCCCTTTCTCCCCAGTTGGTTTTGTCAGGAAGGGTAAGTAATGAGCAAGTAATAAAGAGAAACTAGTGCTATAGGTCCATCAGAGATGGAAGTTGGTAATGAATAGGAGAAATTTCTCTCTCATGGAAATAGATATAAAGAGTCCTTACAGTGGAGATACTTACCTTAGATTTACTGTCAGAGAAAGTAGAAGCATGCAAAGACATGGTCAATGCAGCAGGTTAAAAAATTATCTTCACAGTAGCCTTCAGGATGCATCTGAGTACAACATGACTGTATTATTCCTCCCAACAAACTTGTGCTGAGGCCATGGCCAACAATCTAAGCATAGATTTTTTGGATTTGTTTAATTTTCAGAAAAAAGTGTGTTTAAAAAGGAAAGTTTTATCCACTGGTAGATATGGCATTGGGTATCTTACACCTCTCTCTCACATACTGTCTAAACAAAAATATCAAATGTTGTTGTCCTATAAAGACATTCTAGAAAAAGCATTTCTTGGTAATATTTATACCCCATCATTTCATATACAAATGCTCTTCATTGCAATTGCAAAAATTAAGCTATCTGCAAATGCATGCTCAGCTAGCTATTGTGAATGATATCCCCCAAATTCCTTTGTGCTAGCTAAATTAATAGCTTTACAAAGTCATTTTATGGAATTCAAACAAGCTGATATTTGAAATTCTTAGAAAAATATTGTTTCATAAGTTTTATTATTGCATGTTTATTTGATCTTTGCCAAAAGCATTGTGCGAGAGAGCACGTCAGTACAGGAAAAAAACCTCTTGGGAAACAAACAAAAAAAAAGCCCTGACCATTTTCCAGAAGACAAGGAGGATAAATAAGGGGTTATGAATTACAAAGCCCAAAATCTCCATTCCTTTGATCCAAACATAGGGTTTACATGTTTCTTTAGAGTGACTAGAACATTCAGTTCGTATGTGAAAATCAGCCCTGAATGATGTTACTAAGTGCTGCAAAAGAGGGACAAGTAAAAATCAAAACTCCCTGTATCCTCTCAGAGACCAAATCTCTCCAGCTTTTCCATTTAAGACTGTTTCAGAAAGGCCTATAAGTGAACAATTTAATTTTAGTTCCTTCTGCTTTCTGTAATTCAATTTGGCAGAGTAATACTTTTCAATATACTGGTATTTTTTATATCGGAATCATAACTGCAGTAGTACACCACTTTGTCCTTTCTATTTAGCTTTTCCAACACTTCTTGTCTTATTTTATAAAGCTCCCTCCAGATTAGCTAGATGAATATGACTGAAGAGCTAAGTATTATTGTTCATGGTAGCATGCGCACTAAGGAAGACTATGGCCTAGAATACTTGAGTTCAGGTAGCTCCTGCAATTTTGCAGTTCAGCTCACATTATGTACAGCATATAGAGACCAGACATACAGTAGTCTTCCACAGATCTACTTCTCAACAATAAGTTACCTTTCCATAGCTAAATAAAATAATATGCTTAACATCTGTGATGAAACCACAGAAAAATATTGACGTTCTTTTTACTTTTGTTTGAGTTAGCTGTGTTGGATTATGACATTCATCCTTCCTTTGATACTGCATTTGCTATTTGTGCAATGTGTATATCTTGAGTGAAAGTGTAGAAGAGTGAGAAAGGAAAGAATAAAGAAGGTGTAAGACCTGAATAGCACAAAATGCTGCATTCTAAGTCTCAAAAATGAACCACAGATCTTCTTTTCTTGTTTTGGCATTTATCACTAGTTTTGGATTTCATTTTCTGTTGTTTTATTTTTTTCTTGTCCACTTTATGATACAGGTATGGGCTCTTTGGAAGCAATTCTAGATTTCCTAGCAATATATAGTGCTCTCTCTCTGTTTTCTGTCATCCCATATCTTAGCTACCCATGTATACACGCTGTAATTACAGCATGTCTTTCTGATGCTAGTGGATACCGTTACCATTGAGAAACTTTGTGAAGTACCATCAAGAGCCAGCAGACATAAATCCCCACTGAGCTCAGGCTGGCTTTGATTTCCAGAAGTACTCCACTGACCTCCCTTTCATCAGCGTCCTGTCTGTCAGATTTTTCCGTTATATATACACTTTGAAGATGAAATACATTTCTTAGATTTGAATGTAGAAAGATCAAACTGTACCACCAGAATTGCACCCAGTCCACTTACAAGTGAGACTGGAACTTAACATAAAACTGTAAGTCATTCTCTTGAAGTTGTGCAGGAATGGCCAGTAAAAGCAATAAGAGTAGACTGCATCAATAGATATTTCCCCAAGAACTGACTTTGAAAAGAAAAGGGGAAGATTGCCTTTCCTGTTCACTTTCTATTTAAAAGCTTTCCCAAGAGCAGTGGCAAGAAAGGGTTACAGGAGTGAATAAGCAAGGAGACAAGTTGTTGTGACAGCTCCTGCAAGGATATCAGGACCACCAGTTTCAGACAGAGTGGCAGAAAGAGATCTGGTAGACAAAGAGTTACAAGTGCTAGCAGTCGAATCCTCACCAAGGTTAGGTGGTTTATATCCTTTACAAGGATTTGCGGGTTTCTAAATATTTTCTTCCTTTTACATCTGACTTTGCCGGCAAAGCTCTGAATCTTAGGAGGATTTAAGAATGATTAAGGCAGAGATAAAGAAAACCTTTTTTCCCCCCAGCCTCTAAGCAAAACACAAATCAAGCAATTTGCAGCTTAAACAACATTCTAGTCCTCACCTACAGTAAAATTCTTTGTTTAGAGATAAGCTAGGCTCTTTTAGAACAGATTTAAATTAATTTTGATTAGGCTATAAACATATTAACCATAGAATAATTTGTGTTCAGGAGAAAGACTTTAAATAACAGCCTGAGACAATTAGCTGCAGTGGGATATGAAAGAAAGCTTGTATCACTAAATTAATTCTATCAGGATATTTGGCATGAAAATATCATACATAAACACTCTTATTGAAAAAATAATTAGTAGCTATGTCTTTAACTGAGACCACAGCTGACACAAATAAGGCTGGCTCTGATGAAGAAGTGATGAAAAAAATTATTTCAGGTGTGATCCTATTCTATTATTATGAGTTTATAACAAGATCATCATAGTTCAGCAATAGAATTTGCTTAATGAACATGCATCTAATCACTCACCAGTATTTCTCACCTCTTACATCAGAAATTTCTACTTCTCTGATTTTTTTAACTGAATACAGAATGGGTAAATCTAGGCCTTAAAATGTGTAGCAGCAGGAAAAAATCTAATACATATTGTTGCATTTAGTACTAAACCAGTACTAAAAAAATATCTGACATACAAATAATCAATATGGTTGATTGGCGGACAAAGTTCCCTGTAGTATGCCAGAAAAATATTTGTTGTCCCTGTGGCGTAAGATTTTGCATTTAGATTTCTGCTTTAGCAGAAAGAGGCATAACATTTCAATATGGCTTAAATCACAATCCAAACAGACTGTACATATCAAAAGGCTTATGGGAATGCTGTTTGGTTTGCTTTGCTTTGCTCCCCACGAAACAATGACTAAGTTACAGTAAAAAATTCTATTCCTATTAGCCTTGTTTCAGGAGGTTGTATAAGAAACTGGTAAAGGAAAAGCCAAAAGATTTTGACATCACAAGGATGGTGCTTAAAGAGAGATGCAACGTGCACATACAAAATGCCCTAAGTTTCCTCCGGAGCATTATTTTTCAAGGCTGTGAAATCTTCATGTTAGTCTTCAAATCCCACTTAAAACCAGCTTGAACTTGGTGCTTGGTTCTTACCATGAATGTTTGTAAGAAGTTTTATACAACTGCAAAACTTTCAAGTCATCCTTAAACCCCCATGTTTCCAAATTATTATTACTATTATTGTTGTTATTGTTGTTGTTGTTTTAATACTAAATTATTTTTTAAATTTAATCATGTTGCCTACCAGAATAAACCTGCTGGTATTCTATAGCTTGCAATACCGAAAGAAAGCACGACTTAATCTCTGCAGGAACACCCACACCTTGGCATAACAGTGACAGCTACTGCATTTCACAAGCTCTTTGAGACAGGCCGGGAGCAGCTCAGGGAAGCCATCTCAGAAAGAGGTTAGCTGCAGTTTATCAATTTAAATGTCCAATTAGTAGTAAAAATCAGATCTTAACTAACTTCTCCCACCAAAAAAATGACATGAGAAGTGTCAGCTTCTGAAACTCAGCAGGAACCAAATCTTTAAGTTTTTTCAGATTTCTGTGTTGCAATCCTAAGAGGAATGGACTAATAATTTTGGCAAAACATCTATTTCTGAATGAAATGAAAGAAGATTTGACAATTATACAAAATATTTTCACAAACTAAGAAAAAAATCTCTTTTACTTTGTGCTTGTGCTAGAAAGCCCTATAACAAAATAGCATAAACCCTCCTCTAGGAAGGGAGAACACTGAGTGATGGTAGTGGTTTAACTGCCCTGTGCCTCTCATCCTAATCCTGTTGCTATTTGAGCCATAGCTGTGATTTACAGCTAAAGTTCTCCTTTAGTTGACACAATATTATTTTGCATATCCCAGTACTAAGCCCTGTGTTTGCATATGGTTTCACTCATTGTCTGTAATGTGTAGAAGCCAAATTTGGCTCTTTTGGCACTTGACGCCTCATTGTTTAGTTTGAAATGCAGAATTTGATACAAATACTCACAGGAGTAATTGTTAAAAAAACTAATTTGAAGTGTCTTCAACTAAAACTTGAACAAAATTTTAGTAGACACATGAAATACTTTAAAGGGATATTTGAAACAGACATTCTTTTACTTTTATTTTGCAGCTTTTTTTTTTCTGTGAGAACTTTTTATAGACTAAAAGTTTTGTAAATTATTCTTTTCAAAAAGTACATGCACATGTACACAATAAACCTCCATCCCAAATTCCTGTACTTTAAAACAGCATTCTTCAAAATAAATTGTTTAAAATGTTGCAGAAAAGAAACAGATTTTTGTTGGGGTTTTTTCCTCCTTTTTTATCAATTTGGATAAGGTATTTATCATGTTACTGAACAGAGAACTTACATATATTCTGGGAAGAGCCAGATTGCCCATAAATTATGATCTCCCAAAAAAGTAATATATTATGTAAGTATTCATTTTGTCATTTCATCATTTCTGAAAGGACATGATAAGCAATCCAGGTTAATGCAACAATCATACTGCAAATCATGTACTACAGGTCTTGGTTATTGACATTATCATTACCACTAATTTTAGGTTCAGCTGATGTTCGGGGTTTCTAGAGCAGATTGGTCTCCAAAATGTACTTCACTTGTTTTCCCCTCCCCACATGTACAGGGGTGTTGTAAGTCTGAATGTCTCCTTAGTAAGTTGGTAGTATATGAGAAAAAGTCTGTGAAGGAATGATATGGTGGGACCAGTCATACAGTCCTAACAATATGAGTACTTCAGCACAAAATGCTGGCACAGTAGCAACCAGTTTTGCAAGAATCAGCTTGATTCTTTAAAGTAAGCGTAATGCAAAATCAGTTTGAGGAATTTCAGCCTCACAGTATGTCTCAAAAATCCGAGCTTTGTAGCAGCATACATGTCTGCTAAAAAGCATTCACATTCAGGGCATATAGAATGCAATTGTATGAAAGACATAAGCCATGCTGTTGGTCTTGGTTCTTTATTTGGCTAAACCTTATATGATCTGACCACAGTTTGCACAGGAAGGTCTACTATGCACATCACTGACACTGGCTGAAGAGAGGAGACTTCATGTTGATGGAGCTCTCCAGTTCACCACCATGACCCTTTTTCTGCAAGGAAAATTGAATTCTTAATAACCAAAGTAAATACATGTTCTTCAGCTACATTAACTGTTTCAGGACAGCATGTGAAAAAAATATAATGAGTTGAAAATTCTTCACTGTGAAACAAAAACACACTGAAGTAAACTAGATTTCCAAAAGAAATAGGTACTATGGTTATAACTGTTCTGAACATAATAGCAGAAATGGGTGTAAATATTATAGATGAATCACTACCAACAGCTGTTATTAAAGTTGCATTCAAAATTGTATTGCAAACCGAAAATGTATTCAGTTACTCAGTGCTTTTTGAAGCATTCATTTACCAGCCTACTCTTTTTTTCAATCAGAACATAACCAAAATCTGCTATTGTGGAAGTGTCCTCAAGAAAAGTTTTCTCAAAGAAAAATTTAATATATTTCACTTTCCTCTTACAAAAATGCTTGTGCTCTATTTTTAAAAACCTCAGCACAAAAATGAGCAAGATGACTGAAATTTCAAGGGAATTTTTCAGAAGTAATTTTCACTGTGGATATTAATTTTTGACTTGGCCCAATTTAAGAGATTCAAGTATGTTTTTTCATGCATTTTTATTGCATGAATTTGCTAATAAGAACAGAGAATATTTGCATTTGAGATTGGGAACAAAAAAGAAAAAGAAAGTTTCCTAAGCTTCTCTCTCTGACTTCTTCAAAAGCAGAAAATTATTTTCTAAGGCCTCAATTCAGGAAAGCAATGAAATGTGTTCGGATGTTTTGCTGCACTGAAGCCAAAGGCAGCAACAAATACAAATCAAATGGAAGCCCTTGAAAATATGTCCTTTTTCTTTATTGCTCACCAGAACTAAATTGCTCGCCAACTATATATGACAAGATGGGTAGCTATAAATGTATTTAGATTTGATTATTTACAGAGCCTATAAAGAATAGGACAACTACTCTTTGACAGGATTGATCCAGTTCAAAACAAATTCCAACAGCAAAAACAATAAATGAAAGACAGATATAACATTGCATAATTCTTTAGAACTGGCACCATTTTATTTGAAGATCACATACATTTGCAGCATGATTTGTGGACTATTTAGATATATTCTAAACATATATGTAATAACTGTGTATATATACAGTATTTGCCATATCTAAAACTTAGTTGTCTTTCAGATTCAATAATTGCTTTTTTAGCATAATTTGTAATTTTAAGACATTTCTACATACTGCATTAAAATAACTATTAAGGTTTAGCATGTTTGCCTGTAAAAAATTTAATGGATGCAAGGCCCAGCGTCCCTACCACTTATTCTGACAGAAAGAATGCGTGATCACTGACTTAGGCAAAATTGTGACTGATTTTCATTGGCATCTGTGTTACTAAAATTTGTTTCTATTCATAAAAATATATTGTTTGCCTGTGCCAACTATGCTGTCAGGGCTACAAAGTGCATTTTTCCTCTGAGAAAACATTCAATTTCTGGTGTGCTAGTGTAATTCATTAAAATGATAAGTTTAATTTAAGATATGTTTTAATATTTTCAGTAGGCACAAAGTTACAAATGAATGTAAGTTTCTGGAAAAACATAGTAATTTTTTTTTAATTATTAAATTTTGTTCTTCTAATTAGTGTTAATTTACAAAACTACTCACGCACTTTTAATTTATGGTTATTGAAAGGCCAGATTGTCTAGATACAAAAAATGTACATGTTTTCTTACTCCTTTCTTGCATCATTTGATTTTGTTTTTAATTTCTTGCAATTTTGTTTTCAGCACCACATCACTGTGAAAAACATATGACAATAAATAAAAACTATATTGAAAACAATTATTGTTAGAACATTGTTTTAATAAAAATTACTTGTGAAATTAGGTGAATTTTGATATTACTACTGTGAAAAAAATTTTCAGCCATTCTAAATAGTGCGAGTTTAAATTTTGAGGGGTTTTTTTTTAATGCTAAAGTGTGTAACTGAGAAATAGGGCACATTTTGAAGTAGAAGAGCAAATAACTTGGAATGTCTACACAACAGCAGATATTCCTGATGTAAAAAAAAAATGTCACATGACATTTTAATAATAATGCCTTATGACAGAGTGCATGTCAAAAAATATAATTAATCATAACCAATAACCATCTGAAAGAGGAAATTGCCTTTCTGTATGCTATCAACTGCGTGATTACATCCAGAAGCAACTGACTTCCATCTAAAAGTAACTATTAAGTGATAATAATACAACAAAGTGTAATTTCTTTCTAAGGAAAAGTAAAAAATATTAGACAGTCAACCACCTGTACAAATATAAATATTTTTATCCTTCAGGGTATATTTAGTAATAAAATACACAAATTCAAAACAACTCTGTATTTGCAGATTCCAACATATTTCTGCATTCAGTAAAAGCATTGTCCTAGCATAGAAACGAATTTATATATTGCTGTTACAATTTCTGTTACAAAAAAGGATAACTTGCAATGTGAAGTGAAGATTAATTTGCACTTTAACAGATGTAAGTGAAGACAAAATTACCCATCTGCCAGGTAAGAAATTGCTTTAAAACAGAACTTTAAAACAGAATGAAAAGTGTTAGCTTTCCTTAAAATTGATTTTACACCTTGCTGTTGTGGGTGAGTGTAGGCAGTGAGGTCACTCAGCCTATATTTTAAGGGCCCGTACACAAATCTTCATCATTCTACCAGGAGTTTTGCCACACATGCAATAATCAGAGTTTATTTACCTGAGCATCTATATGTGACAGAGATACAGGTACTATTTCCTTTTGTTTACAGAATGTTCCTTTACTACAAATTGCCCACAGTATTGACAAGTCTGTCATACTTTTAAATACATATTGGTATTGGTCATTCAAAGGAATCTTGTAAAAATGGAAAATTCCAGATCTTGCCTTTTCAAAATTTTATTGTCTGAAAGATTATTCATGGCCATGAAATAACTATAACAAAGGCTTCCATGAACTCGCTGTGTTCATCTCTCAAGCTGTGTCTGCAAGCTCAGAAATTCTGTGTCTCGAAGGCAAAAAGTAAGCATAACTTCCTTTAATACAGAAGCATTTAGGTAAATTTTAGTGACCTGTGAGTTAGTTCCATTAGCTTGGACAAGATGGTGCAACCAGCTAACTTTGATGCATCTCTTTTTCCCTCAAGACAGACAGAATTAATATCAAGAATATCTCTATCTTGTTAGTTATGGTCCTGTCTAAGTCAGTGATCAGCTCCAAAGGTTTCTTGCTATGATTCTCTCATCACCCCTATCTCAATATCTCTCCAGCGTACTGCTGATTCGGTCTTTGTAACCGTGGTTCTTTCTCTCCACAACACTGGAATTGTCGACCACAACTGTTTCCAGGGAGCCCACATCTCTGCATAGTGCCACATCTCCTTGGCAGTGCAGTGCTGCCTAAGTTTAGATTTGTGGACGGGTACTGCTTTAGTAAGGGTTATCTTTTAAACCATAGCAGCTACATATGTTTGTTCTTACTTACGACATCAGTATTTTCACATCCAAACTTGCTATCCTCTAAAGTAATGCAATTGTCAGTTTTGTGAAGTGGGCGTATTCATCCTTTCAAAATTGCATACCCAAGTTGCTCCAGTTGGCATCCTAGCATTTCCTGGGTCCAGCCTGAGGAATCAGAAGCCCTGAACTGGCCAAATTCCCAGCTCCATGAGGAAATCCAGGATACCCAAAGCAGTTCTCAGTCTGGGCTGCCCTACAGCTATGGACACGGGCATTCTAGGCTCCCCAACACCGACACAAAAGCTAGCGGAGTATCAGTCTGCTTCGTATCACAACCTTGCCTGTATCTGATGTAAAGAGTGTCAAAACAGAGACGTATCCATTTTGTAAGAACATTTCTGACCTGAGAAGAGCCTGGGAGACTTGTAAAAAGGCAGCATGTTGGCAGATCTCTCCAGTGACAGATCCTCACAAAGACAAAGCCAGGCACAGAGCCTGCAGGTAAATCAGAATGTCTGCAACAGACAGAAAGACTCCTCCCACTTCTAGAGACCTCATGTTTGATGTCCATGTTACGTACAATTAATACCAAACACTTTACTAGTCCCAGTGGTGAATGTCACAACGAATGGGCAATACAAAAAGTCAAAGTACCACAACTTGAGATGAGTATGTTATTTGATGGGCAACTACTGTGATAATTTTAAACTTCTTTTAAGAGTATTTGTCTGCTTCTTTATTTACTATAAAAGAAGCTAAAAAGAAGGGTACTGAAGGTTTCTTTGCCCAGATGGCTAGACTCTGAACCAGCCAGATGGATGACAGCAAATCCTGCCTGGATTTCTAGCACATTTCTAGGGTCCACAGGCTGGGGAAAGCTGTGCCAGACAGGCTGTGCTCCCTCATCATGTTTCTCCAGGGCAAGCAGCCACTGTGGTTTTTCTGGGTTCAATGAGAACTTCAAGGATTTCACGAATACCCATACTAACCACAGTTCAGATGTCACCTCCAGAGCCCAATCCCCTTTAGGAAGCCAAGGACTTGGGATGGGTTCCTAAAGCTCTTGATTCTTAGGTAACTCTGCCTTATGGAAAACTTGAGTGCTCTGGACATCCCAGTGGCCTTCCTAGTGAAGTTGTTCTGCAGTTATTGGCCTTGATAGTACCACTCAGCATCTGCAAGAACCTCGTGAATATGTCTTGCTTCTGAAACAGCTATTTGTATCTTGAATCCAATTCTACTTGGCCACACTACTCACCAGCATATTTCAGCTTTGCCTTTGGCTCAGTGGTCATAACTCCTCATTATTAGATGGAAACATAATTGTCTAGTGTAGAACCAGAAAGGAAGAGGTGCTGTATAGCAGCTGTTACACTTCTACATTATCAATAAAATGTCATCCCTTCTCTGTGAAAAGAGCTATTATTCCTGTGAAGCCCAGAACTATCAACTGTTTAAAAAACCTCCCACATATGTATATCAAATTAATATATTCATATAAGCATGCATATAAAGGGAGGCCGTATATGTAGTGGGAGAGGCAGAGGGAGGGAGAATATATGCTGCAAGAGAATTATTGTACATGTTAGGAAATCACACAACATCTCTTCATCGAGCTACACTGGCAGAGTTTGCATTAAGGAATTGACAAATTAAACCAATCAGCACTACTAGAAAAAATGTTTGGAAAAGAGACTGAGGAAGAGAAACACAATATTTTAGGGAGATTTATTTTGAATCCTCAGGTGTTACTTTTAGAAAATACCTAAGGACAATTAAGACATAATCCATTGTTGAGCAGGAATAGGCTAAGCCAGTTACAGAAAAACAAGGTTTGACATGTATTTTCCCTGCAAATGCAGTCCAGTTCCTGCAGCATTTTGAGGTGTGCCTGCCAGGTACTCAGAGGTAAGACCTATGAGGCTCATAGGGACCAGCATTTTCATTCAGAGCACTGGAGAACTGGAAAGCATGAGAAGATGCTTCAAACACTTCGCTTGCTTCATCAGGTACACAGCGATTGCTCTGTGCAGTTAGTTCTGACCACGCCATTCACCTCTGCACTCTTGATGTGTGAAAGGCACTGTCAGGGCCCCACGAAGGCCACGGGGGCTCACCACGGCTCCATGACGGCAGCGTCTGGCAGCCAGGGCCCATCCCGCCGCCCCAGCCAGGAGCAGGGCAGCTGGGGGGCACCAGGGCAGCCCCAGCCCTGGGCATCGGGCACCTCCCTGGGGACAGGGACAGGCCAAGGCTGGGCTGGGATATGGCCCTGCAGGTGGGTCCGGCTTGGTGGATCCCAAGGCAGAGCTGAGGGGACAGGGACAGGCTGAGGCCAGACAGGGAGCTGAGCCCGTGGGGAGGCCCGACTCGGTGAGGCCCATGGCCGGGCAGGGCAGGGCTGTGGGGAGCTGGGGACCGGCCCTCCTTCAGTGTCACTGGGGCAGGGGCTGAGGGCCCCAGGGGGCTGCCATGGGGTCCTGGGCCATGGGCAGGGTTGGGGGAGCCCCGGGGGTGCGCAGGGGCAGTTGGGGCTGGCAGTGTCTCAGGACCACGGCAGTCACCATGGCAGTAAGGAGTCTAGAGAATTTAGCACGATGGTGACAGGGTTGGAGAACTGGTGACAAAAGGAGGTTCAGTGTTCCGTTTGCCAGTTTTACTTTTCCTAGTTATATGTATTTGTGATAAACAATAAATGTCAACTCTCTTACCATTGACATGATTTTTTTAAAAAAAAATAAAGTGATTAATTCACTAAGAAATGAGATTTTATAAAGTTGATTTAAATTGTATCCCAAAATATATCTTTTCCACAACTTTTAATGGCAAAAGATTTTCCCTCTGGAAATATATGTTGTTAAAACTTGGGGGGGTTCTTATTGGATATCATTAATTCTGACAAAATAAAATCCTAGATAAGACTGTCACATTTGGTTATTTGCTCTTGTTTTCAAATGAAATATTATTACAAATATTGTATAATTTTATATAGAATTTTAAATATAATAATATCAACAATATTTTGTTTTTCCTGGTAACAACTGAAAAATTCTGAAACAAAATAATTTCAAGACAATTTGTTTCTCTTAAGTGTAGTGGCAGCAGTTCTGTCAACATACACATGATGTCATATATCAACATAAGTATTTTTAACAGATATATATGTATATACAATAGAAAAATATTTTACTTTAATAGATTGAAATACATATTGAATAAGTATTAACAAATGTGTGCAAATGAGTATTTTCAACATAGCAATATAACTTTTGATGACACCTCTAGTCACACCCATGTTTACACTTCATATATTTTCGACTGGGAAATTTCAACCTTCTACAGAAATACATAATTCCCAATTTCTGCACTATGCTGTGATCCAGTATTCTCTGCTCTAGCAGTGAGTGGCCAGTACCGCTCTAAAAATTGCTGAGGATAACTCATATGATGCCATGAATTCAGCAGGAACGATTTAAATATGTTCCCTAAGTGATTGGAAAGGGCCAAAAGGCTTCCCTTCGAAACAGCAAATTCAGGCATAAAGCACAGCTAGTATATTTGACATAGGAGCTGGCTATACAGTCCGATCTCAGACCTGTGCGTTCAGGTTTCAGTGATGAGTTGCAGTGCTGCAAAAAGTCATTTGCTCCTATATATGACTACTGAAATGACTTACAAGGCAGCAGCCTCCAGAAGTATCGAGGCTCCACATGTAGAAGTACGACCTTTTCATGTAACGGAGCTGCTGCACTTTGAGTCTGCTGATTCTGCTGCTTGTACTGCTTAAATGAATCTGTCTGCTCCTGCTCTGCCCCCCACCCCTTCTATTTTTTACTAATACAATATAATTATACATAATAGTACGTGCATTACATAATAATGCATGATAATATCATATTATGTCATGTATCATATTATAAAATACCTAATCTAGACAGTAGCAAAGCACTGTGGAACACAGATCATAGATGCTTGTAGATTGACATCATTTACAAGACATTATAAACATAGTGTATAGGCAGATCTCAAAGATTTTGATGTTCATTTTCCTTCTGAAAACATAAGACTACGTTCTGTAGCTATAGTAGTTCAGCAAACAATTGTATAGGCCCACAGAACCCCAGCTTAGCCTAAGAAAACTGTAAAGGTGGCTTCCACAAGTGTAATTGCTTTCCCCACCGATTCAGGTGCCATCACTGAGGGCTTCACAAATAATCTGCCTGTGCACCCTCTACTGTCAGAGAAAAAAGTATGGAGGACAGAAAGTAAAAGACACTGCAAGGTCTGGAGCAGAGACTGATCCCTGAACCACCCTCAGGAACAAGACTATTTCCTGACACTAAGGGTGTTATCTGTTATGGACTATGAATTAGTTTTTGTGAATTGCTGTCCCCTGTCACCCAGACAACACAAATAGCAGCAATAACTGATGTCCAAAAACATGCTAATCACCCTAGGAAATAAAAGAATCTTTCCATGGGTTGCTGAGCTGAGACATGTTTACTGATAGGCCAAATCTCTCCTTAAATCGTTCAAGCAAGTTTGAAGAAAAAAAAACCAACATGGCGATTTGAGGGTAATTGTTGTGAGATAATTAAGACAGTAACTATAAAATCACACAGAAGATATAAAAATAGATCAAAACTGATTTCTTCATTCAGTTTTGCAATAGCCTTAGTTTTAGATGCCTGTTGTTTAAACATGGTGAGGATTAGAGCTTTAACCACAGCATTTCTATAGATCTTTACTGGGTTACTATCCATCCCAAAGTGGCCAATTAGTACTGTGGGCATGAAATAGATGTTTCAGATACCAAAAACTGGGGCAATGAGAAAAAGAAGTCCTGATAAGGACAAAATAAAAAACAGAAAAGAAGAAAAGGGGAAAAAGTCTTATGATGTAAAGAAAGAGGAATAGCAATGAAGCATCTAATAAAATACAAGCAGCTCTTAATAGGGGGAAGGCAGAGAAAAGCAAAGATCAGGAGAAAAAAAAATGGATACTTGCATGTTCTTTGTCGCTCTTCTCTATATATTATGGGACTGTAAATTGCTCACAACCAGTTTAGTTTCTCTTCCCTGGAAAACTGTTAGTTTTGAACTTTGAAACTCCAAACTGGAATGAAAAGTATTTTTAAAAACTTATTTGGAAATAGAACTAAGCATTTGGATGATTATATGTTATTTACTAAGTCACTTATAACTTTGAAAAAATAAAACATTTTCAGTGAAACACCACCATATAACCCACATTTGATATGGCAAATTATGAAAATATTTTATTTCAGTAAGGCTGAAACACATTGTTTTGGAGCCTTGTTTCCGTTGAAATGACAAAATCAAAACAAAATATTTACTAATTTTCTTTTTGAAATATGAAGTAAACCTGTTTCTGCCCATGAAATATTTTATTTTACTCAATCAGTATTTTGTAATGGAAGCAATGTTTCATCTGAGTGTTTCTGAGCAGATGTCATGCTGCACAAGAAAGGGGATGTGGGCATATTCTTAAGTAGCTTGCATTCAAAGGGTAAAGTTACCATCATGCCTATAGACAGCCATAGGGCTATTCTTGATAGCCACCTTGGATATGGGTTTGGCAAATGTCATGTATTTAGACTGATGTTAGTATATTAGTTTAAAGGTCATGTCACACTTGTGATCTTCAAGTCACAGTCTGTGGATCCTCAGCAGAACTTCGTTTAAGGTTTCTTCAACAAATAGCTAAGAAGCGTACATCCGTAGTTAATAGGCTTACATTTATTTTATAAGAATCTCACCAGCATCAAAAATATTTTAGGGATTCACAAACAAAACTGTTGAAAAGCCACTATTATCTACATTATGCCACAGTGACAGGCATCGAGATGTCTTTCATTGAGAAGCATGGGACAGCAGCACACGCACAGACCATCGCCCCATTATGTATGATAATATCCCACAGAGGAGTGGGGTTTTCCCCAAGTAGTTTTGCACCATAACGTAAAAGTTTTGCACCATCATGGTCCTCTATACATAAATAAATTTAGCACATTAGATAATGTACTTAAAACCCATGATCAATATAAAAATGAAAAACAGCAAGCAAAACGTGTATTTCAAATTCCCCAAATATAAAACCAAAAAATGGGACATTCCTCATATACTGAAATACCAAAATACACTGTTGGTAGCTAAACTACTGCCACTCTTCCTGTCTTTATATAGCCCAGAATAATCTGAATTATAACAAATAGAGGAAAATACAAGATATAAGTAACAGACCTAATAAAACTCAAAATTGCCACCAGCAAGCAAAACATTATATTCTTCTATACACCTCCATTAAGACAACCAAAGTGCCAGAAATGACCAGTTTGTGAAATCACATCCTGACTCAGATGAAAATTTTCTTAAATGGGACTACACAAGTGTTGACTTAAAAAGGGCTACTCTCATCAATCAGCAACGTATGATTTGTCCCACAGCAGAGCCGGCAGAAAATTCATTCCTCAGGAAACTACTGCTGTCAACTACAGCCTCTTACAGAAAACTGTGCTAATTATCTACATACAATTATCTCTTCTGTCTTTCTTTTCTCTTCTTGTCCAGCCTGCAGGAACTGGTGATTTTTAATTTGGGAGTCGTGGGGACAGTCTATCTAAAACACTTTCAGCATTCTTTGACTGCATAGCATTACAGTTAATTAACAGGCTTTACAGTTAATCTATATTTCATTTTCTAAAGGTGTTAGACCACTGTTTAGATGAAAAGCATATTGTGCACTACTCCTTACCAACTCTGTAGAGTAGGCAGTAGTGATTGAGCTTCTTGGCCTGTGTCTATCCTAAAATCATATGTCCTTCATTACATGGCAGCTCTGGGAAGCCACTGTCCCAAATTCAGACAGAGCAGATTGAAGGGCCTTTCTAAGTCTAGACTAAGACTAAGCAGTCATCAAGATTTTTGATAAGCCAAACCATTGAATCTTATCTCATCTACTGTTTGCCCTGTATTAAATCAGGTCTTGGCAATTGTGCTGCAAACAGCAAAGTCCCATATGGATTTCTGATTCTGCTTTCTGAAATTTAGTAGCCTGAACTGGAATTCAGCTCACTTTTACTGAGTCTGGTCATATTTTTTCTTTCTATCAGTAGTCTACCAATCTTCTCCTTGTGCTCTGCCAACCTGTTAATCCATCTGGTCTGTTTCTGTGTCTGTTGTCTATATCCTGTGCTTTGCTTGCCCAGCATTCAGTAGCTCTTT
Organism: Leptosomus discolor; assembly: GCF_034619465.1. Classification (NCBI taxonomy): domain Eukaryota; kingdom Metazoa; phylum Chordata; class Aves; order Leptosomiformes; family Leptosomidae; genus Leptosomus; species Leptosomus discolor. The sequence goes on from NC_141403.1 coordinate 12,941,820, forward strand.
ATCTGTGAATGAAGCCTGCTGTCTTCATCCTGCCAACACTGCAAGCCCTGACCCTAACTTGTTCTCCTTCTTATCACAATCCTCTTCCATTTAAGATGGGTCAGTAAGGCTGAGTTAGCTGATATTCTGATATTCAAATGGCTCACCCATATCTTTGCCTTTGTGAGGCTGAAACCAAAACACCCTCCAGAGACTCCCCACATTCTTCTGCTGGACCCTATGAGACACCTATATGCTCCCTTACTGCCTATCTCCTTCATTTTAAGAACAGAATAACACTCTGCACACCTACTTTCCTCACACCTAAAACTGCAGGTACTCCCCCAATCTCTTCATGCTAGATTCTCTGTATGCACCATGCCTTTCCTCTGTCCCCTGTTCTGGACCCCTGTATTCCCTTTCACCTGTCCTTATTCATTCCTCCAATAGATTTGCACTCCTCTCTCTACGGATTTGCCAGAAACCTTCTGTATCCCTATGTCACAGTTCCCTGCTATGTCTGTATCTTCTCTATGCATTACATAGTCCCAACTTTTTTTTCACTTACAGCAGGACTCCCTGGGTTTTCTATTTCCTTTCCCTCTACTGCCATCACAGCATCACAGAATCGCAGGATGGTTGAGTTTGATGGTTGAGGAGACCTAGTGCAAGCCCTCTTCTGAAATCACAGTTAGCTACAGCAGGTTGCTCAGGGCCATGTCCAATCAGGTGGACAGGAACAGAGATGCCACAGCCTCTCTTGGCAACCTGTCACAGTGTTCAATCACCTTGACAGTAAAAATGTTTTTTCTTATATCTAAAATTAATATCTTGTATAGCAATCTGTGTCCACTGCCTCTTGTCCTGTCGCTGGTCACCACCTAGAAAAGTCCGGCTCTGTTGCCTTTGTCTCTGTGTGTGTGTGGTGTGTCCTACCCTACCCCACAGGTGTTTATATGTATTAGTAAGAGCCTTCTGTTCTCCAGTATGAACAGTCCCAGCCTCTTCTCATATGCCAGACTCTCCAACTAAATCATCTTCGTGGCCCTCCACTGGACCTGCTTATGTACATCCATGTCTCTTTACAGAATCACATAATCACAGATTCATTTAAGTTGGAAGGCACCTCTTGAGATCACCTAGTCTGACCCCTAGCCTGACCCTGCTGCCCAAGTGGGATCACCTAAAGCAGACTGCCCTCTTGTATTGGAAAGCCTAGAACTGGACCCAGCACTCCAGATGTCACCTCACCAGAGCTTAGCGGTGTGTAGGGATCACCTCCCTCAACCTGCTGGCAATGGTCTTCCTAGCGCAGCCCAAGATGTTGGCTGTCATTGCTGCAAGCACACATTGCTGACTCAAGTTCAACATGTTCACCAGGACTCCCAGGCCTTTTTCTGCAAAGCTGCTTGCCAGCCAGCCCTCAGCATGTACCAGCACATGGAGTTACTCCTCCCCACACCAGAGATTCTCATTTCACCTCCACGTCTCTTTATCCCATCTTGTCTTCTAGTATTATAAGACAACATTAAAACATATTGTAAGAGTGTAATCTCTGAGCAGAGATAAGTAGATACAGATATGCTGGAATCTATCATCCCCTTCCTAGATCTGGAGGTCATCAGGCACTGTGGTAGCTGAGCTAAGAAGACAAGAGGATCTCTGAAATACCCTCCTGGTTTTCCAGTTCTTTCAGGTTGTGAACATTAACGTCAGTATTGGTCTGTAATGTTGCAACTGGTCAGAAGTTGTTGTTGAAAGTATTAACTTGCAAATAGTACAGAATTGCCAAGACAGATCACAAGGTAGTTTCAGGTCTTGTGGCACAGACTGTCCTTAGCTTGTGAGGTGCCTTTCTGACATATAATTCCACTAATAGTTTCACTATGACATTGTTACTGAAGAGCCATTTGGGAATTGGCGATAATAGTATTATTTTCTTGGCAAGTGGTCAGAAGAACAATTCAGAACAATTTATTAGAAATCCTGTGTGGAGACAAGACAGAGGTCACTGAACTACAAAGTCACCATCCTGCTTCTAAATACATTTGCATGTTTCTATCATCCATATTCATTTTCTGAAAAGTAGTCTAATTTCTTAACTTCACTTTGCTCCATTTACCAATACTAACCATAATAGCAGCCATCAGCTATTTATGCTGAAAAAACCCAAAACCACAAAAAGAACCATATATTCCTCATTCTCTAGCTGTAGTCTCAACATTTGCAGCTTTTGCAGGGCTGAACTCCAAGTGTGCGAACATCATCTTCCTTCATTCCAATGGATTTCATGTATACCTTGAGAATAGTTTGCTTTCAAGTCTAGCTTCTCCTTCCGGACTATTCTTTTGTGTGTTTCCAGCTGATCAAGCACCAAAAAGAGAAAACTGTAAAACTTGTGAATGTCAAGAGTGAAATTAGTCAAAGATAAAACATATATGTGTGTATGTGTGTGTATATGCATGCTTCTAAAATGCTGGAAGAAATAATAAATTTGATTTGGACTGAGCAAAATTTTTTAGCACCTCAAGAGATGATGCCACCTATTCTGTATTTGCATTGCCAGCTTTCCATTTTCTTTTTTTGTTGTTCATGAGCAACAAGTACAGTAAGAGTTCAGGTTCGACAGCAGTAGTTCTTGTACAAAGGACAACTAGGATGGCAACCCTGTACTCTCCAACAAGGTAAGGAGCATTATGTAATACACCAGTGAATAAAACTACCAGCAGTCTTTAAGGGTCTATCAGTATACGTAAAAGACCATGTAAATACTTAATGTAACCTCTCATGTTTTTTCAGCCTATTTCATTTGGATCCTCATTCAATACTACAAAGTATGACACAGCTTCTCAGAGACCCTAGCTGGAGTTGATCTACATATACAGTTACTTATGTCAAACTGTGCATGAGTAGATCTTCAGCAATCATTGTTTAGATACACCAGGAGTCCAGTCTGTCCTTTGCATGTATCACAACATAACTTATATTCCTTGCTTGATGTTTTGTATCTCAGCTGGTACTTAGCGGCTGCAAGGGTCATAAATTGAGATGCAGAAACAAGATTCCAGATAATTATTCCTACAGCAGCTCTTTCTCCCACAGCTTTCCCTTTCGGAAAAGCCACAAAGGGGAATCACTACTGTGTGAAAACTGTGGTTAATATCCATAGGTATCAAAGATTAAGTTTCTATACAGACTGTATTGCATTAAAGGCACCAGTAATTGAAGAACTTCCTTTTTGTGCTAAAATATATGAAAAAGGGGATTGCAAAACAAAACACAGACACAAAGTGACTGTCCAAAATGAAATTCCTAGTGTAATTCGAAAGGCTATGGAATTGGTCAGTCATTCTTTTGAGAGCTGTCTTTAAGTGAAATCTCCAAGAAAGGTCAGAAACCAGGCAGGACTACAAAATATGCATACATGGGAGCAGTGACCTGGAGAATAACTAGATGCAACCCTGAAAACAGGTTAAAGAGAAAGCCTCAAGGTCAGGGTCTGAAATGCAATCAGAGCTGCAGGCAAGAAAAGTGTCAGCAGCTGTGGTATTCTCTCATGTTTAGGGAAGGAGGCCTTTGTATATTCTTTGTAAATATGCAGAGCTACGCTAGGGCTCCTGACCCTGTTATCCAGGTGGGTCCCCCCCAAGAAACTGGTCAGCTGCTTGAGTCAAAGAAACTCTACAGTCACGATTAAATTTAAGAGACAAAGCAGAGAAGATTAATTTCAATGTAACTTGAAACAAGGCAGTAAAACCAAGTGTAAAACAAACTTTATTATTTATCTGCTAGGAAAACACAACAGTTTGATCTTCAGGATTGCAGTCACTGAGAATATAAAAGGTTGACTGTAACACCACACGCAAATGATTTGACAAAAATAGATGTGAATTTATGGAATCTTGTGTTTATTATTATGATAGACAGCATTGTTGTATTTGTTGAAGTTCATTAGAAAGTGACTGGGTGAGGTGAAACTTGTACAGACAGAAGACCTTTGGTCTTCTCACAGAAGCTCATTACAGAAGACACCACAAACAGTTACCTCTTAGAGGTCCAGGTGATTCCTTAAAAGTAACAAAATGATTTCCTGATGACATGTAACAGAAATATATACCCTTTTTCCAAAACTTTGGGGTGTCAGTGAGGTTGCTATCAATGGATTCGTGTAGTAAACTGTAGGTGTTTCACTAATTAAATTAAAACTGTAAAATCACAATGTTGTATTTTAGAAGAAAAGCCATATATATTAATAATATCCATCCTTTTAAATTAAGTCAGCATAAAACTTTCAGTAAGTTTATAACTGTGTTTCAAAATTTTCTACTTTATTTCACAGTATTTGGATTTCATTACTTTGCTTCTCCAAAGCAGAATAAGGTCACTATTTTGTTCTTGAATGAGAATACAGTTCCATTGTTAAAAAAGGTCAAAGTTTATTTCCCTCCATATATCCTAAATATGCTCATGTTAAAGTGACTCTTTACTAAGCTATTTATTTTACAACTCCAGCAAAAGGACACTTGTGCCTTAATTAAAACATTATACATGGTACAGCCAACCTTGCTTCAGCCTGGCAGTTTTATTGAGTCTCCCAGTTAACCTAAATCTTCACCAACAGGCAATAAATTTCTTCCAAAAATACAATAAGAAATATTTTTTTTTTTCTAGACTGTGATGTATTTCCAGCCTATTAATGAGGATTCACTTTATGATTTCAAGGCAACTGGATGTTCAGTCAATCTTAGAATGTGTGCAATACGTTTATTTACCTTGATAATAAGGATAGACGGGAGAGATAGGATGATAAGGTTTCAGACAGGAAATACTGAAACCTAGCAGAACCAGTAACTTTCATCCCAGTAAGAAAGCACTGAATGGTAAGATAGAGTCTTTAGTGTGGTGTTGCCATGCAAAACTATAATATGTGCTTGTCAAATTCTACCTCTCATCATGTAAGCACTATTAGACTTTCAACCGTTGACTGCTTGATTTCAGGTTCTCTGTGACCATCTAGTGAGAAATTTCCAGAAATTTAGCTAAATAAATCTAAGTCTTAAATTAACTGGCTATTTTCTATATATCAAATTAGCAGAGAGTTTGGTTAAGGTATGGGCTGGAAAGATGGACCACAGAATGGGTGGAAAACAGACTAAGCTACCAAGCTCAAAAGTCAGTGGCTAAAGACTTTTCAGTCACAGGTCATGTGGAGGGTTGACCTTCTTCCCAGGTTCAACTTCACCCCTAACTCTTTTACATTTTGCCTTTCTGAGTGGCACAGGGGGATACAGAAAGGAGGGTTACTGTCAGATCATAACGCTTCATATCTGCAGCTCCTTCCTCCTCACACTCTTCCTCTGCTCCAGCATAGGGCCCCACCCATGAGATGCAGCCTTTCATGAACTTCTCCAACATGAGTCCTTCCCACGGGCTGCAGTTCTTAAAGAACTTCTTTAGCATGGGTCCTTTCAATGGACTACAGACCTTCAGCAACAGACTGTTCCAGTGTGGGTTCTTCATGGGCCACAGCTCCTGCCAGAAGCCTGTTCCAGAATGGTGTCTCCATGGACTACAGCTTCCTTCAGGGCCTGTCCACCTACTGCAGAGTGTGGATATCTGCTCTGGAGTGGTCCTCAATGGGCTGCAGGGGAACAACCTGCTTCACCAACCTCTTCTCCATGGGCTGCAGGGAAATATTTGCTCCAGTACCTGGAGCACCTCCTCACCTTGCTTCTTCACTGACCTTGGTGTCTGTAGTTGTTTCCTCACATTTCTTCACTCCCCTCTCACAGCTGCTGCACAGCATTTTCACCCTTTTTAAAATATGTTCTCATAGAGGTGCTACCAATGACTGGCTCAGCTTTGGCCAGTGGTGGGTCCATCTTGGAGCAAGCTGAAACTGGCTCTGGCTGACATGAGGACAGCTTATGTTGTCTTCTTACAGAAGCCACCCGTGCAGTGCCCTCCCAGCTACCAAAACCTTGCCATGTAAATCAAATACAGGTCAGTATGTCAGAAGGAAGAACCACCATACAGGGAGACCTTAACAGGCCAAAAAGACTGGGCCAGCAAGAATTGCATGAGGTTTAACAATGATAAATGTGAAGTCCTGCACCTGGCACTGTGTAACACCAAGAAACAGTACAGGCTGACTGGGTAGGGACAGCTCCGCTGAAATGTCTCTGGGGGTCCTGGTGCACAGCAAGCAAGTTTTAGTGGGACTCTGAAAGCCTGTGCTGGGAGTTTCAAAGTGTATATGCCTGTTCTTGGTATACAGAAAACTACCTTTGGCATCAAAATCATCCCGGCAAGTGGAAAATGTCAATATCTCTGGGGTTAGTGTCTTTTTGGCAACAGCATGAACACAACTGTGCCATTACATGTGGAAACTCAGAAGTAAAGTACTCTCTTCAGAAAGAGGAAAACAAACCAAAAAAAAAAAAAAAATGAGTGGGACAACGAGCATAGGGGAGGGAAAGAGAAGTACCTGCATGAAACAGTAATAGATTGACAATGTCCGCTCCCCATGTTACATAGTCCAAATACAAAGGGTGTGAAATGAAGACAGACAATATGCCAATCTGAAGACTTAGTTGAATATATGAGAATTTCTGTGGATCTGGATTAAGTATCTTAGAATATCACTTAATGTCTTTAGAAGCAAAATGAGGATCGACATTCCTGTCTGAACCAAGCCAATTAGTCAGCTAACCTTGTAAATTACAATTTCTTTTGTGACCTGGAGCAGACAGTCCTTAAATTAACAGAATTAGGGATAGCTCCACAAGGTACAATAGCTTTGATTTGCAAGGAACAAAAGGTGAATGTCAAAAGATTTGGAAATCCAGCTTAGTCTATTTAAACTCCAAAAGCCAAAACACGTTCAAATTACACAAACTTCCTTCACTATCACTCCTAAAACAGCAACAAAACAACTCAAAAAAATGAAATTAAGATATGGGCCTTCGTGGTGGGTTGATCTTGTCTGGCTGCCAGACCCCCATTCAGACGTTCCTCCTCCTCAACAGGACACGGGGAGAAAATGCGATGGAAAAGCTCATGGGTTGAGACAATGGCAGTTTAATAGGAAAAGCTAAAGCTGCATGTGGATGCAAAGCACAAAGAATTCATTCACGACTTCCCAGCAGCAGGCAGATGCCCAGACACTTCCCAGAAAGCAGGGCCTCAGCACTCATAGTAGTTGCTTGGGAGAACAAACGCCTTAACTATGAATGCCCCTTGCCACCTCCTCCTCCTTTCTCTTAGCTTTTATTGCTGAGCATGACATCATATGGTACAGGATATCCCTTTGGTTAACTGGGGTCAGCTGTCCTGGCTATGTCCCCTCCCAACCTCTTGCCCACCCCCAGCCTACTGGTCTTTGGCAGAAGGAGTGACTTGGAGAGACAGCTTTGATGCTGTGCGAGCGCTGCTCAGCAGTAGCCAAAACACTGGTGCGTTATCAACACTGTTGTAGCCTCAAACTCAAGGCACGGCACCATATGGGCTGCTGTGAGCAAAGCTAACTCCATCCCAGCCAAACCCAGCACTGTCTTGAACTATCTTTCCTTCTTTTTCTATGACTTTCCCTTCAGGGTGACTTACTTTCAGTCCTTTAGGCAAAGTAGTCATATATTGCAATCAAATATTTTTATTTTAATATTGTGAACTACATGTTTCTTACAACTAATCTATGCTTTTCCTGAGCTTTAGTAGATCCGACTAAAATCAACTAAATGGAAAATACTGGCCTCGGTGCTGTCTGGATATTTTTTGTCCTCCTCCCTGTCAATTCTCCTTTTTAATTACAAATCAGAGTTTTCTTTTAATTAGAAATTCTGTGGGATTTGCTGTGGTATTCTAGATATATAAATATGTATCCTTTTTTCTGTAAGTGGGCTCCAAAATTTACCAGCCTCCACGAGGAGACACTGAGGCATTGGAACACTTCAACAAATAAAGTTCTGTAGTAACTTAAAAGTATGCTGAATTCTGCAAGGTTATGGCAGACAGTGCAATATTTAAACTGTGTTTAGTGTCAATGTTAGTGCTGAAACTGTAGTGTGGTTTAAATTTGGATGAATCAAAATGCTGACATATATCCCCTGATTCACTGATAACAGTTGCAGTTGCTATGTATATTTACTATAATTCGGGAATCACGTGGGGACAAGAGAGTTTGATGATATGGGACACTTTTTAATCGTAGCTGGGGCTTTGTTGTGTCCTCATTAAATATGTGTGTGATCTCACCCACAAGGAGATGAAAGTAGACACTACCTTTGTATCAAAGGAAAGAATTAAAAATAGCCAAGAGCAAGACATCACTTCAGCAGATGAAGTACTGAGCAGACCTAAATACATCCACTATTTGCAAATACAAACAGAAAAAGTAAAAACTTGTCAAAAATACAAGTTCGTCGGAATAAATACTTTCCTTCAGAGAATGTTGACCAAATTTGACTGGGAAAAAAATTGAAAGGATTCTTGTCCATTAGGGAGTAAATTCACTTTCAATCGGCTTTGAAAAGCTTATGTTTTAAGATTCCCTATGAGAAGAAATGTAAAAAAAAAAAAAAAATCAAATTTAATTCAGAAAATTTTGAATTAAATTGACATTGGATGCCCTTATTTAAAAACTTATTTCAGCTGTGTTTCCTAAAGTTTCTAGATTCCTTGTTTCTCTGTACATGTACTGACTTGATAGGATACTGAATATCTAGAAGTCTTAGGAGGCATAAATAACCACTGGAAACTGGTTTGTGAAGACAGCTTTGGAACAGCTCCAGCTGAATCTAGACTGCTTGATACTGCCAGGCTTCTTCAGACAAGGACAAATGCTTCATTTCAATGACTTCAACTCAGGTTTTCATGTATTTTCTATATTCTTTCCTGTGGACTTGGGAAATGAACCATAGATTGACATCAATTTCATAATCCTGAGAACAGCAAGCAAACTGAACCCACCCATCCTGGGTAATCCAAAAACTCCCAGACATCGACAAGGCCATAGTTTGTGATTATAAGGCTGCCCTTAGAGACCTATTGCACAAAGCCACAAATCCGCAACTCCCTCAACTTCCTTCACCTGACCACTTTTGCAGAGCAGGGTTGCCCTGGAGGTACCTACCCTATGATTTCACTTTCCTCAACAAACCACTAAGGAAACTAGCAGGAAAAAAGGCCTAGATCTCATTGAAAGTTTAGTTTCTTCAGTAACTATCATATTAGTATGAAGCAGTTAGATTTAGAAAAGCCATTTTCTCAGAATAACCCAATCAGATTTCAGAGACATTAGAATTAAGCCCACTTTTCCATTATATATTTGTTTTCCTGATATTGTTTCTTGAGACAGATACAAGGGCAATCTAAAGGTATAGGAACATAGAAATCATTATACTGGATTGGTTTAAGGAAGAAAACACGATATTTATAGCCTCTTCCAAAAATTACTATTGCCTTCCTGATAGTCATATAACTGCCAAAACTGGTTTTGAATCTTAAACTCTCAGCTTTAGGACTTAGTGATCTGGAGGTAAGGAGGAAGGGAGAGAAGAGTCCAACCACAATACCAAAGGGTTTTTTACTTCCATGTCTTAGTAGTTTCATAATTCCTGTTCCCTTACTACAGAATGGGGAGAACAGAAGTTCTAGTTTTCTCGCAGCTCTCACGCAGGCTGCCTGCACACACTGTTCCAGCTGAGGCCATACTATTGATTTGTGTAAAGGGAGTAGGATATTCTTTGTGCTAAACATCTGTTCTTAAGCATTCTGATATCTTAGTCGCTGATTTTTAAAAGGGTTTAATTGACCTCTCTGTGTGGTACCTGGGTCCCTTCCCTCAGTTGCCACAGTTGGTTGAGAAACCCTGTGAGATAAGGTAGTTCATAGTTCACAGCTCCCAGCCAATTTAACTTAGATATCCCAACACTTACTTCATTTGCCACTGTGTAAATCTTTCACCAAACTTAACATAAGTCAAAGTTCCTCACAATTCTCCCTTAATGCGTTTATCTAAAGATCACTACTTTATCTGGAACTCTTCTAGTATTCATCCAAGTTCTTTTCCAGATTAATATAACCATCAAAAAAAGCCAGAGACCTGCTTGCTTTTAGATTTGGTCCCAGTAATACAGACTGCATAATCTTATATACCTGCATAATCTTAAAATACCTGCTGGTGACTTCTGAAAGAGAACATATTGGAAGCTGGCATGCACACATTTGGTTGGATCACACGATTCCAACTTATATTTGACAGTTTATCACCAATACATATAAAACTTTTGAAAGAATTTGCAGACATTTCGCATAATTGCTCATCTGCTTATTCTGTGTCTTAGAAGTAGATGGTATTGTATCTTTCAGATATTTCAGAGAACTGAAAGTTATTCACAAATAAGAATCAGCATGTTTGAAAATATGAGCTACATTTGCTTGAAAAAGCAGAAAAAGTATGAAATCCACCAGAAGCTGGATTTGCCACCATCCTCCAGTGAACAGCCCACAATCTAATAAATTAGTGTATGGTAATGACCAAAACACTGCTGATCTCAGTTTCTAACTCCTTCATACTTTGGAATTGTCCTTCTCTGTATAAACTTCAGCCATTTGATAATTAATTACATTTTCATTTTCCAAATACAAGAACATGACCTAAAAGTTAAAAGAGTTTCTGAAGTTTACACTGCTGTCTCAAAGTCATATCCAGGACTGGAACACAGATTATTTAAAGTATTTACATTATTTTAAAATCTGAGCCTAGCTGACGTATTACCAAGAATAGAACAAAATCTCTCTAAAACCCACTTGATTTTTTTGAATAATGGAGGAGGAAGATTTTCACTTGACTACGAGGGGTGAGATCTGGCAAACTGGAGAGAAAGGAATACCACTACAGAAAGAATGTAATAGGCAAATGAAATCTAACTGCTGTTAAAACCACTAACACCAAATCTCAAACACATTTCTATGTTTCTCATATTTAACACTGAGGACATAATCTGAAATTGAACGATAGACACCCAGCCAAGCACCAAACCAGTCCAAGTAGCAAACTGGCTCATGGAACAAGAATGACTTTTTGTCACTGCTTCCTATTAGCAAACTCGTTCAAAGGCAGATACTAAAAATAAGAGCCATGCAGAGGGTTCCACACTGGGATAAATCAAATTTGCATATTTTTCAGGTTGACACAACATCATATCCTTTCCTTTTAGCCCTAATGGGACTGATGCCTGCTCAAAGCTGCAGTCATCTGCCTTATGATGAATAAGTTACTGGCCTCAGTGTAACTCATATAGATGGGAATCATCACACAAAAACCATCACCACAGCTGATGTTAATTATCAGATTAAGGATAATGTAAGAAAGATTAAGTAACGTGAGGGATTTGTGCTGCTGTTGCTGTGTTACCTTGTATATATGTAGATAGATGACTGGCTACCTTTTTATTACCCGGATAAGAAGAATTATATAAGAAATTGAAAGAATAATATTCCTACCATATAACACAGTTTGTGTGCATTCAAATGTTATCTAAAGCAAAATCTTCATTGTCACCCAGGAGCTGCCTTCATAAATCGTTGACAGATGATAGCAAATGTCCTCAGCAGTCAACATCTGAAGTGATTAATTTCTTCAACCTTGACTCAGAAGGCAATTTGCTGTAATTATACTAAAGACAGGACTTTGTCCAGCCTAAAACATTGGCATGTATGTTGTACATATAGGTCCCAGTTCTCCCCCTTGATGCACTTGCTTTGAAGTCAGGGGAAATTCTGTGAGAAAAAAAGGAAATCAGAGATGATCTCTTAGGGATGATGAGGCTGGCACAACAATTATTTTGTGAACAACTATTTCCAGAATTTGTAATGCTGTCAGAAGACACTGGGGATTCAACTGCTCATTTTTTACCTTTCTTCTTTTCCAGCAACTTGTCTCTTAACAAATCTAAGCAATTGTCTTTCCTAACTAGTCTGTGTTGAATTTGCAAAGGCTTTCTTAAATTCAAATGCATCTTTGTCTGGAAAGAGTTTTAAACAACCTTCAGACCCCTCCTCCCTCACACACACTTGCATATATATATGCATTATACACATTAGTGGCCCAGCTTAGTTCATGGCCAGAGTCTTAACAGCTAAGGAGGGGTTAGGTTTCTTCCCTACAGTTGTCTCCATGACTTCATTCTGAATTAAGGTCAAGAAACCAATCCACCAGAACTGTTGCATTGTGTCACCATTCCTAAAGAGCCATATGAATGCAGATAAGTGCATGAAGAAGACAGAGAAGAGTCTGAAGAAGCAGAGATGAGGTGGTGGACAGGGCTCCATTAGGTCACCAGAATCAGGATCCATCCCTTCATGCAACTTCCACATTGATTTCTAGTACAACAAGTAACTTAATCTCCCTGTGTCTCAGTTCTCATAATTACAAAAACTACACACCTTTTCTGTTTTCTGTCATTCAAACTTAGATTGCAAACATTAAGGTAGCAAATATAGCATGTCAAGCATACCTGGACCTTTATCTCAGCTGAGGTCTTCAGATGCTTCTGCAGTATAATAAAAGAAAACAGTAACATCAATGTGAATGGACTCTTTCAGTATTAACAATATGCAGCAAATTCTGAAAGGTTAGATTTAATATTTTCACTAGAAGACAATGCTATGTTTTCTGTGTTGTAAGTTAAACTTCAGCTAAGGTGAGAAACAACAGGACAAAAAGTAAAAGAACTAGATTTAAGACGTAACCCACTCACAGTCAGAGTTTCAAGCTATTCCTCCCATTATTTCCAAACTCACTAATGATTGTCCTGACTTATGCAGCAGTAATTGATATTTGTTTCCTGTAGTCTTTTCCCCTTGACTCATTGTAGGCCCCTTTTCCCCCATATTCTATAAGCAAGTTAAGCAGTTTGTCTGAGGTGATGTGAAGGCTCTACCTCGTTTACAATGTGCAACATCCCTTTATAGCTCTTTCACTGTTGGGAGAGAGGGGCTAGATGGAGTAATAAGGAAGTATGAGGATTTTAATTGCTGAATAATTATTACTAGCATAGTTGGCAAAATATAACTCTCTGAAGGATTTGGAGGAAACATTAACAGTCTACGTGTAAGAGTAGCCAACATGAAGTGTGTTAGGGCCCTACAAAATCATTTTGATGATAAAATAATTAAAAGACCCTTTTGGGTATGGATGAAAATAGTACATTATAAACAAAATTAATTGTCACTTTCTTAAATTGCTGAATTCAAAAAATCAGAATAACAAACAAAAATGTATACCAGATTTAATACATTGTCATTTTGTATAACTTAGAATTATTGCAGTAATAAACTTGAAATGGGGAATAAAAAACCTTTATTGCACTGTTACTGTTATGTTCACTAGAGGACTTTTAGACATACAATTTAAAAATACAACATAGTTAATAACTGCTAGATTTTTTGTTACCCTTGTTAATTTTGGTAATTAAAGTTTATGTCCTGAAATGTAAAACAATACCTTTGCAATGCAAAAAGAACTTCCACATAAACTGTGATGAATTGCATTTAAATCAGGTAGCTCTTTTCCAGAAGAAAATCTGGGATTACAGCAAAAGAAAGCACCCGTGCTACACCATACTTTTCCCACAAAGTACAAGAAGGCTTAAACTTTCCCACGGTTGTACTAACAACAAACAGTCTGTTTATATCCTAAATTTGGGTTGGGTTGGATGTTGAGATTTGTAATTAAACATTATTACCAATTAAGTGCAATTAACTAAGTCTGTCTATCACAAATTAGAATGAGATCTATGTCCAGCCCCTCTCCTATGACTGTAAAATCTCTTTTAGCGAATGAAACACTGGATTCTGCTGCATCTGCCCTGATCCAAAGGAAATCACAGATCTCCTTATCCTCAGAACTGGGACTGTTATATACTTTACTGAAAAGGAAGTCACATGTATATAAGATTTTAAAAGTCTGGTAATTAAAGTATGGTTTAGTCTCTTATACTCTTCCTGTCCAGATAACTACCAGTTTTGTTCTTAAGTTCCTTAAACACAGGCCCGTTTGTGCAGCAGCTCACAATTCCCACTTGCTGAGACTCCTTACAGACCAACATTATCCTAGATTTACAGATGAATCTCCTTTAATGGTTCTAGATATTTGGAAAGAAAGGAGAAATAGAATTAGCAGCCAGGGCTTAAGAACACCTTTTAGACATCAGTTCTGTCCTTGCTTGTGGTTCTGCTCAGCAAGGGATGTCAGCTGTAGAAAGAGAGGAGTCTTTTCCTAAATGATCCAGGGCAGCAATAATAGAAATATGCCTCAATTGATTTGTCATTTTGTTACTTTTTTCTCAAGTATAAACTCAACAGTTTAGAACTGACCTGCAGAAGTGATCATCAAACTGGTTTCCTACACTTTCTTGTGCATGGATCTCCTGCTTTAACAACAGCGCAGTGAGATTCTTGGCCACAGAACTACTGATCTGACTAGATAGGAAAGGAATTGTCACACAAAACTCAAATTGTTTGCCGCCTATTACTGTTTGACTGAGAATACAAAGCTTTTCCATTGCATTTTTTTACACCATCCACAATGATGGTGTCATATCCTGATTGCTGAAAATGCAATTCTAATAGAAAATATGTATTGAAATAACTTCTGTTTCCATTCTGATACTTGTAGCTTTGATCAGAACTAGTATGTGAGTTTTCCTATGTTTCGTCAACATAAAGACAAGTAAGTGGGTTTTAGCTGCAGCAACTATTTTGTACAAGGGTTATAGAAGAGATCTCAGATGCAGTCAGGCATGGTATTGCCAAGGCTGTAAGAGTAAATTTGCTATTGAATATGTTGCAACTGTTAAAAAAAGAACATTGGACATAATACAATCACAATGCCTTAAACAAGAGAGTAATTACATTGATGGATTGCAGAGCTCTTCTTAACAGACTTAAAATATAAAAAACTATACGCGGATGGTATTGTTTGAGTTTAATATTACAGAAATTGATCATTTATCAAGCCCCACAAAATAAATCAGGGTCTTCATATTAATCTTTTACACAGAACTCTGTGTTATATTTTGGTAGCTGTGATACATTAAGACAGATTAAATGGGGTGTAACAATACCACAATTTGATAGACAATGATCAGATAAAGACCTTCACAAGAATCCTGGTTAAGCTTGAGGAGTTGTTGCATTTATATGTTCAGTCTGACTTCCATCACCTATTTCTTCATTTTGCATTCAAAAGAACAAGACATAATCATTGCCTCCCCAAACAGGTTCCTTTTGGCAGCAACCATTTGATAAGTCATATCTTCTTCCTCATCTTACTATCTTATCTCAGATACAAAGTTCAACGGTTGACTAGTTATTAGTGGTACTCCTCAGGCATTGATTCAGAGGCTAGTAAGGTTTAATGTCTTTATTAATGGCCTGCATGAAGGGGTGGCATGCACTATCAGCAAGATCACAGATGACAGCAAACGGGGGTGGGAGTGGTCTATAGAGAAGAGGGCAGGGCTGCCACTGAGACAGACCTCGGCAGGCTGGAAAAATGTGTTGACAGAAACTTCGTGTAGGTCAATGAAGGCAAATGTAAAGTCCAGCATTCGTGATGAACAAGATGAACATATGTGAGAAGCACGTCATTGTAGCAATGAGAGCCACCTGCATCTTGGGCTGTGTTGGCTAGAGCATAGCTATTGGTGGAAGTGATTCTTCATCTCTCCTTAGTGCTTGTGAGATTGCATCTGGACTACCATGTCCAGTTTTGGTCTTCCCTGTACCAGAAAGAAACTGATGTCCTACAGTGAGCCCAGGGAGAAGCAAAAA
This sequence comes from Leptosomus discolor, assembly GCF_034619465.1. Taxonomy (NCBI): domain Eukaryota; kingdom Metazoa; phylum Chordata; class Aves; order Leptosomiformes; family Leptosomidae; genus Leptosomus; species Leptosomus discolor. The sequence goes on from NC_141403.1 coordinate 12,957,636, forward strand.
AGATGATGGGTGGGCTGGAGCACATGATGTGCAAGGACAGATTGAAAGAGCTCAGTATGTTCAGTCTAATGAAAAGAAGGCTAAGGAGGAAGGCTTACTTTCTGTCTCCAATTGTGTAATGGGTGCTGGCAGACGATGTGGATTCAGATTCTTCTCTGAGATTCAAGATGACAGAATGAGACAACAGACACAAATTGCCTCAAGAAAAATTTCACTTAGATACCAGAGGGAAAAATATGTGCAAGCAGGGTAGTCCAATATGGAACAGACTGCCCGATGAGATGTGGATATCTGCCCTTGGAGATATCCATACCTTGACTGACCATCCCTGAGTAACCTGAGCTAAACTGGGCCTTCTCTGGCTTGGGCTTTGCCACAGATGATCTCTTTGTGTCCCTTCCATTACACACAATATTTTGTTACAGGCAAAATGAGCACAGTGTGTATAAAGAGCTAAGAAATTATTGGTTAGTCTTACTAAAAAACCAACCAAACAAAAAAACCTAATCAAAAGACAACAAACATTGTTAGTCCAGTTACAATACTACTAACCCTTCTAGCAAAAAAAAAAAGTCATGAGGCTATACATCTAACACAAACTATTCTGTGACTTTATGTAACTTCTGTGATTAAGCTGGTGTGCTTCTTGGATGTGAAGTTAACTGTATCAAAACAGACGTATTATCTCATCAAATATCATCTGCATTGCTCTGCTGCTTTGTTCCTGTGTCTTCAGTGCCACGTAAAGACCTGTCTGTGAAGTTCATCAATATGAGGAAGTTTGCAAGAAATAAATGCACAGTGTGCAGATTTTCCCAAAGGGGTAGGTTGAAACTTTTTCATGAACATGCAATAGAATAACATAATTGCTAACGATGGCATGCCAAATTGAGGAGGAATAGTCTGGCTTCCTTGGTTACCTTCTAGTATGACAGTTACAAGTTCTCTCCATATTAATTGTCATGCACACGAACACAGCATTTTGCACCTTCATAAAATTTGAGAAAATGAACTAATTATATCTCATTGTAATGTTATGTATAGAAACTGAAGCATAAAGAAATTATGATTTAAATGAAGCCAATGAGAAAGTGAACATCATCAGAAAGTCATAATTTTGGTGTTTGACTAAAAGGCAATCTCGTCTCGTCCCAAGATATGTTTAACGTGAGAACTGAAGGGAGCAGTCTCGAGAAATACTAAAAGGCGATTGGGGATATCAGCTATGTATTCACAGGGAATTGTCACAAGAAGCAAACACATAGAACAGGATTTCAGCAGCAGGTAGACTTAGTGTTACGTGAAATTCACACAAAATAGTTCAGTTATCAAGTTCAAAACCAGTGTATCTTGACCTTCATCTATATTTAAGGTAAGAAGTAATAAATATGCCATGCCACCAGTTGCTGTGGTAAATAGTCATTGGTAAAGTATTTTGACTATCTGCTTGAGTACACAGACAATTACTGGGTTTCCTTGCAGTGATGGATTTCAAATCAGACAAAATAAATTTTAGGAATGTCAGAACTGCTGTAAAAAGCTAGAACATATATCCTTTATAGTTTAGTGATTGCATTTTATGCCTTACCTATACTTCCTAGGATCTTATACTGGCAAGATAACTTAAGAAACCGATCTGTAGACTGAAAGACCGGCAAAAAAAGACTTAGAAAAGAGCATTCCCACTAAAAATACAGTTCCTTTGGCTTTTCCTTCTATATATGAATAAAACAACAGTATTAGTGAATGATTTTGTTTTAGTTTGACTATAAAGTACACTGTTAAAGTTTGACTGTTAATGTGATTAGAAAAAGTCTGTGAAGTTTGGAATCTTTGAGTATTTCTAGTTTTTGGCTTCTGCCCTCTAGAAATGCCTGAGGAGATATTATCATGGAAAAAAAACCCCAAATACACAAAATCAAAAACAAGCCCCCAAAAAACCACCCCCCCCAAAACCAACAAAAAACGTCAAGAGGTTTTTTGATTTTAAGCCTTTGATCTAAATGTACAGGGGAAATTCAATTGGTCCATTAGTGTATTAGATTTGAAGGGGACATTCAATTTCTGTAGTAGAAAACACATAAAAATTTTTTCACCAAGATTATTTTTCTCCCGCTCTCTTACCTGTGCACAATCTTAGACTGACACCTAAACAGCATTGTTCTTCCCTGCTTTTTCTTTGTCAGCTTTGTGATTGTGATTCCAAAGGTGACCAGGATAGTTCCCCTGTGACACTTGCCCACAATTCTTTGCCTTGTCTTGCAAACTTCATCCAGTTAAGTTGCTTTTATACGCAAAAGTTCTAAACCTCTTCATGAAACCTTATTATTCATGAGACTGGAACAAGTAATATATACCAGCCATCCAATTAGCCTCCTGTAATGCACTTTTCAATTGCAATGCTATTGCAACAGCTCATTGCAGAGTTAATGGGGCCAATTGCAGCAAGCAGACGTACACAACCGGGGAAGGATTCTCTTCTCCAACAGTGAATACTGCAGTGGAGCTTGTTTCCTGTATATTATGACTTGGTCCTCCTAATCCAGACGGAAAACTCCTCACTAATTCTTCTGTCATTTAGTAAAATCTGTAAAAGTAAATATTACCTACAAGATTTGCAGTAGCAAATCTGAAGGAGCTGGATACTCACATCAACTTTTGCCACAACAAAAGGTTAAATGTTTGGAGAGCTCCAAAACATCAGTACCATGATAAAGTTAGTTCTCAAAAAGTTTTAAACTCCAGTAGTGACTCTCTTGCATATGGTAGATTAGTTCATAAGACAAAAGATGTCACTTTTGTTACATATTTCTTCTTTTTGTCTGTTCTGACACCCTTAATCACTCAAATTGGTCCAATTAATTGACAAAATATCAGAATGAAAAAGATTTCCACAACAGCATAGTAAATGAAGATTCATAGAACCTCAGTAGCACTATAGTAAAAACAGAAGTATTGTAAAGTAATTGGTTAGGAGAAATTATGGGTGATAATAATATAATAGCTTCCTTTTTTTTTTAATGAATAATTGACAAAAAGAAGTCAGAAGAAAAATTGAAACAACTTTTAATCTTGTAACAATATTTCTGTAGATAAATACAGAATTGAAGTCACATCAGTTTTGTTCTAACCTAGGAGAGCTATGGAATTTTCTTAGGAAAATGCAGATTTCTCTCTAAAATGGCAATGATATTTTCTAAACTGATAGCTGGGCTGTGTGATTTAGATCACTGGTGCTTGTAAAACTATTTAAAGTACTGGATATTATATAAATGTTGTATCTCTAATTTGTAATTTGTATTTGCATAAGCTATTGTTTTTCGCAGTTTCACAGAATGTAATAAAGAAGACCCTGATTAATTTTTTGTTTGTTTTTTTAACTGTAATTGTCTTCTTTTATTTCAGATTGAAATATTGGGAGTTTCTTTTCTTTCCTTATGAGGAAGGAAAGCAGGTCCTCTCCAAATCTCCACTGCTGTGCCAATGTTTAAAAGAAATGTATACATTTGTTAAAGTTCTCTTTTTGTGCTGTCATTTTAGCTGTACTTCCAGAGCTGCAGAGGGCAAAATGGTTCCAACTAGGGCCACACCCCCTCATGTTTTCTCTTACACTGGTTAACTGTTTAAAGGCACCCTTCCTCCCTGACCCATGTGCAAGTAGATATCATAGTGTCCTGGGGGCTACATTAACTTAGGTTAACCACGATCCTTTACAGATCATTTCCTGTCCATCTTTCCAGCTACTGACTGGAAAGTGGACAAAATGGGCGTCCTCATTTAAAAAAAATTCAGTGGATGTTTTAACACCCAACCTGCAGAGATCAGAACCAGACCATGAGCATGGAACTTTTAAGTAAAAAGAAGCTCCAGGCTGTTCAAGTAGTTGCTGTCCTCTGGGTATGCCAGAAATCAATAGGCTTTTTATTTTGGTAGGCTAGGGTCCGTCTCACTTCACTTTAACAGTTTAAGCAACTAATCCAAACAAACTGCCCAAGCTTCCTTTGCAGGCAAATGAAAGACAGATCCAAAAGCTGATTCATCCCATTTTAAGACTGCCATTAAAGGTAAGTGGGATGAATCCCTTTTTAGAGGTGGTTACGTTTCAGTACAGACAATAAGTAAAACCCATATGATTAGCTTCTAACAGGTGCTGAACCCTTTTGTAAGGCTAAAGTTGGAGAAGATAAAGTCCTCCCTTAATAAGTATAGATTACCTGACCTCCATCACACTTTACCTGTAAGATATGCTTTTACAGTTTTCAGATTCTAATCCTGATTCCTTGAAATGGTTCATTTACATCAAGTCATTGCAAAACCAGCAGTTTTCCATAGATTTTTCAAATGGCAATGTGGTGCTATAAAATAAGATTGAGGAAAAACTCATCAAATTTCTGCTTCAGTTCACAGGATACTCTGTTGTTGTGGGCAGACATCACTTGATGCTTCCACAAGAAACAACTGGTTTTTAAAATGGAAAACAGTTGAAAAACATACGTTTGAAAAACATATGTATGAAAAACATACAATTCATAACATGTCTGAAATAAATGTCACAAAGCTTTGTTCTGCTATCCACTTTTTTGGTATTTCAGACTAATTTATTGCCCCACAGACTTACATTGAGTGTTATGCAGACACTGGGACGTTACAGAACACAGTGCTGTTCATGTGGTCTTAATATTAATGAATTCCCTACTGACCAATATGGTCAGATATGACCTTTGGACTTTTTTAATACAAAATTGCATCTTTCTGTGTGGTGGGTTGACCCTAGTCAGCAGCCAAACCCATCCTCTTGCTCAATCTCCTCTCCTGTAGGATGGGGAAGAAATAGAAGAAAGGTGAGAAGTCTTGTGGGTCTAGATAATGACAATTTAATAAGCAAGGCAAAACCTGCACACACAAGCAAAGCAAAAAGATTAATTCAATCACTGCTTCCCATTGGCAAGCAGACATCCAGCCTTTTCCTGAAAGGCAGGGCCTCAACCTGTGTAACAGTTGCTTTGGAAGACAAACACCATAACCACAAGCATCCACCCCTTTCCTCCTCCTTTCCCTGAGCTTTTATTGCTGAGTGCAACATCATGTGGTACAGGATATCCCTTTGGTCAGTTGGGGTCAGCTGTCCCAGCTGTGTCCCCTTCCAACCTCTTGCCCACCCCCAGTCTGCTCTCTTTGGAGGGGAAGAGGAAAAGCCTTGACGCTGTGCCAGCACTTATCAGCAATAATCAAAACACTGGTGTGTTATCAAGTCTGCTTTAGCCCTAAATTTAAAGCACAGCACCATATGGGCTGCTATGAAAGGAGTTAACTCCATCCCAGTCAGGCCCAGCACATTGTGAAATGGAATACAAGGGTTGGAATTATTAAGTAAAATTTGATCCTTAAAAAAATTAGATTCTGATTCCTTCATAGATTAGATGGAACAGAAAGCTCTTTCGTATCCTTTGTCTATAATGGTGTAGTTTTTCTGCAATTAGGCCAACTTATACCTAAAATTACTTTGATATAAAGCTTATTTATAATACGTTGCTTATTTCTTCCAGTGCTAGTACTTCATTGGCACACACTGTCTTGTAGTTAACAGGGAGTTCAAGGTTTCAAATGCATCCTTGGTAAGCTTTGTTACAGAATATTTCCTTTGGAGTTGTCATATCTTCTTTTTCTGGACATTTCTATTGATAACAGACACTCAAAGTCTATATGGATACTTTGCTTTTACTGTCAACAGTTTAGGTGCTTCCTTCTTTAGAGGTATAAAACCCCCAAGTTTAAGAACTGAAATGTTGGTCTGTTTGTATCATCAAAAGACAGTCTCTGTCTTTCTGTTTCTTTGTGTATGTTTGGTTTGAGAGGAAAAGAGTGGTCTTCTAATATGCTAATTGTACCAATCCAAACATAGCAGGCAATGAAAAGTGAGAAAGAGGTATGAAAGCTACACCAAAACAGTTTTATGAATCCTTATTTTAACTGAAAATACATGCATAGATTCAAATTATTTTGGAAGAAAACTGCAGAAGAGCAATGACAAAGAAAAGCAATGTGACCCAAGGCTTTATTCAGTGTAAAGGAAAAGACTATACTAATAACTGAGTTTATTTCATTGATATATATTCAAACACCACAAACTAAATCTCTGTTTGGACAACAGGCTTCTCTTTAAATGTTCTTTGTGTAGGAAATTTGCATCTGCATCTATATTGCCAGACTGCAGAGAAAAAGGATGAGAGAAAAGATATTTTAATTTGTCAAAATCCTTAAAAAAGACCCCTAGGGCTCAGTGCTGGTGAAGCAGGCCTCTCAAATGAAGACGACAGCAAAAATATATGTACCATATTATAAAAATTCTCTGTGATATAGTAAAGCAATTCTTCTTGTGATTTACTATAGACCTAGTCTGTCTCCCAAAAATAACTGGCAGAGTTGGCATAAATTTCTTTACCGTCTTGCTTTAAACTGTGTCTCCTTTGGGGCTTCCCGTATGATTAAAGGTACATAACTCATTTAAGGGTTCTACGTTGCACTCTTCCATGCATGCAAAATCAGTGGGATTCTCATTCATCTGAGTCTTCTGGGATAGACCTAGGAAGTTCACCCACTACTATTTTTGGTAGACTAATTAGTAGCAAGTTGTATCTCTCAGTGAATTTATTTAAGGAAACTGGTTTTCTTTTTCTTCGCGCACTATCCGAAGACTTACCAGAACCCCTCCCAAAAATTTATGTCGTAAATAATGTTGAATTTCCACAGGAAATTAATGGAATCTCCTTTCATAAGGTGTTTCAGAGCAAAAGTCAAAATAAAAATGGAGCTTATATACCAAATAGAGAGAATATCAAGAGACTCAGTGAAGTCCACTAAGAATTTTTCCATCATAATTTTTGTTTTACAGTGGTGATCATAGTGATCATTAAATACAAAGTAACATTGATAGAGTGATCATCATTTTGCATTTGAATAAACAATCCATTTGACTACTGTTTCTGTTGACAGCAACTTTTATCTGAAACAAGGAACGTCATAATTACTTTTGCTGATTTCCACACTTCACTGTGTGGCAGAAAGCTTCAAGCATTCTGCATTCCACTTTGCTAGTGGAAATGAAGGAAGAGGAAGGACCTAGTTAAATGTTGTTCCTGCTGGCCCTGGGCACTCAAGGTAACTATGGCTACTTGTGGCAGCACTTTGTAGCTCATATAATAGGGGAACAGCCTTGCTGGGAAACTCGAAGTGGACCTCAAAGCAAAGGCTAGTCGAGTGGTGATATCTGGGCTCTAGAACAGAGCCTACATGTAGAGCCTGAGTATATAAGGAGAGTTTATTTTCTGATTATTTCTTTCTCATCTATTGTACATTGGGATGGTAGTTACATAAATCTTGCACTCAGGTTGCAGAAACAATATCACTTGAGCTGTGCATGGGCAATACAAAATTCAGCATTCTGTTTCAGTGCCAATGTCTGAAGTAACCCTCCACTGTTTGAATGTGCACATTACTGAAGCTCAGGTGCTTGAATGTACTTTTCAAGAGACTAGGAGAGGTTCACAAAAATAGTCATTTTAAAACTGACTTTTGAGTTTGAACTAATACTCCAATATGCCGACTGTATCCTGGGCTGCATGAAGAGCAGCGTGGCCAGCAGGTCAAGGGAGGCGATTCTGCCCCTCTGCTCTGCTCTGCTCTGGTGAGATCCCCCCATGCAGGGCTGCGTCCAGCTCTGGGGCTCCCAGCGTAAGAAAGACACGGATCTGTTAGAGTGGGTCCAGAGAAGTTTCATGAAGATGCTGAGGGGCTGGAGCAGCTCCCCTGTGAGGACAGGCTGAGAGAGTTGGGGGTGTTCAGCCTGGAGAAGAGAAGGCTCTGGGGAGACCTTAGAGTGGCCTTCAGTGCTGAAAGGGGCTGCAGGAGAGGTGGGGAGGCACTCTTGATCAGGGAGGGCAGTTAAAGGACAAGGGGAAACAGTTTCAAACTGAAAGGTGGGAGATTGAGATTGGATATTAGGAAGAAATTCTTCCCCATGAGAGGGCAGCAAGGCCCTGGCATAGGTTGCCCAGAGCAGCTGTGGCTGCCCCCTCCCTGGCAGTGTTCAAGGCCGGGCTGGTTGGGGCTGGGAGCAATTGGGGCTGGTGGAAGGTGTCCCTGCCCATGGCAGGGGGGCTGGAACTGGATGGTCTTTGATGTCCCTTCCAACCCAAACCATTCTCCAATTCTATCATTCACTGGGTATTACTGTTTGCTCAGCTTGACCTGTTTGCTGCCCTGTGTAATACAGTGTAAAGTATTTGCATTCTAGATTTTGATTTGGGAAATGCATGTTGCTTATATTGTGTGGTGGCAGGTGCAGAACTGGTAGGCACAGTTGGTAGAATTGTAGATTGAAACTCTCCGCATCTTCTGAGATATCCTTTCCAGACCAGAGGTGATAACATAAGAGGCAAAACATTCAGAAAGCAGCTTACACTCAGTTAACCACAGGACAATTTAGTTATATTCTTAGAAGGATGACTCATTCTGCCAATACCACCGTATAAAAGAAATGACCTATACTTCATAAAATAGCATTTCAGTTTAAGTGGACAATTCATTTTTACATTTTTATTTTTAATAGTGAACTGGGTGTAAGATATAGCTCCATAAAAAGTCATATCTAACACAAAAGCAATTTTCTAAAAATAATGTGAGGAATTTATGTAAAATGATATCAAGCTTCAAGCATATCCAATAGGCAATAATCTCCTGTGGCTTTGCTATGTGATCTGGAAGTTGAAGAAGGGGAAGTATCATTTAATAATGTAACTCAAAGAGTTAGAAAGAGACAAAAGCATAGGTTCAGGAAAATTCATTTATACAGAATAAGATGTTCTGTAGTGGTGGAATTTTCTGAAGGTTGTGCTAATCACACATAAAAAAAAAGACAAAGAGATTATGGAGTTGAACTAAGGATACTTTCATTAGATAATCAGTATAAGAAAAAGCGCAAGCAACCTCCAATACTTTGGAATCAAACAAACAGGTCCAATAGTGGGTCAAATGCAAAACTTGACCGTAATTTAATTTTCCTTTTACCAACATGGAAAATATGCTTAACAAACAGCGGTTTAAAAGTAAAGTACAAAGTGGAAATAGTAGAGGCCATTGATGCAGCTCATTCTCCATAATTCTGCCCACTCAGGCTCTTAGAATTTTTTTCATAATACGACTAAAGAAAACACTGTCCGTTACTCTCGGAGTTTTATTTCTCCCTCTAGAAGTCCAGCCACAGCACATTGCAATTATATTGGTGGTTATTTAGACCTGAGAGATCTGTTTAGACACAAAATTTGCTTTCTGTTCCTATAGAGAAATGTAACATTAGAGGGACTTTTAAATTATTTTTTCAGATTAATTTAAGACTGTCATGGTAAACCCAGCCAGCAACTAACTACCAAAGTGACTCACTCACTTTTGCCCCACACCGCCTCAGTGGGATGGGGAGGAGAAAATATAACAAAAGGCTCAAGGGTCAAGACAAGGACAGGGAAAGCTCACTTTCCAGTAACGGTCATGGGCAAAAAACAGACCCAGCTTTGGGAAAAAACATCAATTTAATTTAAACACCAACACCACCAATCTACCAATGAAATCAGAGTAGAATTATAAGAAATACATCCAGATCTTAAAAAACATCTTCCCCCGACCCCTCCCTTCTTCCCAGGCTCAGCTCTGCTCCCAATTTCTCTACCTCCTCCCCTCCAGTGGCACAGGGCGGTGGGGAATGGGGGTTGTGGTCAGTTCATCACACGCTCTCTCTGCTGCTACCTCCTCCTCAGGGGGAGGACTCCTCACACTCTTCCCCTACTCCATCGTGGGGTCCCTCCCACAGGAGACACTCCTCCATGAACTTCTCCAACGTGAGTCCTTCCCACAGGCTGCAGCTCTTCACAAACTGCTCCAGCATGGATCCTTTCCACAGGGTGCCGTCCTTCAGGAAAAGACTGCTCCAGCATGGGCTTCCCTCAGAGTCACACAGCCTTCTTCAGGAACAGTCACCTGCTCTGGCTTGGGGTCCTCCACGGACTGCAGGTGGGCATCTGCTCCATCACTGATCTCCATGGGCTGCAAGGGGTCAGCCTGCCATCTCGCCATGGGCTGCAGGGGAATCTCTGCTCCAGCACAGCTCCCCCTCTCCTTCACTGACCTGGGTGTCCGCAGGGCTGTTTCTCTCACATCCTTCTCCTCTCCTCCACTCCCAAACAAAGAGTTGCCCAGCAGGTTTTTCCCCTCTTAAATATGTTATCACAGAGGCGCTGATTGTCTTGGCCTTGGCCAGAGGCAGGTCAGATTTGGAGCCAGCGGAGCTTCTAGAAGTGTCTAACAGGACCCACCCCTGTAGCTCCTCCCCAAATAGCAAAACCCCACCAGACACAAACCAACACAAAGACTCTTTCAAATTCTTAGTTACTTGCTGAAACTCTAATCAGCAGGACTTAGATCAATCTCTGTAAAAGTGCATGTATCCAGAGAGTTGGAGCCTTATGTTGCTGCATGCTCAAGGATTTAATGCTTTCTCAAGGGCTATTCACAGCTCGCAGGAGCCCTCCAGGAACACCCACAACATGTTAAGAAGCTGTGCCACCACAGGCAGCATGCAAACAGGCAGCAGAGCAGCAGCAGCTCTGAAGCCAAGCTCCGTAGCCATGCTTGGCATTCCTGGTGTCATGCAGTTCTGAAGCAGTACAGAAAACCTATTCAGTCTAGAGTGAGCAGCCTGAAAGCAGATTTTAACCTCTATTTTGGCAGAGAGAGAAGTGACACTCTGGCAGATTTCTCATTACACCCATCCTGTGATGCTCTGCACTCAGTGTTCAGAGTAGTACTGGCATGCCTAAGTGAGGCAATCAAACCACAAGGGACAACGCTAGTTTTAAAATGGAAGAGCACACAGAAGAGCAGCAACAACCAGAATTTCAAACTTTCTTTCCTTCCAATTCCCTTTGTATTACTTTCATAACCTTACTGCTTTTATCTCCCACTGTCTTTCTTTATCCGAGTACAAGGGTTACATCTTTTCTTTGTTTTGCTGCAAGAATGATGACAATTGGCTTCTGTTAGGAATAGGTTCAGAAGTTCAAGTCTTCTGAGCTCTTGCTGACTTCAGGCACTGCACAGAATATTAAGATGAATCAATATGTCTCCTGTGTTATGCTTCTGCAGGCTTCAAACTCAAACTGACTCACTAAACAATTTTGCTACACGGAAGACAAGCACCAGATGAAACATATCACTGCATAAAGGCTGTTTCTGGATGCAAATATTTTCCACCTTCAGGTAAGAAAATCTGGGAAGTGATGGAACTGAAATCAGTCTGAGTTGAGCTCTGATGACCAACTATTTGTGTTTATCTCATTTTCACGTAATCCCCTGCATGTACCTATGGTGGTACCATGACTTTTGAGAATCCAAAGGTCAGTCCTTTAATATAGAAGATCTAGAGTGTCATTATTTCCATGTCCTTGATCCTGTAAGGTTCTAAGGCACTTTGTCTGATCTAACACAGGACATCAACTTAAACCTTCATCCAACACAAGCTCAGACACATACTTACCACTAAATACACTAGTATTTAGGGCCCATTTTCACTGAAGCAGATGACAAAGCTTTTACTCACTATGCAGGACCCTGGTGACAGAATTGCAATATCTTGACAAAAATCAGGTTTTCAAGAACTTTGATAAAGCATCTGGAGGCAGGTGGGGTTGACAGCAAGGTACGGTCCAACAGGATGGTGAGCTTCTGTGTGGTCTGTGGTTTGTCTTCTTCCCTTCTGCCAGCTTTGGGGTGCCTAACCCTCCTATAAGTCAGAAGAGCTCCCTAAACAAACTGAGGGAAAAGCATAAAAAGATGATAGTTTCCTGCCAGACTGGTGAGCTGAAGGGGCTTATCATGAGACACAAGGAGAGCCAGAGTTGGCTTGCAGGAGAAGTCAGTAGGCCATGTATGAGCAGAAGTAAGATAGCCATTGCGGGGGGTCAGGGAGCATCATATCAAGGCACACATGTCTTCCAAAAACTGGCCTCTCAGTGTTTTTTTTAGGTAGACATATACCTGTATACAGGCATATATGCATACACACTCCCACACCAGTTTCCTTTTTGTTTGGATCTCAAACAATATTCAAACCTTTCCAGTTCATTACATGCTGGAAAGATGCAATGTAATTTGTAATGTATTTCATTTAAGTGAGAATTACTGGTCTTCCTGGATGTCCCTGCCTTTTGATCTGCAAAGCAGTGATTTTCCTTCATCTGCAGAAGAGAATTAACAGATATTTGGAAAGGTTTTGAAAAGTTTTTTTTCCTATAGGTACACAATGTCCCCCTAAAAAAAGCCAAAGTGAAAGACAGTACATGAAAGATTGTCAGAAACTGGGAGTTTTTCCTCTATGTACTTACAATAAATGGAGTGTTGGACTGATTACTGCATACCTGCCTAATACCTTGCAGATACAATGGCAAGATAGGATTTGCATCTGTACTCTTGATGACCTTACGTGTAGGAACAGGCATTCTACTTCTTTACAAAAAATTGCAGTTTCTTACAGAGAACTTTAGAACTTTACTGTTCCCTACGCTTTCATTCGTGAATACGCACTGACCTGTGATAACTGAGACCTTGTTGTGCAAGAATATAGCTGAGCTACTAGTACATAGGAGTATACAAAGGAATCCGATGTTATCTACAACTGTCTGAACACATTGCTAAGCCTCTTTCTGGAAATTTCAGAGGTGATCAAATACTGTGTTCCAGAAGGAAGGAAAGACAGAAGGCTAACTCCTACCATGTCCTTTCCTTTTCAAACATATAAAAAAGTATTAGTATGCTTAGAGAAATGGAGTTGCTTTCACGTAAGGAATAGGAAAATCAAGCTCCTTTCCTCTTTATAGTTTGTCATGTAAAGTATTCTAAGTAATGCCACTTTTCCCTACAGCTGTGTTCTTTAAAACTATTTGCAGTATACTAAGATTAACTGAAATATCCTTTTGATACTTGCTCAAAAGCCTGTATGAAAGATTTTGAAAAGAGGTCCCTGTCTCCAACCTTCTATGATTTCAAGAGTCATTGGGAAAATTAGAAGGTATCTTTAAGTTGCCTTAATTTATACCTAATTAAAGTCATATAAAGATTGGGAAACTGGGATCCTAACATATATACAACATTTATTTGTAGATTTAGATTAGATATCAGGAAGAATTTCTTCCCCTTGAGGGTGGTGAGACACTGGCACAGGCTGCCCAGAGCAGCTGTGGCTGCCCACTCCCTGGCAGTGTTCAAGGCCAGGCTGGATGGGGCTGGGACCAACCTGGTCTGGTGGAAGCTGTCCCTGCCCATGGCAGGGGGTTGGAACTGGATGGTCTTTTAGGTCCCTTCCAGCCCAAACCAGTCTGTGATTCTATGATTCTGTGATATATGAAACCATGGTTGACAAATTACGTTTGATTAGAACAAAGCTACAGATACTATACTTTGGTTTAGCTATTATACTTCTCTATAAGAGGGCCATCAAACTGAGGTCAAACGGAGAACATTATGCTGCTTTTGAATATATGATAATGAAGAGATTGGTAGGGGTGACATCTTTATTTTTCTGAAAGAGATTAAGCTCTCTGGTTCAGATATTAAATTCAGATATTCATGAAAAGTTCTTACTTATTATAGACTAGAATCATTTTTAGGTATATTAGTAGGTACTATGATGCTGAAATTTAGGAAAATTGCCCCCATGCTGTCTCTAGAAAGATATGCAGATACAGCTTTTCATGTGTGTATTTACATGTACTTGTGTATGTATCTACATATATAATACAATATTGATAAACTCTGTGACAGCTTTGACTTTGTCCCATTCTGCCTGATTTACCAGTCAGCCACAATGTCTATCTTAAAACCACTAATCTGGCAAATATTTAAGTCAATTCTTGAAGGCACAGAGCAAATATTCATAAATTTAAAATGTCACAGAGAATGCTGACTTATATCAAATGTAGACCTGCTTATTCTATTTGTTAAAATTGTCTTTTACTTCCAAAATGCAGAGCAGAACAATATTGGATAGGCATAACTTACATAAGCACAGATTTACCTCCAAATTCATGCATCACATTTTGTATTATTTAACAGAAGCCTGGTCCTGCTGTTTTATTGCCCGATTGGCTAGGATGACATATGACCATAAGAATAGATAGAGGCTTACATTTGCATTTGTTCTCACATTATGGAGCTCAGAAGCAAACTGGTAATCAGAAACATATTATCTAGAACTACAACGGACACATTGCTACCACGGTAATGTTTTAAAATATTAAGTGTTCTCAGTACGTGTTTAGTGCCTCCATATTTCAATTAGCACACATTTACTACATGCCTACAATTTTTAAAGACTGTATATAGGGATATATTATTTGGATGTACATTATGCATATCTGAATGTCTACACATTCTCACAGAAAAAGTTGCTAACCCTATATTTTATGAATATGTTACAAAGGAAGAAAGAAATTGGAGGATAGGAGGTAACAGGCAAGAGTTGAGGAATGAGCGATAAGGGAGGTACAAAACTGATGGATCGCTTCCCTGATCGCAAGGCTACTGTACTCAGGGCTGCTCCTCAGGCATAAATGAGGTTTTTCTTACTCTTGGCATGTGCTGACATACTTGAACGGCAAAATACAGCAAGGATTCCCTATAGCACACAGGTTTGGGTTCCCAATGCTTCTAGCATCCCTTCAATAGTCCTCAGTAATCTTAAGTGTCACAGCAGACTACTGAAAAAGACTACTACACGGTGGGGACTCAGTTCCCCAGTTCCAAATGTGCTAAACGTAGTGATATCAGCCAGTATTGCCACATAAAGAAACTACATCACGACAGATGGATTGTCTGACCAAATACCACTTTAATTTTCACAGCGGAAAAAAAAGCTACAGAACTTAGATCTGTTTTCCGTCATGATTTCATATTCATTGCATTTCCAGACTAAGAGTAAAAATTTGTAAATGGCATTTTTGTATATATGTGTGTGTATAGATCTATATTTGTACATATTTATGCATATGTCAATATGAATTATATCAACAGGGTATGCATGCAGCATATATGTATATTTGACTAAATAGAAAACATTTTTTAAGATGATGGAGTTTCTGTCAGTGTCATCAGAGGCGACATGAGTTATGGACGTTAAGCACTTCTGAAGACTGAAACACGGTTATTTAAAAGCGACTAAACTTTGCGAAGAGCTGCCATGTTTGAATACACAGGCCAAAGTGCATAGGGAAAAATCAACTTTATGCTATTGAGTATATCAACTTGTTGGAAGAGAGGCAGACAATACAGTAGCCATGAAAACTGAAACTGGACTATCAGAAGAGAAGCTAAGCCATTTTACCTTTATTGAGCATAAGAGACATAACACAGAATTACTGACCTTTTTGTGATGGGCATTTCATAAAGAAAAGGAAAAAAAGCACCCCATATTCTATCAGACAAGATCATTCTTCTCTGGAAAAAAAAAAAAAAGCCTAAATTATTTTGTCTGTAAAGCCACCAGTACTGTTCTCTGTATTTTCTGCTAACACAGAAGTTACACAGAAGTACAGCAAGTTTAATCTCTTTCATTTAATACCCACAGTTTTGGGAAGATATCGCTGGGCCACAAGTCTTGAACTAGGAACAGATGCCTAGGCTAAGCACTTCTGGCAGGGCCACGAAGAGACTGTCCATCCAGCCATGACCAGGCAATCAGACTCTTTGATCAAGATGTTTTGCAGGATTGTGACAGATCTAGAGCTACTCCATTGGAGCAGACTTATTTCACCAGTACAACCCTCTGTGTGGTAGCACCTTTGTCAGGTCTCAGTATGTGCAGAGGGGCTCTTCCTCTACCTCAGCTGACCTATTGATCCGGAAAGAAGAGGTATAGCCAGTTTGCCACCCTTAGGGGAGCTGTCACCAGCTGGTGAAGAACTGTCGTTGATTTTTGGAGCTCTTCATTTTCTGCTGCATCCAGGAGCTACTGAACTTAGGAACTCGAGTTGTCCTATGAGCACTGTTTAATGCAATAGCAAAAAAAAAATCTTTTTTCTCTCAGAAACAAAAGTTCCTAGAGTAATATTACTCAACCATGAAAGGCCACTTTTTGTGTGACTGTCAGTCTAATTAAAACATTTTTCACCAAGTTATTTGTTGTTGAAATGATCTTTCAAAAAACACTAGTAATTTAATAGGTCTACCAAAATGTACTGTAATTTGCTTGGAGTTAATATATAATTCAAAAATCAGTGGAAAGTTTTGTAGAACTTCCTGAGTAATAGTAAAAAAAAATCAGTAACTTATTGACTGAAATCAGTAAGAGAACAAAAGCATGGATCCCCACAAGTATTTGTTCCTTAAATGTTTTTAGTCAAGGCAAACTCCTTACAAGTAAAGGACTCAGTAGGTTCAAGTACTTGCTTTTTTACAAGCTGTCTCCTCTTTACTAATCCGTGACTTCAAATTCTCCTGTACTTACAGATTTTTACCAGTCAGTTTGTTTAAGCCTTCCAAAACTTTACATTCATTTGTGTATAGCGAATGAGAGCTATGAAGTGCAAGAAGAGGATGTGCAAATCTGAAAGCAGAGGAGATAACCTCTTCCATGCAAGGTTGTAGCTACCATTGTTAATTACAGGAAAAAATATTTGCCTGCCTGGTTTCTTCCAGCCTTGCAAATTAGAGAAATAGAATAAGCTGTATATTTTTCTTCTGCTTGTTTTCCCTTTCTCACTTTTTGTTATTGTTTTTGTTTTACATGAACTACACTTTTCTTAAAAGCTGCCTATAACTTTGTTTTGATTGGTGCTTTGGGAGAATAAGTGTAATGTTTAGGACAATGAGAAAGGATGGATCCTTTGTTTATGAGACAAAAAAAAGGTTCATGTAACTTCAGTTGTTTCTTCTCACTAAGCAGGTACAGGTGGAGTGCCTTCTCTCACCCAAGCGTCTTGTGCTGTATGGGCAAAGGATGCCATAAGAGCCAGTTGTGAGGGTGGGTATTTTCCACTAAGACTAAAGAGAGCGGTGGTCTGTCATCAGGTTTGGGCGCCTGTTGTTAAATTCTTGAGTGGCACCAGAGGTTTTCTTCAGTTCCTCCGATCAGGCTTGGGTGCAGGTTCTGTGCCCTTGAAATTGTCTATAATGGTCTGGAAAAAGAGGAAGCTGAGGGAAAAAAACATCTAATACAATGAACTCTGTCCATTCTCATCTTTTAGCAGCCAGGCTTTGGTTTAACTCTGCTCATAAGAATTTTTACTCAGAAACAAAAGAATGTTGTTGTCTGCCCTCACTCTGACCTTTACATCATGGCAGAAAACATTTCCCAGCTCCTGAAGAGACTTAGAGCTGTATTAGTTTCTCCTGAAAGACAATAAGCAGTTGCCAGCAGACACTGTAATTTCCAGAGCAGTGTATCAATTCTTCCATCTGCTTCACCCAGGTCCACACTAGACTCAAGGCAGTCTTCAGTAACAACAAAATATGAATTCCAGCAAAACTAAAGGTTATGTTTTTGATTAGAAGGATGAAAACAAAGAGAACATCATAAAAGGACATGAAGAGGATAAGAGGACTTGGTACATACATGTAAATAAACAGATATTACATTGAACAACTTTTAAACATCCTCAGGCATATTTTGGCCACTAAAACAAAGTAATTCAGCTAACTATATTAAGTACTGAACACGACTTCTTGTTTTTGTTTCATACCCAGAAGCTTTATATCCTTTTAATACTGTAATGTTCTGTTTGTACTCTTCAATAGTCCTTAATTTACCTTATAATTAAAGGTGACTAAGTCTGCTGTAGCTTTAGCAGACTCTTTGGAGACCATAGGAATGAAACAGGTTTAAGTTTATCAGGGAACATCTCTTTAAAATATGTTTAGAGATTACATATGCGCTGTGGGTACACAAAAATATCCACATCTATGTTATGGATGTCAGTTCTATCAGTCACGTTTCTCTACTTGTAAGGAAGTCAGGTGAATCAAAATTTTGACTTAACTGTCCTCTCAGACAGCAAAATCTGCTATACAAAGCTCTTCTTGATAAAGAAAACATTCAGGACATACAGAGAACACTGAAATTATACTTTAAAATATACAGGTTTCTCATTTTTTAAGTACTGTGGGTAAGCCATAGGAAAATTCATTATAACTAGATCTGGAATTCATCATACAAACTTGCCCATTTCTTGTCACTACATAAGATTTTAAATTAAATATGAACTTGTTGCTGACTTTTCTTTGTTCAGAGATGGTATCTTGTCCTTTACAGAAGACCTCCTGATATATGATGGGTATCTTCTCAGAACTTGGCAGTATTTCATCCATTTCCAAATATGCCAGAGGGCTGCAATTAAACTAGCTGAGGTCTCCACAGTACGTAATATTAACTATTTTGGTTAGCAGATGACTGGACTCCTCAGTTTTGCTAAAACAAAGATACATAACATCTATTCAAAGTGATACACGTTTGGGGGCATGCCAGATACCCAGCTCAGATTATAAAGTCAATGATTAGAGGCACTCCTTCACAGCAGGTACAGTTCAGTCCTAGACACATCATTTGCAGATTATTTTTTTTATCCTTACATTTTAAATATTCTCTTCCCCTTCCACTTTGACTAGCTTAGTTCTTGGAGTTTCCCTGTGTCTTCATCTGTGCCTGAAAGGGAGTAGGGGAGAAGTAGGGGATATTGCTCCCTCACACATAACTTGGCCATTTAAAAATGTACCATTCATAAGTGGCTACTGGGAATATGCAGTAATTAGCACATTTGTTTCTGGAAGTTTCTGACCTTTTCCAAATAGCCTCTACCCTATGCACATATTCAGACCCAAGTCAGAAATCAGTGGACTTTCTTGAGGCTTTCTTTCTTTCCTTAAACCTTGTAAACTAGGTGATGAAGTTCCTCAGATAAACTTTTCCCTTTCTTACTGTTTATATACACGATTTTATTCCACCCCTCTTTATAGCAACGATGCTCGATGCCACAACATAAAACATCTGCATGCATGACAAAGTTGTAATATCTGCCAGAAGCCAAGCTTATTTAACAACTGGGAAATGCGTGAGTCAGCAGGGTAGTTACGACTGAACAGAAGAAAACCAGAGTAGCTTAATCTGCACTTATTTGATGTCCCTGCACATCAAATGCAATTCAAGAAGTACAATTAGAAACCAGTGTGTAATAAATACTTTGTCTTAAGCTGCAAGTCAGAAGAGAATTTGTACAAGTTTGAAGGCCAATGGATCTGCAAACATTTTCAAACCTGGTGAATCATGGTTCCAGCACCTCCCTTGACAGATTGTGCAGAACTGGGTACCTCCTAAAGGTTCTGCTCTATTAATAAAGGCCAGTGGTGTCAAAGGCTTATACAAAATCGAGAATAATTAAAGGCCACTGTGGGCCTCCCTCTTTCCAATGCTTTTGAAATGAAGTCTCTCTCTTTTCAAAGTACAGCAAGGAATATTGCAGATCCACATGTGACCTTCAAACAAAATAGCAAAGTCTTACAGTAAAGGTATACTAAAATGCATTTCCTTCTATATCTGAATTCCCCTTAATGTCATATTTAAATGGTGCTGGTGAAGGATGCAAAATCCAGTCCAAGGAAGAGTGTCATAGTAAATACAATGAACATCCGACCTTCAGGTTCCTCTTACACTTGAGCAGGAATGGAACTTCTGTTTTCTTCTGATGAGTTGTGTGTGAAACCCTTCTCTGTGTAACCAGGAAGGCAGGAACAGAACATTTTTCCTTCTGTCTCTCACTTTAAAAAATATTTTTTTTTCTTTCATTTTGGCAGCAGTACCAACAACTCCTGATAATTTTGGAGCAGATCCAGGTTTCTTTAATACCTAAGGATTGATATACTTTTTACTAGTAAACTTAAGACATACAGTAAGTTCGTGGCACATTAGCCTGCTTGATCATTTCAATGGAAGTTTAATAAGAACTGGTAACAAATCCAGTGCCTTACATGTATTTAAATCAAATATTTCAAGAAAAAAATGTATTTTAAGTGAATTAGGACCCATTTTAAAGCCTCTACCTCTTCTTCAGTGTAAGGTAGGCAAAATGCCCTCCAATTATTTACAAGTTTGGATACTTCCCAGATTTGCTGAACTCACAGGTTTGGCTCACCTCTAGTTACTACAGCAAGGTAGTGTAAATTACACTAAGATATAGCAATTTAAAAGACTGTTAAAAATGGCCAAAATATTCTGTATTTCCCATTAAACTGAAGAGTTAAGCTTCATCTCATGAAAATATTGCTTACTTGCCTCTCATAATTACAGCTGAGGTTTTTACAATAAAGAGGTAATAGCTTCCTCTAAGCAAGTATCATTTCCTTTTGTAGATTGCTGTCAGACAGTAAGACAGACCTAATGCACGACATCCAAAAGGGCAAATAAGAATATTGGTTATGACTTATGTTTCTTGCACTAGTTTGAAGAAATGAAGTGTCAGACTCAGCAGTACCCCAAGAAAGACCATAAGATTTCACCTTCACATCCTTTTTTGCGACCTTCTGAGATAGATAGCTTGTTTCAAGCTGCCCACCAGTCTGACCTAACTCAGCATACAGAAGTCCCAGGCTGGTAAGAATACAGAGGCAACTATTATTTTACAGTGGCAATCCTTCTAAAATCTGCTTCTAAATGACAAAAGGGAATGAAGATAGAATGCTTTTCACAGTATATGTCACTCCTAACCCAGAGTAGGCAAAATGTTCATTTCATTATACTTTTGAATAAGGAATTTGCAGTCTGTTTCAAGATTTCGTGCCGTGGATAGAAAGAGACCCTTGCATGGCATTATAGAATTTCTCACTACAGAGGTTTCATATCTCCCTCTGAAACATCTGTTGTTGGCCACTATAGGATATCAGTCTAGATTGATGATTGGTCTAATCCCATGTGACACTTCCTCTCTTTGAATTATACTGATAGGTTTGCTCAATTGCAGCTTTTTACCATGAGAGGAAATTTAGAGCATATTGGCTGTGGAACCCCAAGGTGAACATGTTTGATGCACTTTGGGATACTGGATTGGAAGAGGACATTTCAGTCCACATGACCTAGCTCTTCCTTTAGGTCATTTCTCTGGAAAACCCAGGAATTACTGAACTCTTGTCAGCCTCACCTCCATTCCTGGAAAGGTGATGGAACAGCTCATTCTAGCTCTTATCTCAAAACAGGTGGAAGAAAAGATTATCAGGAGTAGTCAGCATGGATTCAAGGGGAAATCATGCCTGACCAACCTGATAGCCTTATGATGGCATGACTGGCTGGGTAGACGAGGGGAGAGCAGCGGATGTTGCCTACCTCAACTTTAGCAAAGCTTTGACACTGTCTCCCATCACATCCTCATAGGTAAGCTTAGGAAGTGTGAGCTAGATGACAGTGAGGTGGATCAACAACTGGCTGAAGGACAGAGCTCAGAGAGTTGTGATCAGTGGCGCTGAGTCCAGCTGGAGGCCTGTAACCAGTGGTGTTCCTCAGGGGTCAGTACTGGGTCCAGTCTTATTCAATATGGTTTAGGGGTGTACTTGGCAGAGTAGGGTCGATGGTTGGACTTGATGAGCTCAAAGGTCTTTTCCAACCTGAATGATTCTATGATTCTATATATTCATCAATAACCTGGATGAAGGGACAGAGCACACCCTCAGCAAGTTTGGTGATGATACTAAACTGGGAGGAGTGGCTGACACATCAGAAGGCTGCGCTGCCATTCAGCGAGACCTGGACAGGCTGGAGAGCTGGGCAGAGAGGAACAAAATGAGGTTCAATAAGGGCAAGTGTAGGGTCCTGCACTTGGGGAGGAATAACCCTGTGCACCAGTACAGGCTGGGGGGTCGACCTGCTGGAGAGCAGCTCTGTGCAGAAGGACCTAAGTGTTCTGGTGGACAGCAAGTTGACCATGAGCCAGTAATGTGCCTTTGTGGCCAATGGTATCCTGGGAGTGCATTAAGAAAGAGTGTGGCCAGCAGGTCCAGGGAGGTTATCCTCCCCCTCTACTCCGCCCCGGTGAGGCCACGTCTGGAGTACTGTGTCCAGTTCTGGGCCCCCCAGTTCCAGAGGGACAGGGAACTACTGGAGAGAGTCTAGTGGAAGGCTACGAAGATGATAAGGGAGCTGGAGCATCTCTCCTATGAGGAAAGGCTGAGAGACCTGGGTCTGTTCAGCCTGGAGAAGTGAAGACGGAGACGGGACCTTATTAACACTTATAAATATCTGAAGGGTGGGTGTCAAGCGGGTGGGTCCAGGCTCTTTTCACTGGTGCCCAGTGACAGGACAAGGGGCAGTGGGCACAAACTGGAGCACAGGAAGTTCCGCCTCAACATGAGGAAAAACTTTACTTTGGGGGTGGCAGAACACTGGAACAGGCTGCCCAGGGAGGTGGTGGAGTCTCCTTCCCTGGAGATATTCAAAACCCGCCTGGGTGCAGTCCTGTGCAACCTGCTCTGGGTGAACCTGCTTTGGCAGGGGGGTTGGACTAGGTGATCTCCAGAGGTCCCTTCCAACCCTGACCACTCTGTGATTCTGTGATTCTTTGGCATCTATAAGTCTTTCATG
This sequence comes from Leptosomus discolor, assembly GCF_034619465.1. NCBI lineage: Eukaryota > Metazoa > Chordata > Aves > Leptosomiformes > Leptosomidae > Leptosomus > Leptosomus discolor. The sequence continues at coordinate 12,980,293 of NC_141403.1, forward strand.
CAGACTGGTCCTTTCCATTTCAATGCTTCAAAAAATGATTGTCTTTCACGCTTCTACTCTCTCCAGCTTTGGAAAGATAGCCTTAGCATCAGTTCATCTCTCTCAGGAGCTTCAGGGACATCACTCAGAAAGAAGGTCACATCCAGACCTCTCTTCTGAGAGAGTGGATACACTGAGGCACACATAGAAGTAAAGTTACAAGTCCTTTCAAATTACAGCACATTAGTCTGGGCACCCTGAGGAAAGTATGCCCAACCTTAGGCAGTTAACTTGACTTCCTAGACTTTCAGCGTACTTAGATACCTTCAGAAGTAATGATTAGACCTGATGCCCCCAGAGGAGCCCCTTCCTTCCCACCACTCAGGCAGGCAGATTGACAGCTCTCAGCTAAGTTGCTTCCAAGTTGCTCTAAGGCCATCCTACTTGAACAGCCTCATGACTGTTAAAATGCTAACTTGAGATTAGAAAAGGGGAGCAAACTGAAGCATTAGGAATGGTTGACCCCCTGAATAAAGTAAAAGCTTTTGCACCACTTAGCTCCAGGGTACGGTTTCTTTCCCACTATTTTTCCACTGTTTTTCCCTTTCCTTATTATGAATGCTTCTTCCTAGTCCCTTTTACATTGCAACGGCAACTCATACCATTTTGTGTATATTTTGAATATTTTAATTTCATTTTATTCCTCTTGAGAATTGTTCTTTCTTAATGTATATGTACAGTTATAAAAAGCACACCATCAATAGCTGGAAATAAACAACTATACATCCATGCTCTTAAACAATCTCCAATTTATAATATATAAAGTACTCCTTTTGCTAGTGTTTCTACTTCAGAAGGTTCATCGTTCCCTGGTTTTCAATATGCAATCGGAAAGGCATGTTTAAAAGATGTCGTGACTAAGGCTTACATCAGTGTTATAATGCCAGCTTCCACTATCTTTCGTGTAATTTCCTGACAGCCAAACAGTGCAAATTGCGTTATGATTCTTGATTTCTGATTCTGAATTATCTCCTCCAAGCGCAGTATTCAGTTTAACGTGCAGCACCCCTAAAAGCACAGTGAATAATGGGAATGTTCTGTGCATTGTCATTCCACAAATGATTACTTCTTTGATCTCAGTATAGCTATGCCAACCTGTTTAAACCTGTTGTCAATATGAATAAACAAGCTCAAAGTGTTTGTCTTAGAGTGGCAGCACAAAGCAGCCTGCAATCAAGCCGACATCTTTAGAAGACAAAGCAGTAAACAATAAAAGGTTAATTTACAAGCTTTGGTAATATGATAAAGTGCTGTTCTGGTAAAAACATGCAATTAAATTAAAATCTGTCTTTTCATTACACAAAAAGCCTATTCAGTGTAGATTTGCTGCATCCCTAAACTATAAGACATTCTGGCTATTAGTTGACCATTTTCCTCAGATATATTTTTCATATAAAATTTAAATCTAATTGCAGAAATGCTTCTTTTTAAATGGCAAGAAATAGCAGAGATCAGCTAATCTTTCATTTGTTCTAAAGCTTACAAGTCAGTAAGGATGTCCTTCCAGCCCACAGTAAATTCATGTCTTGCATCTTGGAAAACTGAAAGCATCATCCTTGTGAATATTTTTATAATTAATTAAGATCTTGATATCTGCCAAAAGAAAAAGAAAAGCCACCAGGGCTAGCAGCAGAAACTGTGGGACCAACTAAGATGTATCAAGATGGTTTTTCATGTCCCATGATGGGATCTATATTTTTCAGGCTAACTGTGCAAAACTGCTTCTAATACATCTTGAAATAAATGATTGCCAGAGTGCTGAATCTAAGCCTTGCTCCAGTGGTCTGAGTATGTGGATGGATGAGCGCACGTAAAGAGCTCTTTCAGAGCACTTCACTCTGCACCTGCCTCTCTGCTGAGAACTGGCAAATGGCCTTGTGTTTAATCCTAATAGGCATTTACTCCTAATAGGGAGTCATTGGTATATTTTATGGTGCCATTAAGTGGTGTTTTGAACTAATCCAACTGACTAAACCAGTCTCATTGCAGTTGTTTTTGAGCCCATAACTTGTTAGTTTCTGGTCTGGGTTAAAAGCCAGTGACTTCCTCAACCATTCTGGCTCAGTCACAGCTTTGGCCATAATCTACTGCTGGTGACTCTGCCTTCCCTTCTGGCATCTATATGCCCTTATTCTACTCTTTGTTGAGATTCTTCCTTCTAAATTTATGGGCTAAGGATAGTTATACTTTCCTGATCTTAAACACCAAATGATTTTGCTTTTAAAAAATTAATTATTATTTTCTCTGAAAGCCCTCCAGATTTTAAGCCAGTTTCTGAATTGCGTACATGAGAAGTGTTCGCAGCAATGGCAAATAATAAAGCAGCACTGATCCCTCTAACAGCCTAACTTGTGAACTCATCAGAGATAATTTTATTTTGAGCAATATCTGGTTTCCATAAACTAATGTTAATTGAAGAAAACTGTCTTCTCTTTATCAGCTTCTGTAAATCAAGATCCACTTAAACTATTTGATGACTTTACACAGAATCAATGTGAGAATTATGTAGCTAATGGAGTCATCACATTTGTATCCTTTTTAAATTAAAACACTATATTAGCTTTCTCCTTTTTTCTTTTTTTTCATTGTCTTTCAATCATCTGGAATTTCCTAATTGTTTTAAGTTGTATTAGAAACCAACAATGAGAAACAAGGAAGCTTCTCACCCTTTTCATGTTTCAGTCTTTGGGATAGGAGATCGGCCAGATCTGTTGCTTTAAAAATAGCTAGCTATAGGAGCTGTAGCTTCTGATTTACTGTTAGTGAGAAAAGTATTTCATCAGAAGCCTGTGAAATTACTGCATTTATTTCATTTTTTTCAAATATGGAGCAGAAATATTTATTCAATAGAAAAGGGAAAGATGTATTATTTGTGATACATTATTTCAATCTAGTAAGGGAAAAGTAATATTATTAGGATTTCTTTTGTTGTTAGTGTAGTTAAAAATCTCCTTCTTATGGTAGGTTGTAAGCTTTTCCTCATGTCTTTTTGCTTCTTTATCAACTTTCTACCATTCTTAGTTTCCAATATATATTCACTATTAATAGTGGCCCTATTTTGCCATTTGTTATGCACCATAATTATCTGAATATAAGGTGATTCTAATCAAACAGCAAACCAGATTCACAGCTGATTTCAGGAGAATAATATATGGATCCTGGATATCTGATAACCCCCAGTATCTCAACACACCTACCATATGTCCTCACATCTGCAGTGATGGCCTCCTTCCCTCCCTCCATCCTCCGTCTCCAACCTTTTCCCTGTCAGTGTTCCTTCTGTACTGCTCTGCACACGTTTTATAAAACACCGGGGCTCTTACCCCATACAAGAAAGGCCTCGACTGTAAGGCAGGAGGCTGCAGCAATTTATTCTTTTTCTATGCTAGCATTTGTTTCTCCACTTACTCTTTCAGCACTTCCAATCCCCATGTAGTAGGGGCAGAGTTTTGCTCCACTGTCTTGTCTAAGCTGGAGACTCAGCCCCAGAACTACTGCCCTTCTTCCCCGCAATTCCCTTTGGTTTTTGCCCTAACTTTCCCATGTCAGGGTAAACTGTGCCTGTAACTGAGACATATTAGGGCTCTGCTGCAGTCTCCACACCACAAAGAGCCAGACTGGTGGGTCAATGCTGAGAAAGATTGCCTTTTTCTTTCTGACTGCTTTCTCGATACAGCAGATTTGGGACGATCTGGTTAGATAGTTTTAAACAATTCTAATTTATCATTCACATTTCTACTGATAACTAATTTGGATCAGAGTTCTTCACAGATTTGTGACATTGTACTAATCGAAGCTTTCAGCTTACATATGGATTTGTGTAAAGGGTTTAATTGTTCATGCATAATAAAGCATAAGAAGCCATGGTTGCTGATACCCATAGAAACATTTAGTTTCCTTATCAGTAATTTCTTTGTCCAGATGAGATTTATGATTATATGCAACACTTTTTAATGTATTAAATAGCTTCTTTAGTAATGTAAATAATGATCAGAAGGCTCTGTAGGGTAAGAATGCAACCATCTGCCACTCAGGCTACCTTATTTGATGATAATGTGTAATGCAAACATAACAGGTACTTAAGGAACTAATGATCCTGTTCTCATGTAGGACACCATAGTTTGTAGCCATCACTGACTACTATCCTATCTTGATTAATTTTTACAAACATTCATTCAAGAATCATTCCATGCAAACTAATAACTGAGCCAGAAATAGTTGTACTTCAAGGCATGTCAATTCTCTTCACCTTCTACCCATCCACTGTTTCCTACTAATGTACACCCGTTCCGTTGGACATCTAACCATGTCCATCGTTCTACTAGCTGCCACTAAAGGCAAAAATGTCTTCAAACTGATGTTTTTCTTCTTTAGACTGTAATTAGTATCAGAAAGATTTACTGAGTTGAATTTCCCTACTATCTGTTTTCACAAAACTGTTGAAATAATTTTAAAAGCACGGTTTAAAAAAAGTGAACAATTTAGTAAGTCACCTCAGAGAAGATAATTGTTTACAAAACTCTTCCTAGTAAAAAATAAAGGTTGAGTTCCCTAAAAATATCAATTATAGAAAAATTTGTGCAAATTTTCACCTCTTCAGAAAAAGAAGACATTTTGATATAATGGCAAATAATTACTGAATAATTCATGGAAGTCAAAAATGCCACAAAATATGAGCGTTATTCACAGACCAAAGATGTCATGTATTTCACTGTTTCACTCTGGTTCTTCTCTTACAAAAAGTAAATTTTATCCTTTAAATAATTATAAATACTTTAAATAATTGTCAAATACTTGGAAATGGGGGGATTCTCGAATTCAGTAAAGTTTAGTTATTAGGAAGTAACATAGATCTGGAAAAGGTAAGACTGTAATTCCGGCAATAATGTTTTGCATATATTATTTCAATCAATTATTTAACTTATCATTATTATATTCAGCAATTATTTATTTTTGCATAAAATATTTAAATTTTGAAAATGATTATTTTTAAAGATAACACAAAAAATTGATTTTTTTTTCATATAAATCCACAGATTACCTTTTCATTCCAGGCTGTGATAATAACTGCATTTTTTCATATCATGCTGCAAAATCACTAGAAATGTTCTTGTGAGTAGGATGGTTTTCTCAGAAAGAGTGGGGAATTTAAGAATGTATATCATATGACCCAAATTTACTAAAGGATTCTTACAGAACTAAACACTTACTTGCATATTTCTATGGTATTCAGAGGGGTTAGTCATGCTTAAAGTCAGTGCTTCAGTGCTTTGCTGAATTAAGCTCCAGATATAGTAAAATGACACTTTATGTTCAGCCTTGAACACAGAGTAGAACATAATATCACTTAGAGAAGTGCTTTGGGAAGAAAAAAAAAAGGGAAAAAAAAAAAAAAACCAGAGAAGGGAGCCATCTGCTAAGTACTTCAAAAAGTTAGTCTAACTGAGAAGTTAGGCTGTCCCTGCCCCAGAAACCATGTAATATAAATAAGCAAAACAGAAGACTGTTGAAAAAGACTCACTGACGCAAGCTGAAAGAACAGACATCGTTGGCAAGCACTACGTCAGTACTATATTTTGTTTTAACAAGCTTCTTTTTCTTTTTGTGTTATGGTGGACGTCGTTTATCAGAATAGCAAAGGGAGGAGGAGGAAGGAGTAAGAGGTACAGAGCAACAAGAAAAAAGGAGGAAGAAGGCAGGAAGTACGAAAGAAGGGACAGTATTTGGCTGATGTTCAGAGAAAGCCAGTAATCAGGCCAGGAAAGTGAGCATACAGCAAAAGAACTGTGGAAATATGTTAGTTGTTCCTAATTCTTCCATTTCCAGTTCATCTGCCTGACAGTTTTTTTTTCTCTTCTATCCCTCAAGGTTGCAAGACTCAGGAAATAAAACAGAAATGCATAAAAGCACATCTAGAAAACAGCTAGCTCTTGTGCAGTTCTGCAACTAGGGGTGCTTGACTTTTCTGCTTCCTGGGTCTTGTCCAGGATACACCTAGGGCTGGTTCTTTCTTGATGCTTTTTCTTCCTCATAACCACAGCTTACCAGTGCAAGCATAATTTTGAGAATGTAACCTTTCTGGGATGACTGCTAGAATTTCCCCCCCCGAAGAGGAAAATACTTAACTGGAAGTGTCTAATTTAAACCCAAATCCATCAATTTTTATTTTAAGAACATTTATTATGGGGAGAAACAATCTTCAATGAAATATTGCAACAAAAACTAGTGCCAAACTTTTTGGTTTTATTCCACTGTTTCTAAAGTAGACACTGCTAAATACCACGGATCAAGTGAAGAGCCTGAAAAGAGCAAATACTGATTTATTCCTTCATATTTGTGTAAAGTCAAGGGAAGGAATTTACTCTAATATAATTGGATTCAAACATTATTTAAACTTAGGTTCTGGATCTAGTATGTATGCTTCTGGCACAGCTATAGGTTTTCTAAGAAAGATGTTGTTGCATGGTTTTTTCACTTGAGTGCTGAATTGGTGATTACCAAGTGGACTCAGTTTCCTTCAGATAAAAATCTGGAATCTTCTTGATCTGGTATTGTTCCTTTACAAGGGCTGTAGGCAAAGTGTGGTTTTCTTGAATACAGTAGAAAGCAAGAAAAATGGTCATTTTCCTAATCAGCAGTCTCTTGTATGACTCTACGATAAATTCAGTCCTTGGGAAACTGTCTGTCTCCCTTGAAAATCACTTTCATAACTCTGTCTCATGCCTTTCCCACACTAACTCACATATTTCAATACAACATGCTTTTAATGGTTTGATTTTATCTCAATTACACCTGCACAGGCCTGACCATTTGTTTTAATGCTCCAGTGGCAATCCTTTAACACCTACAGATCATTACATAAAGCTACCTAATCAGTTCTGCCTTCAGTCCCACAAAGAGTAAGCGAGTGGCACACCTACTCGCATTAACAAGGTCTGTGATTCTTTCAGGACAAATGACTCCCCTCTGTAGCGGTGTGGTAATCCTGTTGTGATAGACACCATGCCACACAAGCATGCCCAAAAACCATTCAATTCTAGCAGAAACACAACTCTTCTTCCCTCTAGTAATCTGTGTTCACTCCTCTTACAAATACTTTTGAACTCTAAATCAGCCTCTATATTTATCAGTCTTTTATAATTTTCTGATAGTTGAGCAGTGTTCAAGTTCTCTATATCTTTTTTATCCTTTTCTTTCCTCTTGTTCTAAAAAGGGAAAAAACAACAAAATGTGTTGTGGCTCTGAAAACAAGCACAGGTGGAACTGAAGAGGACTGTTTGCTTCTTACCTGCCAACACAGAATTCCTAATTGGACATCTTGCTGAGACAAAAGACCATTTGGGAAAAAAACAATAACAGTGCACTTCAGTTTTCCATGAGTGTAAATTTTATAATAATGCCCTAGGATTAAGGTTCTCTCACAGTTTCCACTATAAACCCATATGAAGAGAAAGGTATTTCAAACCGTGTGGTGCTTAGGGACATGGTTTAGTGGTGACCTTGGCAGTGTTACATTAACAGTTGGACTCGATGATCTCTTCCAACCTAAATTATTCTGTGATTCTATGAGCTAAGAAGAGAAGTTAAAACCATAAAAACAACACCACCATAGAGATCATTTCCTGTATTTTTGAGGAATTTTTCCCAGTTCAGTGACAACAGATAAAAATGAATGTAGCTGAGAAATGTGAATATTAACTAAATATTTTCTATTTTCATGAGTATTAGGATAAAGCAGAGTTTAAAAATGTTGCAGTGAATACAGTATACCAGCAAAACATAAAACCATGTATCACATGTGTTGCAATACAGTGGGAAGAGAGAAGGTATTTTTTGAATGTTTAAACAAATGCACTTTGCAAAGCACTAAAGGCAGTGATAGATTCTGTGAGAATGTTCTAGCAGACAGTAAACTGGACAAAGGCACACGTTATGCTTTCCTACCTCTTTTCTGAATCTTTCAATCTAAGCTTATTCTAGTTAAAACAGAAGTCTGCATCTGAGATCTGTTTTACAGGCACGACACTAAATTAAAAATGTTTTAGAAAAAGAAAGTACGAGTAATGTCCAAATGCGTTTTCCCAGAAATTGTCAAAGTTGTATTCACTCCATTCTCACATTATGATGCCTTATTTTCAGGTAGTCCTTTTTTCCTTCCAAGTCATTTAGTCTAAGTTGGCTTAATTTTCTCAAAGATTTCCCAACTGGCAATGTTCTCCTAAGCTAGGAATTAACTCTTCAAAACTCAGTGTAATGCTTTCTTCCGGACGCATTCCTGGGGGCAGAGGAGGGTTTTGGTGTTTGTTTCATCCAAGCACCACCAAAAGGTGGGGAAAACTCATTCCAGCATTCTGGTTCTCGTTTGTGTTTTACTGGTATTACTGGGAACAACCTGAGCCAATTTTGAACACCCTTTTGTTTAAGAATTGTTCATATCCAGAGAGCTGCTTGCAGTCCCTGGCGTTTCCTGTGGGAACAAGATCCCAAGCGTTGGGATCTCAACACTGATAGTTTCTCAAATGATACCAGGTCCTGAATATAACATAAAACCAGCTGAACTGGAAAAGGCTAATGACTCCGTGTTTGAGCATCAGATCTTCATCTTACTGATGACGACTTGCTGTCTGTGTTTGGGGACCAGAGGGTTAGCCTGGAGAGTTTCAGAGCTGCCAGCACAGTTGGACGGTGTGTGGGTGTTGCAATAATCGAGCTCTTCTCACTCACACACCAACGAAGTGTTGTTCATCTGGAGTGACAGTCAGGCATTGGCCCCTGCTATCTCTGTTTCTGCCTGCTAAAACGTCGCTCCTCAACAAGGCTGCAAATGGTGAACAAGGCTTCCTGCTCCTCATCCTGCAGAGCACTCCCTGGGCTGGGCAGGGCAGGGCAGGGCAGGGGGGAAAGGCTCCCTCCCTGTCTTCATTTAGAAATATTTTCTTCAGTCACAGCGTGAGGAAGACAGGGCTGGACAAACTGTAGAGCAACTACTGGAGAAACAAAATTAATGGGAGAGCGATAGATAGGAGATATCACGGTGGGGCTACTGGAGGGGAAAGAAAACTAACTGGAAACACTGATGTCAATATTTTATTGGTCTATAGTGACTAAATTTTTAACGAAAGCACTGCAGTTTTGGTGAATCCCTCTAGCAAATGTTCTTATCATTTCGTGAAATATTCTGATCTTTTCACTGTTCTTTTCCAACAAATGTTTTGAAAGTTCAAAGGAAACACATGTTATTCTACAGTTTGGGGAGGAGGGGCAGAACAGAAGTTCGCTGTTTCAGCTGGCGGTGTCAGGTGGCATACCAGGGGTCGCAGGCAGAGGAGGGTTAGAATCTTATTCTAAAGTAATTCTGCCCATGCACCCTCATCTACAGCAATTGGGCCTCTTTGCATGAATCGTTGTGTCTGTGGACATGGTTCTGAGCAGTTTCGGTTTCCAGCTACAATATCCCAAGAGGAGCTCAGAGGGGAAAATGTTATCCCTTAGAGGACACTAATGTGCTTATCAGGAGGAAATCTCTACTCTCATGCACACTGCAACACAGGGGAAACCGAGTACTTTCCTGTTTCCCACCTGCCCCAGTGACCATGCAGCCTGTGGGGCTGCTCAGAGCCTGCTAAGCCTTCCTGCTCAGAAGAGCAAGCCTTGTGGGTGGTGTGAGAGGGCCCCAAATAATCTTACTCTCATATGGTTTGTAATCAAGTTCCCAGAGCCAGGGTGCCACCTAGATTAAAAGGAGCAGAAAGAGAATTTTCTTCAAAAAATATTCTGTCCCTTATTCCATATGTATATAAATTATGATAATTATGTGGCTCTCCAGCTGAACATGAAGCTAAAGAAATAGTAATGAATAAAGATTTCTAGATTATACTCATTTAGCCTTTTGTCCATAATAAAGCTCTGGCTAGCAGGTCAATTTAAAGTAGGTCTCTGAGGACACTGAAATAAATGCTTTCATTACACCATAAAAGTCTCAGCAAAAGGCAGGGAAATAAAGTAAATCTACTGTAGATGTTAGTGCCATTAAAACATTATCCAAGGAAATTAGACACATTACTGAGGAAAAGCATGAGACCAGGAGAAAAACCCCCACAAAATTAACATTTTAACCACTGTAACCAAGTTTATTGCCTCTTATTTCCTGATTTTAGAAAAATTGTCAGCAGCCACAAAACACCTGGAGTTTAGATTAGTATGTGTTAAGTTGTGTTTAGGTACTTGTAAAACAGTGCTACATTGCTACTGGTCTTTAAAAAGCCTCTTGCCTAAGAAGCTCCCCAGAGTTACTTACTATGTGTGAAAATAAACCTTTATATTCAAATCTGTGAATGTTTCTATATACTTGAGAAGTACCTTTTTTTCTAAAAAAAGATCTTTCTAAGGGGCATAATTAGAGGAGGACAGAGAGCAGAGAAGCTTCTTTAAATACCATACTGATTTGCAAATTTTGGTTTAAAAATGTTGATTTCTGTCCATTGTGTTGTACAGATTCCTAAGCTACAGATCCCAGTTCAGAGAAACAACTGAGAGGAAGCTGGAAGCAACACGAAATGGCAGTCCTAGCCATCCTCCTGCGCTGAGGCAGGACATGCCTGCAGTGCAGCCAGGCTACCTCTGGCAGTTATTTGTTCAGCCTCCTTTTCTTTGAGAGAGGTTAAATTGCAAGCCTTTTTTGTTAACATGCGATTAAAAACATAATAGCTTCTATTGTGATAGATATAAAATCAGCTCTCATTCATCGTAACTTGAAAGTGTAATTTTGAATCAGAATCCTATCTTAATTAAACATTCATTAAATATATTGATAAATTAAGCATATAACTAAATATACTAATATATTACATTAGCATTTAAAATTATTACAGTTTCTCCCTGCTTCATTTCATACTACCTGTTTTAGTAACATTTAAAAGAATAGCAGCAACTTTCCAGAGTACACCAAAGGCACATTTTTACCAAGGTCCATGTCACGATGCTGTCAAATTCTATTACTTCACTGTAGCACCAAAACACTGTTTCTCTAAAATAAAGTTAGTTTACTTTCTTATAGGAGGCATTTATACACATGGTATTGTTATCAAATTGACTTTGGAGATCACCTAAAAATAATTCCTCTTTGATTGGCCTGTATATAGCACTATATTATAACATTGCTTTCACAACATTACAGTGAAGGTTGTATTAGCCTTACATCATAAAGCCCTGTCTCTCTGGATTTTATGGTCATGATTTTTACTGTGCTCCAAACTGAAATTCGCTACTAGTCAAAGTTATACTGTTTCACATAGTCTGAAAATATCCACAGCATTCATTTTTTCTATTCTGGGTGGAAAAAAATAAAGTGTGTTTAGACATAAATGTATTTAAATAGGTAAATACTTATATTTATATATTTAAATATATATATCATATATTATATATAAAAATGTGTTTAAATTTGTATTATAAATACTTAAATAATTAATTTTAAACTCCCTTTCTACATACATATACACGCAGCCCCCCATATATGAATGCATACATAAATATATATATATATATATATGCTTTTGTTGATATAATTCAGAATATTTTATTCAATTTCTCCTCTCTGCTTGTCTCATTTTGTGTTGCAAATAATACCAAATCAGGATTCTTAGCAAAGGAATAATCTCTAGCCAAGGTCACCTCTAGGGACTTACAGCTGCTCTGGCTTTGTGAAGGAGCAGGGAGAGGAGAAAGAGGGAGAAGAAGGACATTGAGCTGCTGGAGAGGGTGCAGAGGTGGGCTACCAAGCTAGTGAAGGATTTGGAGCATGTCTCTCATGAGAAATGGCTGATGGATCTGGGGCTGTTCAGCCTGGAGAAGAGAAGGCTGAGGGGAGACCTTATCGCTCTCTACAACTACCTGAGAGGAGGTTGTAGCGAGGCGGCGGTTGGTCTGTTCTCCCAAGTAAGAAGCGATAGAACAAGGGGAAATGGCCTTAAGCTGCACCAGGAGAGGTTCAGGCTGGAGATTAGGAAGAATTTCTTTACTGAAAGGGTTGTCAGGCATTGGAACATCCTGCCCAGGGAGGTGGTGGAGTCACCATCCCTGGAGGTGTTTAAGGACAGGTAGATGTTGTGCTTAGGGACAGGGTTTAGTGGTGTTGACAGAGCTGCGACAAAGGTTGGACTCAATGATCTTGAAGGTCTCTTCCAGCTGAAACTGTCCTATGATTCTATGATTCTATAATAAGAGACAGAATATGATAATGCTACTAATGGAAATTGTCTCCTGGAAATTTTCCTGACAAACCCTCACATTACGCTAAAGATTCGAGGAGATGGGCCTGGCTGCTGTCATTGCCCCCCTTTTGCAGAACCCAGCCATGAAGAACGTGACTCAACCACAGCTATGACCACAAGTGTTCAGCTGCATCCCGATACCGTCTTTAACAGAATGCCGAGTACAACCTTAGCTTTGCTAGGAGGTGAGACATTACTCCTCGATCTCTTGTTTTGTTCTTTTTCCAGTGAACAAGATGCAGAAATGAGTTTGCCTGGCAGAATTCAGCTGTCTGAAGATGCAGTATGTAAAGCACAATCAAGTGCTGTATTCAATCCTTTGCCTTGCTTAATGTGATACAAAACCAAGTAGTTAATTTGTTTAAGGTTTACAGTATTGCACATAATTTTCTTTTTTTTTTTTTAATTAATCCACATTTCCCCAATGTTCTTCAACTGAATCCTTTATTGCATATGTTTATGTGTTACACATAGTCTGGCTTGTGAGACTGATTAAGTGCCTTTTCTGATCATGACTTTGCCACGATAGTCCATACTTGAATTTATTTAGACCAAGTTAGCTTCATAACAAACTGAATACGGTTTTGTTTATCAAAAAACAGGTTATGTGTAATCCTTCAGCCTTTCCCCAATGGGGTGTCCTTTAATTGGAGCAGCTGTAGAATATAGTCTTATTTTTTTAAGCTTCTAGGACAGGGAGAGCATATGGAAAATTTTCACACTTACATTAGTTGTAACAGTCTTTTAATTTGTTCACTTCCATATCCTTGACACCCTTTGAATGCATAGCTTCTTAGAATTCACTTTAAGAGATGGAGAGTAATTATTGGAGAGGTTTAAAAGTGCACTACTTCTGAATTGTGCTGAACACATTTTGATCTTGCTTATGCTTGCGGCTAGACTACTCAGCACCGGTTTCACTCACCTGTTTCTGGCTCACAATATCAGCAACTGGTTGTTTTGCCAATAAAGGCACAAGCTTAAGAAACCACAAATTCCGCAACAGGAAAAGCCTTAACACCTCTTGGTACAGAAATCAGTCTCTTAGTGCAGGGCATGCCATAAACAGATAGACTAGAAATGGTACACTTCCTCAGGATGTCATGATATGTACCACAGAGTACACTGTAAAGTTATTAATACTATTTTTCCCAAAATGGGAGATGTACATTATTTGGTTTTATTTGTATGGTGAATATCATGAGCACCAGTGTTGTAGTCTGTTTCTTTCAAAACCAAGCAATAGTGAAGGAAAAATGATCAGCTCCTCAGTTGACAAGAACGTGACAGAACTATTGACTATGCAGTACACCAACTGCTCCAACATTCACTACAAGTAAAGGCAATTAACTGAAACTGCTCTGAACTATTATTTTTTCTTAAACCAAAGCTAAATCTGAGACAGTATTTTGACATGTTTGAATATGAAGCCAAACTGAATCCAAAAGTCTTCACTTGCACTTCAACTGAAACCAGAATTGTACAGAAAACTGCGTTGCTTGTGGTACATATGTTATTTTCTTTGGGTGCTAAATTCTCTTACTGCAAACAAATCCTTCCACTACAGTGTTTCTTACACTGTTTATGTCAGATTTATCTTCATTTTGATGCATACGCACCCTATTAACCTTTTCTCTGGGGCTACAGGTCTGCGTGTAAGACAAATAGAGTTAATAATAATTATTGCCATCTTTGCTCAGTGGTTACCAGGCTTGGTCAAAACAAACTTCATTTGACATTTTTATATTTGTAAACTGCAAAGATTATTATTGCTATTTATTCATGTTCCTAATTAAGAAATTTGAAATTAAGGGCAATGTTCTCCTTTAGATATAATTAAAACGATATTTCACAGAATAGTGCCTGAATTTCCTTATCTCACTCTGTGCCAATTAACTTGGCCCAATTTACTTGCTAAAGTGACTGGGCCAATTTAATTAGCCTGACTTCACTCTCTGATTCTATATCTGAGTATTACAGAGTTGGTTTTTAGCTCCATGGAGTGACCATAATGAATCATTATGTATTTTAGGAGTAATTGCTTTAGTAATGAGAAAGGACAAAACAACAGTCCATATCATCATGTCATTTTTTTAAGAAGACTCTTGTGTGAGGTCTGTTGAATAAAAGAACCCACAGTCTTATTGTATTGTTAGGTCCCACGAGCATCTCTGGTGTGTGTCAGAAACCTTAATAGCAAAGCAAAATGACACAGAGAATCCAAGTGACACAATGACAGGTGTCATAGCTCGTAAAACTAAATCAAGCTTTTTAAGACAATCTATAAAACATTGATAAAGATGCGTAAAAGTTTGGGTAAACAAAATCTCCACTGATTTTTCTTTTAGCATTACAAACTGTTCCAAGAGAGGGGTAAAAACACCCACGAAATTCCCTAAATTACAATGCTTAGCGCTTATTTCATTTGTTTCACCTTCTAAGTGCTTTATAAATATTTAATTCTGCCCAATATACTTGTGACATGAATTACTGTTATTACTGTTGTTATTATTAATAACTTGTTCATGTGATTACTTACTTTTTCCAAAAAGAAAAATTGAGGAAGATAGTTGGTGAGTTTGCAAGAGAGATTTGTACCATTAAATTAGCTTGGCACAGGTAAGGTCAGCCTTATCTGGAGATAAAAAAGATGTCATTTCCAAATCTTCCTTATCGTTGCATGGGGTATGCTAACATCTGCTGGATTCTAACATCACCATACACCAGTGGGTGTAAACCAGAGAAAGACAAGGAAGTGAAAGTATCGTACTACTCAAATCAGAAATATAGGGAGAGGATGATTTTCTCAGCTTGAAGGCCAATGCGCTGCCCAGCCCTGTTACATTCAACTCAAGGCTGATGACAAGGGAAGGCAGTATTTCATATCTCTTCCTCTACCATGCAGTCAAGGAAAAGTGAGGTAAAATTTTGTCTGAAAGGACATATTAATATTGGAGTATTCTGATACCAGAAGTGAATATGCAGTTCAGACTTTCCTGATTCCCAGCTGCTACTCTGCTCAATCACTTGAAATTGCTGAACTCTAATCTCTAGGGAGGAAATTAAATCTACACACTCTTGGATTTCGCAAACCTTTACTTAAGCTAAGGAGTAGCTAATGCCACAAACGGACCTTATGGGGTTCACTGTGGAGTAGTGGTGGTGGTACTAAGCAGTTGTGCATACTTGTGCAGATACAGCCTTTACTTGCTGCGCATGAGAAAAATTATGTTTTCTGAGATGTATATAAATTCAAAGATAAATGGAAAATATTAAAGCAGTGGGGATCCTAGAATGAAATTTATATTAGTGGAAATGAGAGGAGTAGTCTGAGATTAGAGAAGTGGGCAAGTTTCCACAGCCCCATCTTGACGAGATCACAGAGCTGCTTGATGCCAATATAACCCAGGAGTGCATCATCCATTCCAACTCACACTGCTCCTCAGGTAACTGGGGGCAGTAGGATAGTTGGCATCCTCCCAAGTGCTATAGGTCTTCTCAATGATTCAGTAGAGTCTGAACACAAATAAGGATAGTCAGTGGATATTGGCAGTGCAGTAAAAACATCAGCTGTATTTCCTTTAGAGTGAATTCCTTTTAGGCACAAGGCAAAGCCATTTATATATACCTTCCTTTATTTATAGTGTGAATTAAACCTGAGGTGTGGCATTCAATCTTCTGTTCAGCCTTTGGAGAGGCAAAGTAACCTTATGTGGTTTTTTTTTTGTCTTTCAGTCAAATTCATCTTCACAAAACTATTTTCCAACTATTTGCATGACATAACCATACAGGTAGCAGTCAGGAAGCCACAGAGATGTGAACTCAGGTCCCCTCAAGATGCAGTTCAGGAATAACATCAAAATTCCACAGCTAGATTCAGGTTGCCTGCAGTTATAAATGGGAAGAGATAGAAATTATGGTAGAAACTGGTGTGGGCTGACTTCCAAAATGGAGCTGAACATGGACTTGGAAGTTATGAGCTGAAGGCTGTGAAACGGAATTAGAAAAGTATAATTATTCCCTTCTGCATTACTCTGTGCTTTGTGGTTCTTTTAAGAATGAGTCAACACAAGACCATGCCACACACATATAAATAATATAACTAGGGTAAAAGACCCTTTTGTCTCAATGCAAGTAGCAGAACTGCTGTAGGATATCATTCTTCTTGAAAAATGGCCAAAAGTCTGTCTTTCATGAAGAAACAGCAGTTTACCTGAATGTATGAGCCAGCATCACTCAGTGGCATTCTAGGCATACACACCTGGGTGATACAGGACTCGTGGAACCGAAAACTTCTAACAGCTTATTTATATTTCAGTTAACGCAGATTCAAGTAATTTGGCAATTCAGATCAGGAAAAGTTCACTTTCCCCTGGCAGTTTACAACATTTTGTTTTTGAAAGATGAAATAAATGTATACAAAACCAGAACCCACAAGATTTATGAATTACTACATTTATTCTATTAAAATAATGTTATTAAACTTTGTTAAAATAGAAAAATCAGTAACTGACTCATAGCATCATCTTAGCTAGTAAAACACATGTTGGGGCTCCACATGGAGCCCCAAGATGAGCATGTGCATTTTGTGCAACCACAGCAATCACTTACTGCTGGTGTTTTGTACCTTATTTCTCCTAGACTAGTCTACTTGTACAGATTATATATTTTAATATATTTAATATATATTAATTAATAAATATATATTTACTATTTATATTTTAATACATGCTTCAATAATTAGGTGACAAAACCTAAAATATTTTTCATGAGTAGCTGCCACAGTTTGATTATTTTCCACAGTTTTTCAGTTTTGTTACTTATTCAAACATCTGGATTAGGTTTTGCAATTCTTACGTTAAATATTCTATGAAAAAAAAATAGTATATATGTTTATTTCTTCCGTATGACATCTGGTTATTGTAGCCAATAATTTCTGATCATAGATCTAAAGCTTACTAAACCATGTGGAGTTTGATTTGATTAGTTTACAAATGTATTAGAAAAAGAAAATGATAAGAAAAATTTTCCTTAGTTCTGCTCTATTTGCGCGTAAATCAGGCCTTCTCTTGCATTTCTGCAACACCATGAGAAGGAAAATGCTCAACTGAATTAACATGCATCAAGACCCACAAATAACTCACTGGCTGGGGAGCAATTGTGCTTGTGTCTGGGTCACGTAGTCAGGCTACACAGTTAGATGGCTAGCAAACGAAATCTGAGGTTCTGACTATATTCACACACTTAAATCTAAGTATCTCAATCTGATCTGTCTGTGTCAGTGCTTTTGATGATAATAAACTTGGTTCCTTTTTCATTTAGACCTAATTCACATCAAAAAGAAATCTCTTGATGTGAATCAATATAATCCGGATTTACAGTAGTCTTAATAAGTGTGTACTAGGTATTCTATTCATGGGTCATCTATAAATACATATTTCTTTAAATTGCATTATCCTTGATTAGCAGTAATCAAGGAAGGTACTACATTTTATGTTCTTTTTTCAAATACAATATGAAATTATTTTTTTTTTTTGATCACCGGACAGGAAAAATTTAGTTGAAATTACAAAGGAATATCAAAATCAGCTCATAGTGTGTGTGTCTTTCCTCATGTCCAGCTTGTATATGCAAAATATCTACTGGGAAAGCACCATTCAGAACTGTGAACAACAAATTCAAGCAGAGGTATACTTTAACAAGCATATATTTAAAACTGGACTGGCATGTCTATGGTTGACCTAACATTTCCATAGGGAAGACACAAAGCAACAGCTCAGGGAAAGATGTAAAGGAGTTTGAGGAATGCAAAGAAGCAAAATAGATCTTGTCTTTATGAGCAAAGCAATCATTGCAGTGCTTTTCAAACCTAAAGATTAACAAAATTATTTTACAAAGAGCACAGATGTAACTGAGGCCAACAGCAATCAAAATAATCTGTTCAGTCATGCAAAACTAAATAATATTATTTTCCAATGCTAATTTTCTTAATATGAAACTGCCTGAAGATAATTTTTTATTTCTGACAGGAACAAAAGTAAAGAATTGCCTGTACTCCTCAACATACAACCACCTTCAGAGTAAATTAATCCAACAAAATCTTCCATGGTTAGTTCTGCAAACTATCCAGAGCTTCTCATGAGGGTCGGTGCATTCTCAGGTCTCCACAGTTTCAACGAACCTTTTACAGAAATGCTTTTACACGGTTGATCTAAAAATACAGTTACTTTTTGCCTTTGGCTATTTTGCCCTGCATCTTACTTCAGGTGCTCTGTAGTGCTTTGGAACATTACTGTAGAGAACAGTAGTATTTTCAACAAATGTCTCACATAACTAGACCAATGGCAAGGCTGATGGACCAAAGCTAGAACTAACAGCTGAATGCAACTGAAAACTTGTATCTCACATTGAGGATCAGAGCCACTTAAGGGGAAATATTTCATTTACTTTTCTCAAGTCAGGAACAGTAGCAGAACTCCTGTTGTGAGCATATTAAACTGCGTTTTGGCTAAAATACTAATATACCTAATCCATAATCTTTTGGCATTTTCCTCAGGAGATGTTTTGTATAAATTGACAAAGTTTCACTCTCCACCAATCTTCTACCACATTAGCAATCCCTGCCTTCCAAAATCTCCCTTTTTTATACACAAGCACTTCAGTAAATTTATTGGGATTTCACAGGAAGTCTGACTCAGTGAGTAGATTTTGGCATTTGTTAAAGATTTGCCTTTCTCAACCTTTGCATCCTCCAGGAAGTCACGGGGGGGATATATCATATTTAGACTATATTAGAGCACGGGGTATTTGAAAGACTTTTTTTAATTTAGTTTATCCCAAAGGACTAAATCAGTACTCTGAAAGGTTTTCAGCAGAATCAGGATGTTGATGATGATGGTGTTTCAACAGACGGACCAGTTTTGAAGAAGGTTAAAATGCCGTTTTGCCAAAGAGACTTAAAATATCTGCTCTTTTTTTCCTCTTTCCTGAGATTAGGTTGTTGAGAAAGCAGTAGTGGTCCAACACAGATTGTCTGACTTCTTCCCTCTGTATTGGTCTTCAGGTCAGAATTCAGACTGAAGCATGGTGGATAATTTTTAATCACTGGTTTATTTGACTGCTGTGTGTTTATGTGCAGGAATTTCACCCTGCAGATTATGACTTTCCTTGGTAGGCTCCTCTACCTCATCTCTCCAAATCTTCCAGTCCAAGACGGTTGTCACGAAGGATTCCAAGTTATACATTGATTTTTAATCAAGAGCATCATTTGGTGTTTAGGACACATCTCTTACCTACAAGAGAGCAGTATCTGAGTCTAGCCGTGTCATTCAAAGGCAAAGCTCCCATTTGCTTCAGCAGTGCAAAATCAAGCCTTCTGCTCTTCTTCTCCTAGCAACATTACTGGAACAAGGTGTTTTGGACTGGGCTATTCAGTTATTCGTACAGGACTGAGCCCCAAGGCTCAGCCTCATAACGGTTTCATTTGATTTGTAGATATGTTAGACCCCATGACTGGAGTTCACTGGTATCAGAATAATAGTCTCTGTTGGTTTTGTGGGTTTCTTTTCTTTTACTCCCAAGTTTTACTCCCTTTTACTTCATTGCTCCCAAATTTCAGCTAACGCTGAATTTAAATTGAATTTTTATAGAATTTTTAACTCTAAGAGCATGTACCTCCACATTTTCTTACTGTGAAGCTGACTTCTGTCTTGTGTTTTCATTTTTTAAAAGATACATTTTCACATGAATGTGGTCATTCTTTAGCCTGGAGGAGTTGTTTGGGTTTTTTCAAAGCATAAAAACTAAAGAAAAATAGTAACAATAGTGAAATTCATGAAAAAATGTGACAAAAATAAGCGATTTTATTGATTTGGTATTTCAGATTATCAACAGTAATTATAGGATTTCCTTAGCTCCCACTGCATCCATCTAAAATCAGTGGGTAAGCACACAGGTGGTGAAACCCTTCTGTCGTGAGACTAGTTTATCATCACACATATACAGAAGGACATCACGTAAAAATTAGTATACACCTGCTTCCAAGGTGAACATGTCCTTTACATTTACATTTATGGCCACAGCAGTATGTATCTGTTTTAAGACACTGTAGCATCCCAACCAATGATATTCTTATATTCTCAGTGGAGCACTGGGAAATTTCAAGCAGCTGATCAGAATTTGTAACTTCCAAGCAGCGTTCTCCATTTCTAGTGACTTGTTAGTAACGGGAGATGTAAGAAATGTAGTGATGATTTGGAATGAGCATGTGAAGGTTGCTCGACAGCAATTATCTTTGTGGATGCAACCAGAAGTACAACTGTCTCACTTTAACGAGGAGGACTGAGTGGCAACTAATTTCTTTATGCTACCCAGGGAGTCAGACCTGACCTTTTGGAAGGACATTCTAATCTTCTGTCCTATCTGAATGGTAGTCCCTTGTAAATCACTGTGTTTGGAGTCGAGAAGCATATTAAAAGTTAACTCTTATTTCACAAGGGGAAATATCTCTTTTCAGTCCATTAACCTAAACTAGTTTAAGTTATCATGAAAACTTTCAATCCAGGTACACAGGAAAACTGTTCTGTGGAGGTATGCACAGGGATAGGTTCTGCAATATGGGATCCTCATAAACAATTTCTCACTCCGGATATAGTTTCTTGTGTGTCTGTCATTGAGTCTCAATCAAAGTTATTAGCTGAAAAGTACTTCAAATGTAATTATTTCTTTCCACTTATACTTCCATGGAAAATAGATGTATAAAAGATATGTTAAATCAAGATGTATCTGGAATGAAACAGTCTTATAAACTGAGTCTTTTCCCTAGAGACCGATTTAATTACTGTTTTTAATGTCATTAACACAGGTCAGGGTTTGGCATAAAGTCTTCCAGATACGAGGTGTTTTCTGTCATGAACTAATTAACAGAAAGGCTACATCTATGTACTGTAGTAGTGATCAACAGAGAAAGCAATAAGAAATCATTGACACATCCGTGCTGGGTTTTCTGTAAAATTAGCTTAAATAGCTTCATTACACCTACAAAACATACACCAGTTCGCTAATGATCCCAAGCATTATTTTTCAGATTTTAGTTAAGACTTGAATTTATCACTTCTATCTTTGGTCTGCTTGTGCAAGTTATGTAAAAGCATAGCATACACAGTTTATTCTCTACCATATTTCAATGAAAAGTTGCCTAAATACTGAGAGCTTGTCTATCATTTTGCAGAAGTACTTGGTAGATTTCTCACTGCAAGTTCATTCCTAGCTATGAACAAGAATAGAACAAACGAAAAGTGTTTAATGGTTTAATAACTGGATATTTTCTCGCTTTCTGAACTGATACTCATTTCTTGCAAACCTCAGGTTGTGTCTATTTCAAAGACAGTCCAGGACTGTTACAACATTTAGTTACCATGCCAGGCCACAGAAGAATTCACGGTGCTATTTCAAAATGCTACTTAATAACACATTAACTGCCTGCTCCTGTGTTCCCTCTCTAAACAAAGCTCCCATTAACAGCAAGGGGAAATGAGTGCAAAAGGGCAATGGGACTGGGAATGTGATTAATTATTTGATGTGTGCTACGATAATCTTTTTAAAAGTAATTTTACTGTTTGGGGAAGTAATTAATTTAATTACAAGAAAGCACAACTTACTGACATATTCGGAAGTCTACCAATTGGTATATTAAGAGCATGGCTTACTCATTCCAAAGTTTTGTTTATTGTTGCACCATTAACAGATAAATCAGGCATTGTTGCACAGCTTTTCAGAGTCTTTTGACAAATCAACATTAATATTGATATTTGTTTCTCTAGAAATTTGGCATGCATTCATCAAACTGGACCCCCACAGAAAGTCAGCTTTACATGAATGACAGTGGTCTCCCTGCAAAGAACTAAATGCATTGAAGTTACCAGAGAAATTGTTAACTAAATTATTTATTGCATTAGATATTGCAATCCATTAATATTAACAAAAAAAATAGTAATAAAATTGTCAGAGTCTACTTAGTACTTTCTACATGCTGCTCACATCAGATCTCGAAGAATTCTCCTAAAGTGCATTTGGAATTGAACTGAAATATCTAAGCAGTTTGCAGAAATATTCTCATCCTCCTTCATATCTCTGAATCCTTTCCACAAGCCATAACTGAAATATTGCACTTAGATCTACCAGGGCAGCTCAGTTGCTACAGCCAGTGCTGTTAATGGAACAGCCCCTCAGAAGTTCCCATGGAGGACCTTATCTTTCAAAGGAGCATCATATTTGTTATTTTTAGAATCTCTCTAAAATTAAGTAAGTACAAAAATTGCATTTTTGAAAGTATTTTCCATCAGGAATGTTATGTTCAAAGCCTCAGGACGTATTCTGACAGTTATTGGGGCTGAAATATGCATATTTAATTTTGCTGAGGACTGAAATTGCACATTCGAGACAGAGAAAACAACTTTTTGAGCGCTTTGCGTGGAACTGTATTTTCTGTAGAAGTATTTGGTTTGAGCATCAAAAACATGACTTGTCAAGTTATATTCAGTTAACCAATGTTGGGTCACTGAGCTGGAAACAATGTTCTGTGGTGTTTATACTTGACTTTTTCTTCATGATTGCATCAATGAACAATAGTTTTAGTGATGTGGCTTTTATAGCATGGAAAGACCTCCAGTCAGGGAGAACATAAACCAAGTGCAAGGCACTGAATGCTATGACTAGAACAACTACATTAGGGAAGGGTGAAGCTCCATTTCATCATCTGGTGCTACAGGAATCACCATCCTTCTTCAGCAATTATCCCTTCAAGAGAGTGACCGTGTGGTGCTGAACTGTAACCTGACTTCTGTATTTAGAACTGAGTCTATTAAATGCCATGAAAAGCTCATATCCAAGGAGAAATGAACTGGAAATAACCTGAAACAACAAAGAGCTTCTTAACAGCATTCTGCTGAGAAGGTCACAAATTTGAACATTTAGAGACTTTTTCTCTGTGATGCTGATCAGGACAGCACAGCTGCTCTGCTCTGACTGCTGTGGAGAACAGAGACCAAAAAATCACTCCCTTGACTTCTCTCCAGTTATAACAGTCCTAGAAAGCAAATATGGTTTTGGTGGCTTTTTTTTTTATCTTATTTCAAAATGTCATGAAACTATTTTGCAGTAGAAAAAAGCACTGCTTTATCTTGTTGGAATATTTTTCGGTTTATCCTGTCTCGCTTTTCCTATCTTACTCAGTACACAAGCAACACAACATGCTGGGAAATAACTATATTTGTAAAATCCTTTGCATCTGAAGAATTGTAAATTATGGCACCTTGGAGCTTTGTTGCCCTTTTCTAGGGCTATGATTCAGGAAACAATTCAATTCAGACTTGTAAAGGTACAGTTCTCTTGTTTAGAAGAGCAATAGCAAGTGCAAATTTCAGCTATATTGTAATACAATATTGTAATTGTATTACCTATTTTAATGGCAATATTGTAAAGCGTAATGATTTTGTCTTCAGTTTTGTGATGGTGTTTGTCTTCAAACCTGGTTACTGAAAGAATGATGTGTTCATTGAAAAGCACATGTGTTTGATACTGTGATTACATAAAAAAGGAAATAAATGGGCCACACATTTTTAGTAACTCTTCTTAACATTTTGGTTGTTTAACAATTTTTATTTGAGGTAGGCATGGCTACAGCTGGCTATCATGCCTAAGAGCATAGTTTAGATTGCAGTGGATTGCCCTGAGATAATTTGCATTTACAGGATTTTAACAGAATTACCGGATCAAAAGTGTAATTTGCCCATAGTCCAAACACACGCTTATGCTTGTGCTTATGCACATATGACACAAAACCTTCCTTGAAATCAAAAATGTATTTTTTGCAAATACTCAGCACAGAAACGTTGCACCCTCCACAAATATCCTTCTCTGATAAATAATTTGCTAGAATACATTAAGAAAGTGAATATGCATTCATAATGAGCATAACAATATATAAAAATCAGTACCGTGTCTGCAGCCTGTTAGAAGTAGAGCCTGTGCATCAGAGGTGGACAAGAGCTACTGCAACTGTTGTACAGCTACCACTGAAGTTCTGATACAATCACAGCACCCCAGCAACAAGCGATTGTAAAAATACACTTCCAGCAGTCATTCATGTTTTGGGCTACCTAAAGCTACTTTATATTGTACATTTGTCTTAGAACCTTAATTGTCTGCTCTCAAGACAAAGACTAACACTGCTGGGGCCTTATGGGTAAATATATTTAACAATGCCTAACAAAATAAATTTTAGAAAAATCTTGAACCATTGGAGATTGATCATCATAATATTTCTAAGGGAAAAAAACAAACAAAACACACAAAAAACCCAAAACACAAACCCCCATTACATCTTTTACAATCAGCCTATTTAGACTGATTCACTTGGTGATGAATTTATGTACTATATATAATCAGGCCAACACTGATTAATGACATCAACTTTCAGATGAGTCAGAAATCAGCGCAGCGCTGTCATGCCCTATTGTTCTTTCAGCATACTATGACTTTATCTCAACACACCATAAACTAGATAGACTGACACTTCCAGGACACACTCAGGAAGGGGAGCACAGCAGCCTAAAATTACTTTTTTCTCTGCTGCTGCAGTTGTGGTTTCTGCATGTGACTGCACAGTCATGGAAATGAGTGAGACTAGAAAAGGAATGGGGTTAGTGAAGGTTCTGATCACATGCTATGAAAATTTTAATCATTCAAGAATATTCTTAAAAATAACATTAGACTGATCACTCTGTATACTGCAGGCAGCTTGTCAATGATGTGTTTCAAATGTGTTCCTTACAGTGCATTCCCATAATTTACAATAATCTAAGTATCAGGATACAATTTAGAAGGCTGATAAAGTTCTAAAGAAGCCAAAGCACAGAGGACTGAAGAGAAAAGGAGAAAGGAAAAAAAAAAAAAAAAAAAAAAAAAAAGGGAAAAAATCTAGTTGCTCTGAAAGACCAGAATGAGACTTGATTTCCTATAGGTTGGGTCCTTTTCCTGAACATCCTGTTTCCACCTTTTTCCCATAATAACCCCTACTATGTCCTCACTCAGAAAGAGACACAATGCTATTACTAGTCAAGACCGGCTAAGAAGCTTTTGACAGAGCATGTCACAGCTGAGTTCTGCCTTCCTCTCCTTCTGCAGCAACTCTCATTTTTGTCTCCTCTCTTGCAGACAGCAGACAATTGTGCTTGAAGTTTGTAGCACTGTTATTGTCTTTGAGACATTTATATTTCTTTCAAAAGTTTAGTCATTACACTCAAAGGTTACTGGAGAGAGATGGATAGCAAGATTGCACAAGAACATACGGGGCCACTTTTAAAAAGAAAACCAATATATAGACTGAGCGGATTAATTAAATACCAAAATCAGTTATTCTGTAAAATACACATTTTTCTGATTTCAAGTCCACTTTAGCTCATAAGTTACACCATAAATTCTTTTGGCCCAAATTATTTGTCTGAGCTTCATTAGAGTGAGGTGCAAGACCATTCCTGGAAGCAAAAAACTGGAAAGACTTGAAGTTGAGGCAAGTCACCTCATCCCATACCTGTCTGACCCACTGGTCTCCCAAAAGCTAACCAGGTCCCAGATGTTAACAGAAATGGAGAAGCCAAAGGAATTTGTCAGAAAAGTCCAGAAAATACATCCAGCAACTACTGTGGCAGAATAATTTTATAAGGTTATAAACATGACTTGTGATTGTCCTGCAACAGGGTAATGTTAGTCTTACTTCTGTTCCCATCTGTAGTGAATTATTGTGATACCAGCACTTCTGCGGATGCAGTCTGGTACCCTCCGGAGTTAATGCAGTTCTTGGTGTCTATGCATTGAAAGAACAGTCATGTAGTGGATCCAAATGGCACAATTAATGACATATTTGTTCTACTTTTTTTTTTTTGAGTTAACAGTTTGTCAGGAATTTTTGTGAGCAAGATGCTGTTTTAAGTGATTACTTCCTAAAACAAACTCCCTTTCCCCAACATGGACAACTTGCAGAGAACATAAAAGAATAACGTGGACTAAATGAATAGCAGGCACTCACTGACCTCTGAATACAGCAAGGAACTCAAGTAAGCATTGCGAGAAAATCCAGGTTAGCTGATGGGATGAAGCCCATGCATTTTAGAGGTCTCTGGGTCCAGTCAAGCTCTGAGAAAGTCAGATATGAAAGAGGGAGAGAATGTCAATCACGTATTTTGAGACAGGGGTTTTTTTGTTGTTCATTCACAGTAACAAATAGGAAAAAAAGAAAAAGCGCACAGTTCTACCTTCATAGTCTTTATATCAAATCTTTAACAAAAAACCATTCCCGGTGCCCAAACAGCTAACAGTACAAGTGTCATTTCAGTTTCCAGCCTAAGCAAACTAAATCCACTTTGACTGTATGCTCGTTTAACTGTTTGTTGTTTTTATATATGTGTGTGCATATATAGATGTATTTTTATATATATATTAAAAAAAAATGAAAAAAATCAGAAGCCATATGCTTATAAGAGCATAGGGTTCTGGAGCTATTTTCTTCTTAAGACAAGTATCTCTGCATGTGAGTAGTTTAGACTGTTTCTATGTTTGGTTACACATATGTTTTAAACAGTAGTTATAGTCTATGGCTTTGAGATTAAGTGATTAGGAACCATTTTCTTTTTTGTCCTTCCTGACTAGGATGTGAAAAATTAATGTCACTATTTAACATTCTACTTATTCTGAAGTTTCAAAAAATACCATTAATAACATTCATTACTAATAGGCCATATGGCATCTAGACGACCAGAATTCAGCCTTCTTATGCTCAGCACTCCATCAGCATAGTGATAAATGACTATCGCCCCCTCCCATCACTAAATAACAGTTGAAGAAAAAGAACTTCTAAAAGATGAGTGACAAGGATGCATATATATGCGCATACATACATACACCAAATATACAGTTATTTCCATCCATTAAATGCAGTTATGTGTAATGATATTAAACTACATAATGTGTAACTCATTGTTAAGCCTAAAAAGTGGAAAAGATCCCAATTTATTTCACAAAGGTGGTTTTGTATTGAAAGGCTAGAGAAAAGAAAAGTCCACAGTGGGGACCAGAGCAGTTTCACATGCTGGAATTGTGCCTTGCTAAGCCAGTGGTCTTTGCTAAACACTCACAGCAGAAGAGGCTACCTGTTGGACATAGTCAGATCAGTCTGTGGGTTTCAAAGCAATAAGGTCACAAATTCTTCCACATCCAACGCTAACATGCTTGCATATATAGTAAGACTAAGACCAGAACTATTTGTAGGAAGTATTGAAAATCTGATTTAATAAAATATACATTGTTAATTTCTTACCAGCCTTTCCTTTTGTAGACACATTAAAAAATAAATGTATACTCAAAGCTTCCTTTATTCACAAGGAAGAAAGAGGTATTAGCTTTAGTCCTGTTACCAGTACCTTCTGATCCTAAAAAGACCCCTAAAAATAAGGAATTAGTTAGGACAGGAAACTTGAAGAATCTTTACATCTCATCTGTCCCTTGGAATCTAAGTGAATTAAATGCATCCAAACGTTAAGAATCCATGTATTTTCTTTGCATTACGATTTAGTTTTGATTCCAAAGCATAAATGACAATGAAATAATGAGAAAACTGAGCAGAAATTCTTAATATATGTGCATATATAGAAACAGAGAAGTCAAGAAAAAATCAGAGAGAAAAAGAAAAAAAATCTGTGATGAAATGCCGTTTTATCCCGTATTTCTGTGCACAGTGTCAGGTAACTACATAGAGCTGCACAGCAGGGAATGATCAAGCAGAACTCTGTACAGAGGGTGTATTCTAGACGCCACTCTATGTTAAACTTGCTCCAAAAGCACTTACAGGATCCAGCCCCTCAGGTGACTTTTAAAGACTTACAGTGCCTGGATTTCGTTAAAGTTTAGACATTAGCTAAGCACCTTTTCTTCAGCCCTGTAAACCATAAGTCAACTCCAGGAAGGGAGGGATGCAATCTCTAGATACCTGGGAGTCTGTAAAAAAGGGAAACCAAAATGTTTATGGAATGTGAGATTCAGCAGCATGCAAAGGATGATCTGGGGTTTTCTGAACAGCAAGTTTTGGTACCTAATCTTCATGTGAACCATGGCTTGATACTCATATCCTCTGGACTTGGCACTTGGCTACAAAGATGAAGAGCACAGTGTAAAACCAGAATAGAACGGATTAATGAGGGGTTGCCTTCTTTTGCTGTTCATTACCATCATGTCATCTAGAAAGTTATGTCACTCCCTTGGACGAATGCTGGGGTCAGCAGTAATAATGCGGTATGATCTCTACATGGGAAATATGTGTTTCAGCTCTGAAAGTATATTCAAAGCATATGGCATAGGAACAAAAATTAATAGAATATTAACGTACCATATATTTCAGATTAATATCCTGGCCACACAGACAAAATACAACTTGTAGCTGTTATAGGGAAACAAAGTCTGAAAAATTCCTATCATTAATATTTAAAATTAACATTGCCTCAACCATCCTCAATAATCCTGTTAACAACTGACAATATAATTAAGATAGGATACCTCTTTGCTTGTAGTAGTGGTGGTTATAAATTATTGAGTGTGTCTAAATAACCACTCTCAATTAATATGAAATTTCTGACTATGTTATACGACATATTTATTGAATGCAAGCTTTAAAGAACTAGATGTGGAGGCTGACATTACTTAAGCTTACTTATGAAGTATTTATATAGACAGTTCAGCCCCAGTAAAATGTGTAACACGAGGCAATCCTTCCATATTCACTATTTCAGCTTCCCTGGAGTGTTTTGGGGTTTTTTTGGTTTAGAAGCTGATTTACAATTATCTCTTGTTTTGCCCAATACTAGGAGAAACTTTCTTAGGAGAGGATTAAAGAAAGTTCAGGGAGGGTGGGGTTGATGCCACTTTTTTTTGTTTGTTTTTCCAAACGTAAATGTAGCTTTATATTTAGCAGCTTTCTTCTAACAAAATTACTTGTAGTGACTTTTCCTGTAATTGTCACCTGCCTTTTCCTTTGACTTACCAAAGCACTTTGGGTTGTGGTAGCCCAGCTGTGAACCTGTAACAGTCTCAAAGTGACAGAATGATGGAAGATCACACTTCAGCAAAATCCTTTTATGCTTCCTAATGAGTGGGTTTTTGTCCACAGTGAACATTACTTTAGCTTGGCATTTCAAAAAGTAACGTGTAAGGTTGTGTTGATTGTCAAAGGAAAGTTTCCTTCTAAACAGGAAAATATTTTTAGAATTTGGGAAAAATTCAAAGACAAAAATAAATTTATGTAAAATGGGAAAAAATCTGAAGTAAGACTTCATGGCTTTTACTGAAAAGTCAAAGAACATCAATGTAGGCTGGATTTTCAAAGATGCATTTATTCATTCTGTTGATGGTAACAGAAACATATCTGAATAAACCTTCCTTAAGTTTCCTACACAAGCTTTAGTTTAACCAATACATCCAAGATACAACATATACTGAAATAAAGATTCAAACAATGTTTTAAAGCATACAGGATGACAGTACTTTTGCCTTTCAATTAATTTACTTTTGTATGGAACCTATTTTGTGTTACTGCACAAAAAAATTTCAAAAAGGAAACTGTTAACAATAACTGTCCACCTGGCAGCCATCGCAAATTGTCCAATCACATGTATAGTGTCATAGATTATTAAATATTAATCTTTCTGTGAGATAGAGAGATGTGACAAATAAAGACAAGTCATAAGGAATGGGGAATAGAAGTCATCTCAAAGCTGCTCAGAAGAATTTCCCAGGCACAAAAGCACAGGGTGTGGGAGACAAGGCAGAGATAGTTTGCTCTATTCTGACAAGTCTCTCCATTATAATAGATCCTGGACTTAAAGCAGCCAGCGATGACTCAGGTCACCTAGAGATATTTTAGCAGACATATTTCTGAAGTTCTGAGAGAAGATGCATCAACAAAAATAAATTACATGCAAGTCAAGGGTATGGCCTTTAAGAAGTCTTGAATGAAAAATCAACAGCGCCTAATATCACTGTCAAAGAGCAATGGAAGAAAAGTCAGAAATATTCATAGAGTTATGGGAGATCTGGTCTTCGAAATTCAGATAATTTAGCCCAAGACAATAAAAACCTGACTGTTAGTGACCAGGTGCAAACACAAGAGTTTTCATAAGAAAAGGAGCTGCAGCAGTGAGGCGAGTGGCTGCCCACCTTGGTGTGGGACAGCACAGAGCCGAGTCCCACAACCACGGAGGAGGAAGGCACCTCCCAGAAGGAGGAAGGGGAATCAGTGGAGGAAGAGGAGGGGGAAAATCACCTCTCATGCCATGAGAGCAATCACCCATGTTTATGGGACTGACGGCGTGCAGCGCATGGCTGTGGGCACATAGCAAAACAGCATGTGGCCCTGGCGTGTCTATCTGCTGAGGCGTGGTGTGAGGCCCAAGCATGCCAGGCCACAAAAGGATGACATGGAGCCCATGGCCATTGATCCACCAAAACACAGAGTGGGGCCAATGGCTGTTAATCCACCAGACAACAACGTGGAGCCCATGGAGGTGGATCCACCTCAAGAAAACTCATCGATGGCAGTGGGTGCACGTGGCACAGGGATGACCTGGTGGCACCCCAGCACATCCAGGCTCCTTTGCATGAGGTTGCACCAACGGCATCGCAGGAGCACCTGGCCAGCTCCCTACCGGTGGGTGGGCCAGCCTCCATACCTTCATGACTGGATGATAAACAGCAACAAACCAACAAAATTGCCTTTGTCCCCTCTTATTTGGCACTTTGGCAACTGCATCTTCACTCTTGTGTCCCCTCCTTGTCTCTGTCTTTGAGTAGGAGGCTCTTTTTGGAAACTTTTGGGTTTTGTGCCCACCTTCGTCCTTCTGTGGTGCCTTACCTGCTGGGGTTTTTTTAGGTCGTAGCATCAATAATTTGAAAATAGTTTTTTTAATGGAGTAAAATTCTCATAATAAAAGCCACCAAACCTTAGAAATTTCTTGTTTCCAAGGGTCAGAAGGAAGACCCTGGTTATTGAGGTCTTGTAATGTGAGCGTGCCCTGGTAATGGAGGCTCTGGTAATATGAGTATGCCATTTCATAGTCTCTGATACTCTCTCCACTCCTCCATGCATTTCATTTACACCTTTGAGCAATCTCTTCCAGTTTACTGACCTGTTGGATTTCAAAACACTTTTTTCAATCGTTTGTTATTACACACTAAACTGAAAATAGTATAAATACATAAACGTAATAATCACAAAGAGAGTGACTAGCATAACAGAGAGTGAAAGATCACTGAAAACAAAAGCAGTTCTTAATCCTCATACTTGTTTTTCAGGTGTTCAGCTTGGCTTTGAATATTATGGGGTTTAAATATTAACAAGTTAAAGTTTGTGCAGAGTAATTAGTGAGAGAATGAAAAAAGAGATTAGTTAAAGTTCAGGACTACTCCCTTTCTTCTACACAGATTTAGATAGTGTTTATCACTGCTCTGTTTAAGAATCTTCCAACAAGCAATGTCACATCTGTCCTGTGTTGGTTCCTCTCTTCTCTCCAGCCCCAAGGGAGAACTGCATGCCAGCATACCATAGCATGTCTTGCTGCAGCATGTTTTCTGGGTTTTAGTTGTGAATATATACATTGCTATTTGAGAAAGGGCAAGATCAGAGAGAAAAGCATTTTGCAGGGGCCAGGAAACAGTGAGGTACACGAGAGCACGTTCTGGAAGTATTAGCTCCACATCTGGGACTAACAGCTGAGAAGATTGAGCTCCACCACAAAGAGCATGCTCCCATTGGACAGTAAAGTTCTGCTGCATCAGGAAGGAGAGGCTGTTGATCATTATCTCTGTTGAAGAGCTTTAGGAAAAACACATGGAACAGCCCAGGAAAAAACTTGAAGATGGGGATTGGGAATCTGAACTTGTTTCAGAGTCCTATCAGAGGTGCTAAGGGAAGAATGGAAGCAATGATAAAAATATAGCAAGAACCAAAGGACTCAAATAAGAACGAGAAAATGAATGAGCTACAGGAAAATTTACTATTGAAGAAATGTGCAGTATTGTTCAGTGATAACCTTGCAGTCTGTGCACTGAGATTAAGTGTAACAGATAAAAACAAAAGAGGCAAGATACAAATGGCAGAACGGAAAAGTAATACAGCATATCATGAGCTCATATCCTAAATATATAAGGCAGTTAGTTAAGCTTAAAACGCACTTACTTCTATCTAAACAGTAACTAGGTTGGACTGTCTTCACAGGTCCACTCTGGACCAGACGATGCAATTCTCTGCAGTTTTCATGACAAAACTACTGCATTTTTGGAGGAATGTTCTATAGCTGTTGCAACTGCCTGTCAATGCTGTGACTTCTTATCAGCAAATCACATTATTTCCCTTGACAGATAGCTACAGAACCAGTTTCCCTCCAGCTCTGTTACAGTGTCTAAGTGCCATGGAAGACCCTGGCAGGCCTTCCCATTGATGAATTTTGCCAAAGTATGGGGAAGGGTGGTTGTTTTGTTTCGGTTTATTTTCTTCTGGTTTGTTTTTTTTTTCCACAAAGTCCACTCTCCCTTTTTTCTCCTTTGGTCACTGCCAGAATGTGATTAATAGATAATCTGCTCCAGATATACCATGCATTGCTTAGTATCTTGAAATGGCTGCACTTGTGTACAGTACAAAATAACAGAGAGGAACACTGTGAACTTCAATGGTTAGGCATATATAAACTGGCAGTGTTACAAGGACATATGAAACATTTGCCTTTCATTACCCAGGTTCAAATACCAAATGACTCACTGGTTTTGATAGAATTTGACCAGTGTAATAGAGACTAGAATTCACTCCACAGTCCATAAGCACAAGCAGTCTTCGTGATTGGTCGACTCGGTCATTTTTTCATTTATTTTAGTTATCAGAAATTAGTATTTTGGTTAATGTTCCATAAATACATTTTAATAAATGTTTATGGCATAGCCCATTTAGTATAGCTATGTATACCTTTGTTTGCATTAGTGCTGTTTCATTAAATCTGGTTTTGCTTCAGCCCATGGGTCTCCTCTCCTTTTCCTGATTCCCCTCCCTGGCTGGTGAGGGGTTGTTGGCTGACAGAGTGACTGTTAGTTATAGTTTAGCCCCGGGTACAGGCTAAATGTAGGCAACAGTGCTAAGAACTGCTTCTAATGCTGACATGAGTTCTGAAAAAATACAGAAAATTTGAAGATCTTTACATTTGTATGTGGTGCTTAGTGTATAAGATGATTTACAGACTACACACAGGCAGAGAAGGCTTATTTTGGTACTACTTTAGTTACGACCCAAGTTAATAATATCTCACATCCTAGTCTTATTGTGGTTCTCACAATAGTTGACACTGGAGTATGGCTGCAGCTCCCTGCTGCGGGGCATTTGGAACTTTGTGCATTGAGCTTCGGCTGCACAAATTTACTTCATATTATAGCATGTTCTGGGATGAGCCATCAACTACAAACTTGAAATCTTTGGGCCTGAACTCATAAGCCATTGCTGCAGGAACAAAGATTCAGCCAGTACCTCAACCATCAAACCCTAAGAGGTCTAACTGACAGGGACATAGCAACTGTGAGTAGGGTCACCTTTTTTATTCTGCTGTCACTCAGATACAGGGAGAAGGGTGGTATATCATCTAATCTCATTCCTATTTTCCTTAATGTATTTCAGTGTAGATGTAGCATCATTGTTAAAATTTTAGTCATTCCCTTATTGCTATTGGAAAAGTTCAGTTCAAGCTGTTAGACAAACACAGATTTATTTTATACTCAATACTCAGCTGGTGTAAAATTGCTGTAAATTATGGCATTTTATAGCTTGTGAGGATCTGCTTCCTCTCATACGTATGAAGACTGGGACACTTTTCTGGAATTTCTCTCAGATATAAATACTTGTCTGGGATTTAAAAAAAAAAGCAAAAAAAATTTAAAAAAACCCCACCAAACAAAAAAAGCCCAACAAAACAAAAAAGCATTCCCATGAAAAATGTTTGTTTGTGAAATTATGTGAAGATAAGTATGCGAATAACTTTGATCTTCCAAAACAAAAGGCTTCGAGTTATTTACATAAAGTAAATTAAATTAAGTTTAAAGCTCATTAAAATCTTATCATACCTGTTATAATAATTCAGAGAAACAAATTTTAAATGTTCCCCAAAGTAGATGCTTTTTCTGTGATATTTAAATAAATAGGTGGTGCATTTTGGCCATGAGCAACATCAAAGTGTGCTATTCATGTTCTGGGATTAATGCGCTTGTATTGCTGAAGTTAATCATCATGCAATCACATGAAGAAAGTTAAGTTAGTTTTTACAGAGGAAGTAGAAAAATCCCTGGTGTTGCTCTTCATGTCTGAAGTAAAATAAAATCTCCCTGAGAAACAGAAGAAATCTTTTTAATTTGATGTCTCATGGGAGAGTCTGTGCACATAACCCAAAGCAACTTCATTGCACCTATGGTGGAGGGTGAAGAATTAAAAATGCTCTAAGTCACACTCACTAGATTTCTTCAGTACAAACTTTCAGTGTAATATTACTAATAGAAGAGGAAATCTACAATTAATAATGAGAAAGTGAATCTCTAGCAGCTTTGGTTTCCCATGACATTTAAATTATTCATTAAAAATGATTACAGAGTAGCCCAAATGGAAAAAAAAAAAAGTGTCCCAGACTCTAAAATCTCCAACAACAACAAAAAGCCTTTTGTTATTCCTTCGTAAGGGGGTAATGGTAGTAAGAATCCACCAACAGGTAAGATAATTTTCCATTCAGAACTAATTCATTGATCTGATAAAAGGAATCTCCTTTCTTATTTCGTATGTAAATTAAATGTCCTGGTGTTACAGAATTAAAAGGAAGTACATTAGACTGTATGAATTATTCACAAGGAACTGTGGCGATAGGGAAAGGCAGCAGACACAATGAACAGAAATGCTATTAATTCCTTTTCAGACTAATGTGCAGAAGATGTATATAACAGTAAGTGAAAATACAAAGGCTATGGTAAATCATACTGAAAGTCTGATTGCAATCTGTTGTTCACAATACAGGCTTCCCCCTTCCTGTCTGTTTCTCATTGCCATAAATTGGACACTGAGATTGCACCATGGCAATGTTTAACCCCCAAGAAACAATTTTTTTTTCAAGACTTCACGAAGTTCCCACTTGGGCGCCGTGTTTGGGTTATCGTCAATTCCCAGCCCCCAAACTCTTGATTAAGCTCCTGTCAGAGTTTGATGCCAGTGGTGGAGGCACCACCAGCTCATGATGGCCTTGGCAGAACTCTCCCCAGCCCTCCAAAAATGCCTTCTCACCCCACCTGCCCTGAGCTCAGCTGTCCTGGGCCTCGCTCAGCTCTAGTGCCAGCCCCCTGCTTTCAGACGTTGCCTGGGCATCTTCTCTAACCACCCACGTGTACACCTGGGCAGTCCTGCATTATCCCTCACTTCTGCATCAATTTGCTTATGATTCGACAGGGAAGATCAGTGGCCTATGGGACCTGAGCCAGCCCTTGTAAGGGAGCTACATCTCCTGTTCAAGGAGGCATGACAGGAGGTCTTTTCCCTTCTTCCACTCTCACCAAACTCCAGAATTAGTTTGAGCAACTCCAGAAAACTCTGTATTGAGCTCTTCCGGTATGAAGTTTGAGCATACAAACACTTCA
This sequence comes from Leptosomus discolor, assembly GCF_034619465.1. Lineage (NCBI taxonomy): Eukaryota > Metazoa > Chordata > Aves > Leptosomiformes > Leptosomidae > Leptosomus > Leptosomus discolor. The sequence continues at coordinate 13,016,352 of NC_141403.1, forward strand.
TATAGTGACAGATCTCCCTGCTCACCAAAAGACGTTGATAAAGAACTTTCCGCACAGTAGCTTCAAACCATAAATCCTAGGTTATAGATACATTTGTTATTCCTTAATTTACTGTTCTGTGAGTCATAAGCCTAAGAACCCCACTGCTGAGTTCAGCGCTGCACAGGAACAGAATAAAAAGTGGTCTCAAATCAAAATGGTTTGTAATTTAAAGACTTCTGTGTCTCTCTCTATCTTGGACAAGAAACAGCTGACTAAGCATTCATTTGGGCCTTAAATAGCAAACCGGAGGTAAAAATGGACCCTAGGAACAAAGACTGTGGCTATTCTTGAGCTGGTTATAAGACACAAAGTAGATAATGCCAGATGAGAGAGCTGAAGGAAACAATGAGATATTAACATTCACACTAATTAACAATGATACAGAGATACCACTCTCCAGATGTTGTTTTCTAGATGCATTTATGTTCTATGCAAAAGCACAGGCTGCATTTTACTTCAGTACATGTCCATTGGTGCAACGCTCTGTATTACTTATTTTCAGTAGAAATAGGAGCAATAATATTAGTTAATAGGATGGGGGGGGGAGGGGGAAGTAAAAATTAGGCCATCAATGCTTGTACATACAACATAATTAATGGTGAATTAAGAAGACGTAGGAACTTCAGAAAGATTTAATGAAGTAAGATCAGTGTGGCGAACACCTCTGATGCAATCCACAGCACAAGAGGAAGCCAGAGACAGCAGAATGGTAAGAGAATAAAAGCATAACATCAGATAGAGCAAGTAAATAGCATGTGAGTAAAAAACAGGAATCCAAAGTAATCCTGCCCAGTGTAGAGCTCAGTCTTGCACAGTTAGAGACAACCAGACCTAAATCAGGTTTTTGCTTTGCTTACATTGCTGACAGACTTTCTCATTTCAGTGAAAATATGTTTTGGGGTTATGATTATTTGATGTATGTCAGATTTGCATACTTGAGCAAAATGGTTTTTATGACATCACTTGCATTTTGAGGTTATTCTGGAAAGTCTCCTAAAGGATTGGCATCGCTGACTGGAAGGCAGAATATTCACGCTGAAAGAATGTCAGCATTAAAATAGAAAAAGGTTGGGTTTTCCAAATCAAAATGAAAAATAGAAGTTTCCAGGTTGCAAAATTTTTATCCACACTATGCTCCCCAGCATTCTTTTCTTTTTGGGACATAAATGAGCTGGGGCCAGAGGTATCCTGCTGCTACAGCTTAAAATGTATGTTAGCTAAAAGAGAATTCTCTTCTGCCCTGTCTCCCTGTTGGGTAAGTGTAGCTTTATTTACTGGCTTTCTCATTTACCTGCATCTAAGGTTTGGGTCATTTACTTCTCCAGAGCCGTTGATTTAGCCTTTGCGTTTTGAAAGGGAAAGAGCGCTCCTATGTCTTCATCCATCTGCATGCGAGGTTCCAAAATTACTTCAAAAAGTCAGGCTGAGGTCCCTTAGTCACTTAGGCCAATTTGAAAATATCCCCTTAATCAAATTTAGACACTGATTGACCAGCTTCCTTTCCACAGAGAAGACCATGACATTCTGTCCCAACAAAAGCAGCTGTTTCTGAGATGAACTTTGACTCACAGAACTTCACCAGCATTTGAGTCAAGAGCAGCATTTTTTGCAGGTAGCAAAACAGCCTTTGTCTTTTAAGCTTTCCTTCAATGCAGGAAGAGGTGGGGTTTTTTCATCTTGCAGAAATATATTACAGTAGATCAGTGCGTTTTTCAAGGTGTACAGAGATTTTCCACTTTTATAACATTCAGAAACCTGAGCTTTAAGCTACAGAAACAGAAAAACAGACTTAAGTCCAAAGACCACCTCTGTTTTTGCTGTTCCTCAATAATCACTCTAGATCAGGTGCATAGCACTTCCCAGAGTTTTATACGACACATCTCAGACTTCTAGTAGATGAAATGCACGAAACTAGTTTAAATTGAGCTATGGGTCTTAAGCTGCAAACCTATTCCTCTCTTGCCTCACGCACAATAGCACTTAAGGTTTTAAATTTCTATCTAACTTTTCTTAAATACAGTTGGGAAGAAGTCTGGCTGCAAACAAGGGCATAAGAATAAAAAGTGGCCAACAATTGAATGTCTCAGAAACTGGATGATGAAAAAACTTAACAAGGAAATCTTGTTTTCAGTTGAATTTCTCTAAAGTCATCTTGAGATAAGGAAATGTAAATACAACCAGCTAGAGAAAGAGCATGAAAACATTACCATAATTTAGAAGTCAAGTTTGTCGGTAAAAAGGAAAGCAAATGGAATGTAATCAGAAGAGTCTAGACAAAGAGAGACTGTTACATCCTCATCAGACCACCCCAGAGGATGTGCCAATTATGCCTTGCACACATACTGTTGGCTATCATACTCTGAATCTGTAATAGGCACCTGCACTAACATTTGAAATATTTTTTTCCCAACCATTAGAATGTAAGGAAATTGAGATTTCTGCAAGCAGATGGCTGTTTGACCAGTTTCCACAACTACTTCTATTGCCCTTCCTTCTTGCCCCCTGCATGAAACATCTATTTAGACTCTTGTAGCCCGACATTTTTTTCCTTCCTGTCTGCAGGAAGAAAACAGCTTAGATTTACAGGGTAGTGTTTCATTACATGACTTTAAAGGAAAATAAATTACAGAAGAGTCATATCATGTAACAGCATAATAAACCACTGGTAAATTATTAAGTGCTGGGTAGTATTTTTTTATCATTCATTATTAAGTATTAACTGTCTAGTCTAAGGCATGTTGCTGGGAGGTGGGGCTGTCAGGGATTTTGTATGTTGTTCTGTTTTATAATGGTGCTTCATGTACTAAGAACTTCTCTGTGACAGATTTTGGGGTCTGCCAGCCATGCAGCTGCTGCTCTTCTGCATCTGTACCTTGTCACAGCCTTCCTATGTAATAATGTGTTTCTGAAAGCTATAAATAAGCGATGAAGAAGGCAAAGGTCAGGATCTATGCCCTTCTGAACCCAAGTTAGAGCACTTAACAGGGGCTGCTGATATATTGCTGCTTCCTCTGCACTTCCAACAATTTTAAAGCACTCTTTAGATTATGTCACACATTCATTCTCTTCCCCTGCCCCCCCTTCCTCCTTCTCGCTTCCCCCACTGCTTGGCTCATGATCTAATGCAACATAATTCAGTGTGAACTAGCATAGCATGTCAAAACACCAAAAGAGAGCGTTTTCTTCAGATCAGATATTTGTTATTAATTTGAGCAAAGAAACCAGTTCCAAATGCATAGTAGATACTGGATTGCTGACAAAGAATCCTTATTTATCATGCCAAAGCTATTTTATTTTTACATGTAGTGAATAATAAGAATGTAAATTGGCCCTTGGTGGTGAGGTTTCTTTATTTCATATGGAAACTCTAATCCTGCTTAATTAGGACCAATTTACCGTGTACAGTATAAAAAATATTGTAAACATCTATTTACCAGTTAGTATACTTCTTGGCCAGGCACTGAACAGATAAGCTGCCAATATGAAATAAAAAAGCTGTGTGCATACTAATGACATTGTATTAAGTATCATTTAGTCATATTACACCAAATAAAGATGTACAGAAATCCACATTTTAAAGATCTAATTTCAGGTCATGTGTAACTCATGAGTCTGTTTTCTTCTAAAATGTATTCTCTCAGAACCATATAGTGCTTTTGTACAGCTAAGATTCTGACTCTGGTATGTCTTTTAAAAATGTCATGCTTGTGTGATGTTAAGGAGGAAATTATTTGATGTCTTAGTGAGAAAATATTTATTGACCACTCATTAATTATTTTGCATAAGTTGTCTACTTATTTTTCCATGCATAAACTACTTGGTTAATGTGCTGACTGGCATCATGTAGTCCGTTATGACTGAAAAGAATGATAGAGCTTGGAAACATTCAACAAATGTTTATAATGAGAAAAGAAAAAAATAGAAAACAGTTTAGATGAAGCAGTAAGACAATAATTTATTTATTTAATTAAATACTGTTTGGTTTTAATCCATTTTTCAACAAAGTTAATCACACAAAGTTTTTCCAGATGACTAAAAACCTTATTCTCTGCAGAACTTGAAGACAAGTGTCCCAAAAGGTCTGCCTTTAACAAGGCATGACTAAACTGATAATACAAAATTTTGAGCTTCTTTAACGTTCTTTTTGACCTTTCAACCACCTCATCTGTCTCCCTTCCTGTTGTCAACACAGGCTAATTGTCCATTTCTCTGGAAGTTTGTAAATGGGCCATATTTAGAGAAATGCATCAAGCATAGTGATTAGAGGCCATTTCAGTAATTTCAAATTGTTATCACATGTATGAATGAAAGAGCATCCCAAAAGTCAGATGTATTTTAGGTGCTTTCAGTAAGTTTTAAGGTTATGATTTTCTTGGCAGCAGTTCTTAAGTTGGCAGCAGCTTAAACAGTGGTACCAATCATTTCATTTCAAAATGCCCACTGACATTCTGGTATTATGTGCTTCATGCAGGGACTAGACACTGGTTCTACCAGAAAAACACTTCTTAAAAATGTTGTGTCTGTGGGAGGTTTATTGCTAAAGGTTTTCTCTGCAAGCCCACCTATGACAGGCTTCAGCTAGGACTGAGCAGTACTTAAATCCACGCTAGTCGTACGAGGCCATGAAGATCCTCCCTGCTCCCAGAATTTTTACTAGTAAGCACAGACATGTGGCAAGTGATTCAAGAGCACGCTAGCACTTGGCCAGCCAGTAAGCTGTGGTGCCCTAGGTGAGCAGGCCAGAAAGAAGGCAACAGGGAATGAGGAACTGTAGTGAGGGAATATTTCTCACATCACTGTCCCAGCAAGTCTCTCTCGTTGATGCCACCTGAATCCTAAGTGCAGTTAAGCTGCTGCTGCAGTAACAGGGCAAGCCAACAGCCCAGCAGGAATCTGGCCAAGACAAGGCAAATTTCAGCAGAGATCTTGGTTTAGGAGCCAAGGGCCACACCTCAAATGTTTTTTCTTAATTGGGGTGCTCTTCACATGGAGCAAACTCACTCTCAAAACCCTCACCTTAGATGAGCCAGAAACATCGCTTCCATTGGGCAAACCTGTCCTGGGGCCATGCGAGAGGGCAGCACTCACCATGCATCACGGTATCCCACAGGCTACATCTACACCAGTACCAAAAATGTACTCTGAGCTAGTCTCTGCAGATGAGTCCCGTTGGTGTGGAAAGTTCACATGCATGACCATAAATTCTTTTATTCTTTTGGTACTTGGACTGTGCAAACACCAGAAGGGGGCCAGGAAGAGAGCTATAGTTGCCCCGAGCTGTAGTTCCTAGGCCAGGGAGCATCCCCCAATTCTGCTGAGGAAATGGGGTAGATGTAGACTGTGACATACTTAGTCTGCAGAGCCCTTTCAGAAAGACCACACTGAGCATATGTTTTGGGAACGGGCAGTAAGATATTTTAAGCAAACTTTTTCTTAAAGAATATGCACATTTTCAATAGGTGTCTTCGTTTAAATACCACTTACTTTACACTGAATGACTTCAGCAAATGTTCTTCCTTGTGAAAGACTGCAGTAAAGCAAAGAATTAGCAAGACAAATAAACTTTCTTCTAATTAGATTTCTATGCTACATTCCTCATCCCAGTAACTGAGTGCTACAATATGTGACTAGAATAAAACGTGAACTTTTGCTTCATTCCTTTCCACTGGAGAAACAGATTTTTTTGTTTTATTTTTAAACCAGCTCTTGAATTTTACTTAGTTGCATTTGATTGTATTTAAAGATCTATTTAATATACACAATTATGAATCCATTTTACACAGTTTTTTATTGGCACAAACTCAAACTTCAGCCTTGAATTATTCTGAAACTCACTATCAGAACTGGGAACCTACCTGGCTTCAGTGAAATCTGTGCTGGACTGGCAAGTTACCTTTGTGTCTTCCACCACCCATTTGTCCCATTTGCTGCATCTATTACAGGTAAAAAAAAAAAAAAAAAGACTTCTTTCAGTGAGTGGTTTAGTGGGTTTTTTTTTTACTTTACAGCATTTTTGAGAAGGAAGAGACCGAAAAGTTTACTCATTTGGTTGCTGAAGACAGATGAGAAATCAGTTCATTTAGTGCTAGAAAAAGCATTGTTTGATTTACTGGCGCAAGCACTACCTAATTGTGTGAGCAAAGCAAGCAGGAATTGGCCAGGCACTTTTCTTTTATGGCATCTCTCTATCATAGCACTCATTGCGTTTCACAAAGTTATTAAGTATACAGAAGATGAAAGGGAAATGCCTGCAGTCTGGCTTAGAGTATATCTAAGAAGTAATATATATATATCTACTAATACACAACAAATATTTGAAATTTCCTAGGCTTGATTCACCCAGCTTCAATGGTTCAAAATGTCTCCTTCAGTAACTAACAACTAATGCGTTTTTTATTTGTTTTAGTGCCCTGTGACGCTCACTAAAATAAATACCCAATCACTTTAACAGTCTCCTAACTGTGAGAGGCTACTGCAAGAGCTGTTATTTTATAATCCCTAATTCCCAACTTTCAAATACCTTGAAGATACTGACTTGAGAGAGAAGTGAACTGTATTGAATGGTAAAAGACAGAATGGGTACGGTAGGCAAACCTAAGAACTGGTAGCTCTAGGCACCTTTCATCAGGGAGACTGTCATTGGAACAATTTAGTCATCCATTCAATGTAACCTATTTAACACTTGGCTTGAAGTCTGTGGGGTCTTAGGCACACTTGTAGCACAGTATTGCTAATGAGGTACTTACAGCTTTTTTACCTGGGGCTTTGCTCTCTAAAAGATATGCCTCTACTGTTTCCCTTGCAGAGTAACAAAAGAATTGCTATTGGCAGCAATTAAGAGGTTTGAATACCATTTACATTTCTTTATCTTTCAGGTCAGTAAGACACTAGCACAAGACAGTTTAAATTGAAATACTCCTTTGATTCACGCTTTTAAAGGCATATTAACTTCAGTCGGAAAATGGATGACACCTGGAGTCAGATCTAGCTTCTGGTCTCATAATGAAATTTTGTGTCTAATCTTCTTCTGTTAGTTTACACTAAAAACCCTTCTGTGTGGAATTATCCCTTCCAAGTGTCTTTTGTGCAGCTCTGACCACATGTGAGCTCTATGATGGGAGGAAGCCAATACCTGCTAATAATTACACAGGCCATGTGTAGGTGCCCTGCAGCACGCACCACTCCTTCACCCCTCCCTCTATTTGTTCAAAGAACAAGGACCTCACTAAAACAACACTATGGGATCCTCTGACCCATGGAAACCTTGGAGTTTCAAGGACAGAGCTTCAAATTCAGCTGCAGGATGAGTAGGGAGTGTAATAAGTAACATATTGTGCTTTGTTCATTAAACCTGTATGGGAAGGTATGGATGGAAGATTTATGTGCCCGCAAGGCTTGATAGCCCAACCGAAGGACATTCTTGCATAAGTCAACAGGACCCGTAGCTGAGGGGGTGGAGTAGTCACATTCCTGCATAAGTCAACAGGACCCGTAGCTGAAGGGGTGGAGTAGTCACATTCCTGCATAAATCAACAGGACCCGTAGCTGAAGGGGTGGAGTAGTCACATTCTTGCATAAGTCAACAGGACCCGTAGCTGAGGGAGTTGAGTAGTCACATTCCTGCATAAGTCCACCCACAGGGCAACGAGGAAGACATTCAGCCTTCATCCTTACGATCACCAGGAGGCAGAGAAAGACCCCCCCCCCAGCAACAGAAGGAACATGCGCAGAGTATCGACCTGATTGCGACATCACGAATGCAGGAAATGAGACTGTATATAAGGTGCTTACACGAGGCGGGAAGTTGCGAGCCGTTGGCGGAGCGCAGACTCCCCGGCCGCCCAGCGCTGCCTTTGCTCTTGTTCGCTTGCTAATATAATAAAATTCGCATTGGATTTTGACACTTTAAATTGTCCGTGTCTCTACCTATCACAGGGAGCAGGGCCCAAGCACACACGTGAACTGCTATTGCAGGATCTGTTGCTTAACTGTTCTCAGACATGATGAGCTAGGAGCATGTGCTGCAATCCCCTCCTGATAACATATATTACATGGGCAGAGCACCCCTGGACTCCACTGGCATCTTTTTAAAGGCATGCACTGGGTTCATCAGCCCCTGAAACAGGATGAGCAGGTGGAATAAGCATGTACAAAAATGAGTGTTGAATCAGATCCTGGTTGCAAGGCAAAAGCTGATCGTACAGCTTAGCTCTAGCGTGCTTTCCAAACACATACACAGAACTAGCCTTCAGGCTGGTGAGGGGTCCCCAGAGGGCTAAAGAACTGCTTTTCCTCCCTGCCACCGGCACACCAGGGTCTGGAGATAAATGCTGATGGGACAAAAGCAAGGGGTGAGGAAGGAGGGGAGGCAAGAGCGCATTTCAACCTTGCCGCAGTGCTGCTGCCAACTGCAATTGCTCTGCACTAATTATGGTACAACTACACACGTTTTGATGCCTTGGAATATTGCACTGGTTTTTTGCTCCTAAGATTATCATGCTTAACAGTAATGGAAAGCAGTAAAGAAGATCCAGTAAGTTCAGAAATCTTATTAGAACAGCAAGAAAAAAACCCAATTTTGCAAATGTCTTTATCCCGCAAGTGCTATCTGTCATGCTATTCAGACTACTTCATCTAAGTCCAGAAAAGAAGAGCCATTCAGACAGAAAGGAAACAGAAACAGGATGGATGGTGAAATCAGCAACCGAAAAAATGTTCTGAGACATCTAGAAGTTACTGTTTGGTGTTTTGGTTGGTTGGTTGGTTTGTTATGGTTTCTTTTTTCCTGAATAAAATGGGGGGGTTCACAGAGCAGATGTGGTAGGCAGCAGAAGAATTCAATGATCCTCTGGTATGCAGCAATGTTGTAACCTCAACTGATACAATAAACTCATTTATTTTAAAAAAAATTATTTTAGTCCAGGTTGATTTATTAATATTTCAGTCAAAAAGCACAGATTTATGTAAAATATCATTCTAATTTTATTGCTGTATTTATAGACATGTTATAAAATGGTTGAACCGTTTGAATGGTGGAGATAAATAGCACATAGCTATACATACAATAAATAATACAGGTTTATATAGCCTTGTTCAGTTTTATGTTTATAATATATGTATACACGCTATAATTTTATGTAGTAATGAATAGCTATATGCATATAGCTAAAGATAAAATCTCTCCATTCCTGTTTTTGTATAAACATCTCTTTCATCCATACTAAAAGAAAGGTGGTCAAATTCACTTCAAAGCTCATTTATACACAGGCCTTGACAGCAGCCCTAAATGACAGAATGGTTAAACCCAGATGCTGCCAGTTCTTTATCTTCTTTATCACGAGCACTGTTGTCTTCACACTGATGATACAAAAGGAGGAGATGTGCCATAAATAAGATGTGAAGTTAAAGATAAGGCATACAATTACCTCCCTAATACATACTCCAGCTTGACCTTGAATAACTCAAGATCGGTCTCTCCAAATATTACGCAGACATAATATTTCCCTGTCCACCAAAGGGATTAAGAAGCTGGATATTATTAAGGACATGGTTATAAATCTCTTCTTGCTGCCGATTCACATGCAGAAAAATTTCCAGCATTCTCTGTGTTCATCAGGATGTATGATCATACAGCTGGATCATAACACTTTACTTCTAACAGCTTTTGAGAGTTAAAATGAATGGAGCATTGACATTCATAGCCCTGACCCTGCTCACTGCTCACACAAGGTATTGGTCTTATTGACAGGGAACAGGATGTGTGCCTGGAAACCATAGTTTAGGAGAAATGCAGATTTCCTTTTCTGTAAATTATGAACTGGATTATTCGTAAAAGCAGCTTCTGAATGAAGTATGTCTTCCATCAGATGGAAGACTGGGAAGTTATTTGGCAGAACAGATCAAAATAGGAGGTCCTAATGCAAGGCTGAGCACACAAGAAACTAGCTGGGAAGCTGAGGAAGTATAAAAAAGGAAAATCAAGAGAGGCCTGTAAAAAGCACAAGCAGAGAAAAGAAGCAGAAAGGAGCACCAACAAACCTACAGGCATGGAGCCACTGGGTAAAGCTGAAAGAGGAGAGGTTGTGTCTCGAACTTGCTGGGAAGGATGAGAGGAAAACTCAGTAGGAGTTAGCCTAGGGCTTAACTGAAGGGCGAAGGTTTCATCAAGGTACCTCAATGTGTATGCACTCGGGTGGGTGTCAGGGTAGGTGACCAGACACAAAGGCAAACACATCAGGGAGCTGAGCATGGATGTTAAGTGTCTGGCCTCCGCACAGGGGAAATTAAGTCACACTGGTTGAAAAACTTTGCAGACAGGGCATTTGAGTGTTTCAAGCATGAAGATACGTAATTAGCACAACAGCCAGATATTTTATGTTCCCGCTTAATACTGCAGACTTGGTCACTTGAAGAAACGTGCTTAAGGTTCACAACTGTAATTTTCTGTACTTTTCGGAGTTAAATTTCTGAACCATTCCTGAACTTCTGAATGGGACATTTAGAATACAATTTTATCTTTTCAGAGCAAAATTTACACTTTCAGTCTCTATTCTGAATAAGAAAAATATTTTCTATTGAACATTTACTTTCTCCTTTGAAGTCTAACTTCAACTCAAAACACATCTGTTTCAAAGATAAATCAAAGATGCAGCAGCAGCTTGTGTTCAAACGAAAACACATGTATACATTTTTTTTTAGCCCAGACTTGAGGATCTTTAGGGTTTTAAGGCCTCAGTATTTAAAATAACTTCAAGACTGTGATATCTACAGGCAAACCTTATGGTGTTTTGGTTCTCTGTGCTTTTTTCTTTTATTTTCTTTTTTTTTTACCTAGTCTTTTTAGCTCAGCAGTAGGCATACTTATTTCAGAAAGCCTGTTCTAGGGAAGTTGGATTTTTAAAGGAGACAAAGACTTTAGGAAAGCCAAGTCAGTGATGATTTAAACTTGAGTGGTCACTAGTAGTCAGGGAAGTCATGGCGTGCATGGACTGTTGCCTGAAGCCTGATGGTAAGATCAAACTGTGGAATACCTGTGCAGAGGTTTCAAGAGACTAAAATTGGAAAGGTTTATGACCTTAATGCTGAGGGTGCCCAGGTCAAGAAATGCAGTTAAAGCTTATTTCTAGCCCCAAAAGGTAATTTTTCATAACTCTAGTGAGCGAAGGAAGGAGTCAGCATGTGGTAATTAGGAACAAGACATTATAGTTCATACCTCAGGAAATAAGGGCTTAAAGAATAGTGTTGAAGGGCAATGGAAGAGCTGAACTGGGAAAAAGCATGAGTGCCATTTGCCCCCACAAGCACTGCAGCTCACATATTGTCATGTGCTGTTGGCAAGCTGGAAGCTATCAAGTCTTGTCTTTTCAGATGAGTTTCTCAACAATGCTATGATTTCTTTCCAGAAGAAATTTGAGGTTATCATAATTTAGGATTTCATCTTGCAATCTTGAGTACTGTTTATTTATTTGACTCTAAATTAAAACAAACAAACAAACAAACAAACAACAAACTAATTATATTGTTTCTACACCCACAACTCCTTGGCACAGCAATGACTCAAAGAAAGATCACTAACATATTAAATGCACTGAAGTGTATACTGGATACAGTGAAATCTTTTGCCACTATGCTAGAGATCGCAAAACTACTGTTATCTGAGGATGTAACAATCAATTTGGCATACAGCAGACCTCTGCAGAGCAGTGTCCTGGTTTAACTCTGGGCGGCAACTAAGCACTGGAGGCAACAGCCACTTGCTGACTCCCCCCTCCCTGGTGGGATGGGGGTAGAATCAGAAGGAAAGATAAAAGTGATAAACTCACTCCTGGGTTGGGATAAAAACAGTTCAATAATTAAAAAGAGATCATTTTTTTTTTTTAAAAAAAAAAAAAAAAAAAAAGATAAGAGGGGATAAAATAAAGGAGAGGAAAATAAAATCTGACAGAGACAAGTGATGCAAGTTAAAACAATCACTTGCCACCAACTGACCAAGTCCCAGCCAGACCCCAAGCAGTGACATCATATGGTATGGAATATCCCTTTGGTCAGCTGGGGTCAGCTGTGTCCCCTCCCAGCTCCTTGTGCACCCCCAGCCTCCTCTCTGGTGGGGTGGTGTGAGGAGCAGAAAAGGCCTTGGCTCTGCGTGAGTACTGGATGGAGCCTTGAGCAACCTGGTCTGGTGGGAGGTGTCCCTGCCCATGGCAGGGGGGTTGGAACTGGATGGTCTTTAAGGTCCCTTCCAACCCAAACCAGTCTCTGATTCAACACTGTTTCCAGCACAAATCCAAAACCCAGCCCCATACTAGCGACTGTGAAGAAAATTAACTCTACCCCAGCCAAAAACCGTACAAGCAGTCGTTGTCAGAACAGAGCTGATATCCTGAGTGGGGGAGCACTATTTTAATGCATTTTGAATGCATTTGTGATCTCTTTGCTTGTAGTGATTACTTTAGCAAACACAGACACAAAGAGCCAGTCACAACTCAGTGCGTGTTAACCAAACAGCAAAAAGCCTTCCAGAGCACAAGGGAGTCAGTTCTATACTGAGACTATTCTGCACTGAGACAGTTCAAGCCCTAGAGGTCATTCATATGGTTTCCTTTTCGGACTGGAATTTAAACAGTGTGCAAGATTTGTGCTGGTTTTCTTCACACAGGTATATTCAACCACATCACCATTCTTGTATGCTAGCTCTAGCCCTGGGCTGGTCTAAATGACACTACTTATCTCACTTAATCAGGAAACCCATCTGTCCTAAATGCTCATTTAAAACAGATAGGGATTTTGAATACTTAGCACCTGATAAAGAATAGCTGTCAAACAAGCTAGAGAGCATTTTTACAGCAGTCAGCCAGCATTCTATACTCATTATCCAATTCAAGAAAATGTTGGTCCATTCACAGAGATTTCTCAAAGAGAAAAAGCAGCATGGTTTGCTGATAAGTACATGAGAGTGTTTATTTAACAGCCTCAAGTTGCAAAGCATGCACATTTCTCTAGCTCATTTCATCCACAAATGCTCCAGCACAATTGATCTACCTAGGCTTTTAACAACAAATTCACAGTATCTGGAATTCCATTAAATCGGTGCTAACCCACTTTGACTCTGCTTTCATCTGATTTCTTCCAGAGACGATTCAGAGTCTGCGAGTAACTTTCCTTTAATGTTTGGGTTTGATACACATACAGGCTTAGTAGTTCAATCGCCCTTCTGCCTCCTGAAATTTCCCTGGTAACAAATATTTCATTTCTGCCTAGTTTAAAAAATACAGCCTGTGTTCTTGGAAGTAGAAAGAGTACATGGATCCACCCTTAGTGAAGTGTTTGCTCTGGGTGTTTCAATTTAATAATTCAGTCAATTGGAACTCTCACTTTTGAAAATGTAAATAAATCAGTCACTGGCACCTGAAATATAAACTCCTTGAGCCTTTCAGTGTTCTAAAGTCACTTCTTTCAAGAAATTTGATTGAAATTCACGTTGCAAAGTGTGATTTCCCCTGTCAAGTTGTTTCAGTGAAAAGTAAAAGCATAATCCCCTCTTTTCTTCATTTCTTTTTGCCTTCACTTGTTTCCACATTCTCTCTTTGCCTCCACTCCATTGACAGATTTCCATTGTAATAAATCATAAATATCTCTTACAGCAATGAGCAGAGCAAGATGACATGTCTTATCTCCCCTCTAAGTATTCAAATTACACAGCTGGACCGTTTACCTATTCAGCATTTGTTAAGAAAAAAAAAAGTGTTGGGGTGGAAGGCTTGTGAACAAACTGGACTAGAAATCATTACATCTTTTTAGAAATTATTAAAAAATCAAGATTTTTATCCAGTATTTCAAGCATTATTCAATCCAGACACTTTAAAACTGCAAGATGGCTCCAGAATGATAGTAGCTTATTTTCACCTTGGAAATTGTGTATTTTCAATTTTTTTTCTTTTCACAGAAATATGTTTCTCTCCTCCCCTTCATCAAACCACAAACTTTCAAGCAAAAAAGGGGGTTTGTGATGAACAATGTACTAGCCAAAATGCACTAAAAATGGCAAAATTTGAACGTCATTCATCAAGTAGGCAAAGTGGCAAAAACGCAACAAAATACTCAGAGCAACATTCAAAGAGAAATTGACTCTTTGACCTGAATAGTTTATGGCTTGCTTTAAGCAATGGAAGACTGACTTTGATTTTCCCCTTTTGCCTGAGAGAATCTGAACCATAATCTCCCATCTCCACCAAAAAAGTCCCAAATACATCCAGTCCTACAGAGGTATAATAAAATCTTCCCCACTACTTCTTACTTATGCCCCTGTGGATGTCTTTCTTTTCCACAAGTGGGAATTCACTTTTAAGTTGATGAACTGTACCCTAATGGAAGAGTCATTGCTACTGCAGTCTGTATTACATATTCACTGATCATCACAGGTAGTGAGCTGAAATATGTACTTCACTGAGAAATATTTTTCTGCTTAAGAAAGCACTTCTTTTCTTAGTTCACTAAGTTTATTCTTTTCACATGCTTCCTTTGCATGTACTCAGCTTGGCAACCTGATGGTCATCTTCAGTAATGATATTCACTTACTGAAATTTCCTCATGAAGCAAATTTATCCACTGGGTTTTAAACTGTGGAAAAACAAAATAAAAAGCAATACTGCAGCATGTCAGTATCCACTTACTGGACAGTGCTGTTAAGAAATACACAGCACGCTCCAAGGAATAAAAATTCATAATGTCCCTGAAAATTAAGGTTAAACTAATAGTGTTCTGAAGCTTTTTCTTGTTCCCTCTTAACTGCCTCAGCCGTGAAGCTCCATGGCTCAGGTTGAGCTCAGTCACCTTATTTACTCGTAGGTCAATTTGTCATTATGCAGTCTTAAGAGAAAAATACTTCTGTAATGCTTCTCCATCTAAGAGTGCTTACACAGTGTTCCCTAGCCAGATGAAATTCTAACCATGACTTACAGCCACCCAGCCCAGTGCTAAAGGTGGCAGTGTTTAGCCCCTGATCTCCACCATAACCTTTAATAACCATCTAGGAATTATTTTTTGCTGCACCTACCCATTTCCTAATTAACTCTCTCCTTCACATTGCCTTCTGAGGGCCCCAGGGGAGTTCTATACCTTTAACGCAGACAATAGTCCTATCTTCTCTTCAGATTTTAGAAAAGCTTCTTGTTAAGCTCTGTCATTCTCTGTGTGTAGCATCCTTGGTTCTTCTGGAAAATAGTATCTCTATGTTGGACATTTTATTACTCAGTTCTGATCCTGGATTAAACAAATTAGTGACATAGAAAGCAACACACCTATCTTTTATCTTTATTTTCTGTTTTCAGCAAACCGAAGAGTGTTTTCTTCATACAAAAATGTCACCAAGTATCATGTATCCTCTGCATCTTCTTTGTACCTTTTGCCAAATATGCTTCACAATACTGAAATGAAATAATCCATTCACAAACCAGTCCATGTCACCATGGGTGCCTTTGAATATTGCTTTCCCTCTGTATAAGCTCTTTTCATGCAATCTTGCTGACTCACTGGGTAGAAAATCCAGACCAGTAAGCCCAGAAATCAGACTAAGCAAAGTGAATCAGGGAAGTGGTGTATTCCAGCTGACCAAAGCCTGTGCAGACTTTGTACAACCGTTCCTGCTTCCAGACTGAAGCTATTCAGGAGCCGGCTCTGTGGGAATGCTTTCCCCAGTAAAAGTCTGCCGTTCAATTAGCTTTTGCTCATTCTCCAAGCATTTGGGAAATATCCTGTGGGAATGGATTGTTACTAGATATGGTGAAGTTACCAGCAAACATGACTGATAAAGTCTTAATCAAGCTCTGAAGTGTGTTTTACACTGAAGAAACACTTGGATTAAATTGATGTATAGTGAAAGCAAGCTTGGGAATCGGAGTACTTCCTTAACTTCATTAAGTACCCTGTGCCTGTCCCACAAAACCTGATGCTGCTACCATCTAACAACAGCCATATGATTCAAAGATGTTTTTTCCCTGGAAGGAAAAGTGGGCTTTAATTTGGGGAAATGACATGGTAATCTGGATGTATTTTATGTTTTGGCACCAAATCACACACTTTCAGCCTGCCAAAATTCCCCTTCTACCCAAGACGAATTCCTTTTGTCTGTTCCGTTCCACTCACCTAACCCCCAATTTAGACCATGAGGTCCCTGGTCTGCTTGAATACACAAAATTGAGCATGACCGGTAGTAATAATGGTGTTTACCCAAAGGATTGCATCAAGTGTTGTTTTTGTGTGTCTGCTTTGTAAAACATATTTAGCACAGAACAGTTTATCACATTGCATATCTCCACGCTGTATTTTCAGCCTTCTTACCAAGGCAAAACTCATTAAGGCTAGCAGTGGCTGTGAATTCCCAAGTTGTATTACTCCTTTTCAGGAGTATAGTTTACACTGTTCTCTAACATTCCGCCTGACAGTTAAGAAAATAGAAAGGCAGAGCAATAGCAAGAGTCATGTCACCATAGTGCTTAGTAACATCATTATCCATTCAGCTGTCTTTCAAGCTTTTTTCCCCTACTTTTATGCTCACCCTATATCTTTTCCACCTAAAATTAGAGAGAGCTTGCCTTTTGCCTAGCCCCACTGTGTTACTGTTTTATAAACAGAGCAGCACAAAATAACTGGAATAATTCCTGATGCTGTGTCTCTGTTTCTATTTCCTTCTCCTAATGAGAATTTCAAGTTAGAATTTAGGAACATAGTAAGAAAAACACAGAGAAAAATTCTACTGACTGAGCCAACTGAAATTAGTAGATATTACTGTTAAGTACAAAAATATCTTCTTTAGCAGAGTTTCTTTTAATGGCCAAGATTTTACACACTGTTTAAGCCACGGTTCCATTTTGTAGTTCAATTAAGATAAGGTTTGCACATCCTTACTCATATATGGGAGATCAGACTAATGCACTGTTGTGTTTGCAGCCTTTGTTTATAAAGCAATTGTGCAGGGTCCAGCAGTTTCAGAATGTAATAGCACATTTTATCACTGGAACTAATCAGAACATAGTTTCTCAGTATAGAAGTATTTGTTCACTGTGTTAAACATCGTATCGATTACAGGACTGCACACCTCATGCAAAAGACTTTTAATACTTTGATCCTTTCAGACTCAAATGGCCTTACTCCTTGTCTCCTTAGCCATGCTCTGCTGAATCTCATGACAAACGCCCCTCTCCATCACAGTTCAATTTAGAAGCTTTAGCTTTTGATTTTTTTTCCCCAAGGCAAAACGTTTGAATGGAAAGGACCTCTGAGAACTTAAGCCACTACAAAAACTAACTTTATTACTGTTCATACTGAATGATGGTGTGAGCACTCTTTTAGCTGCATTAGTCTATTCTGGTTTGTAGCTGAGGACAGTCAGTAAGCCCCAGACAGGTTGCAATTCTTCCTGTTCCACAGACACATGATACTGGACTGAGATGATCTTATCAACTGGGAAAAAAAAAAAAAAAAAAAAAAAAAAAAAGCCCTAATATACTTTGACAGTCTCAGGACGATGTCTTGGCTTCCATGAAGTGCTTTGTACTCTGCAGACAGTTTGAGAAGTACTGCTGTAGCAATACCAGCCCTGGCTTTCAAGACTTCACTGCATACATAATGCAGCACTCCTCTGAAAGCAGTAGAGCAGGCAGGGGTATGGCTTTGGGTTTGTATTGTTGCTGTGGTGGTTGTTTCATTCGCATAATTTGGAGTCAAAATCCTTTCTCCCCTACCACCTCCAATATGTATCCTTCTTTTTCAGGTAAATTGTGCAGCTGCAGGCAGATACTGTCAGATTGCAAAATACAAAGTAGTTTAGCTTAGTCCCTACAAAAGAAAGCACAGCAAAAAAAAAAAAAAATTCGAAAACACGGGACTGTGTTTTTCTATCACTTTGCCAGATGTGATATCTTAACTAAGAGCTGAAACAGAGGATCTCATTGTTTTTCAAGCTTTAGTTATCTATTGTTGGTCTGTTTTTCTCCTTGATTGTTTACCTTTTAAGCTTCTCTTTAAAGACTTTAGTCCTTGAAAAGCTATTCCAGCACTGCTTTGTGTGATACAGCAGGCAGGTGAAAGAGAGACATCAAGGGGGCACAGGAGAAGGGGAAGAGAGATCTATCAATGATGGAAGTTCTGCATACGTACGATGTAGAAGATACTTAGTGAGACTCCAATCCAAATATTGATAAAAAATAAAACTACTCAAAAATTGAACCCAGACGTTAAAATATAGAGAAATACATTTTCAAAGAAACTAACCTGGACTTTACAATCAAACCTAGACTTCTGGTATTTGAAAAATTAAGGCATGGCACGCTCTTTCTGAAACAGGCACAACTCACACCAGCAACAGATAACACCATCTCAATTTCCCTTAACATGCCCCCCAAAACCCCAATGCATTTACACAAAACAGAAATTTCCACTTTTGGGCTAGATGCACTTCTAAGTGGTGATGGCTCAAAAGCAGGGACATAAAACAAGGACTTCCTTTTTTAAGATTCCTCTCACCAATCGTAGTCCAGTACTATAGCCTGCTAGAAAAACAAGGCATTCACCAGCGAGCTCCAAGGTCAATTCCCAGCTCCTGATAAAGTGTCACAAACCCAAGAACATTTCCAGCTCACTAGGGATAGCATGGGAAGTTAACATTAAAATTAATAAATCACTGTCCTAATTGGGAAAAAAAAAATCCCTTCATATACAACCCTACTTGCCCTTTGGGCAACTAACTTAGATCAACTCTTAAATAAATGTTGGGTTTTTTCCTTATGGAGGGGCTTAATAGAAATACTTCATCTAAACCAGAAAACTGTTTCTAGATATATGCATTTTAGAACACAGATTTTTCTTGGGATTTTCAGTTTTCTGGTGGAGTAGAGACATAAATTCACATTCCATACTCCAGAAATACTGGAATATGTTATGACCGGCTAGATCTCTTAATTGTACATGGGTTACTCTTTGTGAATAAATCAGATATATTCAAGAAAACAGGCTAACTTACTAAGTAATTTAATTCACAGTCCCTGAAACTTAAAAAAACCTGTCATCTGTTATGAGCGAAGTACATGGATAAGCCGGAGACTAACTAAGACAAAGCACAGCAATTTAAATCTCTGCTCTCATCCCACTGCTTTTTATTTATTTATATATTCATAGGGGATATGCTGTACACTACACAGCACTGGAATAGTTGAAAGAAACCACCATAAAAATCACAAATGTTCCAAAAGAACAAAGTACCTTATTTAAAGAATCCTCATTATGTTTTGAAGTATTAAGAGACCAGTCTCCCAAGATCAGTACTCTGGATTTGGAAGGCACCATATTTATTTTGGTGAAGAGTGCTATTTTCCAAAACCATACAAGTATTCCCCAATTAATCTATAATATATCACCATGACATACCATTGTGTAAAAGATGAAAGGTTAAAAATTACATTTTCAAAATAATCAGATTAAAATTTGTCTGTGTTCAGGGCAGTAAAAAAATCATTCAGAAATACTTAGCTTCTTTTGCTTGAATAAGCTTAGATGGATGGTATAAAGTTATATGGGGATTCAGAAGAAGGGTTAAGACCCAAGATAATATTTCTGTTGATTCAAATTCCATATTTATCCCCCTGAATAAAGTGGAAAGGTTTTACAATGCCTCATCAGAGACAAGAAGACATCTGATCTCAGACTAAGTATGTAACTAGAGCTTGTTGGGCATTTTCCAATGCAGTGCCTTTTCACCTGAAAATGGAACATATGAAAACCATAAATTATCAGAAGTGATTACTTCCCCCACCACCCCCCCACACCCTGAAAAAAAAGACTTTCTGGCACTAACAAAACAGAAAGAAAGAAATGGGACGCAAGCTAACTCCACACAGAAAGCGTGTTTGAGATTTGGAAGATTTCATCAGATCAGTCATAGAATCATAGAATCACAGAATCATAGAACAGTTTCAGTTGGAAGAGACCTTCAAGATCATAGAGTCCAACCTTTGTCCCAGCTCTATCAACACCACTAAACCATGACCCTAAGCACAACATCTACCTGTCTCTTAAATACCTCCAGGGATGGTGACTCCACACCTCCCTGGGCAGGCTGTTCCAATGCCTGACAACCCTTTCAGTAAAGAAATTCTTCCTAATCTCCAGCCTGAACCTCCCCTGGTGCAGCTTAAGGCCATTTCTCTTTGTTCTATCGCTTGTTACTAGGGAGAAGAGACCAACTTCCGCCTCACTTCAACTTCCACCTTGAAAGTTTTAGGTGATTTAGATGTGGAGGTTTTTGCACGTTAAATAGAACACTATAACTGCATTGAGCCAGAAAGACCAAAAGAGAGAGTAACTTCACAGTCTAACGATTAAGGATGCTGGAGAAGAACATAAAAATCTCTCTACCAAAGAATACATATTATTGACCTAAAATGGAATGGCTCCAACAGGAAACAGTCAAAGTATCTTGTGTTGGAATAACCAGTATCGCAGTCATCCAGGACTTTACATTCCTGGTGTGAATGAACTCATTAATTTAAGGACTCTTGATCTAAGATTCCAAGGTGGAATCTTTCTCTAGTGCCACCCAAGAGCTCTAAAATTGCCTCAGATAGTTAGGGTGTGCATTTGATATTTTTCTAGTTTTTCACTTTGATGGGACTTGATTTGACTCTAATTCAGAATTACACATTCTTAAATCTTAAAAAAACTAATAAAAAATTGCAGAATGGAAAACGGAGCTTTACTCATGATAACCATATTAAAAGCACTGTGGCACTGACCAAATTCCACTGTTACTCAAGTCTGACTTCCTGATATCTATCCAGGGCAAGAGTGAGAGACTAATTTGACTTCTGTTTTGTTTGACTATTTCTTTTATCATACTAATTTCTTCTTACTAACTTTTGTGTTTGTTCAGTGCCCTCTGCAATTCCATGAGTAAATTTGCTTCTGTAAGTAGAATGAAATCACTTACATTATTTTCATTAAAAATTCCGGCCATTTCTTTTTTGTCCAACAAGAATCACTTTTCTACTTACTTAGCAAAGACAAAACTGTTTGGGAAAAAAAAAAAACAAACTGATCAAAAAGTGCGATACTCTTTAGTCAGAGAAAAGTCTGTTCAATTTTAAATTATTTCTAAAGTACATCTCACTTGAACTTTGGCTATTTAAAAATCACTCAGCTAGTCTCTCAGCTATGTTCTTATCACCCCGGTGACTTGAACAGCATTCTACAGAAAGAACTAAGAATCAGATTTGGCCTGAGGCATCTAGATCACAGAGATCATTCTTTTCAATGAAATACTACTATTTCATTTATTCCGTTAAGCTATTTCAAAAGCTAAACATCCAAGAGATTTGAATATTAGGTATGTAATTCTGTTGACACGCAAGACTTTAAATGACAGCATTCAGCTGTGTGAGAGACTCCTTTCACAGTGCCCTGCTCATGAGTTTTCAATTGTGGTGGACCATCTGCCAGCTGGGAAATCCCACTCCTGTTTGCAGCAGCACTGCAAATTATATTGCTGCTCATGAAATAAAATAACTTGATTTAAGGAGCACACTGAAAGCTTCGTGCAACACTTCAAAATGACTTAAATTAATAAATCAAGCAGTACAAGGCATTTTTATATTTTTCTCCAAGAATATCAGACCATTCTCTATGAACGGTCATTTAAAGTGTATCTGTGAAGCTGTTATCTATACTGTGCCTCTCACAAATGGTGGAGGTGAGAGACAGGTTAATATAAAGTACCTTGCAGAATTAATATTTTCATTTCTCTCTGAGACACGAAACATTTCCACTCTAAAATGCCATTTTCTCGGCCTGTGGTATCCTTCCTGGGATCCCACCAAAGTAAGGACTCCACAGGCTCAAACATATCTCAGTCTTTAGAAGTCTAAAGGAAATTTTTAATCAGGTTTTGAGTTATGGTTCTCACATACATTTCACATACAACATCTCCGTCTTTGGAGAAAAAAGCCACAGTCATATTTAACAAGCACTCTTTCACAACTCTTGTACATGGTCACACAGGCTTGATGGGAATTGGATTTCTGTTGCATCTTAAAAAGTTACCGTTTCAAGTACACAAATATTGATCATGAGACAACAGTTCTAAACATAAATTAACAACTACCAAACCTCTCCTTTATAGAAGGCCTGCTAACACTCCAAATAAACTAACGCTGAGAAGCCTAACCAATCGACATCCTGTATAATCCTGCAAATTAAGGACTATTTATTTCTATGGTAAAAGACGATTACTTGAGATAGGATGACCTGAATTAAAAAACTAATAAATCTTGCTTGGGTTTACAAATAGAATAACTTTATTTTATACTAATTTGAAAAAAAAAAGGAATGCTTCCTGAGTAGCAGTACCATTCTCATTTCTCAGTGCCTTCAAAAATTAAATTGTAACACTTGCTATAATTCTGTTACACATTACATTTGTACGTTTCATATACATTGCATTTAATTATGCTACATTTTAAAAGATAATTACTCCCATTTTCTGTCTCTAGGCCACAGAAAAAATGTAGTCTTAGGAGGGGGAAATGGCAGAGCATTAATGCAAAGATTAATTTTTAGGATGGTGGACAATACTTTAAAGATGGATAAGCTATGGCTGATCACAGCAGCAGCCTTTTGTAGAGGGCTCATTTTCCTCTGTGTAAAATCATTGTACATTGCTATTCCTGTAGATACAATACTTCCCAGTTTTTTACAATGCCTTTAAAAAGGGACTTTCCCCCTATATAAACTTCTGTCTTTATTTGATTAAAAAAAAAATTACAAAAGTACAATGCAACACCAACTTGGACATATTTCAAATCAAATACCATTGTACAGTGTCACATGTCATTTTGTACTTTGAAATTACAACTTGATTAATAGCATTATACTAAGGCTTGTCCTATTGTTTAGCTAATGCATTTAACACAGAAGTAGTTCAGTAACAATGGGTAACATATGTATGACAGCTGTATTTTGCATCCCATGGATAAGATTTGCATAAGTGTGGGAGTTACGAAAGTCATGCAGCAGGCCAAAACTAAATAGATGTAATCTTAAAATACAAAGCTCTACATAATCTATTAATATTGGAAACAGAATTTTGACATTTATTATTTAAAAGCTTCTGTTTGAAGTATTCTGAATTCCTTTCCTACTGTACATTTACAAAATACAACTGTACAACTTTACTGCAAAGTTTCTTCGTGATGGACGGGTACCTGCTAGAGGATTTTTCACCACAGTAATCCCAAACTACTGAAAGCTCTTCTAAAGATGTAATACAGATCCAAGGGGGCAATTTAAAATCTGACCTGTTAATGACTGTTTGCAAGAAAAGCTCCTTCAGCGAAAGACAGAATGACAAGAGCAATGGCCCATTTTCAATTAGTATTAAGGTTTGCCTCTTTTTAATTCTTTCAGAGGAATCTCAGAGGAGGAGGAGATGAGACAAGCTCCCACAATTTTCATTGCTCTGTCCCACCAACACAGTGCAAAATAAGTACAACACCACTGCCAAAGCAGCGCACTGCAGTAACATTTTGCTGAGTTGTTTGTGCTTGTCGAGACCATTTCAGACATAATCTGCAAGTCTGGGGAATTAGGGTGGCTCAGGGGAATTCGTAACAGGATATAAACTCTGCATGGCACTAGAGAAACATTTTATCACTTATTAAATGAGTTTGCCTGAGTCGATTTCATAAGGTGAAGAATACAAAGACCTATCAGAACGGATGATACTTTTATACTAATGGTACTAAATTAAACGCAATCAAGCTACAGCACTTTAGCAAATTATCAGTTGAGGTGTGAAACAGAGATGCTAGCTCAGCATAGTTAAGTGTATGCCTTGCAACCACACAAACACACACATTCAGCTCACTTTGTGAACGTTGTGTGCAGTGCAGCAAAGATGTTTTTGTCTGAAGTCTCTTCAAAAGTGAGTTTTGTTTCCATGGCCCAGACAGTGTCATCTCTAGCCTAAGTGCACATTTTGGGCAGAGCAAAATCCCAAATAAAATCACAAATCCAAAAGGGGGACAGAAAACATGGAATAGGCTTTGAAAATTACTAAAGAAAAACAAGACTTATTACGATACCTCAAAGCATTTCCCCATTTAGAAATATTCATACATGTTATTTTTTTGCTGGAACTGTTGTTTGCCTTTAATTAAACTCACATGAATGATAAATGAAATGCTAGAGGAATGTGAGATCACTCATCATGCCACTCTCCTATAGCTTTTGCTTAAGACTGATATTTATCAAATTAGAGTCTAAACAGTACAGAGAGAGGAGGGAAATGTTTGACTTTTTCCAAGAAATCATAGGTTTAATTAACTTTAAATATGCCAAACCAGAAACATTATTTAGATTCACTGGTGCCTCCTACCATGACTTGGTTTTTGACACATAAAATTGATGTTTCTTTGTTTCTAGCAATTTCTCAATGCATCTTCTTTAAAAATTAACTCTCCCCTCTAGTAAGAAAGATTAGGATATTTATTAATACTGTAAAATCATGTATTTTTGGACAAAGATGACAGTTTACTGAGACTTTTGTGCCTCCCCGGGGTAATGGCACTGGCAGCAGGGGGGCTGCAGGGGTGGCTCCTGGGAGAAGAGGCCGGGACTGCTCCAAGCTGCACACAGCCGGTTCCAGCCAGCTCCAAGCTACCCACCGCAGGGCATGGCTGGGCCCCACAGCCGAGATGGTGGCACCTCTGGGAAACATATTTAAGAAAGAGTGAAACACTGCAAAGCAGCTGTGAGAGTGAGGAGTGAGAAAAAGCATAGAACAGAACAGAACAGAATAGAATAGAACAGAATAGACTAGACTAGACTATTTCAGTCAGAAGGGACCTACAACAATTTTCTTGTCCAACTGCCTGACCAATTCAGGACTGATCAAAAGCTAAAGCACGTAATTAAGGGTGTTGTCCAAACACCTATTCAACACTGACAGGGCTGGGCCATCAACCACCTCTCTGGGAAGCCAGTTCCAACATTTGACCACCCTCTTGGTAGAGAACCATTTCCCAATGTCCAGTCTGAACCTCCCCTGACACAGCTTTGAACCATTCCCACACGTCCCATCACTGGATCCCAGGGAGAAGAGACCAGCACCTCCCTCCCCACGTCCCCTCCTCAGGAAGCTGCAGAGAGCACTGAGGTCGCCCCTCAGCCTCCTTCTCTCCAAATGAGACAAGCCCAAAGTCCCCAGCCGCTCCCCACAGGCCATGCCTGCCAGCCCTTTCACCAGCTTTGTTGCCCCCCTCTGGACATGTTCAAGGACCTTCATGTCCTTAAACGGTGGAGCCCAGCACCGCACACAGCACTCGAGGTGAGGCTGCACCAATGCTGAATACAGCGAGGCAATCCCTCTCTTGACCGGCTAGTCGTGCTGTGTTTGATGCTCCCCAGGATGGGGTTTGCCCTCTTGGCTGCCAGGGGACACTGCTGGCTCCTACGGAGCCTGCTGCCGACCAGCACCCCTAGAGCCCTTTCTGCAGGGCTGCTCTCCAGCCACTCCTCTCCCAATTTATAGTTGTGCCTGGCATTACTCCATCCCAGGTGCAGTACGCATGCCACCTAAACAAGGGTCAAGTGGAAAATAGGTTTAACAAAGATACTCCAGTCTTCAGAAACCCTTGCACAGTTAAGCAGTTGCATCAGCATTTATGCTAGTACTTAGCTGTATTTTTCTTTCTTTGTATCACCACCAAGAAGCCCATTATATGTAGTATTATGTAAGTACTACTCCTCAGAATAGTTTGGTTGGAAGGCATCTACGATGATCATCTAGTCAAAATATATATTTTTTCCAAATATATAACCTTTCAGAAGAATTGTTGCTTCTTATACCCAGGTACCACTTTCTATGCCTGAGTCAGACTGAGCAATGTTAAACTCTACGTTTGAAAGAAAGGGTTAAGATATATCTACTACTTGCATTTGTGGAAACATTCTAGTATCTCACTTTGTATCTTTATCATCAAAGTAAAATTTGAAATAAATTGATCAGTATTTGTCACATTAGAGTAATATGCTCCCCCCTCCATCATATCCCCCCAAAAGCATGAAACTTGAAACAGATGTCCTGATTCTTTATTTTGAATCAGAACTTCTCACTTCTATCGACCATGTCAGCTTAGAAAGTTCCAACACAGGTTTTGCGTGGGCAGCTCTTGCATTTAGACATATAACCACAATTCCTGAAGCCAGTATTCTCATTTACTTAACAAAAGACACAGCCAAGAATCCATCAGTACTGTATGTATGACAGGCAGCTTTGAGCCATCCCATGCATGGAAATTTGCTTTGATGTTTCCTAATAAAAATCTTTCCCATGAAAACTCCATGACATTTAAGAGGCCAAGGCTCAGAATTTTTTGCCAGGCCAACAAAACATTATGCCACAAGCATCATCCTAATCCCTGTCAAAAGTAGAAGACACCTTCGGGTCTCATCATCCTCCCACACTCAAAAATCATGTTTATACTCAAAAGATTTTGCTGTTATACAGCAACCCCAGGGCAGCAGCTGAGATTCATTTCCACCATTTGGCTTAAACCCACTCCTGAACGGACTAAACCAAAAAAGCATTACTACAGTTACATCTATGGTCTTTTTCTGGGGAGAAACACTGCTCTGATTAGGGAGTTTTTTCACACTCGTAACAGGTGTAAGTAAATTAGTGACACCTTTTTAGCCCAAGTGCGTATCACAGCCTTGTGGCTATACAGATAAAGAAGGTTGTCTTGGCTCATTCAAAACTAGTAGTGTTTCGTTGGCTTGTCCCTTCACCTTTATTCAAAAACAGTAGTACTTGAAGATGGAAGAAATAGTGAAATTATAAGAGGCCTTGGAGGTTAGTATCTGCCCCCTTCTATTAGCGTTGCTATAATTCTCAGAGTTCTCTCTTCAAGGCATCCTTCCCAATGCACAATCAGCTCCTTGGCCACGCCATCACCACACGGCTACTGGGCCGGTCAGTCTTGGTGTAGATTTCTTAGTGCACTTTTGAAGAGCAGAATCAAGGTGAAAGTATGAGAGAACCAAACGTGTTTCAGATCCTTCGGGGGATTTCAGGAAGTGTACATGTTCAAGTATTTAGCTACTTTTATGTGCTGGCAAGCACCCACTTCCTCCAGGGCATAGGGGTGGATATGCATGCTTGTAATCAGTTCTCACTGGCCTCTGTACAGCCAGTAAAACACAGGCAGAGGACTTCAGGGGAGAGTACAGCAATCATGTGAACACAGATGTGATCAAAATGGGGATGCACTTGCAAAAAGTTTGGGAAATGTGGTTCAGTACTGAGTGCTGTACGACAGTGGGACAGACAAAGCACTGAGCAGAAACATGAAAAAGAACTATTTTTTGTGCTAAGAGTGTAAAAAATAATTAAACAATTTAATAGAGAAGAGCTAGAAATCACACTCAGAGGAAACGGAATATAAAAGCATACAAAATAGATGAGACAGAATGAGCAGCTCTTTTGCTTCTCTTGCTTCTCCAGCTGTCAAACCTTTTTTTTTGCATCTCTTCCTGACACATACAAAAATCACTGTCTATGATCCTTTCTCCCCTCAGGACATGAGCCTAGCTTTTGTCCATGAAAATCTGATTGCTCTCTAAACCTTTTTCTTTCATTATTGAACAAATAATGTCTTGAACTACTAAATGTCTGTAAAACCTTTCCAGAGTCTCTCTCTTGGGCATCTTCATGTTTCAGAAAGACACTTCTTGTATGCATACAAATTCATTTAACAGACTGTCAGACCTAAGGCTATGGGATGCTTTTGTTTGGCTGTTACCACTGCACCTGACACAGTGAAGACCTCATTTGGACCTTGATCCATTTACTGTTCAGAAAACTTGTATCAGAGCAGAATTTCTGCCGGAGTAAAAGTTTCCTTTCTGTCTAAAACAGTCCATTCTAAAAGCACTAAATGAAAAAAACTAATTCATTGAGATTTTCTGTCTCACTGGGGAAGGCTGTGAAGGCACCCCCACGGCAGGCAGAGCGGCTGCCCAAAATGAAGGTTTTTCCACCCAAAGCGGCCAGCGCCCCGACGACCCAAGGCAAACCCCCAGCCCGGGTGTCGGGCGGGAACGTGCTGCCGCCCCCCGGGACTGCAGAACTCCCCCGGCTGGCGAACAGGCCTTGCGGCGAGACGGCCCCACACCGCACCCCCCGCTCACCCGCGGGAACCTCCCGCCCCGGGTGCCCAGAACACGGCGCCGCTCGCCCGGACGGGCCGGGGCCCACCCGGGGTCGGTCCAGCAGCGGGACTCGCTCCCCAAGCCCCGAGGAGCTCCCTCGGGCGGCGTCCCGGCCCCCGGGGGCGAGTCCCCGGCCGCAGCCCCGCGGCCCCGAGGCGGAGCGGCCCCCGCCGCCTCTCGGCGAGGCTCCTCGGCCTCTGCTCCGGGCCCGGCCCGGGCTCGGCTCGGGTGAGCTGGGGGCGGGCGAGGGGCCGGAGCGATCGGGGCGAACCGCCGGAAAGCCCGGCCTGCGGCTGCGGCCAGGGCCGGCCGGGGCGGGTCGGCTGCCACAGAGGCCGCAGGAGGCAGAGGGAGATACATCCCTTCCAAAAAAATCCGGCAGTTCATAAAATCAAAGTTATAAAAGCTTTGCACACTGAAATATTTTTTCTAATCACTTCTTTCCTGCTCTCAGACCCCTAATATTTACATTAGTTCGTGCGAGCTAGTTGTTAGCTCTTTGGGGAGGCAACATTTTTGGCAAATTATTGACCTCTTACAGCTGGAATCCCCTGACAAGCTCATGTTCCGGCTGTGAGCCAGAGAATCAAAGTGCACCTGTGAGGAGGGGGCTGCGGCGGGGAGCCCGAGAGAAGGCAGCAGAGACCCACGGGCAGAGAGAAGTTAGAAAGGGGCTGTACCCAGGAAGAGGGTTTCAGGAGAAAAGGCTGAA
This sequence comes from Leptosomus discolor, assembly GCF_034619465.1. NCBI lineage: Eukaryota > Metazoa > Chordata > Aves > Leptosomiformes > Leptosomidae > Leptosomus > Leptosomus discolor. The sequence goes on from NC_141403.1 coordinate 13,045,360, forward strand.
AGAAAACGTTTGTGTGAGACAACAATGAGAACATGAGATAAATGGTTATTGAACATAGATGGCAAAGCCAGAAATTATTATTTTGATAATCTAATCTGACTTCTTAAATAACAAAGGTTATAGGACTCTCCAGAACTAATTCCAGCAGTATTCACCGTGAGTATTCAACTTAATTTCGAAGTTGTTGTTTGCCAGGCAAAAATTTCCCAGCTTGTCAGCACAGCCTGCAAGTCTTTGCCTTTAGCTACATTAAAGTACCGCACAGAAAAATCAAGATTGCCCTCACATTTTAAGAGTCTGTGAGAGGATACTTAAGCCCATACTCCATTCTTAACACCACCTGCATAATTTTGTATTTCTTATTTTTTCACTTTTGCCTGTAAGATCTTTCCCCACTGCATCTTCAGAAAATGAATGGAAAAATCTTTCCTGAACTGGAAAAAACCACTAGCAAATCAGAATAGCATGCACCTACTTCATCCCCATTACCAGGCCTCTTTCCATTATTATTATTATTATTGTTATCTTTATGAAAGAATCCCATTGTGCTGGGTTATACCTATTTCCATTTAATAAGTAGAGAACTGGAGTGTGGCATACATGCCACAGTCATGTGCGTGGAAAATAGGAGTAGAGCCAATGTCAGGTTAAGCGCCAAATAAAGGCTCACAGATTTTCCACCACAATATTGAGTTCTTAAGTCCTATTCAGGAACCCTTTTCTACCTTCTCCTCTTTGAAGGTCTTTTGCTATCATGCCTCCAAGAAATGGTCAAAGCACAGGATTATTTTCTAACTATGCAGAATGCAAAAGCAGAGTTTGATTTATTATATATTTGAATCTACTTTTATGCTCAAAATCTTGTGTGCAAAAGGGAATAAAATATATACATACTAAAGTGTTACTGTTCATTCAATCAATATTTTAACAGACTAACAGCATGGCTGTTATTTCTGTAATTAATACAGAAAAGTAATAATACCATTCAAATTGCTATACACACACACACACACAAAAAAAAACCAAACAAAAACTTCCCTATTATTTACATTTTTTGTAGTGCAGTGTTCACCCTTCCTGTGTCCCTTTGCATCCCAAGACTGATGGTTTCAGTCTTCCTGGAGAAAATGGGAAGGAATAGGAAGAGATAGCAACAAGCACACTGAGGTCTTTGCTGGGAGCAGTGTGATGATCATGATGGGGATTTCTTTCTTTCTGATCTTCCACTTGGGGCTACTTTAGTATGTGGGTTTTTTTCTCACATTCCCTGTTTCCCTCTCAGAGGCTCTCATGTAAAGGCAGAGAGTGGCACAGTCGCCTCCCCCAGCCCCAGCTCCACACCAGGTCAGCTCCACACTCACCCGCTGACTCCCTGCCTCATCCAGGAGGGTGCTGTATTGGGGATCACAGGGCAAAGCTAAAGGAAGGGAACCCATAGGCACTGCTCTTCTTGGCAGCTGCCGGACCAGGCTGGACCCCGCTGCGGCCACAGGGAGCCTGGATGAGCCCTGAGACCTTGCCCTGCCAGGGCAGGAAAAGGTCTGCAGCTTTTTACTTGTCGTGGCAAAATTCATATTTACTGGGCTATGTTGCTTGCTTCTCTTGAGAACAGAGATTGTGTCTTCTGCTTTTAGATTATGCCTGACCCATTTTTAGATATTACCGCAATCTGGGTAAATAATAATCTGTGGAAAACCTATATGTTCTCCTAAGAAATGCCTGTGATGCTGAGGGTGAAGGAAAAGCATATAAACACATAAATAAATATAAATATAAATAAATATAAATATAAATTAAATATAAACAGTTAATTTGACACCAAAAAAAAAGTAGCATATAGCACTCAAAAATACGTGCTATAATAACAAAGCCACAGGATCCTCTCACAAAGATATTTGGGAGGGGATGTTTTCCATGGGAAAGGCTGTAGACTAATACATGTCTCTTATTTCTGCCATGTTGTCATCGAGAAGAAAGCACTTTGTTCTAGCTCCCCTTTTCTGAAGTGGCATTAAGTCTACAGTTCACCTCTTCAAGCCACCAGTTGTAGTAAAGTGATGTCACAATATATCAGATGCAACACAAGCTGTTGTGTAAAAGTGGTGTGGCTGCACAACTTACTTGGGATTGCTATTTGGTGGTAAAAATCTTATTTAGCCTGAAACTATTTTCAGCCAATTCTGTGTCATGATAAGCCTTTGAGATTTTAGCCAGCTTCTTCCTATTGGTGTGCCTGCTTACCTCTCGGGAGAAGACAGAGGCCTTGGCAAAGTTGGAATGAAAACATAAGAGTAACATTATCTGTTTACATTTCATTTATATTTCTTTACTTGATCATAGCTTTTCTATTCAGACCACAACTTCCATTGTGTAGTAGGCCTCAGTACATACCCATTTTTTTTCTATGGAAATAAAAAGTGCATGTAAGTCCGTATGAACATATGCAGAAGCTCACTACATTCAAAATTCTCTGATCATGGAGTATGTCAACAGTGAAATGCCTTAGCAAGGATGTATAAACTCAGGCATTAGCAAAAGCAGTAGCTTAAATGCCCATGTTACTGTACACTTCAAAAGAGAAATATTATTGGCACCTTTTCTTTAAGTTAGACATTGGTATTGCAGAAATATAGCTGAGAGGAGACCCAGTAAGCTTCAGTTAAATGAGGCAGCTTAAACTTGGGGAGTGAAACATCAGAAATCAAAAATCATGTAAACATAGTAAAACCAACAGCCTTAAATTTGTTTGATTAGGTGATGAACCCTTTGGCTATCCAGATCTCCAGAATATTGGTCCTTCTTTTAAAGAAATAGATAATTCTTTTGTTGAAAGCCAAACTTTCTGTAATGTAATACTTTTTGATACATGTATTTAATTTGTAAATTAATATTTTAGACAAGCTGTCTGTTTTCATTTGAAACTTGGAGGAGGGATCATGTGTCCCCGGATCCATGTACTCTTCCAGCTGTATTTGTTGGTCAGTAAAAGATGCTCTCTCTTCCTGTGGAGCTCATCTTGCTTATGTCCTTAAAGTGACTCAGCTACAATGAAACTACCATTAAATTACAATGGATACTTTCACTGTTCCTGTTGGTGTCTTTATTTTTTTTTTCATTTAAAGAAAAAGGTCAAGAACTTCTGATCCTGAACTGAGAACTCCAGGCAACCAGTGCAACATGCTAACCAGGAAAATATTTTGAGCTGGTTCAGGGGGAATACAAAACACAGAAGCATACTTGAACCAGTTTCTCCTCATGCTCAGCAAACTGAGGGTGTAATTTCAGCGAATGCAAATTTATCCCCAGCGATACACCCAATTGCCTGTGTGGTGGGTTGGCCCACCCCACGTATAGAGGAATTAGGAGAAAAGGATCCTTCCTTCAGAGCCTGCTGAAGCAGCAACCCTGGCAGAGAACTTAGTTCAATAAGTGGTAGGAAGGAGACTATGCCTCTGTAGTTAGTCATGATGAGGTTTAGCTGAGGATTGAGAGACTTAGATGCTGGTCTTCACTCCCAGAAATGCTTGTAGATTTTATCAAGAACCTATTTACTATACATACCAAAACAGCCTTGAAAGCACAGGTACATTCCCCATTTGTCAGATGAATTTTTTAACCATTGAATAAAAGCGAGATGCTTTTCCTGTGTTCTAGTTTCTCCTCTCAGTGTCTTCTTCTAACAGCACCAAATAGAGCAGGAAATAGCTAACTAATAGGACCACATTAGCTACAAAAATTACAGCTGAGCTCTTTTCTCATAGCTTTTCATATAGCTATAAATAAGTCTTAATTTTTGGCATTTGCAATAATTTTGTTCACAAAATAAAACTTTGAATTTGATACTTTACAATTCCTGAATTGTAAGATACCACCTTGAATATCTTAAACAGCTCACATCTTAGAAACTAGTTTTTTTTTTCCTTATGTGTGTTATAACACCCAAGCTTGTTGAGGCAACTCTGCTAACACTCAGACATCACAAAAGAAGTGGAGGAAATTACTTTTCTGTATGGGCTCACAAATTTCCTAAGCCACAGGCTCACTGACTTTCAGACATGGGAGCATCATTTAAAGCAGAGAGCAGCTAATGCATCTCCTTCACTGTGACTTCTATTTGCATGTGCTACCTCCCCTTCTACTTGTGATTATGCAACACCTTCCTGGCAACTGCAGTAAGGGAAACAAATATAAAAGTATTTGTGTATTTTTAGCTGTCTAGAATGCAATGATTGTGCTGTCACTTTTGCTCCTCATTTTGTCTCCCACGCCCATCTGTTCTGTTCCGCTACTGCATCCTCTACATGTTTCTTTGCCACCTGATTCTCTCACCTTCAGTGAAAGGGGAGAGAGGAGGAGACGCTGCCATCTGACCTATGAATTCTCTGCAGACCGCTGTCGAACAGTATGCAGGCCACAACCAACGACTATAGCTCTTTTACTTCTTGTCCCCCGGCTTATTTCAGAGCTTACTGGTTTGAGCTTACTGTTTTTAACAGAGTTTTAGTTTACCTCCAGACAGATATACTTGCTTTGTAAATCTGCAGCATTTATGCTGAAAATCTGTTGAATTGTTTATGTCCACTTCATGCATACATCCATGAACGGCTTCAAAGGAGAAAGGCTCATGCCTCAGTTCGATAGGAGATTCCAGACTAGAGGAAAGTAATATTGTTAACGTGTTGTGGATTTCTATCTTCTTCCGTGTTGTACATGAATTTTACTTGAAGTCCTGAACCAAGGCTGTTAAATCAATTATTCTGAGAATATCTGACTTTCAGATTAGTCTCATGTTCCATATTCCCACAACTCTTATTACTTTACAGGTGTATATGATCACCTTGAGTATCCAAAACAACCTGCGTCATAAATGAGTGCTCAAATGAAGAGCAGATTTCTGATCCTTCTGTCCCCCGTGAGCATGCCAAAACTGCGACCATTGTTATGTGGAACTTCTTTTTCTTTATTGTTAAAGTCACTTTGAATTTTTTATTATTTTTGTTGTTCTTGAACGATTGCTACTACTCTAGATATAGGCGTTAACTGTGTTTATTGATATCTCAGTGTTTTGCTTCCCCTGGCAGATAAATGAATAATCTTTCCAATGAGATTAAATCTACCTACAATTATGGTATGCATTTTTGGAAAACATTTTTTCCAAAAAAGCTCAGGCACTTTAAAATTTGTTGCCTAACATCTTGGCTGGTAAATATTAAAAGAAGGTTTAGCTCTAGCTAAATAAATTCAAACATATTTTCAGTCTATATTCTCATAGTTGTAAAGATTTCAGTGCCACTATCAGATTTTCAGGGATATGCATTGAGAAACAGAATCTAAAATTTTTGTTTTTCTTTTCATCGAAGGAGATGCACAAACTGGAGGGACATTGGCATACCATCAGTGTTTTGCGGACAAAGTACTATTCTGTTTGCAGACTGATGTGTGCTCTTTTTCCATATCTTCTTCAACTGACAAAAAATATATTGACACTTTACACTCCTTCAATTTTGAGTTGTGTTGGCGTAGCAATATAGTGGTGATACTTGGACAGTAATTGGGGATCTGATGTGACAATCACTCAAACACTGTCTGTGTCTCAGATAAAAATTTCTTTAGTAATTTCTAATGATTAGATTTAATGGTCTGGGTATTGAAATGACAGCACTGAACGTTTCAGGCAAGAAGAGGGGAAAGGAGGGGGAAAGATGACCTTATTCATGCAGAAAGAGCAACAGCATATATTACTGACTCATTTATCTTTCTTCTCAGAAGCCACATTTTATAAGTAAGAAACACTTCTCAAACGACTTGGCCTGTTTAGGTATGTGCACAAATGTGTGTGTGTGTGTCGCTGCACACACATATATAAGTTGTTGTAGGAAAAAAATGGCATTCCAAATAAGTCTGCCCATTTTTTTTCCATATTATGTGTGTTTCTGATAGAAGCCCTCAAAACATTTTTGTGTGACTAATTTGGAAGACTGGTTTACTCTTTCACACTGAGTTATCTCTGCAGTGTGGTATATGCTAACCTTTCCCTCTTGAGGCTTGATGTTACTGTTTTGGCATAGATAAGGAAAAAACACATCTTATTAATCCTGCAGAAACATCTGCACCAGCAGCATTTTCATGATAGGTGAGGGCGTACAACACCTTCTTCAAAACAGTGCTGCTAATTTGGTTTCTATTGCGGAAAGGTCTTTCTTGAATATAGAGAACTCTGTTTTGAAGAATGAGCTAATATATAATTGTTCTGCCATGGCTTCATCCTCTCTTGATTTTCTTTTCTTTTCTTTTTTTTTTCCCTCCAAAGAAAACCAGCAAATTCATCTTACTATCACTATTCATCCATTATACTACATGTTTACCACTTCCATTTTGTAGAAATGGAAGTATTCTTTTCCTGGGAGTGTAAGCACAGGACTGTGTCCCTAAAAAATAATAATCATTTTTTAAAAAAAACAAAAGGACATAGTGTTAATTTGGTACACTGAAAGGACAATGGGAACAATTAAAGAGTTACAGAACTTCAGCTGAAATTATGAGTTTCTCCTTTACCCTTCTGTCTCTTTGCACATATTAGATTTTCAAGAACTCCAGTTTTTCAGTTATAATTCCTAGGAAATTTGTCCAGCAGGCCACAATGATCAAGGCTACACTTAGCTGGATTAAATATATCAAAGAAAAAGCAATACACTTTAAATAGATGTACTATGTGCAGTATTTAACAGGAATATGGTTTGCCTTTAAAAAGACATTCCGAGTTCTACCTACAACTGTTTGTGTGAGTGTACTTGCAAGTGAGCCAACGGGCTGAAAGACCAAAGGCCTGTAGTTTATCGAAGGAGTTCATTTACCAAGGGGACAACATGATTAGATTCAGAACTGACCCCACCACTTCATAGTTTTCCATAAGACTGTGCAATGCACAAATTACTAGCCAAAAGGACAGCAGAATGGCAGGTGGCTCTACCCACTTCAGCAAAATTAAGGATTGTGTTGAAATGTCTTTGTAACTTTGCTCATGTGGTTTTAAGGGAATGTCTTTACTTGTTTGTTTTTGCAATCAGAAGAAACTGTGAGAAAGAAAAAAAAAAAAGTGGAATATTTTTTCCTACATTTCAGGTCCATATTTTATCAAGAGATAAGAATATGTGTATGTTTGCTTCACTGTATTTAGTGGTTTAGCCCAGCTCTGGTTTGGCTGGCCTTGGGGAATAAAAAATACGAACTGCTTTTGACAGAATAAGATTAGTGTGTTCTTTTGTTGTGCTCTGTGTGCTTGCATATTTAAACTTGAAGCCCAAATGATTGACAAAGTGAAAGGAATCTAAGATCCAGTTACAAAAGAAAACATTTAAAGCAGAAATTATTAGCACAAGGCAATTTTTATAATATGCTTTGGAAACTAGAAGAAAAATATCCAATTCCTTTGGCTATCATTCACTTATATTTTTCCCAGCAACTTGGCAACACAGAGTATTTGCTTATTTAGAAGTGGTGGTCTTTGAAATTTACTTTGATCAGCTTTCTGAAACAGTTTTATAGAAAGCTGTAAACTAAATTAGTAATAGAATGGAAACTAGGAAATTAGTAATAGAACAGCCTTTAACGGATCTTCAGGCTATCAAAATTATAGAGAGCTGTATGTTACTCTGATTGTTTTAAAACCTATTAATCTTTTTGATTTTGGTCTGGATGACTCAACCATATCACTGGATTGACTTTATTAAGTAATTTTCATATGAAACATATGAACGCATATGACTTGTTTAGGAGGTTACTTGATAGAAACCTTTGGGAGTCAGTTTTGAAAAGTATAGGAGTCCAGGAAGGCTGGGTGCTTTTTAAGAAGGAAATCTTAAAGGCACAGGAACAGGCCATCCCCACGTGCCGTAAGACGAGCCAGCGGCAAAGACCACCGGCCTGGCTGAATAGGGAGATTTGGCTTAAAATCAGGGAAAAAAGGAGAGTCTATGGCCCCTGGAAGAAGGGACAGACCATTCAATGAGTACAAGAATGTTGTTAGGTTATGCAGGGAGGCAATTAGCCCAGCTAGAAGTTAATACAGCTTTGAAGGTAAAAGGCAACAAGAAAAGTTTCTATAAATACATTACCAACAAAAGAAAGACCAGGGAGAGCCTCCATCCCCTACTAGATCCAGGAGGTAATGTGGTAGTAAGAGACAAGGATAAGGCTGAGGTGCTTAATGCCTTCTTTCCCTCAGTCTTTAGTAATAGGAACACTTGTACCGGGGAAAGTCAGCCCCTCAAGCCAAGGGACAGGGACCAGGAGCAAAATGTCACCCCCACAATCCAGAAGGAGATAGGAGATGGTCAGTGACCTGCTGCTCCACATCAATGTGCATAAACCTATGGGGCTGGATGGGGTACATCCAAGAGTGCTGAGAGAACTGGCAGGGGTGCTCACCAAGCCACTGTCCATCATTTATGAGCAGTCCTGGCTGACTGGGGAGCTCCCAGCAGACTGGAAGTCAGCCAATATAACACCCATATATAAGAAGGGACAGAAGGATGATCTGAGAAATTACAGGCCTGTCAGTTTGATTTCAGTGCCAGGGAAGCTGATGGAGCAGATCACCCTGAGTTCCATTATGCAGCACATGCAGGACAACCAGCTGATCAGGCCCAGTCAGCATGGGTTTATGAAGGGCAGGTCCTGTTTAACAAATCTGATCTCCTCCTATGACAGGGTGACTCACTTGTTGGGTGAGGGAAAGGCTGTTGCATGTCATCTACCTCGATTTTAGTAAGGCATTTGATACTGGAGAGGGTACAGAGGTGGGCTACCAAGTTAGTGAAGGATTTGGAGCATGTCTCATATGAGGAATGGCTGATGGATCTGGGGCTGTTTAGCCTGGAGAAGAGAAGGCTGAGGGGAGACCTTATCGCTCTCCACAACTACCTGAAAGGAGGCTGTAGCCAGGTGGGTGTCGGTCTCTTCTCCCTAGTAACAAGTGCTAGAACAAGGGGAAATGGCCTTAAGCTGCACCAGGAGAGGCTCAGGTTGGAGATTAGGAAGAATTTCTTTACTGAAAGGGTGGTCAGGCATTGGAACAGCCTGCCCAGGGAGGTGGTGGAATCACCATCCCTGGAGGTATTTAAGAGACAGGTAGATGTTGTGCTTAGGGTCATGGTTTAGTGGTTTTGATAGAACTAGGACAAAGGTTGGACTCTTGATGATCTTGAAGGTCCCTTCCAACTGAAACTGTTCTATGAGTCTACATAGATATGTTTTTCATATACATTTCAGTATCCCCTTTTAAGACCATTATGGTGAAGTTTACCAGAGGATTCTTGTAATTAAGGAATGTACTTTTCCTAGGCACTAGAGTTAGCAATTTATTGTTCTACTCAAAGCAGTTTTCATGACTATTCATAGCCTCACAGAGTAGACAAAGACAGTTTTAAATCTAGTAATTCCTCTTCAAGTTGATTCGAGAAGCCAGGATTATGACCCTTACCAAGGGAGAATCCTCAAATACATATTAAACAGACATTTGCATCAGATCTGAAGGCACAAATGTGTCTGTAAAAGTTAGGCTACTGGCAGGAATGGGACATAAATTATAAAGAGACAATTGCTTTCTGATAGTAATATATGTGTACATTTGTGTGATATAAGGTGCACTTTTATATATGTGAGTATATATACAAACTCACTGGAAAAGTAAACTCTATGGGGAATGCTTCAGAGGCATATAAAGGCCACGTAAAGATGAGTTTTGAATAAATCTGGGCCTGCTTCAGTTACGCTGTCGGTGCAGTGCTTGGGCAGAGAGCCAGAGGTCCCCGTTATCCACCAGGACTGGAATCACCTACCAAAGAGTGAGCTTGTCCAAGGCAGAAGGTTCCTCCTTACCCTTCCCGGGATAATGCAAGTATGTCTGACCTAAAAGTACCCTTAATTTATTTTATCTCCATCACAGAGGAAATTTTGCTTACTGTACCTTCTCACTTCAGAAACCTATCAGATGTTATATCACCACAAATTAAACTCCGTAGATGGCCAGAAAAGGCCATTCTTTGGATTGCACCTGAAGTGCAAAAGGCTTTCTTTCTAAAGGAACAGGGACATGAAGAAAGAAAGATGGTTAAGGTCCCTTCCAACCCCTAACATCCTGTGATTCTGTGAAGTGTGTGACACTGGCACAGCTGTGCAATACATACATCTAGAATCCCAAGTGTGGAAAATCTACCATGGAAGGAAACTACAGCAAGTTGCAAATATCAGCAATTTTCTTCTTCCCAATAGACTTAAAGCAGACTGGAGATAGTTGGTTCAGGTCTTTTTGTTAAGGTAATGAATGCCAACATAGCATTTACAGTACAATGGGATAACCCGATTTGTACAGTCAGCCTGTATATTAGGTCCAAAAATGGCTACATATCAGGGATGGTGTTTTCTCTGTTTTTATTTTTTGTCCAGTTCCTTACAGAATTGAGACTTCTGTGACCCTACACTGAATGCTTATGTTTATGTGAGTCCTTCTAGAATATTTTAAACCAGTTAGCCTGATTTAGCCACTGTTTTGCAGAGTGGTGTATGCATCATAGATAACTCACTTCTACCAATAGTGTAGACATTGACAGCTAGCATAGTGGAGAGACTCTACTGGTGTCCGTATTAAGGAAAAGATAGTATGAATTCAACCCTGAGTAGATTTGCGCGTGAGAGATGTTATAAAGCGAGATAAAACTTCATTTGGCATGTGCTGCTTAGTAGACAAAACTAAGCCCCACTCCAATAGAGATATCCATATGAAAGCCACTCTGATCACAGAACTTCTTCTATTACATATCTCACTGATAAAATTGCAGTGCTTTAAGGAGTAAATGCTTCACTGCCTTCCATTCTTGCAAAAATAGGATCTGAACTATAAAATTTTCCCATCATGCAGCAGTGAGAGAAGTAGAAATTACATCTTTTGTACTGCAGATTAGCAACATGCCTGTTAGACTGAGTTGGCAGTAGAGCCTTAGGTCTTCACAGAAATCCTAGGCAGGATTAAAAAAGAGTTTAAGCTGTCAGGTTTGTCTAACGATATGCTAGCTATATGCAAGGAGCGTATGCTTGAGGCGTGGTCACAGGAGTAAGATGGCTGCACAGGTAGACGGTCCGCCTTTCTCCTTGTATCTGAACGTGGAGAGTGTCGTCCTTGTGTCACAGACCAAAGCCTGTGATCTCTGTCTTCCAGGCGTGACAATTCCCAGAGCCCCCAGGTCTTAAGGGTGGCATTAGGACAAAACAATGCTGCAGCAGTCCTCCTTCAGTCAAACAGTGGATTTACCTCCAGAGACTGAAAGAGAATTTGTTGATGTTTTTTGCCTTTTTCCCACTTTATACTGTGAATTCTAAACGTGAGTAAAGAAGTACCTTACTCTTTGCTTTCTCACTTACAGTTTCACACTTGGAGGGTACTATGACAAGTACTTTGGCAAGAAAGTGTCAGGATCACAAAATTTACTATAAATATCTAGTAAATATATTTAATAAAAACTGTTTGCTGTAAATTCACAAAGGGAAAAAATGAGAGAAAGTCTTCTGTGATTTTTAGGAGTTTTATTTTTCCTGATATTTTCACGGGCATGCATTTGAAAGTTCAAACTGCCACTGAATGTAGTCAAACTGTCAATGCATGTGTCTAACATTACACAGCTCAAACTTGATACTCTCTGGTAACTTGGGGCTCTAATTATATACTGACCTAAATTTTTCAAAAGTGATTTTAGATGTTTCTCTTGGGATGCACAATTTAAGGCTGTTTAAAGAGACCAGATCTTTGTAGGTTCAAAATTCCTTTTGTATGTAATTATCTGAACCTTTCTAAGAAAAGAAAAATTAGGAAAATTAAGGACTTAGGCTTGGCATTCTGAAATTTGTACTGGCTGGAGGTCATCCCTAATTTCTTATAAATGTCATCTGGGACAAAGAGCTGGAGGAAGTCTGGTAGCAAAGGCAGTAACTGGGCTGAACTGCTACAGGCAAGAAAGCATCTATGATTGCAAGGTGCTGAGAGTGACCTAAACCAGGAGGAATATACTGGTTTATAATATTTCCAGTTGAAGGAATTTTACACATATGAGTAGGGGCAAGGAATCCAACAAACCCCGAAACAATAGCAACTAAATAGCTCACAAAACCTATAGATTCAAACACGAATTCCTTCATTTGGGGTTTTCTTCCCCAAAAAAACTGAAGTTATTGCTTCCTGCATTTAGCATGTATCAAATTTTAGTAAAAGATGTGTTTTCCCAAAAATGCATTTTACTGTTTGAATTGCACAGAAGCAACTTGAGCTACAACTTAAATCCAACCAAAACACCTTTGGCCTGAAAAAGAACAGATATATCCTAACAAAACTTGAATAAACTACGAGTAACTGAGGAAGAGAGTAGTTATGATGAAAACTGAAATTCAAACAGTCAACCTATGCTTTTTAATACTTACCCTTTTTTTCTTATTTCTCCATTAATAAAAAAAGCTATTTGATCAGTCACTTTGCATTGCCCTATTCAGCAGATAATTTAAATGATGTATGTTAGCTGGTATTATTTGTTCAAATACATATCTTCACTATGTTATTTGATCCTGGTATAATGTAATCACTTTTGATTACAGATATTGCTATCATCTATTATGCCTGTAATTAATTAATCACCATTTAATTCATTTCCTATTGTAATACATCAGATGCTATCATGTGATACCTTGTAGTGCCATTTTCTATTAACCAGATTTGGTGTTGAGCTGAAATTTATCCTTCAAGGATCCCACCATTGGAAGTTATTTCTAAAGAGCTTTAATTCTCTGCAGAGTTGTGCTACAGATAATTTAATCTGCTCTACTTAATGTTTGTGATATTAATTATTGCATGTGAAAGATTTTTTAATTTGCTTTGCCTATAGCAGTTTTGCTGTCAGCATTGGTCTTCTTGATGATTTTAGTATAGACTGGATCCTCATCCAGCTTACACATATTCACAGGAGTATCTGTAGCCAGGCCAAACTGACTCAGTCAGCTTAAAGGAACTCGATATATGTTACATTTACTGACAGAAGCATTTGTGAGATTTTCAAGTATTAACATTAATAGAAAACACTATTAAGAATCTATATTGATTTCTCCTTCCTTTAAGTTTTTAATTTTGGGTTTTTTTTTTAAACAGAAATTTACCATATTACCATATTGCACTTTTATTTAATAAGACTAATATTCATCTGGTTATATTTCACAGATACTTCTGTCTCCATCACAAACACAGAACTGGGGTCTTTTTTTGTGTGTTGACATCTTTCAAACACTCATCTTAGATTTTTTCCGTGGTATTTGAAGAAGCTCCTGGTACTTACTTTTAGAGACAATTCATGCCTCTGGAGCAACAGGAAGAAGCTGGACTTGTGTCTACATTTAGCCCATATCCAGTGCTAAACTATAACAGTCAGTCTATCACCCAACAATCCCTCATCAGCCAGGGAGGAGCATCAGGAAAAGGAGAGCAAACCCTGGGTTGAAGTGAGAACAGATCTAATTAAACAACAGCAATACCAGCAGAGCTGTACAAAGTTATGCTCAGCCAAATGAATATGCAGCATTCACAATCACCAGAAGAGCAGGGAGAAGCCAGATGAGGAACAGGAAAGACCCCAGCAGAAATCCCACAGGAACTCCCCTTCTATAGCAAACCTCCCCCCTTTATAATGCCCATGACATTATGGGATGGGCTACACCTGTAGCTCACTCAGGTCGGCTGCTCTGGCTGACCAAACTGCTAACGGCCTTCTTCAGTGCTTCTCTAAGTTCTAAAGCCACAAAATTACCTTCTGCTCAGCATCAAGGTAGAACATCATCATATTGTCCTGAAGCAGTCAGAGAAATTGGTGGAGTGCAACTTCCTCCATCTCACCCTGTCAAACTCTGGAGAGTCACTGGGCCCAGCACAGAGCGGCTGCCCCAAAATATGAATGTGCATTATTACCAGGTATGTTGTGGCAGTAGCACCAAGGCCTCCTCTCTTCCCTGCTCAGCTGTACATCAGCAAGAAGATGGATCTTCAGTCCCTTCTCTCTTACTGTGCCTTTTCCTGGGCAAAGAGCTGGTCAGAGCAATTTATGGTTGTGCTCTATATCCAGCCTTTCATATGCATCTGGTCCTGGTACTCTTACTGGGTCAACCAGCTCTACTCATTACTGCCCCTTCAGGGCCATGCATGTCTTTAAAATAAGATCTATTTGTCTCTCATTTGTGTGTAATCTGTGAATCTTAATCTACAATTTTATATTAATTGCTATTTAACAGAATCAATAGCCATACTTAGTGTTTCTGGTCCATGGAATAGGATCTTCCCATTCATTCTTAACTGTGCCTTTCCACATAGAAAACACCTCTGTGTGGGTATTTTGTATTTCTCTTTTGGTCTCTTGGAAAGAAACTTTTGGATGATGTATTTGACAATTTCTCCATGTACTTAGATCATAGAATAGATCATAGAATGGTTTGGACTGGAAGGGACATTAAAGATCGTCCAGCTCCCTGTGTACTTATTTAAAGACTAGACACTAGTATATAGGTGATTCTTAACAAAACCATTGAAAGATGCTTTTTCCTACTAGAAAAAAGGGTTTGGTCAAATGAACTATAGGAGGGGATGTCACTCAGACAATTCTTGCTAAGTGCCTATTTTATATGATCTATTATTCAAAAAGGATAAGCAGGATGTTTCACTGCTCTACAACAGTAAATGCGTTGTCTCTGTATCTTGATAATCATAGAATCATTCAGGTTGGAAAAGATCTTTGAGATCAGTGAGTCCAACCATCAACCCTACTGTACCAAGTACACCCCTAAACCGTATATCCAAGCACCACATCTAAAGGACCTTTAAACACATTAAGGGATGGTGACTCAACGAGCTCCCTGGGCAGCCTGTTCCAATGTCTGACAACCCTTTCAGTGAAAAAATTTATCCTAATGTCAAGCCTAAACCTACCCTGGTGCAGCTTGAGTCCATTTCCCCTTGCTCTATCATTAATTACCTGTGAGAAGATACCAGCATCCACCTCTCTACAGTGTCCTCCCAGGTAGTTGTAGAGAGCAATAAGGTCTCCCCTCAGCCTCCTTTTCTCAAGACTAAATAGCCCCAGTTCCCTCAGCCGCTCTTCGTAAGACTTATTCTCCAGACCCTTCACCAGCTTTGCTGCCCTTCTCTGCACTCTCTCCAGCACCTCAATGTCTGTCTTGTATTGGGGTGCCCAGAACTGAAGACAGTACTCAAGGTGCAGCCTCACCAATGCTGAGTACAGGGGGATGATCACCTCCCTATTCCTGCTGGCCATACTGTTCCTTATACTAGAGCATTAGAAAGAGAAGAAATGTACATTACCTTCTGGAAATTTATGTACAACTCTGAAGTTGTACAACTGAAAGAAAAGAAGGGCTTTTTCCAAAGCTGTTTCTGTAGAGCTAATTTTATTTCTGTGTACTTGAGGTAGGTGTAACAGGAAACCTTATTTCTCAAGTATACACACCAGAATTAACTCATGTCCTTTGGTATTACACAGTATCATATGACCACTCATATGACCATATCTATGCAGGACTGCAAACTAAACTTCTTGCTATAATATAATATTTATTATTCAGTGTAGTATGATCAATCAAATGTCAGTTTCTTTAATTGTGTGTACGCACCATATTAAATTTCATTAAACTATGTACACAGCAGGAAATAGCTCACAGTCTAGTTACATAACTTAATATATTTAAGTTAATTAATTTATTTTTAGAGAAAATATGATACTCTGGTCAACACTGAAACATGTTATTTTAAAGCATGTGCATACATCCTTTGATGCCAGTGCAATGCCTGCTTTGGTACTGCCTTCTAAATGAGCAGTCAAGCATAGTCTCTTGCTGACTCCAGGTCTGTTCATATAGAATAGCAGTACTCATCTACTCAAACAGAAAGCTCATTGAACTAATTATTTTTTTACTAAATTTTGATTAAACCTCAATAAACACTGCACATCCCTTGATATGATTCATAAGAGTAGTTTGGGTTTTTTACAGTTCTGAAGACTGGTGGAATAATTTTGCTACAAACTAGTAATGTGCTTATTATTTATCAATATTATATATTCTGTTCCCACAATGGTATTCTTGTGTTTCTTTACTTATACACTTAGAACATATAGCTGTAGGATGCTGTTATCTGAACATTTCAGTATGTCTGCTTCCTGGCAGGGGGCATTTTTTAAAATTCAGAGGTATTCTCATATTGTCACTTTAGACAAGCTAAAATGCTTGGAAACTATTAAACTTAAGTCTTTGTGTGTAGAGTACTTTAGTTTTACTGATAAGCTATCTAAAAGCAAATCCATTATTTCACACATGCAGTAGACTATAAATTTCCAAAGCATATGCAAAACTTCAAGATAATGTGTTTCTAATACTTGTGCTTATCAATTCTCCCATTCATAAGTATGCATAATTCCCAAGGACAATAAAGGGTACTGAGTATGTGTTTATCAAAGGTATATAAAGAAATGCCTGACTACTGTATTGAGCCTTAAGAAACAATGATGCCTTGAATCTTGTGCTGCTGTAAAACTTAATACACGAGTTCGGTTTCAGCAAGTGGACGCAAAACATGTTTTTTTCATTTACAGTATGGCTGCTTTACACAACTGTGAGAATGTAAAAAAAGCACTGCAAGTAAGCAAAAGTTACATAACTGTAATTTCTCGAGCAGGCTGAAATGTTTTAAGTATAAATGATAATTACACCGATGGTTTTACAGAGCTATAAATCTGCATACAAGTATTCATACTTCAGCATCATTTGCATCTTACCGGGCCAGTATTAAGCATTGCACTTGGGATATTCTGGGGAGCTGTGATGAATGCCAAGAAACTGTAGTGAAACATTAGGTGTCAGAAGAAAAATCAACACACGTACAGCTAGTATAGCAAAGATTTGATCTTCTGTCCTCTACTGTTAGTTCCCAGGGTGATTTTTCTTTCCATCTACCTGTTAAGTTTAGCATAGATTTACTCCAGAGTTTTATTATATTTGAAATAGTAGTGGCTGTTGTTATGGTTAAAGTGGTATACTGTACTCAATAATCACAGCCCCATGATAAATGCGGAGTATTTAAGTGTGCCCATCTTCTACTCCTTACTTGACTGGAAAAGGGCATGGGCATGTAGTATGTAGGCATTCATCTGTTTCTGGCATAATTCTTTAACATTTCAGGAAGCTAAGAAATCAGGACTTGCTATGATCTATAGTTTGTGGCTGGTGCCAAAACCTGTTGGCCAAGAAATGTGCTTTGAATACAGAAAAAGATAAAAAAAAATCAGTAACTGCAAAATACTCTTTATTGTTGTACTAATAATTTGGCTTAAGCCAAGGAAGCATGTGTGTTGCAGCAACCTCGGCCACAGAGAAAACAAAATTTACTGCATTAGAGCGCTTCTTTTTGATTGGGCCACATGTTGGAGCTGACCACTGGCCATGAACAGAGTAAATATTATGGACTAGTTTGGGCTTAGAAAGCAGAGAACAGTTATTCTAGCTCTCCATTCCCAACACCAGTGCTGACAAGGTATGTTTCATTCATGAGCCACATTAAGTACAGTCTGCCAGGCTTGCGCTGCCCCTGTGAAGACAAGCACCATTGTCTTTGCACCTCCTCTTCCAGAGGAACCCAGCTGGAGTCATATGAAGCTTAGAAAGTGGAATCAGCCATTTGGAGCAGGGGGACTGGAAAGGAGATGAAAGTGGAGGTTCAGCCACAAATTGACAGAAAAATACCGAGCTTCAGTGTCTTACTGTGAAAAGCAGGACTTGTCCATGTGGGACATTTTCTTAATAAACTTCCAATGAACTTTTAAAGCTGATCAGTTAACAAAAGGAAATTGATGCAAATATCCTTGTTCAAAGTCAAAAAATGTTTAACGCAATTTAGTTTTATTTACTCGATGGGTGAACTCACACAGCTATGAGTTGGCATCTTCTGTTCCCCAAACATGCCTGTCTGTGGCTTCAGCGATAAGCACGTTTTTATTGACTATGGCTCTTGTCTCTGTTAATAGGTCTGTGTGACAAGAGCCAGCTCACAGCCAGAGCTCATGGGGATCTTTTTTGGGGATGGCAATCAAAATGAGTTGCTCCTCCTATAAACAAAGCACTATCAGCTACTTGCAGTCTGAAATACAGTCTTGATCAAGGACCAAAATCCTTTAGGAACAACCTGTGCAGGTACATGAAGGGACGTAGCCCTTCAAAAGGCTGCAGGATATCTGATAACAAAATGACTGCAGACCCTTCTCCCACATACCATTCCTCATCCTTATAGGAGTGATAAACAAAATTACACAGGTCCCTAGCTAAATACCTGTCCTAGGCTCAGCTGGGATAGGGTTCACTTTCAGAAGAAGCTGCGAGGGGGCACAGCCAGGACAGCTGACCTGACCCAGCCAAGGGGATATTCGGTACCATGTGACACTGTATGTTTTCATGCACAGAATTCAAGCTCAGTGTATAACTGGGTGGCCATGGCTAGGGAAGGGGCTGAGTGTCGGATACCAGGGGGGAGCAATTGTGCATCACTTGCTTTATATATTCTTTTATTAGTATTATTGTTACTATTGTTTCTTCTCTCCTTGTGTTGTCCTATTAGACTGTCCTTATCTCAGCCCACGAGGTTTTACCTTTTTCTTCTAGTTTTCCTTTCCTTCCCAACGGCGCGGGAAGTGAGCAAGCAGCAGTGTAGTGCTTTGTTGCCAGCTGGGCTTAAACCACAACAATACACTATGAAAATATTATGAAAAAATAATTCAACTGAGTTAAGTGTTCACCTAAGAGAAGTTCACCCTCTCAAAGAAACCAAGTATTTTATGAATACATTTAGTTATCAAAAGTCTTGACAATCCAAATAGGTTTAATAATTAAATTAGCTGTGTCTCATGTTCTAATAATATCTCTAACCTTTTACTATTAAGCTAGAGTCTGGGATTTATGGTGTCTGTCTTAATCTTCCCTCTGGGATCACACTTACTACATACTGTAGGTTGTGCATGAAGACTTATTTATTTTTATATGTCTGCTATTTCTTTCCTTATAAAAGCCTCTAAACCTAAAATTGTTCTCCTCATCTGACAAAGAAAACTGACATACGTATTTGTCACGGTTGGGACGGGACACGACAAGAATATATATAGGAGGGCAGTCTTTATTAAGTTACAAAAGCCAAGATGGCCGAGATGGCGCAGCAGAAAAAGCATACCCTTTTATAACCGTTCTTATCTGTTCACCAGTTCATGCACAAAGGCTGCTAAAATGATTCGCTCAATAGCTCTGTCCATTCACCTCTATTCACATACTGATTGGCTGGAGCTCCTACTGTATTTCCCACTTCATCTACTGTTCTCTTGCCAAATTTCTCCTCTGTGGTATTCACTTGTTTAGTCTCTTCTTGCTCAGTCTCTTATCAGTTCCTCAGACCTGTTTACAACATTCTTCATCCACTTCTTTCATCTTCTCACGGGTATACTGGGATGCTGTCGAGGCCGTTTTCGTCTTCCTCAGTCAGGCTATCCCCGACACATGTTTAACTGAAGTACATATTTACTTTACCAAAAACATCTAACATTTTTAGCAAAGATTTCAACATCTGTGGAGTGTTGGAAGATAGGACAAGAAGATCTGAAGAAATTTTTGTGGACAAGGGAGTCTAACGCTCCTTAAATATAAGGTCTGTAGCCAATGTTTTATGCTTCTCTGCTGATGCACAGTGTGAGACACATTCACCTCCATCTACCACAATGAAGCTGGACAGATGCATAAATCTCGTAAACTCACAGCAAGTTACAGAAGCGATCATGCACATGCACACCCAAGAACATCTGCTGGATTTCGTCTTTGCCAAGCAAGGTTCCTCCCACCACTCTATTCTTGGTACAGCCCGGCTTCTCATTACGTCTTTAAAAATGCTTAATTTTACCCTGGATTAGACTTGTTGTGTACTGAACGAATGTGTCACCATACAATACCCTTAAAACTCACAAAAGCATTTTGTTGACCACAAAACTTTTATTAACAATTAATCTATATTCTATACATTCCTGCTGTGGAGAGAAGTCTCTGGAGACTAAATTTTTTTTTATTTTCTTTGGCATTTAGGTTATTTTCCAAAGCACTGAACTGTTTCTCCGTTGTTCAGACAGCGACCTTAGTGTTTGCACCATAATGCAGATCCTGATGGCAAAACAGCAGTTGGCAAGATGACATCCAATTAACGTTGCTCTTCCCCCCAAAAAACATTCATAATTCCTAGGTCTGTTGCTTTTCCAGTCCTTGCTCCTTTTGTGTGTGTGAGTATGTCTATTCAAAATTTCTTCCTCCCTTTTGTTAAAAAAAAAAAGTGCCTCCACAGATGGGATATTTCATTGTGATTCTTTTGATTATTATTGTAACTTTTAGCATAAAGAAGTCTTCATTGGGTCAACTTAATGTTACAAGGCCTATACCATACCCGGCATTCGGGTAGAAGCACATATGGAAGAGAGTAAGAAAGTGAGGATGCACACATGTTTTTGATATATAGTCCTATCTTCTGGTAAACTGAAGTTCAGGGACTTTCAGAGCAACATGTATGTGAAACTTTCTTCTCAATGCCCCTTCATACCCTTATCTTCCATGATCTCTCTGACCTCTTTTTGCACCCATCCTCTGGCATTGAGTTCTGGGGTTTAATTATACACAGTATGGAACAGCACTTATTTCTGTTTTACACCAGCTGGCTGATCTTTTCATTTTCTACTCTTGCGTTCTTTTATTATGAAAATAAAAAGAATGAGGAGTGATTATTCACTCTTGCATATTGTTCATATTAATGAGCATATTTATATGAACACGTGTATAATAATAAATGTTAACCATGTCTTTCCATTTTTTACAAACTGAAGAGTATTAATCTCTTCAATCTGTCCTTTTATAGAAGCAGCATCACTCCCAGGATCAGGGAGTTTTATTCAGTTACAGTTTTATTGTAATTGTACTGTTTACTGTGTGGTTTAACTGAGTTTACTCAGTTATGGTTTTACTACATTCTGGGTGAGCAGTAGAAAAGGAGGGTAGCATTAGAATGCATGCAGTGTCAAAAATACAAATGTAGCATGGATTAGTTCAATAACGGAACAAGATTTGTTGTTGGTTTTTGTTCTTTCTTCCTTTTCTTCCTATCCCTCCATCTTGCCAAAAAAAAAAAGAGAGGGTTTTCTTGTCAAAAGAAAATATCTATTCATGTGATGTACCGACTTAAATTTGGTCCTGTTCAAAACCCAGAAAAACGAGGATACACTTTAACCCCTCTTTCTCTCCCTTTTCATATGGCTACTTACATCACAGTCTTTCTCATTTGAAAAAAAAAAAAAGTAAACAACTTTCAGCTGATTCCAGATAAAAGTTTATCACACTATAAGGAGTTATATTGATCCCAAGTTTTTCACAATATATTCCTTTCATTAGATTTATATGTAGGTGATGGGTGGGGAGGATAAATATTTTACCAATAGGAAAGTGAGCACCGCTTTCTTTTGCAAGGTATGTGCCATCTTGTCATCTTCTGTCGTTCATTAAAGAAAATGAGGTTGATCTGAATAAAGGCTAAAAAAGCCCCTTCGGAGTTCGGCCTGTTACTTTTCCTGCCATTAACCCATCTTCCACTTCATCCTTGTCAGAGGCTTTCCATACATTTATACATCACTGCTTCCCTGTTCTTTCTTGCAATTTTTTTTAACCAAAACCTCTACCATTACAACTAAGCATAGCCATGCTGACTTGGCGGTCTCCTTCAGTGTCAGTATTCTTCTGTTCTCTTAACAGAATATTCCATTTTCAGTAATCAGGGAGCCATTTAGAGGAACTAGGGCCTCTTCAATACATGACTTTATATTCCTTTGCATATATGGCCCAGATTATATTGGCTTTTGTTGCCAGCATGTCACATTACAACACATACCTAATATGTTGCTCACGGAGTCTCTTCCAGTGTTACTGCTTCTGTGGATTTCCCCGCACATTGATTCATACTGCTCTACCTTTAACATATTAGTATGCCTTTTTCTGAGCAGTGGCTTCTTTTGTTATTTCCTGCCCATGTTTCTCCCTAGGGCAATTGCATTATGCTTCTGTCCTCACTAGTATTTGTGACTCTTCCTAATTTAGTATCATTTGTGCATAGCATTAACATGCTGTTTATTCTTTCTTCCAGATTGCTAATGAAGATGTTAAATAGGAACAATCCTGAAACTGCACCCTTCATTACCCTACTAGATATTTTTCCTCTAGTCACTATCATAATCTTTTGTTTATAGTCTTTCAGCCAGTTTTAACCCACATGCTCCTATAAAAACCATCTCAATTCATTTTCCACTTACGACTGCAAAAACCACTGCAGTGAAAATTTCAAGAACGTATGGATACAACCTTGATCCTTTAAAAGTCATGAGAATTGCTGAAAAAAAACACAGGTAGCCGACAATTTTATGGGTATCACCATGACATGTCAAGGGAGAGAAGATTTTAGGAATCAAAAAGATAGTGGTGTTTGGGACTGTGTGTATTGCTCCTGCTCTGTTCTTGTCACTTCCTGTCGTATGTGCCATCATACGTGCAGTTGCATTGAAAGCCATTATTTATACCTTTTTTCAGTTGTAGGACAAAAGCTACATCCTCAATGCAGTAGATTTCTTTCTGTGATTTATATTCACATGTAAATACATAATAAATGAATACTTTCTATTTTCATTTTTTTTCATTATCGCGTACTGTAGATCAGTAGCTAGATAACAATTTATTAAAATAGTATCTAGCTTTTTTATTGCATGGAAGCATAGCAGGTGTTAAAAAACATTCCTGTTTGTTTGTTAGCTAATACTTTGCCACTCAGAACTATGTAAGCTGGGTGAGAGAAACAGATGTACTATATTTTGATTTTGAAGTTTTGTGAGGAGATTTTCACACAGACTTCAGTTCACATCCCAAACTAAAACAAACTTAATTGTGCTCACTGGGTCAAATTATTCCCTTGTTTACAGTGAAGCACCTTCATTGTTTTCAAGCGCAATGTAACAGCAATGTTTATGTTAGTGTACAATGCTGGGATGCACAGGATCCTTTAAGAAAACAGAGTACCTCAAATTTATAACATACTGATGTTGGTCTTTAGAAGAAACTTTTTTTAATACAATCTTTTGGCTTTACGTGATTGCTTCTGGACAATTAAGTCATCCATCTATTCAAATAAAAGAAAAAAAGTCCTGCTTAAAAATGCTCTTTGGCACTTCGAAAAGCTGTATGTTAGAGAACTAGTTGATACAGCTTTTACAGCTTTTGCAGTTGATAATCAGCTTTTTTTTTTTCCACATTGATTTCTTTTTTCTTATGGATACAACAGAATCACTCTCTCTGCATTCTGTTACAACTTTTTTATGATTGCAACAGTTCAGCTCACATAGACAGAGACAATACTTCATGCAAGCTTAGGAGGTGTGAATGATTGCATGTTTCCTCAGCACCTTTGCTGGTATTTCTTCGTACCGTAACTTTGCTAACTGACTGTGATGTTGCTTTTCAGATCTTAGAGTCTGTCTGCTGAAGCTGTTGTGGCAGATGTGTGCCGCAGACGTAGCCAAGCTGGTTTCACGCTAGCTAGCTCAGCTAAAAATCTAGCTTTGGACAACAGAGAGGGTCAGCATGAAGAGCAAAATGCTATCTTTGCTGACACAGCTAGCCAGATAAGAGCGCTCAACACAGCTAACTAGAGCTGCCATATTTGTGTATGCCATTTACAGTCACAGTGGTGCTAGCTGAACCCTGGAGAGGAAATCGGGTTTCAAAAGAAGTTGGTCTGGTGGCTAAATCAACTGGTAGATCCCAGTTTATTTTCTAGCTTGGCCCTTTGCATCCTTGAGCAACTCATGGGAGCAAAGATCCTAATGTTTCGGGGTGCGGTTCCTATTGCTTTCAGTGCTGGGGAGCTTCCTGCATAACGAAGCGCATACTTCTGTGTCTTTCCCGGTTGCAATCCAAACTTCACAGACATCAGAAAAATCCCAGGTTTGGGGCAGAGGCTCTGTTTCTCATGCACAAAATCAAGGTGAAAGTGTTTTCCTTCTCCTGTCTGCTGACTGTTTCACCTGCTTAAACTGTAAACTTTTACACTGCATTGCTTGACTGACTGTTCTATGTTCTCGGATCTCTTGCCATTACCATGGTATGAATAAATGAGAACAATGGATTACTTTGGTGATCCTTCTTACCAGGTTATCACATTTGAGTGGAAGAATCCCTGGTACAGTGTCCAAAACATGAGACCATAAATGAATTAAGTGTATGTATGTATTATCGTAATTTTAAAATTATTAGTAGTATTATTACTCTTGATTTTTTTACTAGAAAAGTTTACAAAGGCAACGTATTTCCCACAGCTGATTCCAAAGCAATTTCATTTTTCCTCTGATTGGATGCACACACTTCCTTTCACTCCGAAAGCCTCAGTTCCCAAAAACGTGATGGTTCTCCTCTGATTGCACCCTCTGTGGAGTACAGCAGCAGGTACCACACACAGTACTTCTCAGTTCTGGTGTCCTTCCTCCCAACAAGCAGTTGCAGTGAATTCACCTCCCATTGCAGTCCACAGTGGCACAGCATCCTGTTCTTCACTGCAGAGAGAGGAAGAGAGAAAAGCAGCTAGCTGTGGTGTGCAGCACAGCCGGGAACAGTCTGACTTGTGTTCACTGCCCATCCTTTTTCCACACCAGCTGTTTTGAGCCAGTGCTAGAGGGAGGACACACTGCAGCCTTCCAGCAGGTACTGTTGCCACTGCTGCATATGGTCCTTTGTGCCTTTGGAGGCTGAATGCCTCCGGGACTTGCCACAGATGTAAGTCCCTTCTGCACCACCTCTTTCAATGTATTGGTGACTTTCAAAAAGTTACAGTCAAGCTCTTAAGTGCAGAAGGCAATGAGGACATATATCTTAGAGGAAATATAACTCCAAGTTCATGCAAAAGAATCTTTCCAAAGGAAATAATTTGAGTAATATTCTAAATTGTTTGCTTTATTTTTTTCAAGCACAGAGCTTTATTTAAGTCTCAAGAGGGGAACATTGCTCTAATCTGGCAAAGTTCTATCATAATGAAATGGCGTGAGTCTCAGTTCTACACTGCTATGTATCTGTCCGTACATAGAGACATATTGTGTATCTATGCACACACCTGTATATATTTGTGTATGCATATGTGTGTGTAAAATATGTAATTTAGGTCTCTGCTGGCCTGGGAATCTCACTATCACACTCCATATTACAATGCAGTCATGTCCTATAATGTCTTTCTCCGAAATAATCTGCCTTGGATGCACTACTTCCACCAATAATTGCTAGGCAGATGGTGGTGGTAAATTAGGCAGTATTATTGGTAATAAAAGTTAGAAACTTCAGATCTTCTGAATGGCGTATTCATATAAAGACTTTCAGAAACATCTTTAACGACAGAACCAACATCCAATTTCATCTTCCCTCCCTTCTCTGGAATATTTCACTAGTATTTATTCTGTCTTTTTTTGTATTTCGTTAGTGACTGCTGTGATTGTGTTGTTTTTAAATACCACCTACTTCCAAACAACTACTCTCTGTTTACTTACCACCACCAGCTCTCTCACCAGTTGCTAGCGATACCTATGCCTTGCTTAGGGAAAGCACACAAAGTTCCACACTTTAACACAACATAATATAAAAACATTTGCAAAATAATGTAGGCAGCAATGCTTCTGGTTGCTATTACTTCCACTGCAAATAATGCCATCTGCTTATCATTATGCCCCAGTGCATGCTATCTTACATGTGGACAGAACTTGTAATGTGGTGTTGTCTCTGTAGTAAACAGCTTGAAAACTATGCACTGGAATAATGTCATGAAGAATACCCTCTTGGCTTTTTCCAGTTAATTTCTCAGCAACAATTTATAACAGAAAGCTATAGTTAAAAGGCAAAAAATGCTGACTTGACCTTTTAAATTGAAATTCCCATGGTTTAGTTTTTCTGTAAGGAAGAAACAGAGGTTCAAGAAAAATATGAGCAGTAGCTAGTAATAAACCCAGAAGATTATTGAAAGAACAGGAAATGGATGAGTAAATGTTAGTAAGTTTGAACAGTTAATATTAGTATGAGTGCCAGGTCACAGTTCTGCAAAAGCATCACACATTAGATGTTGCTTTTGTCTGTTATTGTTCTTTAAACTTCACACAGACTGTGATTTCAATCTAACAGGACAGGTTGTTTATGTTTCCTCACTTAGGAAAATTTCATTCAGTTTGGGATTCCAGACCAATTGTTTTTGCGCTATGTAATATGCAAAATACCTTTAGGTTGTGTGTTTTCTGGCCACACAGTTTATAGATAAGACATGTTTATAGGCTTTTGTCGTTTCATCTGTTGTATTCTGGCATTCAACAGCAGTCCTTTGACTTCTATCTGAAATTCCTGTTGCAAAAAGAGACAGGGAAAGAGGCAGATCCCCAAAGACTGTTTTCAAAAGACAGGATTCTCCTGCCTTTTGAACAAAGAAAGTGTCAGAATGAGTTTTTTCCATTCTTTTCAATGAAGAAAAAAAGCGGGGGAGGGAATTGAATGAAAAAAGGGAATGGAAAAGGAAAGGGCAAGCAACTTTCCTACCAATCCACTGTCCTTCTTGACCAACAATTACATTTCCACAGTTACAGCTAACATTGGTCATTTCTCACCGAGCTGTGAAGACCGGTTTGCTTTATCTGTTCAGGCAAGATTAAAGGTGTTCAAGGAACCTAGATTAAATACTGAACTTCAGAGGCCTATCTCTGCTTTCTCTGGGAAAGCTTCAATTTGATTCCACTTGAGATGAGGCAATGGCCAATGTTTCCTGGTGAACATTCATCACAGGCTTCAGAATGAATCAAACATTTCTCACATGGTGTAGTTTATATTTAGAATGTCAGAAAACAGCCTGGAAGATTTCCTGCAGGCAACAATCAGCCTGAACTGTATCTCTTTCTAATTTAGAATTTAAAACACTCGATTTTGATGTGCTTTGCTGTTTCCATGTGCTGAAAATATATAAATTATTTCTTCAATAATAATAAAAAAGTTTCTCCTCTCTTGTAAAGTTTCTGCGCTATATTCTCTTTTTGCTTCTGATGTGCTTTAAACAGTGCATTGGCTTTTCCATGTTCTAACTAGGCAGCAGGCAGTTATTTTTACATTAAACTGCATGATGAGATTTTTGTCTAGCAGTAAATGCAATGAATCATTGTCCCATATTCCTTTCACCCACAATAATTGGGTTTTACTAAATAAAATCTTTTTGGATATGTAATTTATCTATTTCTATCAAAATTAAATGGAACTAAAACTGAGCTTAATTAGCTCCTACTCCAGAATGCAGCAAAATAGCTTTTTGATATGTGAAAAACTCTGAAGTACTCAAATACTTTTGTTTTCAGAAATGGGCAGGTTGTAGATAGAATTCAAGTCACATCTGGCCCAGCTGTTCAGACCAGAGCTTTACTCATTCAAAATCATGAGAACACCAAATTTAAGACAGATTTCTGTTTACCAAGGAACTCCTGTTTTGTTCCAGCTTCTAATTTAGTGGAGGGCTAAACCATGCCTGTGACTCCTAGATGCTGTTGCACTACAAAGGAACCACAGGGGTGCAAGCAGCTCTCTCTGACCGATTGTTTTTAGACAAATTGGAATATTTCCCTGCTATCTGAGCTGAACAGAACACTGCAGACAATAACAGAGGGAACAAACTGTCAGACTTTTGCATCTACAGTCTTCCAGGGGAACAATGTCATCCAATTACTCAAGATGTGTCTACAGAGATGGGTCACAGCGTGTACTTGTGCTGCTCATGCTTGTAGCTGGCTGGAAGAGAGCCCAACTCAGTCTAGAAGCCAGAGAGGTGTACTGACATGGTGCAGGACATCAGTTACTATGACCAAGTAACCTCAGCAGAGGTTATTTACTGGGTCTTGGCTCTGAGCGAGGTGCTACCAGCTACAGCTTCCAGGCTAGAGCTGGCTCTCATCCAGCTAGCTCCGAGCAGGGGCAGGCTGGACGCCCTATTGTCCACATCCATCCATGCAGACATGCATGCCATGCAGTGAAGACACAGTCATCATGTCAGTGTAATAAAATAGTGTCATTGTGGGATCAGTGTCTCTTGCTTTGAAAATAAACTCCCTTGACTCTGCTTTAGTATTCGCGGAGCAGCGGGAAGCCCTTGCGCTGTGCCGATGTTGATAAGCACAATTGCATGCCACTGGAGTGACCTACTTACTAAATGGACAATACGCAAACACAAGCACTCCCACTTCAGTTGCACTTTGTGAAAGTAATTAAGGCAATGTATACACATGCAGACTCTAGATTTAGTTATGCTGAGTACTTAATAAGAGACTGCAACAACAGATACCTTTGAAAAGAAGTGAGGATCTACAAAGAATTAGTGAAGTTTTTCAGGAGTCTAAATATATATTTAGGTCACTGACTTTGAGTGCACACAGTCATTACTTTTAGACAGGTTTCATTACAAGCGATAAAAGTAATGCTGAGGAACTAAAGAGAGAGATATTCTCTCCTTTCCAACTGCATGGAAGCTTGGCAGAGTGACTGGGAGGCCCTGCCAGAGCCGTATCTCCATCTCCTTCCTACACAGGCTCTGTGAGTTGCCTCCACAGTCTGCGTAGTACCAGAACCACATGTATTAATAATCTGAAGGGTATTAAAGACTTGAACACTTCCTGAAGACTTAGAGTCCTGAGATCTCCTGCTCCTTGGCTAAAGCTCTGATCAAACATCAACATAATTTTGAAACTGGAAATATGTAAGCTGCTTATAAGAACACAGCAAAGGGTATGAATAAAGACTATCACAGCAAAGGGCATTAATAAAAACTATAGTATGAAAAGAAGAGGCTTCCGATCCACTTCAGAAATATGTCTCATATTTAGGATCAAACACAATCCTAAAAAAGAAAGTCTTTGTGGACCGTAACAGTAATATTTCTTTGTTTTTAAATGTGAATATTGGGAAGATTCACTGAAAGACAGTTTTTAAATAGTCCATTTTGCTGGTATAGAAGGTATGTACACATTATAATGAATCAGAGCAGCAAAGAGAGAAAAAATAACAGAGAGTAAATTATCACTATCAGCTGATACCTTGTATAATAGAATTCACAACCTCCTACTCAAAAACCAAAGGTCTCTGACATTTGAGGAAAAAAAATATTTTTTCTGAGACATATCAGTGGCACCATTTTGGGGTTAGAGGGATGCTTGGGAGTAGAGTATTAATACTTTGTGCACAAGTCAGACAAAAGGCAATGTTTTAAAAAATGTTAGAAAAGGTTTTTCTCCGTTTATGTGCTATTGTACTTTGACTGTTCATTTATCCAGGAAGAAATGGAAGACAATTAGAAATGCTGTTTCTGTGGTACCTCCTATCAAGCAGAAGGCTAATGAGTCTCAGAAAAGATCTTTTGATTATAGTACTAACTGAATCCTGTTGCAACTTCTGGGTTTAGATCAATTTGAGATGTTTTTTTGAATAGACTCCTCAATCCTCTAGCAGCTTGCCAGCTAAATGTTAACTGGAGAATTACTGAAACTTTCAGCACATTTGAAGTTAGAATACGTTAGGGACACTCTATCCACAATAGTTAAGTGTACACTTGCAGACCAGCCAGTGCTTCAAGATGTCTTGCAAAACTGAATTCAGAGAAGTCTACAAATTTCGCATCAAATTGAGAAGAACTTGAGTTGCTAAGAATAGTATCCTGAAATAGCAGCTGAATCATCACTAACGCTGACAGTTTATTGAAGAAGGTGTTTTGTATTTGGCCTAGC
The DNA here is from genome assembly GCF_034619465.1 of Leptosomus discolor. Classification (NCBI taxonomy): domain Eukaryota; kingdom Metazoa; phylum Chordata; class Aves; order Leptosomiformes; family Leptosomidae; genus Leptosomus; species Leptosomus discolor. The sequence goes on from NC_141403.1 coordinate 13,075,332, forward strand.
TACCTGTAGCATACCATGTTACCAAGGGCAGGTGTGAATAATCAAGTGAAACATCCTGAATGCAGGAAATTAATTATTATATATGATGCACTAAGGATAGGATGTTCAAAATAGACTTACCATTGACTTAACCCTTATTTTAGTGGTGAAAAGCCAGAAGACTTATTTACTAGTTTGAGTGGAAACAGAATTAAGCCAATACTGAGTGCTTTCAACCATTTATTATCCTATGAGATATCGTAAAATTATAAAATCAATTATTCCGCATGTACTATCTGACTGGATACAGTTGGGCTTCTTCTCTAAACAACTCAGAAATGCCCTAGACAAACATGTGGTTGAAGAGATGAACTGTCGTGTAATATCTTACAGGCACCCTAACACAGGAGAAATCTGATTTGTGCATTCAGTCTTTCTCTCACTGCTCTTTTGAGCATCATGGAAGTGTCCTGATCCATCCTTTGTTAAATGATAAGGGTTACACTAAGTCTTATTCCCCTTGCTTAGCAGAGGGCAAATATTTCTATGTCCATACCAGTAGTTATTCATGCTGTGCACTTGGCTGGCAGATTGGAAAATGCCAGCATCCTAATTAAAAATAAACAGAACCTAGAAGAATATGTGGTGTCAGAAGGAAGAAAACATTGCCTTAATAATGATTAAAAAGTTTTATGTTCATGGCCAATAGTATCAAACAGGGCAGGCTCATCCAGTAAAATTAATAAAGATAAATGGACAGATTTCATCAAAATGAGAAGATTACTCCTTGCTATGTAACAGGAAAGGTTTTAGTGCTATGGTTGAAAGTGTACTCAGAATAAAAGCTCTCAAAGAAAGAAAGAGAATTTATGAAGTTTTCAGTGAGACATTTGGTCTCTTGAAGGCATCATGGGTTGCTATTGATTTTGGTGGATTTGAGTTATTTTATCAACTGGGGCTCTCCTGAAAACATTTACTTCATCCTACCTGCTTGCTGAAATACCCTATTTCACCTTTCTTTCAGATCACAAACCCAATGAAACAGGTCCTGTCACACTAATATATTTGTTTAGTACCTACTTCCCAAGGGGCCTGTACTGAAAGTCATGTAGGCAATAATGCTAGCTATGATTTGTGTCACATTCTCCTTTGTTCAACCCCAAGAATGTTTCTTAACAAAGCTGCAACTAAATTACTAAAACTGCAGAGAAGCGATGTATTATTATCTACCCAAAACACTAAAACTAAAAGCCATGTATCTGGCAGAGTACAGGAGCTCTGCTTTTCATGAGTAGCATTCTCTACCTTACAGCAAACTGGATTTACCAAGAAAAATACTTTCAAATATTTTTAATGGCAAAACCAACATAAACCTGCATGCCAAATCCTAAATCTTAGAAAATCTGAAGCCCTTAGGCAAGAGCAGTTAAAAAGTAGTTCCCTTGGATGGTGGTGGTGTGCAGGCCTTTAGGAACCCAGTAAGACACAGAGGTGGGTATTTCCATAAACTAACTTTGGCCTGGGGAGGCCGCTAGCTCTCCACGGGCTCCGTCTACAGTCAGCAAAGAAGAGAGAAATGCTCTCAAAATGGCAATTCAGGGACACAGCCATTTTAACCACTCTGAATTGCTCTCCTGGGGGATTTTTTCTCTTCCCACAGACAGTAGAGCTTGTAGAGGAATATTATTACCTTAGTTAAAGTGAGAATGCTCAATTGAGTAAGAAACAATGGGTAATCCCCATCAATTCAGATAATAAACTTATAGCTTTGTTCCCCCCATTTGACACCTTTGTTAATTCCATTAAACAACTTGAGCAGCAAACAAGAGGAGGATCTTAGGTCTGCAGTAGATTTCTGGTTTTCCATTCTAAAACCTGTTTTATATTCCTACATCCGTAGGAATTTTTTTTTACATCTGCTGTGGAAGTCAGAAATTTAAATGAGCCTTTACTGCTTTGGGTAAATCAAAATGAATAAAATGATAGAATAGTCTTCTTTTAAAGAATATGACTATTTGCTAACCGCCCCCCCCCAAGTGCTTACAGAACTTCTTAAATTTTTTTAGCTTATTTCTAATTCATGGAGTTTACTCTAATTTCCTGCAAGTAACAACCCACAGAAGTCTACAATGCTGCAGGAATTCCTCCTGTATTTAAGACACCAAGTAGATTTTCCAGTAGCAGTTCAGCACCACAAAGATTGTTTCCTGACTGAGAAGACAGACAGAGATAAATCAGAGTGCCTGAAAAAAAGCAGGAGCAAACAGTAGATATTTTGAAAAGTGGGGAGTCTGCAGCTGGAAAAGAGCCTCCCAAGCCAGAGCTGCCATCCTGTAACAAGTCAGCCATTTCTCAATAAGCATTTCTTTGCTCTAAATAGGACAGCTTTAATTTTCTATGTAGAAGGTACACTTCTCGATATGCATGGATTCATGTGAATAACTCCTATTAACACTAATGGCAGTTAAATGCATCAGTCCTTGAGTACTACTATTAAAATACATCTCACTTTTACCCTTGATTAGCATTAACACAGGGCTAGCTGGAGTTTCAAAATGGACTTCAGCAGTAATTTTATGTGTCAATAATCATTACTCACCTTCTCTAAAATACAGTTGTTAGGAGATAGGGAGTTTTCATTCCTCAGCAAGTCAAAAAGCAGAGCTAGTCCTGAACACGGTCTCTGCTACAACTCTTCAAAACGTGGGCTGCTGTAATGTCGATGCGTCACTTCATCAAAACCCTGTCAGCATTGCCAGGCTAAGCACACCTCAGAAGTATGGAAAAGATGGTATGGCAAAGTTTAGGTGCCCCACAACTGACAGCACTAAGAAGGAATTACCAATGACGAAGTTTGCACAAAACAACCATCAGCACAGTTAAACAGTAACCACAGAATTACTAGGGGATTTCTAGGGGATTTGCGCCTTTCTTTTTTTTATTTTATTTTTTGAGAAAATTTGGAATCAGCTTGAAAATAAGTTTAAGACCCATGATAATTTGCTGCAGGAAGAGAGAGACTTTGGGGAGGGAAGGCAGAGCCACAGGTTGGGCACTGCCAGCAGCTGCCCCACCAGCATCGCCGCCTCCCATGGGACGAGTGCTGAGAGCAGCTTGCACCCCACTCATGGGGGTGAGACATGGAGAGACCCATAACAGGGCGTGCAGAGGGGACCTTGCAGGGGCTTTTTCACCAGCACATGTGTGCTGGGGGTCACAGGAGCAGGGCGGGTTAAGGTAGGACTGGAATGCATTCATGTGTCTTCATGGGATTAAAACTTTTGGGGATTAGTTTAGACGTTTCAAGTGCTTATTAACACTTTAGGAGCAACTAATGTAGTGGTTTATCTGTGATGTTGCTGAAATTGATCCTGAATGTATAGTTCACCGTTCTCCAGTTAATCACATGCTGTCAATAAATTAATAACCTGCTTCAAACCTAATTTGATTTAAACCACATGAATTGAACAAGGTTTTCACTGTAACAGTAAGTAGTGGCTTAATGTACCAAAAGTCAGGCACAGACCCAGTTTTACACCCATGTAAAATCCCATTGATGTCTGTGAGTTTGTGATCCACCCTAAGCAAAACGTGTGTTCAACCTCAGCAAACATTAACATAGAGAGATAATTATATGCAATACAACCACAGCTGTGCTACCAAGTCATGGTTCAGACACTGAGTGACTTGCAATGGTAATAGTAAGAGTAACGTCGAGCTGTGTGAAGCAAATTGCAAAATAAAAAATTTACATTTTTAAGAAAATGCTGATATTTCTTTTCTCCCACTTCCAGGAAAAGCAAGAAAGTAACGCATTTCAAACATTACAATATCAGAATAAGGGATTGAGTATAGTGGAAGATTTGACACAAAGATGGAAGCCGGTGTGCTTCATCAAGCTTAGACCTCTTTTTGTGTAATAATTTAATAAAGCTTTTCTTGATTTGCACCTGTTTCTCCTCTGTCACCAGTGTTCCACAGGGTGAGTTGTCACCACTTTGATGGACACCAGTGCAAAGACTTCTAGACACACATGATGGTTACACTTTCTGTGTAAGAGCCAGATCTGAGCATAGGTAGGTGCTCGAATAAATTTCCAGCTCCTGTTTTTTCAGGTGAGTGCGTTGAGCCGGTTCTCCGTATAACTTACCTCAAAGATTATGAAAAACAGAATAGATGGAGTACAGACAATCCTATACTTTGTTGTGTCACATTGTCCTGGTCCTCCCAAGTCTGAGCCGTGTCGGGGAAGAGCTTGGAAATTGCTCACCCACCCTATGCTTCTGTATTAGTAAAAATGTGAATATATATCCTTTGCCCTATAAGTGTGAGAGGTAAAGGCATATACTAAATTTGTGAAAGTTGCTTAGGTTGTTCTGACCCTCAGGATGTCAAATTTCCGTCACTGTGGATGCAGCGCCTGTGCTGGAAGAAGCAGCGGCTGGAGCCTTCCAACGGGTGCAGCGGTCACTCCCCCTACACACACTTTCACATTGGCAGTGAGGGGCTTCTGTTTATCATGGCTCATCATAGGCAACACAGGATCTCTGCAACCACCAGCAGCACCAGGCTTTCCTTCCCAAACTTGGGATGGAGAGCAGTGGTTTCACCTTCGGTAGCAGTTTGTAGTGTGTCCTCAGCACCCAAAAGCTAGTACTGAGATATACTTGGGGACACAAACACCAGATCCTCTCTGTAAAAGGTTGCCTTTGACAGACACAGAAAAACTTATTGAGATATATAGAGAGAGATAGATAGATAGTGCTCAAGAATTTACCAATGTAATTGTCATTAAGCAAATATGATTACTAAGCCATCTAATTGTAATGTGAGAAAGCCACATTATGTTCTCTCCTCCCCTTCCATTCTTCCCCACTTCCCTTATGTGACACAAAAGAAGGCTTAGTATACGGGCTTTGCGGCTTTGCTTTGTAAGAAGCTTGTTTTTCTTGTAAGTTATCTTCTGTTCCACTGTAAAATTCTCCTGTTTCCTTACAAATTCAAGTATGTACATCACCTGCTTCTGTGATTTTGCAAAGCATATGACTTAGTGTTCCAAAAAGGAAGCAGAGATTTAAAAGGGCTTTTTTCTTTAAAGAAAATGTATTAGAAGTTATAAAGGGAAAACATCATTTTTTATTATTTTTTTAGATGTAGCCCAGAGACAGATTTTTCTCTTCACAAAGTAGAAAATTGAATTATTCTATCTGAGTGCTCTCTCTTTCCTTCTCTCATCCTCTCGACCTTCTACAAGCAACAGAAAAATCATAAAAAATACATGGAATCTACAAAAGGGGGGGGGGAAAGCTCGTGTAAATCTAAAAGTTTAATAAAAACATTGCTTAGACTTTTTTCCCCCTTCTTCCTTTTTCTTTTCTTTTTTTTTTTTTAACCTTCGTGCCAGGGACACTCATCCAGTAATGGAATCTAGAAACAACACAAATCCCATCCAAGAGGCAGAAAATATAATGATGTTAAACTCTGATGTTTATGATGCCCCTCAGTTAGTGAATGGTGGCAGTGGCAACTCTACAGCAACAAATGACATGCAAGAAACTACTCGTTAGTGAAGAGCTGCTGCAGTGTGTGATATATAAATGCCCTATTTGCAATAAATATTTAAACATTTTATTTAAAAAAAAGGCAAAGAAACACAAATCAGAGGCTCCATTACCATGATTTGTTTTTAAAGAAGCTAAAATTATGTATCATTAAGCTGGAAAACTAAAACACTGAGGAATTGTTGCTGAGGAAATTCTTCTTCTGTTTTTTCTTCTCCTATTTTTCTATGTGGCAATACTTTCCACCACATTTTCCGTAAGCTGTGATTCTTAGCAAATACGTACATAATCACATCTGAAAAAAAAAATGTACTAGTGCCTAAGATACAAGTGCCAAAGGGGTCAAATTCTCTGTTGATTAACACCCCATAACTTAATTGATTTCCACAGTTATACCACTTTGCCCCTGCTGAGAATCTGGCCTCACAGTTTTAACAACATACAAGCAGAATAAAAATTATCTATGCACTCTGAGAAACACAAAAATAAGGTTTTAATGGGGTTCTCCATCTTTGCAGCCTCACCAATGGTCACCCTAACCTTAGATGAAAAGAAGGAATTGCTTTCTCCCACTTACTGTATGCAGAAGGGGGAGGGAGGGAGGGAGATGAGGAGAGGAATGTGCTTTCTGGATCTGTAGGCAGGGTGGTTGGGTGCACAGGCTGCTGCTGTGGTTTCCAGAGTCCTGCATTCAGCTTTGCTTTCTGCTGCAGAAATACGAAGCGTGCTGAGTAAATGTACGGATCACAGCTAAAATTTAGCTGTTAGGTCAGATGCTGCAGTGCCTAAATCTTAGTCACCTGCTCCTCTTCTGTCCCTGTGCTGCATGGGAGCTATCCCCCACCCCAGCATCCACCCTGTCCATGCCACAGCTGGGCAGAAGCAGGAATCCCACTATGAGCAGCCAGCGCAACCACCAATGCAGCAAGGCTCTTCTGGTCCTTTACAACCTCCGGAGTGGAGCCACACTGCCCTTGTGAGCACACCGCTCAGTCCTTTCGAAGGCAAATTTTCTTCAAGGACTTGGCAGACTCATTATTTTTATTTTAAAATATAGGTAGAAGAAGAAAAATACAACCCCCACCTCCCACACGCAAAGTCACGTGGAAGAAAAACTTAGTGGGTCTATTTGCATGCCCTGAAACTGGGAGATTCACTTTCAATCTTTTTTTTTTATTTTACCAGAAGATTTAAATGTCTAGTTTTCAAGACACAACAGGGCAATAAAGCAGAGTGGATGTCCAATAGTTCTTAGCTAAGGATGTGCTAAAGCGCAAGAAGAAAACCTAGAGAGTCATTGGTCTGCAAAATACAGACAAAAGGAATGAAAGAAAGGACGTGATCCCGGAATGGGGTCTGCTTTTTATCCACTGTCTGCAAACACAGCCATGTAAAATTTGTGCCACCTACAGACATGACAACATATTTTTGACCATTCAGTGCAGTTATCTGCCCCAACAGCTAAATTCTGCAAATTTTTGCGCACATCTTTTAAATGAGTTTTAATCAGTTTAAGTGACAAGATTAAAGAGCTTTTGATCAGTTCAGTATCTGAGTTACAAAGATGACATTAGACTCCTTCCTTCAAAGCCTTCATCTGATATGTTACAGGTACCACAAAGAAATCAGCAATTAAAACCAAAACTGATACTTTCAATATGCGAAGGGGGAAAACCTAAATACCATCTGAACTGCACTGTTTTCTTGAAAAATGAAAATTAAGAGTCTGCAGCTTTGCTTGCTTTGCTCTTTGATGTTGTGAGTCTTCTTTAAAAAATTAAAAAATGTCGCATGTTATCCTCTGAACAAACTTGAGTACTAGCTTCAAACCCACTTTATTTTCCTGAGAGCAGATATGATTATATGAATAAATCCAGTTGTGAACTTAATAAGCAGGAAAGTGACTGGAGGAAGGTGTGCAATGGAATAAGTCAACAAAAATACCCAAATTTACCTTCAACCTCCTCAGCAGCAGCTAAAGCTGATAAAGGAAAATTAAGAGTTAATTTCACAGGGATGTAGAGCTCCATTAGTGTAAGTAGCAAGTGGGAAATTACAAAGTAATAGAAAGTATATTGTGGAAAGAAGAGAACATTTTCAGCATTGCAGGGAAGCTCTAATTGTTCAACTTCTCCTTTTAGCTGTAGTTTGTAGCTCAGCTTTTCTGCAATTTAGTCAAAGAAATCATGCATTCTCGGGGGACTTCCCATGGGACTGAAATCATCAGAGGAAAGCCGGAGTCAGCTTGTCCATCCCCAATTGTCATTTTAGGGGTATGTCATTATAAGAAGACTTGACCTAACCATGTTAACACTTGCATTCCTGGAATGCTGAGGGACCACCTCTGAAAGAAGTACAAGGTGGAAGGCAGAAGGAGAGAAACCAAAATTGCTACAATCAAGAACTGTATGGCAATGACATCAAGCAAAATGCAGTCTTTGCTGTGCTCCTCAGAGAAGAATTAATGCCCAGAAACAGCTCTTTGGGCCACTGCTGTTCTAATAATGCATGCTCGCACTTGTAGGATAATCTCATCTATTGTTTCTGATTGAATTTGTAATAAAGAGAGATTACCTAAGGAAAATTACTTGGTGATGCTGCCCATCTGCGATTAGACATGCTCATGTTTGGAAACAGACACTATCATTTACCAACAGCAGTTCTGAGGGTAGTTTGCATTAAAATGTTTCTCACATCTACTGTATGCAGTCTTTGTCAAATGAGGCCAGGCAGAAAAAGTTACATGAACTTAGTAAAATAAAAAAATAACAAATGGTGTATTCTGTCTGCTTGCCAGCTGCTTTATATCCAGTGGCACTTCTTTTTGAATCCTATACACAAAATAATCTCTTTCAAATGTTTAGCTACAGGTACGTGAAAGTGAGAATTCAAACTTTCCAAAAGACCTTAAAATTTAAAAAATAAAAAAAAAAAAAAGGAAAAAAAAAAGGCATAAGGAATAATCTAAGATTGGTTTTGGAGAAATACTCAAAAATAGTAAAATATTTTGAATATGTATTTTGGTCTGGAATCTGCACTGCAGTTGAAATGGCGTTGAATTTTCTGGCAACACACCCAGAATTTTCTTTTCTGAGATGTGGAAAAATGCAAAGTAGGCCATTTGAGTTGTCACTCAGTATTTTGGGTTTCCCACACTGAATAAAGTCTTTAGCCTTTTCGATGCCTCAGCGGCTTGCAGGGTTGGTGAGAGAGAGAGTCTTCTTCAGGGACATCAATCTGACTTCTGCACAAATTAGAATTATGTTCCTCGAGAAATCTAAGTGCAAGCTGTGTAACAGGAGAATTACAGTGAAAAAAAAAAATATTCAGAACTTGGCAATTTTTTTTATTTACACACAGATGACTGAATAGCCTTACTCACAAAATCCACATGAATCATATATATGCATAGAAGTACACAGTAAAAAGCAAGCAATTTGGTCCTAAACTCCTGCAAATTTCAGTGTGGACTTTGTAAGGGGAATCCTGCAGCTTCCCTGCAGAAAAATCACAGCAGCGTCTTTCTAGTGAAACCAATGTTACATGGGTGGAGGGGGGTGTGAGAGGCTGTGACATCTGATATGGTTAGAACAACTCTTACTGTGATGTTTGAGTGCCCGCTTATATTTGACATGGTTTTGCTGATTATATCTTCTCAGACAGATAGGTTTTACTCCATTTTTGCAGGTGAAAATCCGAGATATAACAAAATACAGTGACTTATTCAACATAAGAGGTCTGGGCTGAGATTGAGGATGGCTTTGATCAACACAGCCATCCATTTTAACAAACCCATGAACTTAGATTACATTGCTACCTTGAACAGTTGTATCTTGAAGCATAAAATATTGGGGAGATTAAAAACTTGATACCAGCTATAGACCCTTTAGGAGCAGTGACTACAATGCTATTTCTCCTTATGAAGGCACTTGCAGGAGTAACAAGCCAGGCTTTCCAGGGTTGTGTTGCAGAAAGAATAGGCACCAGGGTCATAACCTCATGATGTTTCTTGCCCCAAGCAAATGGTGATTTTGTCTAAGTCTAATATATTTCAAGGCCATTGTTATGAAAAAAATAGAATTTTCACCTCTATAGACTTCCAAAATTGCTTACTGCTTATACTTGTGCCCTTTAATATCTGCATACTCATCTGTTTTGAACTGTTTGAAGGAGATAAATATTTACTGTCTCCTCTGTTTCTGTGATCATGAAAAAACTTTGTCATGGAAGAGAATTTGAAAGATATAATCAGATTTGAAAATAGAAAAGCTATACAACATGTCTTTCTTAAGCTACCGAGATATTTGCTTGCTGCTTTTATGGAATCCATGAAGTCTGCCATTCCTTTTCATGTAGTGAAAATCACTGTCAAAATTCAAATATACAGCCTCGGCCTTCTTTTGCTGATCTTCCTCCCTTAACTCTCCTATTTGATGAGCTGAGATGGTATTTATCATGATGAACACGTTGGTTTTGTTTTCAGACCAGTTTTGCCCTCTTCTATCTCCCTATTCTCTTCTTCCCTTTGCGGCCAGATCCTTCCATGCTTCAGGATCCAACTTTGCTCTGATGGAATAATGAAGACTTTAAGCTGTTTAACTTGCCTATCATAAAATGTTCACAGTAAGTCAGTGGGGCTCATTTACCATTATTTAGATGTCTGGGGATGTTTTAGATCTAAGAGTCTGTGTGCAGTTTCTCTCTCCTAACAGCTTACCAGCATCTGACCCAAAAATGCCTGTTACACTTTTGGCATCTAAATGTGTAAGTTTCTTTGCAACCAGGATACTCCATCAGATATGTAAGGTATGCACATTCCTGACAAGCCATGCACAGACCATTTTGATTAGCTCCCACTTCTCAGAAACCTAAGCTCACTCTCCCTTCCCCTCAGCCCTAGTTATGCCTAGTTCATGACGATTTGACTGAGAAATCTCCAGAAGTATCCATGGGGTTTAATTATCACCCACATACGCACATCCCAGCCTTATGGTTAGCAACAAGTATGAGCAGGTAATTAGTCGGAGCAGGTTTCTTCACAGAACTTTAAGATGCTATAAGTGCAGAGTAGCTGGTAGGATAGAGAAGACAGAGATCAATGCCATCAGAGTTTACAGTATGTTTTTCTTTTATGACAGAAACACGTTTGGGAATTACACTTAATCTGAGTAGGTCTTGGGCAAAGCGTTAGGAAAGGATCCAACCACGACGGAGAACATTCACTGTGTTCACCTGGAGGTACTTAACCTCAGCTCACCTAGTGGCCAAAAGATGAAGACTAGGTGGGAAAGAAAACAACCCTCAAGCAGGTTGCAAAGCCTGCCATTGTCGTTGCCTGAGGTGCCTGTGCAGTGAGGGCTCTGCCCAGAAGGTTCTTCTGCATCTTGCTGGAGCCATGGGTTTGCATGGGCTCCTCCTGACGCAGGGACCAGAAGGATCCCTGGGAGCGCTGGCAGCCTGGGAGCGTCAGAGGAGAACAAGGGGAGGAAGTAAGCAATTCTAGGGATGATCACCGCTTTTGTTATTCTGAGCTGGCAGGGACCAAAGGCAGCACCTCTCCAGCCTTTTAGTCAGAAGAGACCCGCGTCAGACCTGCCATGGTGATGGTCTTATCTGACAATTCAGAAGCACTGGGACACACTGTGTAGTAGAAATGAGATGGTAGGGAAGTAGTATTTTTTAGGCTTTGTTTTGCTTGGCAAGTATGTGCCAGCCTGCTAGGTAGGCCAGGTCCTAGACTATTGCAATAATAGGAGGAGCTTTAGGAGGATGGATGAGATGAAGATGCAATTGTCCTTTTCCCACAGTTCATCCACCTATATCAGTACTGACTTCTATCCCCTTCCAATGTGTGTCTGCAATGTCAGCAGGTACTTCTGTAATAATGTGATAATTTCCAGTGGCTGTGCCTTTGAACTTCTTGCCTTCTTTTGTGTTGATTATTGTTGCCATAGCTACAATAGACTATGCACTGTGAAACCTTTGAAGGACTAACCACATGAAGCCATGCTGTTCCCATCACATCTTCAAGGTGTCCAGAAATTTCACAGGGTTTCACAAGCTGGGCTCCTTCCCCAGGGAAGAGCAACCCTTGCAAAGAAGGGATATTTGAGAGGGGAGAGAGCTGGGTGGCTGATTTTCCAAAGATCCTTGGAGCTTCCACCTCTTCCTTTCCCACTTAAGGCATGCCAAGGATGCGTCAGATGATCCTGCATCAGCTGGGTGGTACACCTTCTGAATTTCTCAGAGATTTACACTATGTTCTCTGTTTTTACCAGGCAGTCTGCTTGTGCTACAGTTAGTGCTGAGCTTAGGGCCATTTTTTTCTGCCTTCAGTTGCAGCCATGCACCTACCTTCACTGAGGCTTCTTGAGTGACAGTGACAACAAAACCTAGTTGGAAAACTTGATTTGTCAGTGGTTTGCACAGTTTGCTGTAATGCCATTCCTGTGACATGTGATATGGGCAGGCAACAAAGAAACAGGGAAGGCTTTAAGCGAATAAGCACTCAGTCTTTGTCCCAGAAAGAAACAAAAAGCTCTCAACGTACTGAGTAAAAAACATGTTATCATCTCTGTCTCCATCATTCAGCTCATTTGATCCAAATCAGAACCTCTCCAGGGGTTCTGCCATGTGCTTGCAAATGTACTGGGTTTTGTATTAAAAGCTATCATTCTCTATTGACAAAACCATGTAGTAACATAACAAGAGTCTCTTATGGATTTGTGAAGCTCAGAAATCATCACAATGTAGGACACTATCACATCAATATTTATAAGCACTCAAACCACTCTTGTAAGTATGCGTCCACTGTTGCTTCAACCATCTCTTTCCCCTGGAGCAAGGCAGCTCTTCCCTCTGTTGCACTGATTTCACAAGCTGTAAACAGTAGGAATTACTTTCCTTTCCCATTTCAGTAAAGGTCTTAAAGATCTACAAAGGAAAAAATTTGTATTAATGGAGGCTGTAACAAATACATGAAAATATTAAAAGAAATTGCTTCTTATTTTTGTTGGTTCCATTCCTGTCAGGAGACCAAATATGTAGCATCCCACACAGTATTGGAAAATATGTATTTTATTTTTCCATAGCAGAAGCTATAAGCCCTAATTGGTTCCTGGTCCCAGTGAATAACATCAGGTTGGGTAAGTGTAGGAAACAATAAGAGTGTACTGTAGCTGAGATCAATACAGCTTGCTTCTGAACTCCACAACCAATCTCTCTGGCTACATACACTGATAAATAGACAGTACTGCCCCTCAGCTACATGCCATTAGCTACGCTTTTCCTCAAAGTGTCAGAAAGTAAGTGGTATACCCAGCACTATCTCAAAAACAACAAGAATGTTTTGTCATTCTGCTGGGCTACGGACGCTCGTCTGGCATCTATATTAGTTACAAATGCTATTAGTAGCCCATTTAGCTTGGTTATTATTCTTCACACAAGTCAGCAGCAGCTTTGCAAGTGTGTATAAAAGGAAGAACAAAATTAATTTTGAATTTGAAAGGTACCACTCAAAAAATAAAGCAGCTTGAAAAGAAAATAAATAGGTTTACTGCAAACAAAATAAATATACTAAAGTAACAGTACTGAGCTTGAAGTATTGTAGTATGACATCAAAACCCTGAATTGTGCTTTCAGAAACCTGGTAAATATTATTTTCAGATGTTAGTCTTTTAAAACTACTTTGGCATTTTTCCCACAAACAAAAGTGTGACTGTAATAACCAGGTTCCAGACACTCTGTTCTTCTTTTTTTTTTCAGGTTAGTACAATCTTCTCAAGGCATCTAAGGCATAGTCATTAGTTTCACAATAAGATAACTGAAAAGAAATTCAGCTCACCGTCATAAAATAAGAAAAATGGTTCAAAGATCGGAAATGTAATGGCAAGTCCTTCAAAGGACACATATACAAGGCTGTATATACTGGTAGCTTCCTAGAAACTCGTCTTCCCCTCCTTTTCCTGTTCTCTCTTTGATCTCAAGCTAAACATCAGAACCCAGCTTTTAAAAAGACTTGAAGTGCCTTTCATTTTCTCTTGGCTGCCTGAGGAACAACTCCCGCGTCTTACATGAAAGAATTTATTTCTCCCTAAAAATAACTTTAGTTTCAAATGCCCCCTGCAAAGAGGTTGAAATAATTTATCCTCAACTCTGTGGAGACAAAAGAAGGTAATTCCATGGGTAAGCCATTACTTACAGCAGGGAAAAAGGCAGAGAAGTCATTACGGATCTAACTGGAGCAGTAATGGAACAGTTCCTGCTTGCCACTTCTGTAGAAGAGAAATGCAGTTCATATGTGGCAACCTTTGGGCCCCTCACACTTGAATCATTAACACTAGCCATACTGACTGAGCTGTTATTAGACATAATCTGGCAATTCTTATCCCTCAGGTGTTTTCTGTTTTGTTGCCCCTGTCCCCACCCCCCCATTTCTCCCTGTAAATGCTGAGAGAACTGGGAATTTTTGCTCAATTGAACTATCAATTTTCTTTGCTCCTCAGCTAATGTTGCTCAAGGTCAGGTACATAACAGAATTTTTGCTTTCAATACGGTTAGTTTAAGTTAACAGGCAAGGTCTGGAGACTAGGATACATTTCCACTGCTCACAGATGCACTTTTCTTTGCTTCTTCTTCTCTGTGTCATGACATGAGTCAAGTAGGGAAACACCTACAGGTGATGAACAAACCTCCAAGCTCAAATTCAGACCAATTAACCAGCCAAGGTTCAGATCCTCAGATACAATAGAGCTGCTTTATGGATTTCAGGACTGTAGATGCATGAGAGATTTCACCACTAATGTTTGCCCAGGTAAACCAAAAGAACACCATCTTTCCCTATATTTTCCCTTATATCAACATAGCTGGTTGTACAGTGACAACAGACCCCCTGCCCAAAAAGAATGCTGATGTCCAAAATATGACAGAGTTTTCAACTTCAATTTTGAATTTTTCAGTGTAACTTTCTTCAAAAGGTCTCTTCTCTCGAAAATAAACAGACTTGAATGCAGAGGCTTGAGGTGGTTTGAGGTAGTGAAATGTTTTGTTTGCTAGCAAACAATAAGATGGAACTTATAAATAGTTACATGATACAATTTTTAGATACTTAAAACTGGGAGAGATCCAGATTTTGTCATGATCGATGCCACAAATATGAGGATATGCAAAATGTTTTGACATTTCTAGCTTGAGCCCAGTTACACATCCCGTGTGCTTTCTCTCAGAGGTGCGTTTTGGCATGAAAGGTTCTCTTCCCAGCCAGGAGCAAGATGGACCACTCTGTGAGCCTATACGCTGCAAATAAATTTTGGCCCTGAACAGACTAATGATTGTAATAGGGATGCCGTTGCAGCAACAGATAATAAAACAGAGAGACACGTTGGTTTTAAACTGTGTTTTTATTAGAGGCTTAGGCTGTCCTTTTACTCCCATAAGAAAAGTACTTTACATGAACAGGTAATGTGGTTTACATGTGCCAGTAGCAGATTCTGTGTCTGAGGACTTGCTAAACCATTGTCTGCATAGCAACATTGCAAAGAGCAGGCTCAAGCATGAGAGAAAGCTCACTTGGAAACTCATACTGCCTGACCCTGGCTTGCCTGTGGCCTTCTTGTAGTATGAGCCTGTAACAACTGCACTGCTGAAGGAAACAAACTCCAGCACAAGAAGCACCCCACAGTGGGAAAAACATGAAACCCTTTAGGCTCTGTGTTTTGTGCCAGCTGACCTACCTGGCACAGTTTAAATGTTAGCAATAGACTAAGTGCTGATCTGGGACTGAAGAATAGAACAGGCTGGCACCACAGGGGAGGTGGCAGACTGAAGAGGACCCCAAGCAAACTTCAGGTAGCACCACTTTGAAGCAGGTGGCGATCCATGCATCAACAGGGACCCAGACAGGAAACTGAAGACCTTAACTTTCTTCCCTCTACTGCAAATTAAAGGCAGTGACTCCTACCCAATCTTAGAAGACTGTTGCTTGAGCCTAATAAGAAAGCAGCCGCAAGTACAAAGTATTTTCATTTTTCTATAGCATTTAGGATTTTTTAGTTTCATCTGCAACAGATATATAGAGAGGACAGTGATAAAACTACTACATTGAATGTAATTCAGCATAAGTAGTTGATATATAGATTTGATCTTCAGAAAAAAAAACTTTAGTATCATTATCATTCACTTAGCATTTATGATGAGGAACTTTTAGGCATGTAGGAACCGCATCATGAAAAGTATAATTTAGAATAGCTTTCCTCAAACATAGGGAGGCAATTTCTTTAAAAAAATCTTTCCATCTCATTCATTACAACCACTTCACTGTATTTATTTGTCTAATTTTCTCTTTGTTATGTGACTATGAAAAAGTGACCAGTTGCCATGCATTAAACAAAAGCATTCTTCATTATCATACAGAAGTCTGTTCAAGCAGATTATGAAAGTCTTCATTCGTTACATACAATATGTTTATGATGGAGTCCATGTAGCATCGGCATATGTGCAATAGCAAATTTTCCTGACACTGGAGGCTTTAACAATCATTTTAACAACATCAGAAAACTCCTTAGAGTATTAAGATGGGGGGGTTTCCACTTTTAATTTCTTTAGCTTCCTCTTTCCTTTAAAAACAATGACACATAGAAAGCAGAAATGTAAAGGTTTTACTGTGTCTCTCACAGCTTTTCAGTATAGAAATCAGTTGTATCACAGAGTGCTACAGCTAGTTTTAGGTCTACATGAATACAACTTAATACCACTGAAGTCAACTGTGTGATCACATCAGGAGCGGACATGGTCCTTCTAGATGCAGGCTGGGGCTCTCCCAAAAAGATGGATAGCTGGTGCAAATTGGGTCCTTATTAAGCAGCCAACTGTGGTGTCAGTAGCTTATTTGCCTAGGCTGCCTGCGAGGGAGCTCTGCAAGGGAAGAGAAGTAATAGGAGGGGAGGGAACCTCCTCAGCCCAGGCCCTTGGAAAGCAAGACTGCAGCTACTCTCCCAGCCTGCAGCCTGCAGCGGCCACAGTCCTTGCTGTGTTTGTTCCTGCCAGTTTACGAACCCTCTCTAAGCTATGCTGGCCTTAGGAGCTGAATTGGGGTTTTTAACAGAGATGCCGCAGTCCCTGCAGAGTCCCAGCACTTCAGCCTTTTGATATTTGGCAGCTGATGGACTGTGAGGGCTCTGGATAGTCACAGGGATTGCTGGAAGGGTGAAATTATGGTCCACTCTGGAAAAATAAGCAGCTTCTTTCCTACTGTTCCCTCCCCTGTCCCCCCTGCCATCCCCAGGCCATTATGGTACTAATAACATGTGAGGAGAGAATTTCAAGTCACTGGTGATGGTATCATGCCAAACTTGGATGCCTGAATAATAAACACTTCTATTAAGAATTTTGCATCCTACATGCAGTATCACAGGAGGTTTGCATCATAGCATCTCTTAGATTTTGAAGAGAGTATTTGCCTGAAATAAATACCATTCAGTTTTGCAGAGAAGAGGCAGTAGTTTCTTCCGAAGCACCGTCTTGCACGGGTGCAGGCCAGTTGGCACTAAGTCTATTTTGACTGGTTTCAAACCAGTTTATGAGGTGTAACAAGGATGCACACGTCATCATAGGGGAAGAAAGCAAAATGCTTCACAGATAGATAGAAATGCAGTCTGGCAGAGACTTTGAGTGCCAAACTGACTGAGGCTGTGAACTAACCTGTCTTGGGAAAATAGAAACAGATATCTGTTGGAGGAAAGAGGAAAAGAAAACAAACCCAGAATATGAAATAGTGCTGAAAAAAGACTGAAGAAAATACTCCAAGCTAGAAAATACTGAGCAGAACTGCATTAGTTTCTCATTGTAGGTTGGGACAGAACTCTTATTTTTTCTGTCATTTTGAAGAAGGAGGGGGAAAATTGCATGGAAGCATCCCTGAAAACACAAAGTCTCTTCCCTATTAAGATTTATACTTAATTGTGAGAGACAACAATACTTCTAACTGACAAAATTGATGCAGCTGAGTGTCTGGTGAATAAAAGTGCTACCTTTCTTAGTGCTAGAACACTTCTAAGTGGAAGAAACATTCTCTTTTGAGGAATGTAAGTTTACAAAGAAACACCGATGGTAGGTAGAAATCTTGTTTCCTGGCTGCATGTCTGCTGTATGAGTTCCAGATTTGCTTGGTACTCCTGGTGTGACCAGTTTGCTCTCAAAGGCTGAAACATGCCCCCAAGTATCCACAAAGACGTGGGGGTGCTGGGAATAGTGATGTAAACATGAAGGCTAGTAACCTGCAGTAATTGGTATTTAGTCTCCCTTCTTCCCCTCCCTTTCTTTAAACGATTACAAGGATTTTAGTATTTCATAAACAAACTCAGTAGTTTTAGAACTCCAACTTGACATGTATCCTGAATACATTGCATGGTACTGTAACGGCCTCAGCAGATGAGATCTTTCCTCATGACAAGGAAAATTCAGGTGCTTCTCTGCATATTATGTGTTGATCATCTGTCTCTGGTTTCTCTGATAACAAGCAATAGTGATTTAAGTAGGAGAGGTGGCAAAACCCTCTTTGGGAGCTACTGCAGTGTAATTTTTCTCTCTCCAGTAGTCTGTCTTGAGGATTGTGATAATGCTCTGCCTCCTCCCTCTTCTCTTTTAATCTGCCAAGAGAATTAATAGATGGAGCAAATACCTGGCTGTTGGATTCCTTTCTTGCTTTCTTATGGGGGGAGGAATCTCTTACCTAAGAAATTCACCCTGCTAGCTGAATTTTGACAAATCTTTCACCCCTCCCAAACAAATTTTAAAAATCCCTTATCTAATAACATTCTTTTCTGTCTGAAAGTGATAAAAACTTTTGATTTGCTCTAGCACTGAAGGGTTTTGATCCCTGGCATAACTGATCTGGTGTCCTCTACCTTTTCCCATGAAATTACAATCTTTGAATACTGTAGGATGGAAACAAGGGTGAAATGTCTGTTCCTGGAACTGCAAATGAAGAAGGTGCTGGTACCAGTTAGAATCATGGAATCATAGAACAGTTTTGGTTGGAAGAGACCTTCAAGATCATCAAGTCCAACCTCGAGTCCATTTGCCAGATGTGGTAAAACTACACCTGCCTTTTAATAGGGGCAGTGCCTAGTAATCGTTCCTCAGCATCTTATCTGCAGGAGTTCTTAATTGTCTATGTGTTGTCAGCACTATTATATGATAGTGAATTTGGGCATGCTTTTCTTCCAGCCACTTAGGAAAATGCCATCATTTATTTAGGAGGCTTATCTTACCACAGTGAGGAAAACATGGTGAGATAAGAGTGGAACAGCATCTTTTAAATCTATCTGGACTGGGCTTCATTTCACAATTCCTTGACAAGGAGAGTTGTAACAGGATGCCAAACCCGGTAAAACAAGGCTGCTGGGATGTTGGCTTCCCAGTTTAGGTGACCAATCTTTGAAGTGGGAAGGCAAGTTTCAAGGTGGTAAGATCCACCCCAAAACCATGCACAGTTCCTCCCCTGCAATGTATCTGGAGTGAGAGAACAAACACCACTTGAGAAGAGGCAACTTCCGAGAGCGCCGTCCTCTCAGGGGTTGTTGATTGCTCAACAGTTCAAATATGGGACTGCTCAATGCAGTATTTTTATGACTGTCTCCAAAACCAACAACTTCAACTTATTTGCTCTGCAGTTCCCTTACACTTAAGAAGACTTCCATGGCCTGGATAAGGAATATGTGTATGTACAAAGCAAAGCAAATAATACTATCAGGCAAGTGCTAGAACAGCTTCCTGGCCCACTAGACACTGTGCTCTTTGGCACCTAACTGCGGTCCTTCTGTAGGCATAAAAAGCATTAAAAGTGCAGATAGAAGGCTGAAAATTGTTGAGGAATATAACAGCTTTAAAAAGTAGACCTTAAAAATGGCTTTACATGATTTTCAGATGTGTGGATACAAGAGATTATTTGAAACCTGCATTGTGAGCTATATGACTTCTAGTTATGATGAATCATCTCTGTGGGTTGTTGTGGTTTTTCTAAACATACTGTTTCAGTCACTTTCAAACTAATACTAATATTTAATAATTACATCTATTCTTGTAGCCCGCTGTAAACATCAGGTAATTTGTTTGCTTAACCCTCTTGTTAGAGCTGTGTAAGCCTTGTTCACTTGTGTATGCCTTGAACTAAAATAAGTATAGACAGTTAACACCACTGCACAGTCCACATGCAATAGCTAGTTACAACTGTGACAGCATGACATTGCGTTTCAGTCCTTCTAGATGAATTGTTTGGAACAACTTGCTGTAAAATCCACTGAAGAACTCTCCAGGGAAGGAAGAAAAAAAAAAAACAACCAAAAAAACCCCCAAAAACTGGAGAATTGCTACTTAGAAAAACGCAGGGACAGAAAAAAGGTATCTAACGTTTTTCAAAAACACAATACTTTGTAGAAAATCAACACCAGAAACTGGCACATCTTGGAACTTCGGGCTTTAAGCCCCAGGTTGAATTTGAGACAAATGATTGTATTTACTAAACAGTCACTATACTTAGGTGAATGTCTGCATCCAGTGTGTGCTTGTCCTACTTAAAAATGTCAGTTAGAAAGAAGATGGATGATTAGCCTACCCTGTTTATGTTTCACCATTAAAGTCACAAAAGGAACATGCGTTAATCACTGACCTGATACAAAGTCTGGCATTGCATCTTGAAAAAGAAAGTCATTATTTTAATTGGAACTAATGGCTTGTGGCCACGACAACTCATGGTGAGGCACAATATTAATGTCACTTTGTCTGGTGTCAGAATATCTTATGCCCACTTACTCACAGTCTGCCACAGTGTCAGCTGATGCAAATTGACACTGTCTTCAGGCCAGATCCACAAAAAAGGCTTTGTTGCCTTTCATCGCTGAAAGAGAGATTTAAAGTTTTTTACCTAATGTCACCTGAAAGAGACAAATCCTAGTACAAGCTGGGACTGCTCTTGTCAACGCTTAATCAGTAGCCAGTAATTACCTCCATGCATTTATTCCTCTTTTGTATTCTATACCAAGTGTGTTCACGCTAGTATCAAGAATAAGTAGTGGACATTTCACCCAGGAGAATGTACATCAACAAACAAAAAGGGAGGAAGAGAATTTTACTCCTGCCAATGAGTTAAGTGCAATAGGTGATGGTGTCTAATAAAATAACACTAGCATATCCAAAGTGAGAAAATACTGCTTTTAGTTAGAAATATGTAAAGATTATCTTCTGAAAAATTCAGTAGTTTTTGGCTTTTATGGATTGGGGGCTTTTTGTTTCTGGAATTTGCAGAATTCTAAAACAGAGATTATTTTAACCCTTTAGAGCTGTTATGGTTTATTATACTAAGAACTGGTATCTGAACTGACATCTGAACTGGAATCTTTTTCCTTTTGAGATAGAATAGGGTGGTGGATGTTGTAAGTATTTATGTTTCAGTCCTGATCAGAGTTGTTGAAGATGTGATGAATAATGTCTCCATGCCATAGGAAAAAAGTCCATGATTATTGATGCTGATTTTGACCTAAAGCTCTTCATAGAATCACAGAATCATTTTGATTGGAAAAGACCTTTAAGATCATCAAGTCCAGCCATTACCCTAACACTGCCAAGCCCACCACTAAACCATGTCCCTAAGCATCACATCTATATGTCTTTTGAACACCTCCAGGGATGGTGACTCCACCACCTCCCTGGGCAGCCTGTACCAGTGTCTAACCACTCTTTCAGTAAAGATATTTTTCCTAATATCCAATCTAAATCTCCCCTGGGGCAGCTTGTCTCCCTTTCCTAAATTTCCTAAATCTCCCCTTTCCTCTTGTCCTGTCGTTAGTTACCTGGGAGAAGAGACCAACACTGGCCTCACTACAACCTCCTTTCAGGCAGTTGTAGAGAGCAACAAGGTCTCCTCTCAGCCTTCTGTTCACTAGGCTAAACAACGCCAGTTCCCTCAGGCGCTCCTCACAAGACCTGTTTTCCAGAACCCTCAACAGCTTTGTTGCCCTTCTCTGGACCCACTCCAGGACCTCAGTGTCTTTCCTACACTTCAGAGCCATAGCTTTAAATTCTTCCTGCATGGGTTCAACCTTCAAGATCAGAGCACCCAAATCATAACAGTATAGTACAGCTAGGTACTTTGGACTAGTACATTGATTAGTCATCTCCCAAGAGCTGCTTCATGGGCCTAAGATTAAGCAATTCATTTTAAATTCAATGCACTACAGGAAATTTTGCAGTTAGGTGCAACTCTCAGCAACTAAATTGCACAATTAGTGTATTCATCTAAAAACCTAAAGTTTTTCTTCGATTCTTCAGTTTCTAACCTAAACAATTGCCAAATGCCGATTTACGCACACAAAGCTACCCAAAGAACAGAAGGCTTCTGAGCTGTATCACTGTATGGATATTTGACCACTAATGAGCCATAAAAGGTTACTTTTCAAGGTACCACATAATAAACTTAATTGACTTTACCATAATGTAAAAAGGGTATTTCACATCATAACTTCAAAGTCATCAGCTCTTGTTGACATCATACTGTAAACTGACGTTTTCGTATGTCAGCATAAATCCCAGTGATGTCCGACTTTTTTATTCAGCCTTTTCTATTGACACTTTGAAGAAAATGATCTGTGTCTCATCATAATCTTCCATATCATAATCTTCTGCATGTGCATTGATCAGTGTCACATTAATTATTAAGATTGGTTTTACTTCACATTTTCCTTTTTTATTTAAAAATACAATGGCAGTATTTCTCACATGTCTTGCAAACAACATTTCCATATACTCCATTTAGGATTGCTTTCCAGCTGAAATCCATTTTTTCCCCTTCCTCTCCTTTGAAGTCAAATCTGTGTATACATTGCTGTATTTGAAACACGTGACCAACTATTTGAATGGGAATTGAGAATCTTATTTAAGCTAGTGCAATAATTCAAAATTTCTGCAAACCTGTTTTAAAGTGTTCTTTGCTTTGTTGGTTTTTTTTTTTTAATCTTGAAAATAAAAGATCCATCTTAGATTGATTTTCTAGTAGTGAACCATGACATGCAAAATCCAGTCTTTAGCTCAAAGTACACCCTGAGTTCAGTGAGGTTTGAGTTCTTATTTAAAGATTTACCTTCCCTGGAGTCCCTTAAGGTTTGAGTATTCCCAAGTGACACCTTTTCATAGCAGCTCTCTAGCCTATTATTCTTAGCACTTCCTGTTCCCAAGTGTCCTACAAAGAATTTGCTTCTGAAACTGGATCTCCTTGCTCTTACCCCTTTAGTGCCTTGAACAATCATATATCACCCTGCAATATGACCAGGGGCAGTGGGAGAAGAAATTCAGTATATCAACTTCACACCGTAGGCTAAAAAATGACTCTGTAGACTGCTTGGAGGAGAAATTACAATAGATCTTTGTAAATATTTCTCTAGTGTATAATTCTCTGCTTAGGCAAGTTTTCACTTTAGATCGAATTGTGGTCCATGAGAGGGCATTATTACTAAACAAAAAATAAACCTTAAGAAATTATGATGCTTTGTGAAATAGTGGAAGCATGGGGGAACTTATTGACTATTCTAAAACAAATGCAGGAACAGTCTGTGTTATATTCATTCACCTTCCCAGAGATCATTGTTGGATGACAGCTTTGCTAACAGGGCATTTCTAGGCAGAGGCACAGTCTGCCCTAATAGAGCCATTATGAAAATAAATGATTCTCTTTATCCCCTCTCAACTGAAATAAGGGCTTATGAAGCTGCATTTTGAGATAGTCTGCAGCGATACATATGGTCTCCTTCTTGATTTGTTTCAAAGACAAATAACTCCGAGAAGTTCCATTTAGAAAGTAATAAAGATCATACTAGGCTTAAATCTAAGGTATGCTAAGCTAACTGTTTTAAAGAAAAAAGATCAGAGAAGTTCTTTTTTCTGTCCTCTTTTATAATTAAATAAATTAGGGTGAAGTCTGATTTTTACGAAAGCTTGAAAATACCATCGTGTTCCTTAGGAGTCTTATTCATTTTCTTAGAAAGTAAAAGGCAAACCTATGACTCTGAGAGCTGTGAAAGGCCAGCTACGCTTAGTTTTGGTAACTGTTAAAAAAAAAGCAGAACTGGAGAGATTACTTCTATGGAAAAGCCATAGCCCTTATCCCTGTAGGTGTACTGCCTGTACATCCTGCAGCTGCTTTTCAGCCTCAAACTAAGACAGCTGGGCAACCCTATTCATTAATGCATCAAAACTGTATATCCCCTGCTGTGGAGAAAGGGGATACCCTGTGGGGCCTGTCTAAAAATGCATGCTGTTATAAAGTGTGTATTAGCACTCTAGTCTTCTAAACATATTCTGCTGAACGTTGGAGAAATAACAGAACTTAAATTTAAGAGGCTAGTCCTAATGGAAAGGCTGACTGATCTAGCCAAAAACTGGGAAGGATTCTCAAGAAGAAATTCACAAACCTATTCATACAGAACATTATTTAATTCACTATTAAACATTACTTAATTTTCTATTTAATTCAATAGTGAATGTAAAGGAGACCTAACTGTTGGGAACAGAGATAAGGTGTTGGCACAAAGATGGCAAGGATGCCAATGAATTTGGGGGGAAATGTTCTGTCAAAGGCTTGACCAGTACAGTTATGTCAACTTAGAGAAGACTTTACAAGTGGAAACTTCACACTTGGTTCAGTTCAGTTACTGGCTAAACATCTTGACAAGACACGAAAAGAAAGACAGTGGTATGCTATTTTGAGAGCACTGTGTGGCAAAATGGTCATACCAGCTAGATTTCTGTTTGAAAAGCCTGGAAAGAGGAGATCTGGGTGCATCAGCAGCAAACCTGACAATGCCCAAACCTGCTAATTTCTTTTCAAAAAATCTTAAATACAAACAATGCAGCTTTAGGACACTGAAGAAGGAAGTGCTGTCTCTAATAAGATGCTCTTGTAAAACAAAGTAATCTTCCTGATCTTAAAATTTTAATTCTATTCATATAATTTGCTAATCTATAGGATAGATATTGAAAAACTTTATCATTGTTATCCTGGACTGCTAAACTGTCCTAATGAGTTGGCTAATCCTAATCAAGACTCCCATCCATATGTTATGTAGTTCTTGCTCTTCCAATTCGCGAAGTTATATACAAAGAAATTGTAGCACTGCAGAAACATAAACCAGAGAGGACAAGTAACTAATTCCAATGTAAAAGCCTAATGTTTTTAAAACCAATGAGATTGTAATGAGAAGAGTAAAGATCTAATTGGTCCTACATATGGAAGGTAATTCAAAACTTGGATCATTCCTATTCCCTTTATCTGTTTTCCTTCTAATTTTACCAATCCCTTTTCTTTTTGAACGAGAGCAAAGTAGACAAAGACCAGAAATACAGGCAGTTATCAGGATCAGGAATCTCTGTATATAATCAGCTCCTCGTAGCAGAACAATGTGTTCATTTTTTCTCTTCATTTCCTAGTCAGGAACAGTTTGGTTGTTGAGATTTACTGCTACTGAGCATTAAACCACCTCTTTATTTTTATAACTGGAATGGTTATAGTCAGCTCAGAGTCTGCCCCCTTTGTTGGAATTAGCTTCTTTAATTCAGTCAGTTGAACCATATTGCAAGATAATTACAAGATGCTGTGACTCTACTTAGATAGAGGTTTAGTCTTTTCATCTTTGGCCTGGGACACACAGCGGTATTCAAACAAACTTCAGGGGTCACTATCCCAGCGGTAAAATCCCTTTACATAAACAAGTACTAAGAGAAATGGGAAGTGGACAACATGGATTCACTTTACACTAGTCTTCTCGGCACTTCACAGTGGTGAAAGTGGACCATCATGAGGATATGTAGCCTGCAGCAGCACTCTCTTCGTATTGTGTGACAGCACACTAGCACCCTGTTTGTCACTTGCAACATCTTGATTATTCAACGAAAAGATCTTATTGAAACACGTGGAGAAGAGATCACAAATACCCCAAAATAAGAATATGAATGAGAAGACAAATTAGTGGACAGCAGTTTGATGCTGCATATAAGGAGCCAGAGCAAATAGTCCAAAGTCTAGAAAATGCAAATTAGTCTGAATTTGCAGAATTATCAAAGTAATATAACTTTTTGAGCTACACCAAAGTATGCAGCTTGGAGAAATATAGCTGAATTTGGGGATGTTTAGACATAGCCTAGCTGCCTACTGTGCTTTCTGACAATGAGGAAGAAAAGGGAGGGAAACTGCCCAATATTGATGCCCATTTAAAACTTCCTCAGTAGATTAAAATTTTTGCTCTGGGCTATAAAATCTGGCTTTAGGATAATAAAAAGATTAGCTATGGAAATGCAGGAAGCCATAGATTTTTTTCTGCATGGCAAACTACATTTTACTGAACGTAGGCTTTTGATATAGGGTTTCTAATATTGAAGGAAAAATAAAGCAAATCATGAATCTGACTGTTCTCAGATAAACTTAATTAAAAGTTGAACACTTCTTTTATCAATTTCTTATTTCTTTCACCCACATCTTAAAGAAATGTTATTTTTGGGCTTAGAGAAAAATAAGAAAGTTTCATATGTTAAAGAGTTTGCCATCATCAAAGATAATGGTTTGTTTGCCTAAGGGGAAAATGGAATGAATTGTAAGTAATAAAAAACATTCTTTCTAATTTTTTTTTCCTCTGCTCTATGGCATTTCTTTAACTGTAATCAGGTGTAGTTTTAGCCCTATGGGGTTGCAATTCAGAACAGGAGCTCTTTTAACCCCGAGTTGTCCCTGGAAAGGTCCTCTTTTACAGAAATGTTCTCTGCATTTGATGAGTTCCTCGAGACTTTCAGTTTTATTACTAGCCTGGGGAAAAAAAAAATAAATAAAAAACAGTCTATCTTGTTTCTGGTGCATGCAAAATTTCTGCTTCAACCATGCCAAGATTATCAATGTCCACCAGAGTGGAGATCTTTTAAAAAAAATGCCTTTCAAATGTATTCTCATTTGCTCAAACTAAAATATACATTTCACATGAAATTAATAAATCAGGGTGATTGAAGAATAGCATGAATAAAATAACAAAGGAAATCAAACAGGCATGTCATGAAATGCAAACATGTATCCAGTTCAAATACTGCTGTTCTAATATTTCATTACAATGTACCCTTACTTATTTTCCACTGTGAGAATCTGAAGTTGCTGCCAATAAGACTTTTTCTGATTTTAAACAGAATTATTCTTCTTTCCCAGAATTTTAAGGAAGATGTACAAAGAGTTACCATGTCACTGAACTTGTACTAGCCCTCTTGCCAGAAACAGAGAAGTTCTAAACCTTTCAATAACAGCACGTGAATTACCATTGAAAACAATAGGCTGCTTTTCCACCTCTCATGCTTTCTGAATCTTGTCACTTTCTTTTTTCTCATTACAAAATAAAAACCTCTGAATCCACTGACCAGTTCTGCCACATTTCAGGCCCCCATGCATGCTGCTTTATAACGTTCTAGGGGTTAGAGATTTTTGGGGAAAGTGTGCAAAATGCAGATAAATCTCAAATCATAGATGTCCCAGAAGCTGTGACCAGTAAAACATGCTCAGAAAAACAGGTGGCATGTACAAAATTGCTTTTTTTCATCGTGGAACACCAAGGCTTTCTAGGGATGGCTATATAGTAGGACTTGTCTATTTAGCAGGGCCTGTTCCAATAGGATGAGGGGTAATTTTTTTAAACTAAAAGAGGGCAGATTCAGATTGCATATAAGGAAGAAATTTTTTATAATGAGGGTGGTGAAACACTAGCACAGGAAGTCCAGAGGGGTAGTAGAAGCCCCATACCTGAAAATATTCAAGGTCAGGTTGGACGGGGCTCTGAGTAACCTGAGCATCCTTTCCAGCACAAAATATTCTATGATTCTATGACATCTGCTGGAAAAAGAGATGATGCCAAGGTTCTGCAGTCCCAAATCTGTGAGACAAGCATGAGCCCATGCGAAATTTTATATACTGCTTGTGGCCAGTGAGTACATCTTTTCTTTGCCTTTGGAGAAATGTAAGCAAGGCAGAAGAGGAACACATGTGCACTGTGTCCATGCAGAGCGGAAGGCCAAGTGGATCAAAACGTAATTTAACTACTGCTTTTCTGTCTTTTCCTCTCTCAAGCAGTAGAGCACAAGTTCCTGTTTAGCTTTGAAGATCCACCCAGGCTTTGGGTATTTGACTTGTTCTCTTGAAAAAAAGCATATGATTTAACAAGGGCTAGAGATTTGGGAAGTCAGGGATTGAACTCTTGTTCTCTTAAGGTGTGAGTTTCCCTCAAGAAAGTTGAGGAAATATTGGTATTGCCTTAGCAAACCAATTAAGAACCTCCAGTGGGTTGACAAAGTCCTTAACATACGTAGCCATTTTAATACACTGTACATTCATCAATATATGGGGAGGGCAGCAAAATGTCAGCCATAGTAACACCTAGTAAAGCTCTCACTTCTAGGAACAGCTAAAGATGGAGGAGTCTGGGAAACAGCAATAGTGATGAAAAGGCTTTGAGTGAAAACTCAAAATGCAACTATAAGCAGAAAATAACATTTTTCTCACTCACCAAAGTAACACCTCTCTTAGTCAATGGAATAGTTGATAAATCATTTAAAACAAAATGTAAATTGAGTTTTCCATCTGGCCACTGTGACACCCAATAATTCAAGCCAAATAATGTGTTGCCTTTGAGGAAATCATTCTACCAATCCAAACTGTACACCCTACTTTTTTTCTTTTCCTCGTAGCTCAGTTTAAAACTCAAGATAGTGACTAGCCTTATAGAAGAAAGCTGAAGGCAAGTACGTTTTTAAGTAAACACTTTCCACCTTTGTTTTAGACTTCCTGTGAAAGTCGTATGGTTATATTCTTCTCAGTTTAGCCAATGATGAGAAATTAAATCAAGTGCATTTAAATGTGTCTTTTTAGATAAAGCCATGATTCTTTCATTTAGCAATCACCGTTGTTATCCAATTCTGAAATGATACCAGAGCTGAATGGATTTATGCAGACTTAACGTCATCCTGCACTAGTTTTTTTCTGGGTTTCTTTTGGTAACCATCTGGTTTCTTTAAATTTGGTGAATTCTACATGAACTTTCCTGTATATTTGTCACTCTTACCTCAGTAGTCAGTGAAATTTTCTTCAACAACACTTTGATGGACAGGGCAATCCACTTTGTCATCTAACCCTGATATCAAAGTGACAGAAGATTCTGCAGTTTAATACCTGGACAAATTTTCATTACTTCTACAAGATTTATATAACACTTCCATTAACAGTGCTTAGATCAATGTTCAAAGCATACTGTTCTAAAACTTCCCTTTGGGCTCCTATTTATGTATTTTTAAAGAAAAATGTTTCAGATGAAAAAATGTGATGTGAGCAAGAGTTCACCTTTTACAGAAAGCACTTTCAATGTCTAAACAAGACATTTGTTAATGATGCAGCAATAACAATTTCCACACTGTCCATCAGAAGGTATTTATTTGGTACTTAGCTGAAGTGGCTTTATTTTTCATCACAAAACTTCCCCCCAGGAAAACAAAACTACACAGGTAAAATGTCCCCTTAGAGCTAAAAAATGTGGAAATTCTTTTTGCAGTTTCACTTAATAAAAGTGATTGGTAAAACGCTTTGTCATTTCTTAAGAGGCATGGCTAAAAAAGAAATTGAATTTGAAATATAATGTGACATACCTCACAGATGAGGGAAAACCAAGAAAAGTAAACTAATATTAAATATCTGAGTGTCTCCAAGTGGACTTCGAGTTATGCCACTTGAAAACATTGTGTTAACTGTAATATGCTACATTATCTTTCTGTCTTCAAATGTCTGACATTTTTCATTGTTTATGTGTGTAATGAGTCCTCATATACTCAGTAAGTATTTAGCTGACCTGAGCAGGGAATTGATAAATCCATTACCCTCAGACTAAAAAGTCCACCTTGTTTTATAGGGTTTTTTAATTAGAGACCAGAATATATCATTGCAGAACAAATCAGATGCTAGACATCTTCAGTGCTTTAACAAATTTTGTTCCAGGCCATCATGCCTAATACTACAGTCCTGTATTTATAACTCATTTGTGAAGATAGCTGGAGGCAACATGCCGATTGCTAAACTTTCAGTGTGGGGATAGAAGGAAAAGTTAACTGACACAGTTATGCCACTCTGCTCCAGTCAACGTGCAGTTGTGGAAACCATCCAACTATTGTTAAAAATACCAAGTAATTAAGTTGATTCTGCTCAGTTCCCGGGATACAAGAACTGGAATCTCAGATCTAAAAATCACAGCTTGTATTGACTGCCGGTACCAATAGCAGTATAAGCAGACAGATGACAACTGCCTATGCAGGATATGAAAGCAAAACCAACATTGCCTGGTATTCACAGGAACAGCTTGTTGACAAGAAATATTGCACCCTTCCAGGGTCCACTCTTGATTGACACGAGGATGAGGACAGCATTCGAACATGACTGTTCTGCACCATTACAAGTTTTGCACCTTCCAGTGCAAACAGAATATAGGTAAACCATGGATCTCAGTAATGTCTTCCTAACTTGGAACACCCCTAGTAAGCCACGGTGTTGAGATTTTTCTAAAAGTGAGCATGACAGAAGACACCAAAAGGCCTTCGATTTCCTGTACTGGAACACCAACTAGCACTCAGCAGCTTTTGAGACCAAAAATCTGAATCACTATTGTGTAACACTGGAATCAGGTTTCTGCTTCAACATGTTCAGTTGGTTTTGGGAAGGGACCTACTTTCCCTCCTTTGGAAGAGCTCTGCCTGGCCCAGACTGCAGTAAACAGAATGAGACAAAAAGGTAACCCTTCCATAATTCTGTCCTCTAACAGGAAATGCAGTACCCACATTTCATGCTGCAGAATGG
Organism: Leptosomus discolor; assembly: GCF_034619465.1. Taxonomy (NCBI): domain Eukaryota; kingdom Metazoa; phylum Chordata; class Aves; order Leptosomiformes; family Leptosomidae; genus Leptosomus; species Leptosomus discolor. The sequence goes on from NC_141403.1 coordinate 13,105,776, forward strand.
TGTGTGGTATCAGTTTTATTTACTATTTAATCCTTGCCATTGAAATATACGCCCTTTCCTTGTATCATTTCCTTCTCCAGCTGAGAACAACTCTCTTCTGTCACACAGAAATGCAAGAAGTATTTTGCTTTCAAACGTGAGGAGACAGGACTCAAGTCATTTAACTAATGAGAGTGGTGTGCACTGCCCTTTGAGCAGGTAGCAACAGGAGTGCATTGTAGGCTGTAGGTACATGAACAATCAAGAGTCTTTCAGGGTTGGTACATGCTCTCACAGTGAAATGGCAAGATACTGCCTTTAATCACCATCTGCATGACTTCCCCACTGGCGAATTTAATAAAATAAGTATATAGCGTCTCTCAAATATTAAGCCTTTTCTGTGGGGACTAAAAGTAAATCTGAAGTAGAGAGCAGGAAACAACACCACCTTTGATTTTGTTTAGCAACAATGGCGCACAACTAAACAGGTTATTCAGTATGTTGTAAAGGGATCTAATCTTGCCTAAGAATCCCCTGAGTATTTTTTAAAGGAACACCAAGTAAAATAATGCTGCTGCAAAGCCCCAAGCATACTATATCATGAGCCTGACACCACTTTAATAATGTATTACACAAACATGGTTTTGGTCTAGTAGGATCAATGGGGGAAGGTAGTTTAAGTGAAAAAAAGAAGATACAAAACAAAATCAGAGTGGAAAAGGAGAACTATTGTGAAATGCATGTTTTCTAAATTGGGATATGTCCAAACGATAATTTTCCCTGTATTTCTCAAAGTCTAAATCAATTTAGCTTAAAGTTTGTGCTTTATACAACGCTTTTGGTTTTACTTTCTTAAAAAAAATAATAAAAAATCTGTGGTTCATTTCTTTAAGAAAGGTCAGGATTTTTTTTTTTAACTAATGAAACGTGGTAGAGGTTGGGTTGTGTACATTCAGTTATCCTTGAAAATCCATCCTTTTCCTTCATGTACTATCAATATGTAGCAATGGTTTTTAAGAATCTCTTTTTAAAAATGCATGTGAAGTCCATGTATACCTTGCAACTAAAGGAGATATCATTTATCTCTTTCTTGTGGTGTGCCTAAGTGCTACCCAGATGTTCTGTAACTTATTGATATCATTTAGCTTCCCAACTGAAAGCCTAAAATCCTTGCTCCCAATGTCTATGTGACTTCCTTGCCTCTCCAAAAGAAATAAACCTGCACCAGCTGTCTTCAAGAATTCCTCAAGCATTTCCATATTAAGAGCCCAATCTTTTTTGGTTGCCTTTGTGAAGGAGCTTACTTATGAGCAATTCTGTTCTGAAAAGTGTTTTTAAACTGTATGTGGTGCTGCCCCAGGTTCCATCATCATTGTGACAGAACTGTATTGAAGTCAGTGCTGTGTCACTTCCACCTGCTGCAGATTCACTCTGAAGTTGACAAGTTCTGTATTTACAAGCTGAATTTATACACTATATATGTCAGATGCAGTGCACTTCAGCTTCTTCCAGAAACAAAGCTGTTGGAAAGATAAATGGTAATGTTTACTTAAAAAGAAACAGTGAGCAAGCAAGAGAAAGAGAAAGAAACAGGGAAGTATAAGATTCAAACATACTTCTTACCCTGGTAAATTAATGGAACAAGTCTGTATTGCGCATCTCTCACTAGCCTATTGTATTATAGGGTCAAATCTACAAGTTGGATATGGTAAAACAGGGAGATGGGGGATTCTTTTCAAATTTGGGTCTGACATGCTCTCTTAAACCTTCAGACTCTGAAGGTTTTGCAAATGCAAGCCAGGTCTCTTCTTGGTCCAATAATGGCACTCCATAAAAACACTACCAAATGTTATCTGACACTTCATTAGTTTGCTTCACTAGCTTTCCTGGAAATCACTTAGCAACAGAACTCCCCAAACACACACATGCATGTCATTAAAGCTTTCAGCTCTAAGAAGGTCATCAAAATCGTAATTAAAGTAAAATGCATTACAATGTTGAGCTCATTTGTAATTAAAAAACAGATTTATGAGACATGTAGCTATTTTTCTCAAACAGATTTATTTTATAACTCTTTTCCCATTTTTCAATGGTCTCAAACAAGCATTAAAGAGTAAACTAAGTGTGAGGAAAACAGCAACATGGAGATATATGGACATTAGCATTGTTTAATTCAAAGAAATAACAGCAATACCATATGCTGGCGTCAAACAGACACTGCAATTTAATAAGGAACATTTCTAATTCCACATTTGAAAGAGGTCAGTCCAAAAAGAGAGGCTTTCGTAGGTTTAGTTTACTCAGCACTCAAAAATCTGTGTGAATACTAAAACAGCCCTATTTAGAAACAAGCTCTAGATAAATAAATATAAATTGGATTATGGATTTGGGAAGGTGGCTTGTTTTTACTGCCTCCACTTTCCCAATTCTGCCTCTGAACACATTAGCCAATTTGTGCAATTTCAAGTCTCCAGTCTATCAAGAAAGAAGTTTGGTTTTATCTCACCATGTTTCAATACTTTCAATTTTACATTCCAACCACTGAAAGAAGTCCCTTTTCTTAACAATGTTAACTATGCTGAATGTTTAAACAAAAAAAAAAAAAAGTTTGTCTTCTGAACTCTCTCTAGTGTAATCATTTTGAGGATACATTCAAGAAACACAAGTACAATTTAAATTCCTTTACATTTTGCCTGATAGGCTGCATAAGCTGAACCAGATCCCATCAGAAGAAAGATTCTGTTCACTTTGGTGAGAACTATTGCCCAGTAAATAGGATTTTCTGCCATCGCTAGCAGAGGGCCACAATGCAAGGTCTCAGGTCTCATCTGGGCTGGTACAGCCTGAGCTGGATTTAGCTTGTTGCAGTAATTGTCTAGTGAATGTGCTCCAAGTGTGATATCTTAACTTCCCAGAGAACCCCATGTAGCAATAGTCTCACAGGCCTAGGGAGTCAGTGCATGACAAACAACAGCTCTTTCTGTCAAGAATAGTTGTGAACCGATGCAAAAGAAGCTGTCTGTTGTGAGAAAGCTTGTAGAGACTGAAAGCAAAGAATCTCCCACCATATAAGTTATACTCTTTCATGCAAAGTCCTCAGGTTGCTGATGACATATCACCACCATCCCTGTGGCAGCTGAGAAGGGCTCAGCTGTTGACCTTAGGATTCAGAAGGACATTGGAAAGGTGAACATCACAACAAAGAAAAGGGTGGGATAGAAATTGTTTGTGTAGCAATTTTATTATTAATGATGTACTCAAGTATCTATATTGTTATTATATATAATGTATTATACATATAAGTAGATATATAATAATACATTATCATGTATTATTAATTACATTTTTTTATTATTTTGGACTATTAGACTGTGAAAACATTATTGTAACTAAAAACAAATCCTTAGCTCCACATTTGATATGTTCTTTTTGCCCAGAACAAGATTTTGATTTAGGTCATTATTATCTCTTGAATTTCTACATGACATCAGTTTGGTTTTATCTAAAACATCATGTAAAATTGCATGTTTTATGAAAAAGTGCTTAGAAACCTTCAGGCATTCTTCCAAAGTAAACCCTCTTATTTTATTTCAATTATTTCATTGACCAAATCCCTATATTTTTTATCTGTCAGAGATCTTTCCAGCTATAGGCACTGTCCTACCTGATAAGGATTTGCGAATGCAATAGCTATCCACAGCCTAGTTCAGGAAAGCCAGAGGTGAGTAGTCACTATGCCTTTGGATTAAACATTTGTAGTCATTGTAATCCTTCTCTCAATTTCTAGATCACACTATGGCTTTGGTTAACTGGTTTGCTAAGGCAATACACTAAACTGGTGTAATAGAATTGCCTCTGTGGTGATGTACCTGCATTTTAGGTAAAATATTCTTGAAGTGTGACCTTCATTTTTCTTAGAAAACTCCTTGCTAAATACGAACTGTTAGTTTTGTTTCATTTGTATCGACTGCTTGACAAGTAAGTGTGACTTGGTAATTGGAAACTTGATCGCTAATGATTGCTGTGATATATCTCTGCAGCTTTTTGGAGCTCCTCAGCAGTATAGAAAACATTAAGAACAGCCAAGTTGTTTGTATCTAAGGAATTGCTCTGCAAGAGTAGGATTTGTACAGTAAAAGAATTTTTTTTTTAGAAGCAAAAAAGAATTGAATTAATGCAGAAGCCACATTAACTTATATTTAACACGTTTTGCATTTAGAAATTTCCAGCTAATACTGTATTAAGATCAATAGGATTGGGCTGCTTTGAATTTTTGCAGCTTCCATGATGTAGTCCAAGCTGGTTATTACCTGTGCTGCAGTCTTTACAGTGTGGAAGCAATGTAATGTCTCCCTTGGATACTTGTTCATCTTTGTGTGTTTGAAAGTATTATATTAGATGTAGGCCCATGAATCTATAGCTTTAATTTCAGAGAATAGTATTGGGCACTCATTATTAGAATTCTTTGAAGCAGATCCAAACTGGAGAACTAAAATACTATTGTGAATCCACAGTATTTTAATTCATTAGGAGAGAATCTGTGCTACCTAATAACTAATGACACATTGGAAACCAACCTCATAACTTGATGATACCTCCTACACCTAATAACTCTACAATTTGTGAATGACAAAGTGTAAAAAAAAAAAAAAAATACTTAAAAATCATAATATTCAAAATAGTGTTCTGGCATAATGACCCTATCTGAATTGAGAAAAATCACCTCTGCTTTATTTCCTCAAAGAAAGTCTGGTGTGTACTACCTCAAGATGTAGCATAAAACATAAGACTTGTAAGCATACTTCTGTTGTCATTGTTACCTATTATGGTGTAAAGGCGAGAGAGAAGAAAGCACCTGCATGTTCAATAACAGCCCAAAAATGGGTACATTAAATGTTGAGATAGGGTGCCTGAACCTTCACCAGATCAGCATGAGCATAGAATGGTTTGGGCTGGAAGGGACCTTAAAGACCATCCAGTTCCAACCCCCTGCCATTGGCAGGGACACCTTCCACCAGACCAGGTTGCTCCCAGCCCCATCCAGCCTGGCCTTGAGCACTGCCACGGAGGGGGCAGCCACAGCTTCTCTGGGCAACATCTGTCAGTGTCTCACCACCCCTACAGTAAGGAATTTCTTCCTTATATCTAGTCTAAATCTTCCCTCTTCTAGCTTGAAATTGTTACCCCTCATCCTAACACCAAGCTCCCTGATCAAGAGTCCCTCCCCACCTTTCCGGCAGCCCTCTTTCAGCACTGAAGGCCACTCTGAGGTCTCCCCGGAGCCTTCTTTTCTCCAGGCTGAACACCCCCAACTCTCTCAGCCTGTCCTCACAGGGAGCTGCTCCAGCCCCCTGAGCATCTTTGTGGCCTCCTCTGGACGCGCTCGAGCAGGTCTGTGTCTCTCTTAAGCTGGGGACTCCAGAGCTGGATGCCACCCTGCAGATGGGGTCTGACCAGAGTAGAGTAGAGGGGCAGAATCCTCTCCCTCAACGTGCTGGCCATGCTGCTCTTGATGCAGCCCAGGATGTGACTGGCTTTCTGGGCTGTGGGCACACGTTGCTGGGTCATGTTCAGTTTTTCATCCATGAGCACCTCCAAGTCCTTCTCCACAGGGCTGCTTTCTTAATCCACTGGTTGCCCAGCCTGTATTTGTGTTTGGGATTGCCCCTGACCCAGGTGCAGGACCTTGAACTTGGCCGTATTGAACTTCATGAAGTTCATGGGCCCACCTCTCCTGCCTGTCCAGGTCCTTCCGGATGGCCTCCTTTCCCTCCAGCATGTTGACTGCACCACGCAGCTTGATGTTGTCAGCCAAGGCCTCCCTTGAGCTTCACATTCCCCACCAGCACCTCCTTGTTGGTGAGAACAAGGTCCAGCATAGCACCTCTCCTTGTTGGCTTCTCTGTCACTTGGAGAAAGAAGTTATCATCAGCTCATTCCAGGAACCTCCTGGATTGCTTATGCCCTGCTGTGTTGTCCCTCCAACAGATATTGGCATGGTTGAAGTCCCCCATGAGGCCCAGGGCTTGTGAATGTGAGGCTGCTCCGATCTGTCTATAGAGGGCCTCATCCACTCAGTCTTCCTGGTCACATGGCCTGCTAAAGCAGACCCCCTCACTATAGTGTCGCCTGTCCCCACCCTCCCTTAAATCATGACCCATAAGCTCTCAGCTGGCTCCTCATCCATCCCCTCCATGCGCTCCAGCTGGTCATTGACATAGAGGGTGACACCCCCTCCTCGTCTCCCCTGCCTGTCCTTCCTAAAGAGCCTGTATCCTTCCATTCCAACATTCCACTCATAGGAGCCATCCCACCATGTCTCCATGATGCCAATAAGGTCACAGCCCTGCAGGTGTGCGCACGTCTCTAACTCCTCTTGTCTATTCCCCATGCTATCTGGGTTTGCATGGAGGCATTTAAGTTGGGCCCCAGACACAGCCGACTTTCTGTCTGGAATTCTTTTGTGCTGCTCTTCAGGTGCTCTCATGCTGACTTGTGATGCCTCTGAGCTTCTGTTGCTGGCACTGACACCAAACTAGTAGGAGTGGGTTGGACTGAGGTTCCCCTGGCAAGTTTAGTGTAAATCCCTTTTCACCAGCTTGGCAAGCCTATGACCGAAGATGCTCTTCTCCTCTGATAGATGGACCCCATCAGCTCCCAGTAGACCAGGTTTCTGAAACCAAGTCCCATGGTCTAAGTAGCCAAACTCCTGGCTCTGGCACCAGTCCCATAACCATTTGTAGATTCACCAGATTCGACTGGCCCTTTCAAGCCCCTTCCCTTTGACTGGGAGGACTGATGGACATCTTTGCACCCAGTGATCTGCTTCTAGAATGGACTTTCTGTGTCAGTCCCAAACAGGACGTGATAATGCATAGCACCTGCATCTGCCATGAAACATAAGACCTTTCTAGAACTTCGATCTGTCGGGAATATAGTGAAAAAAATGCACAAAATTGCTTCGCATGAGGCTAGCTTGCATATATAGGCTTTTATTAGGTCCATTCCAAGCTAAAAAAATCCACTTCCTTAACCTGGAAGCAGAACAGTCGTGCTTATAATGTTCTGGGCTAACAACTGTAGCTGTCCATGGCATCTACTCCAGCATACTTTGTATTAATGACACAGTTAATCAGCTAACCAAGTAACCTACCTCAAGATTAAGGAATGACTGTAATACTATTTTAATCACATTATTATTACCTTGTTATGTTACTATGAATTATTTGCATTAATAATACATACATCATAATTTAATTATGACACTTTTAATTGCCCCTTTTCTTCAGAAATGGTGAATTTGGGAAAAGATCTTGTCCAAATGAAATAATTCAAAAAGCAAAATTACTTCTGTACCAACTGACCATGTTTTAAAAAATAATATTTCTATTATTTATTCTATGATTTTTCTAAAAAAAGTAGTTGTATTATTTAGAGTCTTCTATTATTACTATCATCTCCCTAACATCACCCTGTAGACTTCCGTTTCATTCCAGGTGAAACCTGCACTTTATCTGTAAGGATTAATTTAAAATATCCGTAGTGTGACAAATGTTACTGTTTTCACAAACAGCTTCTCAAATTTCACTCCCATTATGTGGGGGACAAGAAGGGAAAATAATCAAACACTTACTTAAAGAATAGCTTTACATCCCATTTTTTTTAGAAAAATATGAACTACAAGCTTCTATTCTTAAAGGTAGAGTAAAAGTATTAAAGTTCATGTATTTTCTGCAACTTCTATTGCATTGCATTTAGTACACAATGTTCTGTGTACCAAAAATAAAAGGATTCATTTTTAGAGCCTATTAAAACTGCAGTTCTAGCCTATAAAGGAACTTGTAAAAATAGCATCACAAGAATAAATTTTAAATGTGTCTAGTAAATCTGAGCTGGAAATCTAAGTTTAAAAGAGGGAGAAAGAGGCGAAACTAATTCACAGGCGTATTTGTCTTCAGAAATGAATTTACATTCTCGGTGAAGTATTGAATGTTTAGATTTTTTGTTTGTTTGTTTTCATTTTCAAGGACTATTATCCACCCCTTCAACTGGCAGTCATCACCTGTCATTCTTCAAACGATCTCTTCACTTCCAAGGAGATTTGCAGCTTCAGACCAGTCAGGTGAACGCACAGTGCCTGGCACAAATTGTATCTATCATTAGGCTATCATCATCTATTGCTTCTACCTCACACTATCTGCCTTGCTGCTAATTCCCCAATCTCCATTTTTAGTCTTGATAAGATATGTCAAGAGGACATAAATAACATAACTAAGTAAAAACATTAAAGAAAAAAGTAACTGCTAGTTATACATCATGGTATTTATACGGTCTTACTTAAAGTCAGTCAAATTAATTCTTTGTATGTCATGAAACACTTTTGCTTAACACACACTTTAACTTCCATTTGGTCCTGATTTTGGCTTTGCTTAATCTCACTTATGCCTTCTCTAAATTCAACTTGAAGACTGAGAGGTTATGAGCTGTTGAAAGTCTTCAAGTTTTAAGTAGATTTCAGATTTCTAAGAAGCTTTATATGCACGAATCTAGTATAAGACATTTTGATATTGTATGCACGTGCCTTTTGTTAGGACTGAGAGACTGATGTTTTAGCACTTGCAGCATATCTTAATCAAGGTATTGTGAAATAGCTAAACACAAGAAATTCACCAGATTAAGGGTGTCCTTTGAGTGGAAATAAGTAACAGAGGGTCTTTTGTTACAGACAGATTTGCTAGCTTAAACCTGATCAGAAACATCTCTAAGGAGACTTTTTTATTTCTTTGGGGAAAAAAAGGATACTCCTGAAAAAACAAGTGTTAAGTGTTTCTTCTTACAAATAACGTCCTCAAATGTTTATTCTGCATCCTGATTACAATTCCCAAGAAAGTATTCTAGATGCGTTAAACTTCTCTGAATCAGCTTCATATCAATTATACATCCCTTCGTTCTCATGACTGGGAATGATAAACTGTTGTATTCTGGGTACTGTCCATTGAAGGAAACAATGTTATGAAACAGGCAAATGACACCTAAAAATGAACATGAGGAGGTGCCAGGGTGACATTTGTACATAGAGTTTTGGGTTGTTTCTTCTCCCCTCAAGCTTTCTTGGATCAAAGCATTCAGGATGACAACAAACTAACGTCAGTGCCTTTTAACTGAAGACTGTTCACAAGTATGAAAATAACCGTTCAGGTGGTGCCCCAGTTTTCATTAGGGAACGTACCTGATAAACCCTGCTTGAACATATTGAATTGTTCAAAGGGCCACATGGGTCACTTAACTAATCTACAATGGAAGCAGTAACTATAAACTATTAGATTTCACGTAAAAATAATAGAAGAAGAAGTAAAGCTAAAGGCAGGAGCAGGAAGGGGGCTGCTGTTCAAAAGCAGATGAGCAGGAAGCTGAGGACAACCCCCAGAGCTGGCTGTGCCCTCGCCAGTGAGGCACCATCCTCCTGGTCTAAACACACCAGTCAGAGCTGGGTGTGGTGTTGTGGTTCAATGACAGGCCAGGCACAGCAAGCCATGAACCAGGTCCAGGGACCAACCAGGGACTCCAGTCAGCAGCAGAAGAAAATGGAGGCTGGAGGGAAGCTGGAGGCAAAGCTACCGTGTGGGGAAAAGGGCCAGAGACAGGGCTGGACATCAGCCTATCTACAGCATTCCTCAGATCAGCTTTGGGTATCCTAGTCTTGAGCTTCAGTGAGCCCCCTTGAGCCTGGGGACAAAGACACCATGTGGGTCTGGTCAGGGCCAGTTAGGCCTGGTAGTGTCAGGGCGCTGACTGTTGCTAAAGCCAAATTACCCTGACCATTTGGTTTAAGAAAGAAAAGCCTAGTCTGACAGGGTGGTATCCAACTGCACCTTTCACATCACAGAATTTGACAGAAATGTAGTCATCGTTGCTTCGTGGATTTAGGTAAAATTAAAGCTAGAGATGATCATGGAAACACTGGAAAGGCTGAGAGAGCTAGGACTGCTCAGCCTGGAGAAGAGAAGGCTCAGGGGATCTCATCAATGTATATAAATACCTGAGGGGAGGGTGGAAGGAGGATGGAGCCAGGTTCTTTTCAGTGGTGCCCAGTGACTAGCAAAGATTATCTAGTTTCTTGTATAAATAATAGCTCATAAATCATCCTAAAAATTTCTGGTAATACCTTTCTGGATGCCCTAGTGCAAACAAGCTTTTTACCTACCTTTAGGTTCAGCTGAGTGCTGGCACTTGATCACATGAGACAAATGAAGGGATGGTTAAATAAAACCCTTATTGTTGATAACAGAATGAGCTCTTAAACACCAGTAGTTCTTGTTCACCTTCCTGCTTCCCAAATATTGCCTACTCCTGCTAAAAATGTAATTGAAGTTCAGATCCTCACCTGCCAATTTCTGGTTGTTTCTTTCAGCCTTTCTATTACCATAGCACAAAAACCAACATACTATTAGTTTATAAAGACCGTTACCGGAAAAATATAGTGTTATACACACACATGTATATGGTGATACAAGAAAATGATAATATTGGGAAAGAGATCTCAAAGATAGAAGCAATCTGTTATAGTGTTTGGTATTATTTCATGAAATTTTCTGTGGCAGATTAAGCCAAATGCCTGTGGATAGAAACACTATCTGAACCAAAAACTGCTTGAAACAGTGGTGATTAATTAACAGTGGTGATTAATTAACAGTAGACTGAGTTAGGAGGGCAGAAAGCTTGAAAGCTGATAAAGAACATGGATAAACAAGCTGGATATCAGGTCAAAGTTCCTAGCTATGGTCTTGTTTTAGGCTTTGGAGTTACTAAAATCCAAGATGGTGAATGCACATATAAAGTAAGAAAGAAAAAGGAACTGGGTGATCTGAAAGGTATCACTCAGCTTCCAGTGCTATTGTTATTGCAATTTCATTTGAATGCCTACCTCACGTTTTCTGCAGATTTAGAATTAAGGTACTAAGCAAAATTTAACAAATGTAACCGCTAAATGGGCAGCCTGAAACAAACAGAAAGACAACAGCCAAGTTTGACCTGGTTTGCACACGGGACATGTTGAGGAATGTTGCAAGGGGTGGCTAGGTGCAGAGTGTATGTATGGTCTATTTTGCCAGCTGAGCGTAAGACAGTCTTCACTGTCATTTACCTGTGTAAACAAATACAGCTTTAGTGATGAATCAACAACTTCTTCCATCTCTGGACGATGGGCCTCTCAGTGTCGTTCGTACACTGCTGCATTGAAATAGATCACGTATAAAATACCTGTGCTGTGGATATGCTTTTTAAAATTGTCCTTTATGTCTGATGACAGAAATACAAGTTTCAGATTATTCTTTGGCTTTGGTACTCTCTCTCCAGGTCACTGTCTTTTGTGATAGTACTTTAAAAACATCTCGTATCACCTTGTATTTCTGTATGATTGCTACTAGCTCATTGTGTTTCTTGACCAAAGCCCCCCTTTCTTACGTTCAACATGCATTAAACATAATAAAAAATCAGGTGTCAGATTCAACGAGTTGTTACAGCAGCATTTATACCTGAACTTGTTATGTGTAGTACATACAAAGTGCAGGTAGAACAGACTTGCTGCATAGTAATATTTAGATGATTAAAAATTGTTGTTCATGTGGCCCAAATTCACTCCTGATAAAATAGATGTCTAAGAACACATTAGCAGAGTGTTGGGATATTACATTTAAAATGGCATTGTCCTCAATCATTTTTAAAAAAAGTGTTTAGGCATTTTAACTGACAGGCCTGATTAATGATGGCATCAAAAGAGGTTTCTGGGTTTTTTGCTCAGAATGCTGACTTCTTCCAGGACTGCCAGCTAAAATGTATTTCAAACAGGAGATGGGTCCAGCTGCACACCTTAGAGGAAAACTTTCTTGTGGGTGTCCTAGTCTTTCTGCAATCGTTACCTTGGTAGCAGGGTGAAATTCATTAGAACTGAGATGGAGAAAGGGAGTTTTATGGATAACTCGATTGTAAAGTGAGTGTTTGGCCTTTTACTTTTAAAAGCAAGTAGCTACAAATTCTTTTTGAACAAGAGTAGAGCCCCAGTTGAACAGCAATGTTATTACAAAATTTCCATTTTTAGACTCTAACATCCCTGATCCTTTGACATCTTTTACCAAGGCAGGCTAGGAACTAGTAAAGACAGACACTTGAGATCTATCAGGATTTGAATTTTAAATTAGATGTTTTCCTACCCTTTTTCACTATAGCAATGAGAGGAGAGATTCGTTACTGAGGGGCTATCAAGGTTTTTCTTATATGCAACCACTTTTTCATAAGATCACAGGCTATAGTGTTCAAAATCCAAGCATTCAGCCACATCTCCTGAAATTGAACTCACTTCCTTAGCTTCATGGCCCTCCCTTTTACATTGACACACAAGGGCTATTATCCATTTTCCTCTGTGTGAAATGTAAGATTGTGCAAGTCATCCCTTTCATGGTTGGTGTATGGTTTCACTACATGAAAATTTCACGGCATGAAAAAATAGATCATTTACACTATGGAGGCGGTGGGCAGGGAAGCTGAGAAGTTGGGAGTGATGCTTTGGAAAAGACCCTTCCACCATATGATGACCAAAAACCTTCTTGTGGTGGTGAGTAGGGTAGCAGATATGAAGAGGGAAATACACAGCGAAGTGCTTTCATTATTGCTTGTTATAGAAAGTGGAATTTATCATTTCAGTGAGGACAGTGTCACAACATATCTGACAAGCATAAAGCTGATGCACTGGCCATAGCCTATATAGCATTATGCATATAGCATAAAAAGATTCTGGAGACAAACTGTTAAGTGAAATGCCTAAGACCTCCTTAGTAATACACTCTGCAATTATTGCAGATCCAGGCCAGGTATCACTATGTGATTGAGAAAATGGTGGAGAAAAGAGAAGATAAGATTTGCTTGGAGTTGAGTAACTTAGACAAAGAAACAGAGTTTTTGTTTTGGGGGAGTGTCTTGATATGCCAAATATTTAGGGCTCTGACAGAAGGCAGTTAATCATTGGTGCGCTACAGGAAGACAGAAGGTATAATAAATGACAGAGTAAACTGGGCCAATACAGAAATGGTATAATTATCAAAACCTAAAGTCAAATGAGGTTAAGATCTGTCTGAACCAGTAATAGTGAATCTATATGAAGTGAAATGCCTTGCCTAAACCTGGAAGAGTTTGGAGATAGTTTAAAGACACCATCTTTGAAAGTCAGAGAATATTTATTCCACCTATAACAGACGTCAGCAGAACCAGAAAAAGCCAGTGCCATTAAACAGCAGAATAAAAGAGCTGTTACAAATATCTATATATACATATATATCCTTAAAAGAGAGAAAAGAGGAAGTTTTCTGATAAGGAAAATAGGAATGATCTTAAACAGCAGCAATTTAAATTTTAAATACCATAATAAATATTCTTTGGAATACAAGATGATAGGGGACTAAAAATGTGAAGAAAAACTTTTTAAGGCACATCAGAAGCAGACAGTCTGCCAAGAAGCCAAGACTGATAGCTGATCAAAGTGTTAAAGGTGCCCCTAGAGAAACTAAGGCCATATCAGGAAGACTAAACAGTTACTTTTCTTCAGTATTCTCTACATAAGTGGTCAAGGAGATTGCCAAACTAGACCTTTTCCTCATGGGGTGCAAGCTGGAAAAGTTCTCAAGTTGAAGAGCCATTGAGAAGTTTTCAGAAGAAAAATAAGCAAAGTTTTTAGTAATAGATTGCCTAGATTAGCTGGTACTCATCTAGTGTTTCTAAAGGAACATCTATAAGAAACAGCTAAAACACTAATTGTGTTGTGTAACCTATGAGGGAATGAAGCCCAGAGAGGAACAGGGAAAAATACAAGCCAACAAGGCTGACTTCTATATTGTGTAATCTTGTAGCAAACTATGATAAGGAGAACTGGATATGTGATCAGAAAGCAGGTAATAGAGAAGCAGTGATGTGGCTTTGGAGGAAATATGGACTTTCAGATCAACAAAAGATTCATTCTTTGAATGAGCCTATAAAAACATATGAAAAAAAGGTTATGGAGTTGAGAGCATGCATTTGTATATTGCATTTGAATATTGACAGTTTATTATGAAATCCTTCATCAGGGGTCTTATAGACATGAGCTGACATGGGAAGAAAGGAAAGATTTTATTGTTGACTAATAATGGGCTAACAGGTAGGAAAGAAACAGTAGGAAAAACTGTAAGTTGTCATGAATCAGACAGGTTACTGTTGCCATCCTTCAGAGATCTCAATGTGCACAACATAACTGACAGTTTGAGGATTTTTTTTACAAAACTATTCAGTTTAGTTTAAATTCCACTGACTACAGTGTGTTTCAGGAGCACCTCATGATACTGAGTCATTTGCAATAAAATGTCAACTGAAGATAAACATAAAGTTACACATATAACAAAAACCAGCACAAAGTAAATGCCTGTAAAGAATTAGCTGAATTAAACATTATTGCTAAGAGATTTAGGAGTCATTTTGAACAGTTCTGTTGAATGACATCTCTGGTCTAAGGCAAACGGAATGTAGATATTTTTTGATGGATAAATGGAGATCTAAATGACAACAACCAAAAAAGTGTGTAGTATACAGAGCTTTGAATGCAAAGTAAAATTCTGCTGTGCTGCTTCTTCTGTCCCTGCCACACCCTCTGCTCCAGCTCAAAGAACAAAATGGTAGAAGTGGTAAAAATAGAAAGGAGAACAATGAGGCAAATATACAAACGGATAACTGTTTTAAATGAATATTTAGGGTTCTTTCCTTTAGAAAAGAGGGAGTGAAAAGGGAAAGTATATAACAGAGGTCATATTAAGTCACGCACAATATGGTGAAACTGAATGGAAGATAATTTCCTATTTAACATGTTGCAGAAACTAGGAGCATTATATGAAACTTAGACAGAAGTTCAAAATTAAAACAAGATTAGAAAAATATCTCCAGTGAATATTGAGATTATAGACTGTATTGTCACAAGATGTTATAGCTATCTGAAGTACAAGTAGATTCAAAAGGCAAGTAGACTGACTTATAGACAAGGACAGTTGACCACACAGAAGTGGATGAAAGGTCTAGCATAGGAAATCCTTAAGCTGGAAATTTCTCATGGCTCGGGTAATGTCCTTTATTCTAACACATTCCCCCAACATCCACAGTGACCACTGTCAGATACAGAGCCAAACAGACACATACCATGATTGTTATTTCTTTTTGTTTTAACATAAATTGGTTAAGTCATAACACAGCTATTGATCAATAATAATAAAATTCTATTAGACTCATTTTCTAACTAGAGACCCAGAACAGTGTAAACCTGCATTGTAGAAAAGGTCAATACTTACCAGTTTCAGACTTTAAGCATTTCTAATTGTAGTCCTGCTTTCTTTCCTCTGAACTTTGTTTAAATTCTTTGAAATGTTTGGAGTGGCATAAGGTGTCTAGGTAAGCTACATATATGAAGGGGACCTTGAAAAAAATCTCCTGTACTTCATGTTGTTATGCTGCCAACCATGTCAAGTTTTCTGAATTGGTCATGTAACAAATGTGATTGTGTGTACCATACAGTTTCATTATTCTTTGGCTCTTGTTGGCAATATTTGTTCCAGCAGTTGCAACAAAAGTCAGGACAGTGCAAACAGGACAGTAGAAATCTGCACATAAATGGACTAAGAGTTTGCAAGGATCCTTCAAGCATGAAATAGTGTTTGAGAGAAAAAAATATTTCCTGCAGGGGATGCGTCCCTTCATACTGAAGTAGGATCTGTCATGTCATAAGCCTGTAAATATGGCTCTTTTTGCATATTTTCAGTGTGGAACATAAGTACCAGGACAGAATCCCCCATGTGATTTCTCCTTATGCGTTGCCAGTAGGCAGAGAGGTAGTACTTGACTGCTGGGCTGCATCTGTGCCATAAAATTGTAATGTTGTCAGCTCATGAATTACAGCCATTCAAGTCTTAGCCTGTGCTTTTTGTATTATAATACAATTGTACTCGAGTACAAGGAGCTCATATGTCGATGGAAGTTAAGAGGAGTTAAGAAGTATAAAGAGGTCGTACTAAGTCACTGAGAAGTATATAGTAGTATACTAAGTACATACTAAGAAGTATAGAGTAGTTATATTTCTCTATGTGACTTAGGTTTAATAATTTAAATCAACACTATATCGAGGACAAGCCTTGAGGCAGAAGCAAAGGACTTGGGTTTGGAACATGAATGTTGGCAAACTTGGCAGGGATGGCTCCTGTGTTAATTAGTATATCCCAGTTAGCGAGCATTGAAGCTTGAATACAAACATCATGAAGTATAGAGAGGTGTAAAATGAAAAAAAAGAATGTTCTTTTAATACTGCCTATTTAGAGTTGCTCAAGGACTCAGAAACTTTAAGCAGCCTTTAGTGTTGTTGGTTACAGAAAGAAAAATATCACAGGAGACCTCAATAACTCATGACAAAACTGTGCATTTTATGTAGTGTTGAGCATCAAATAAATCTCCTAGCAATCCAATCAGATCTATATTGGGTAAGCATCCTAAGCAATCCTTTCTCAGAAAGTTGCTACAGTCTTTAAGCTAGAGTGTTCAGCTGTACAAGCATGTGATACTCTGAAAAAAAGAAAAAAAAGGGAAAATCTGAAGAGGTATGGACATTGAACTCTCAGAGGCTATCCTCGCAGATGAAGGCTGGTGGATATTGGTATGTTAGCACAGGAAAGCTTTTCCTTGGTGAAACTGCTCTGGGTCTAAAGGGAAAAAATCATTCTCCAGGACCATAAGGCTAGCAAATTTCATAAGCACTTACTTCAAGGCAAATGTAAAAAAAAAAAGAAAAGAAAAGAAAAGAAAAGAAAAGAAAAGAAAAGAAAAGAAAAGAAAAGAAAAGAAAAGAAAAGAAAAGAAAAGAAAAGAAAAGAAAAGAGAAAAGAAAAGAAAAGAAAAGAAAAGAAAAGAAAAGAAAAGAAAAGAAAAGAAAAGAAAAAAGAAAAGAAAAGAAAAGAAAAGAAAAGAAAAGAAAAGAAAAGAAAAGAAAAGAAAAGAAAAGAAAAAAGAAAAGAAAAGAAAAGAAAAGAAAAGAAAAAAGAAAAGAAAAGAAAAGAAAAGAAAAGAAAAGAAAAAAGAAAAGAAAAGAAAAGAAAAGAAAAGAAAAGAAAAGAAAAGAAAAGAAAAGAAAAGAAAAGAAAAGAAAAGAAAAGAAAAGAAAAGAAAAGAAAAGAAAAGAGAAAAGAAAAGAAAAGAAAAGAAAAGAAAAGAAAAGAAAAGAAAAAAGAAAAGAAAAGAAAAGAAAAGAAAAGAAAAGAAAAGAAAATAAAAGAAAAAAGAAAAGAAAAGAAAAGAAAAGAAAAGAAAAGAAAAGAAAAAAGAAAAGAAAAGAAAAGAAAAGAAAAGAAAAGAAAAGAAAAGAAAAGAAAAGAAAAGAAAAGAAAAGAAAAGAAAAGAAAAGAAAAGAAAAGAAAAGAAAAGAAAAGAAAAGAAAAGAAAAGAAAAGAAAAGAAAAGAAAAGAAAAGAAAAGAAAAGAAAAGAAAAGAAAAGAAAAGAAAAGAAAAGAAAAGAAAAGAAAAGAAAGAAAAGAAAAGAAAAAAAGAAAGAACCTGTTCTTCCAACAGAGGCAGTAGCCCACATTCAAAAGAGACAGAGTAAAATCTCAGTTCTGTGGAAGCCAAAGCTGAAGGTCCTGCTGGCTTCATGGGACCCACCATTTAATCCATGGAGAGTTAAGAACGTTCTTTTTTACTAGACTTAGAGCTAATGTGCACAGGGTCTTGGCACCATCCGAAGCCGTGAACATGTGTAATTTGCATTATCTTAAACAAGAATAGTGTGGATATCTGAGATGTCAGTGCAGGTCTGTATGTGTGGGATTAAAAAGAAAAGCTTAGGTTACAACCCTGAGCCTGAGAGATTTTCTTTGATTTGCTTTCGCATTCATGAGCTGATCAAATCCACCCCAGCCAACATTGGAAATTTTATGAGCTTCTTTGCAGACAAAATGCGTTTCACTATATTTAATATAGCTCCCAGCTGCAACAAAAATTGGTGATATGCAGATTGGAAAGAGCACTTAGTAAAGGTAGCCGTGGGCTTCTCTCTTATGTCCTTCCCATACCAAACAATTCTCAGTTAATGATTGGAGGAGGGATAATTATATAATTGCTATGTGATACAGTAAGTGCTTATTCCAGCTAATTTATTTTTTAAATAAAGTTAATAATTTACAACCAGTACACAGTTATTTCTCTTAAACTTGTGTAAGTAGTCAGGAGGCAATTCGGAAAGAGCTTTCTTTGACGATACACATTGTTATGCACAATACTTGTCATTTTTGTTTGCAAATGATAAATTATTCAGTTTTTCACTGCAATCATGTGGTTGCTTGATGTGTCAGTGAGATAGGAGTTTTATTTTTTGACTGAATCCCTAAAAGTAAGATGAGCCTAAGAAGTTCAATACATTCAGTAGGTGTTACTCATCCTTTGCCCTGAAATGAGGAAATAAAAGAAAGAGAAGGAAAAAATATATAAATAGGTATACTTATGAAAAAAATACACAAAAGAATTCTGGAACTATGATGTTGATATTTGTTTTTCAGGTAATTTATGAGTCTTAGGGAATTGTCCTTGGTATATGGCATGCAATATAAAGTTTATAATGCAGTTTTAAGATGATCACAGCTGACTATCATACATAATCTTCCTTTTATACAATAAAGAAAATGAAAAATTACTTGCTCTGTAAAAGGTCCACTATCAGGTTTTTGAGCAGTCTCAATCTAGTAACTGATTGATAAAGGTAGCTATTCAACTGTGTCGACCCCAACTGCTTCAGTGGAAAAATGAGTTGCAGTTCACATAGTTGCATATGCAATGTTAGCATAATGAGTTCTTGCAGACAAAATGAGTTATGGTAAGGAAAGAGATACATGTCTGCAAACTGCAGGGACATGTTTATATCTGGAAGAGCTAAAAAAATGAGATACTGGTTAAACTCCAGGTCCCTACCTTGTTTTTTTAACAAAGCCTGGCCATTTGGAGAAGTTTGGTACGATACATAGATATATTTTTTTATGTGTATATGTGTGCCACTCTCTCTCTCTTTTAACATTTAAATATCTGTTAACCAGTCTTTGAGAGCTTTTTGCTGAGGTGGCATTGAAGCTTGTTTGAATGTTGTAATATTTTATTTATTTTTAATTCTTTTAAAAAAGAGGAAATACCTCATTATTTTTTTTCAACACTAGAGTTCCTCCTAGCTTGCGTACCTCACTGGTCCCATCTAACTTTTTCCAGGCACTTGCGAACTATATCAGTTCTCTAAACTTTTCTCTTGCGGCACATTAGCCTTGTCCTACTCATGTTATATGTCTTGGCTGCACAGAGAAAATCTTGATGCCGCTGCAATGGATAAATCATGTGCTATAACAAAAGGACCTTTGGGTACTGTAGTTTATACAGGTTCTTGAAATGAAGTAGACTAAACCAACACGAGCATTTTAGAATTGTGTATCTACTCCATATCACAGAAAAGCAGTTTGGAGAAAATCTAGAACTACTCTGCTAAAACAAAAATATCTTTTTTCTTACATTGCAATGTTGGTACACGATACAATTAAATATTGCATTTGTTTTTAAGAAGTATTTAGAAATGCTTATGGTAAATTATCCAGGAATTCTAAGGTATACCATCTAACAGTACATCAGGTGCAAGAACAATATATTGAGCGATTATGGGCTATTAATAATCACAGAATGGTAGGAGTTGGAAGGGACCTCTGGAGATCATCTAGCCCAACTCCCCCACCAAAGCAGGGTCGCCTAGAGCAGGTTGCACAGGAACACATCCAGATGGGTTTTCAATATCTCCAGAGAAGTAGACTCCACAGCCTCTCTGGCAGTTTGTTTTATGCAATGTTTGAATTAGGTTTTGATAAAGAACTGTTTTTTTCCAATCTTTTACTGTACCTGGGTTTTAAGATACAATCAATCATTTACAGGTTACACATCATGGTTTTCAAAACATCTGCTTTTGGAAAGTAAGGAAAACATGAAAATATCATATGAGTATTGAGGAAAGATGGGTGGTAAGCAATAAACAAAACAACACAAAAATTACTTCCAGCTTGCTTTAGCTTAATTTTATTTTGTCTCGAGTTGCATTTTTAAAAATACAATTTTAAAGCAAAGATACTTTCCTGCTGGCAGACTGTATTTTTCCTTGCACATTTTTTCACTACTTTCCTTTCCAGGGCATGCAGTATGTGGACTGCTGTCCAGCTCTTTACAAATGCTGCAAGCTGTAGTAAAATGATATTTTGTGTCAGTGTTGGAAAAAGACAGTTTGCAGGAAAGCTATGAAAATGACCTACTCTCTTGAAATATAGTGCATGGAATGAGATGGGCACTATGCACTATGCATGAAATTTAGGTTTCTTTATGTGTTTCTGCACAAGTGGAAGAAGGATCACATTACCCGTGAAGTAGCTACTGTGCAGCTCATATATCTACCCAAGTACAACTACTGAATGTAGAAAATTGAATATATAAATACACACTGGAAATACAGCCTTAAGCACAAATCCCCTCGTCAGGCCGTAAGTCTTATTTAACATTCATGTCCTAGCTAGTTCAGATAGGGCCATATCCTTAAGTCTTTATCAGGCAAAATTCTCATTGCCTGTAAGTCAACAAGAGTTTTGCCAATTTAAGAAGACAAAGATTTGTTCAGTACTGAATATTTTCCTTGGCAGGTTAGAAATGTATCTGCCTGCTGTGTGGGAGACAATCTATAAAGCCACTTCATTATTTGTAACTGTTTTTTCCCCCCGTATTCTTAATATATTATGGAATATATTCTCTGATAATTACTACATTTACTTTTGCTGCTACTTGCTGTGCATGAAGCATGAAAACACCCTGAAAGCAGGACATGCAAAGATAAAGAAAACTATGTTTTATCATCTAGTTGCGTGAAGAAAAAGTAAAAACTGAAACTGAATAATTTCAGTTCTAGAAAGATCAGCTTAGCTTACCTATTGCAAGCTAAACTAGGAATGTCAGAGAGTTAAAACTTTAGACAGTGATTTATTTTTGCCTTTGACACATGAGGTATAATACTATATTGTGAAATATGAAAACTGACAAGGTTCTGAGGGTTGCACTGAATGACACTGTGTTTACAGGGAGCCGGACAGAACAGAATTTTTCCAAGCTCTAGATTTAATGGACAACCTTTTCAAAAAATAGAATTGCCTTTTGCTGACCTGTTTCATGAGTGTTTTTTGAATGTATTTTATATCTGATATTTCCTACTCATTTAGGAAACATTAAGACCAATTTATTTAGTGCACTGGTAGCTGCTGGGGAGTTTTTTAAGTATCTGCTTGTTCAAAATTCTTATCTGTTAAATTAAAGCTTGAAACACGTGTTGAAAGGCCCTGTTCCATCACAGCTTCTACATATCTTTTGAGTTTGTACCCTCCTAATTATTTTTGTCCATATTTACTGAGGGCCTATAAGCAAGACCAAAGCAAATGTACAACCTGCTCTACATCCTGGTCTCCTCTCCTACCATATTCAATGGCATTCCAGAAAAAGGTAACTTGATGAGTGTATAATCTTTCAAAATCCAAAATGGGTGAAAAGTGTTTAACCTAGATAACAGATGCCACGGAACTGATACTTAAAGGCAGCTTACAAGTTCCCTGTTTTAAGTACAAACTAGCACACTGAATTTGAAAATGCTTTATCAATCTGTCTTGTACAAAGCGTGACCATCATTGTGCAATATTTCTCATTTGTACTACTGAAAATCCAGGTTGATTGGCTGAAAAGCCAAGGAACTGTGTCTCTGCTTAGGCTCAATGATTTATGGATGAGATGCTAGCTCTTTTTCTGTCCACCAACCTAACCTCATAGCAGCTTACAGGCAGCAGTGCCACTAAGACAGTTGTTATTACTCTTTTTTATCCCAGCAGTTGCACTTGCTCTTGATTCCTTATAACAGTCAATGGTGACAGTAACTATGATGTATACTTTCCCTTTGTACAGGAGACAGAATTCTGCAGCACTGTGCATCTATCTGATTCCCTTGTAGGCTTTTCATCTACTGCTGTAATTTATTTTTCAGAAAAATACCTCTTTAAAGTAAACACAGATAGAGGAATATTGCATTGCATCTGTGTGCGTGTGTGTATGCCCAGCGTTCTCTTTATACAACTTTGCTCTGTGCCTGAGGCATTTTTCTGTATATATAGCATGTATCTGCTCTCTTCTATCACACTCCATTCTATAGGATAGCCTAATTCAGACACTTTTCTATGACACTCCATTGTGACAAAGGGTAAATTGCCAGATTATAAAGTAAAGTTTTCAAAAATCCTTTTATTAAGGGTATTATATTATCTGGTTATGAATCTTTCCGTATCCTCTATTTTGTTCTTTTCTGTTTGGACTGTTGGTATGTATGAGTTAAAACATTTCTCTGTAGACCTTTCTAGCTCTGTCACTGCATTATTTTTATTGTGATATTTTATGATGAGTGGAAATTATCAGGGTCTTACTTTTCGCTTTTTTGTTTTTCTATGAACTGGATAGCTTCATGTGAAACATTATCAGAGACTAGAAATGGAGAATAAAGGTAATCTAAGTAAGATAGGAATGATTCCACTTATATTTGAATGTTGATATGATTCTCTGCCACCAGTCACTGCACTTTACAGAGAATTTGCCATATTAAGGTGTTGAAAAGTAGCAAAAAAGATCATCACACTTCGAAAGTATCCATGGAACAGGAACAGGGCCTGTTCACTCCAACTTGCCTCATCTTGGACAGCAGGAATCGCTGATGGAAGGGCAGAAGACCGCCCCCCCTCCCCTTTTCCTCCCAGTCAATTTACAGATCTTGGTAGAAGGACTGCAAGTTGCCCAGTAGGGCAGGAGGGTGGATATGGAAAGCCATGTGTTTGTATAGGAAATTCTGTTATCAATTTCTGTGTGAGGGATTAGCTACTGTTTCTCTCTTATTCTAACTTTTAGCTTCCATTTTCTCCTTAAGATTTTCAAATTCATGGAGGTTAGCCTTGGCTAACAGCCCAACTCCCACCCAGCTGCTCACTCACTCCCTTTCCTCACCAGGACAAAGGGAGATAAAAAAAAGTGAGGGGGGGGGGTGGTGGGATCAAACAACGAGAAAGGTCATGGGTCAAGGCAAAAACAGGGAGAGCACTTATCAATTGCTACTGTGACAAAAACAGACTTCACTTTGGGAAGATTAATTTCTTTTCAATTAAAGCACACGCAGATAATGAGAAACAAAGACAAATGTTAAAACAACACCTCTTTTCCTGCCTCGCGCAGGCTCAAGGGCACTCTTGCACCCCCATATCCTTCCCCTGCCCCCAGCAGTACAGGGAGGATGAGGGGCAGGAGATGCTGCGTACAGGACAAGGTGATTGCTGCCCTCTCTGCTGCTCCTTCCTTCTCACTCTTTTGCTCTGCCCCAGTGTGGCCTCTCCACTGAGGGCAATGGAAAAGAAGGCACTACATGACATGTAGTCTCACCCTGTTGAAAGCCTGGACAGAAACTCTTTGCTTCTAAGCATGCAGAAAGTCTGCTCAGTAGACTTCCCTGCCCTCCACAGAAGATATTTCCTCTTCCTGTCTGCTGTCCTACTTGGTTTCCATGAGCCCTGCTCCAGGTAAGTAAGAAAGCGGTATTATCCTTCCATCACAACAGCGTTCTCTGCAGTGTGCCCTCTACATAACGTATTTTCTTGTAGCTCTTCACTGTTGGCTGTACTAATAAGCTCATCCTGCCCAGAAATAATTCCTTCACAGGATGCAATCTGGCAAAAAATGTGAGGACATGACTATCATTTAAAAAGTGCCCCTACCTAGGTTACACAAGGTATAGACTTTCAGCCTCCTAACAGCTTTCGATTTAGAAATTTATTTTTAGAGATGATGTGGACAATTTCATGCTTTTTTTCAACTCTATATAACAACAAATACAGCTTTTTCCAATAACTTCTCTTTTAGAACATTGTTCCTTTCTTATTTTATATCACATCTTCCTGAATATTTTTGCTGTAAACATTTGTAAGACACAGTTGTGTTTCAGTCAGCCTCGCAGCTTTCTCTTTTAGACCATGACAAAGTCTATTAGTTTCTAGTGGAACTGACTCCGATACTCTCCAGTTTCTTTGTAACCTTAAACTTTAAAACTCAGCTTTCTCTTGTCCACTTTGGGTGTTTTTACCTCGTAAACAATTCTAACTATTCAAAAGAAGTGGACTTTTGTTGTTGCTCTAGGTTTTACCCACATTCTCAGCAGTTTTCCCATAGCATAGAGTTCTACACTACAGTAAGGGACTCACTCTTGCTTTGTATATAGCTCTGTGCTCAGCTGTATTCTGTTGTCATATGGAAATCTTTTCTTAGCTTTTCTAACAAATATCACAGAAATGTTAATACACTGGGTTTATGATGGAATTTTTCAACTTGTCAACCTCTAAAAAAAAAAAATTTTAGAGTGTTTGTAAAGACAGCATGATTCACAGAGAATGGCTTTTAAAGTCCATGAATTTCTTTAAATAGCTTAAAGAGCTCCTACTGTTCTTGTTTTATTTGTGAACTGTAAGACACACTTTGTTCACTTCAACCAGATTTTTGTTGTTGTTTTAGTCATTAGACACATAGGGCATAAAAACTCATAGCAGCTTTTTCTGTCTGATATACTTTTCATGAAGACATTGTTTTAAATTCTCTACATGTAGCTTATTATCATCTGAGCTTTTTAACTAGTGGTGGAATTACATATAAAACCAGCAGGAAGTATAAGCAGAAAAAATACCTGCTTTCTATATTCGTGGAAATAAAAGGTTTTTCTGTTAGTCAAATTGCTTTAGAGAGAGATGCATATTTCATTGTAACTATTCTAATTTCTTTCTTTCTTCTATCACTTTATTTTTAGTATAATCCTCTCTGTGCAGCATATTTGACTTTTAAATCTGCTTTTTGTCTGATTTTCTTCTTACCTTAATCTTGCCTTAAACACATTACCATCTCTAGCTGGTGTAAACAGGCCAAGGAAATGGAGTTATACCTACGCTACCTGGGAATCTTCCCAGGTATTGTTTAATGCTGTTGTACAACTGTCAAAATGCAAGAATTTTTATCTTTTCTCCTTTTTTTCATAAGTAGCTTCCCTTCCTGCAACATGCGCTTAGCATGTTTTTTAGTATTCTGTGCACTATTCTCAGTATATTTCATATTCTTCATACTCTGCCTTTTTAGAGTCCAATATTTTTGTACTGCTATCTTTATAAAAATTCTCTTGAGTCCCTACAATTTGATACTGTTGCTGTACGATCACAAGAAGCAAATTTTCATGAACTTTTATCTCATTTATCACATATATCTTATTTTCTTGGGGATACATCTAAAGACATGTCTTGCCTTCTTGATCACTCAGCAGATTTAAAAGGAAATAGCTCTGTTTTACCTCGAGAAATAATTTTGCCATAGTCATTTCATGACTTAGATTCTAGTACCTGCCAGGGTAATTGAAGTCTTCAGGATTAATGATGTGCCTCTTTAAGAGAATGTATTACACATATAAACATTTCCTGACCTGTTTTCACACCGGTTTGGATGTTTCTATTTCCTTATAACACAGTTTGTACCTCCTCTATCATAATCTTCCATCCAGACCACTCCTGTTCTGGTAAGCCATTCCACATACAGAATATAACTTCTCTGACCTTAAAGATATATTGTCCTTTCCTGCATACACCCTTCTGTTATTATGATGTTTTCATAACTTCTTATTTAGAGTTCTGAGCCAGCTTTCAGTTAACCTACAGTAACTAAGTTATTTTTGTCTAAACACATACGGTTGCAGCTCTGCAGTCTTCTTGCTTTATAGAACCCCAAAGAACTAAAGTAAAACAAAGCCTTTCCTGATGTATTTTTCTAAAGAAAGTCTTCCTTTCAATTTTACTTCATTATTTTCAACATCCTGCACTCTGTTACCTTCATTGTGACATTCTAGAATAATTTGTACTCCTTTTACTTTAACCGTGAGCGATGAAGCTGTTAGCCTGAGGCTGTGTATGTATAGGTTGGGATCATTGTAGCTGCAAGGGGTGAACCAGCTTGAACTTCTTAGAGAGTGAGGGACCGTTAGATTGCTAGTATGATCCTTGACTAGTGAAGATGCAATCAGTATCTAGTAAAGAATTTTTAAAAATACAGTCTGTAGAGAAAAACAAAACCAAAACGCACTGTTGTGGGAAAGGTGGATGTTAAAACTTCTTTTTATAGAATAATCATCTAGAATCAATAGTAGCTTCACACAAATAGCAATTAGAAGCCTTAAGACAAAGTGTTTTTTAAATAAAAAGCTAGGGATTTATTTGTTGTTCTTTTCTTTTGTAGCTGACAATTTTTTTCCCTCTGTTCCTTTAGCCGTCTCCTGTTTCAAATAAGAAAACAAAAATATATACCTAATGCTTTTTGGTTTATCTCATTGTTTCATCAGCCACAGAATTTTTTACAGTTCTTGGCAAAAGTTAGTAATAAAAGTGGCATATCTTATGCTGAAGATTAAAATGGTGTGACATCATGCAGACATTACATGTGTAGGAAGATGACAAGCAGGATAATAGGTGGAGGCAGAGGGATCAAGTTCAAAATTCATGTGTAGCCTCCTGGGGCTGTTATTTTTAATTGACTGAGGTCTTTGAGTAATCAGTTACTCACAAATTATCAGTATTTCATCCCTAAGCCCTGTCTTTAATTCAAAATTAACCTGTGAGTACTATTTCCCTTTCTTTAGTAATTGAAGAGGATGCTTGTGAAAACGTCATTAAAGTCTATAGTATCTGTCCCACTCTCTCTGGATAACTCTTTACAACCAGAAACTTCCTCTGCCTTGTGCTTTAAATAAATTTGTGTGCTCTTTTCTCGAGGGCTTCTATCCTCAGCCCATAAATAAATAAATAAATAAATAAACCACCATCCTATTGTCCATGCCCTTTCAGCAGAACATACTGTCTATTAAGATGAACCATTCCCGTATTGCTGAATGGCCATATTCACCAGTCCATGAATTTGTAATTTAGCGTGTTTACTGCAGTTCTGGTAAGTCCCATACTGCTTAAAATGTTCACCAGGGACTTTGTCATTTAGCTGTGTCATATTATTATACTGTGTAATGAAACATAACCACATAATGCATGTAAATAACAAAGTGTCAGCTGCCTGCCAAAATATAAAGGGAATATTAAATGTAACTTCTATCACAATCCCAGATAAAACAGCATCTTCTGGAGAAATGAAAAAGTTGGCTTGGTGAAATTCTTCCTCTTCTTTTTTGGATAAATATAAATGAAAGGAGTAGGCTCTTCATTTCGTAATACTTACCAACCTTTGTTCCCTACTAGGCCTCTAATTCGTGATTTTCCTTTTTACTATGGCCCTTACATATCTGCATCAGCTGTAAAATACACACTCCTACACATATCCATTCTCTTCCTGGCCCCTTCTCTGCAGTTGTCCTCTTTCTATCTTCCTTTGCTGCAATCTTGACAACAAATATTTGTAATTTTCTTTCTTTTCCACTAGTTTGCCCTTAGGACTTAGAACGAGCTAGGCTAAAAAAGAAAATCTTCTACCAGATGTCTCCGTGCACACAGCTGCAATTTATTTCCAGGCTCAAAAATTCTGAAGCTCAAGAAATCTTTCACATTCATTTATCCCCACTTGTTTAACTGTATTTCTTTCTCTCTCTCCCCCAGATTATCTCATATTGCACATGGAAGTTCTCTCCAGTGTTTGTAAATGAACAGATACTAAACTGTTTTAAAGCACCATTTCGTACACATGCACACACACAGAGACAAAGAAATTACAATTATTAGGAGGAAAAATAGAGATCTATCACATAATCAGTTAGACAAACATATTTAGAAGTCCACATAGGAAATGAGAGCACATTGCAAATATACTGAAAGGAAGCAGAGTGAAATGCAAACATGCTTGAAATGCCATTAGACGCATTCAAAAGAAGAGTATACACACTTTTTGAGAAGGGGTACAAAGTGAAACACTCTGTAACAAGTAGCAGTTCCAGAAGAAATCAAACAAGGACACAGAATGCCGATTAATACTTGAAATGAGAAGAAACAGAAAGGATGGGCTAATTTTCTATTAGCAAGATTTCTGGGGGAAAATTACAGAGGAACATTTCCTTTTGAGTGAAAATAATACTTTTTTTTATCCCTTTTTGTCTTTAGTTTCTTACTTATTTTTTCAAGTACAAGAGAATGAATACCATGTTATGTTCTAACATTGGCTCAAATTTCAAAAACAATTTTCTTTCACATTGTTTATCCTTTTGTGGTTGCCAAGAAAATCTGCATGGCTTCCACGTAAGCTGAAAACCATTTTTTAAGTTGTACATTCAAACACTCACAGCAGAGTTGTCATAAACTGTACATACTATTTACCACGTCAGGGGATCCTCTTCCTACCCAACCTAGTGTGGAAGCCTAGAACAGGGCTATTAGAAAAGCAGAGCTTTGACTTCCCCTTCAGGAGTAGATCATGCAGGTAGTAAACAGAAAATAAGTCTGAAGCCTGAAACCCAGCTGTAAAAATCCTACATTAACTTACTGGTTTTAGAAATGACATAAAACGCTTGTGTACCAGGCAGATGCTAACAATTCGAAATACACTTTCGTTCTTTGGCCTCCCCAGTCATAAGCCTTTTCACAAAGAAAACTAAAACAACAATCAATCTCAGATTGTGTATATGAAAAATTGCCACTAATAATACAGGTCCAACTTCAAATCTCGGTTGTAAAATGTTCATAGTCTTTTCCTCACTGTATAATCATATACAAAAGGAAGGGAAAAAACCAAACTCTGAGTAAAACCAAGCAGGTAAATTCAAGAATCTTTCCACAGGCAATTGTTCTTCCAAGGAGACTAAATTCATTAGTTAAAACATTTGTTGTCAATAATCTGCTCGACTCTCATCACAATGATAGTATATCTTTTATGAGTTGAATGAATTGTTTAACGTGCCAGAGTGTGTCAAGAGCATTCTGAACAACTGGTTAATCCTAGTCTACATGATTTTTTAACTGCTCATTTTCTTCTTCTCTGCCTTGATGTTTTGTGTTTGTAGTCAAACAAATTAAATCTGTTCAATAATATAATCTGTCCAATAATCTGCCCAATAAATTAAATCCTTCTATCCCTAAACCACTTGGAAGAATGGAAGAAATAGTTGCACTTTTTTTCATGTAAAATATAGCTGGGCATATATGTTCAGATATTTTTTCTTTTTTGTCCAAAACATACTTCTAGTCCCTACAAGCATTTAGCAAGCAAACTGATTAAATTAGGGACATAATCGATCATCTAAGTATTATTTAGGCTAATAGCAAACAGTACATCTCCCAGCACTGTATTTCAGAGCATAGGAAATACCAATTGATAGTAATCCTGATATTGCGACAGACAGTTAACCAGTCGTTGTTCAATCAAGTGAAATCAGACTGAGTCAAAAGGAGGTAAGAATACATATCAAAACTAAACATGGGCTATGTTATATTTTCATAGACTTTTATATACTTAGCACCTACTTTTGAACACATAGCTGGTTGAATTTTTCACTGCAAGCAATTTGATTTGATCTTTTATTTGATTGTAACTTTAGTAGCATGTTCAAACGTTGCCTCAGAAGCTTTCAGGCATGGACACTTCAGCACATGGATTGCTCTCAGCTTTAACTGTTGTGGTCATGGACTCCTGTTATTCCAGCACGCAGCAGGTCACTTGCACTCTTCAGGTCTCTTCCCTCCTCTATCTTCATGAGTTACAGAGCCTGAAGGAGAGGGAGGGTGTGATTCCATCGGAAAAGAGGTTGGACAGGGAGCTGCTGGGAGAGAATTGGCCAGAAGGATTACAGGATCTGGCACCCTCACTTTTTCCAAGCTGGATGAACAAACACTGCACTTCTTATCCTTGATGGCATTTTACAAGGGAGTAACACGAATCTCATCCTTGCAGCAGCAAGCACAGGTTCCTCTCTCTGCTGCCTGTCCTAAGTACTCTGCTTGGGCTTAAGGACAAACCATTTTGTGCACTTACTTCAGCAGCTGGCTGTTGCAGTTCAGCGGACTGAAGAAATAAAGACCACAAACACAGCACTATACTTCTGGGCCAACCAGCAGATGCTCCGTATGTCCTTGGTAAGTTTTGAAAGTCACCAGGGGACCACAAAGGAGATATCCCTTGAGGATTCCACGTGGAACAGTTTCTATTGGGGACTCGTCTACAATATGGCATCACCTTTATTTTCAGGTAATCAGACAGCATGAACTAATAGACCCCCATCATTTTGGGCCTGCAAAGTTGCAGAAGTGGGTGTCTCCGCAAATAAACAGGCTATGTTTTCAGAAAGGATAAGGGAGAAATACTTGGATAATGATAATAACAGGCTGGAGTCTAAAAGCCGACACTGTTTGCCAGGCTAAAAGCAGTGGGATTCAGGGTTTGGAACTGGAGGTAGAAGCACCCCCGTGGACTCCCTGTCCCACTGGGAAACATCTGGAGCACCTAAAGAATAGGTAGGGTTAGGCCAGACGGCAACAGGGCATGAAATGACCCACTGGCAAGTGCACGGCAGCGGCAGACCGCGGTGTCTGTAGGCAGGCAGGCATACCACAGTGGTCAGGATAGAGAACTGGCGGGCGTTCCCCAACTTTCAACAAAAGAATATGCTACCATCTTCCTGAGCAAATTATTTCGCTTAATTTATTGTTCTGTGAGGACTACCACGGACTGACAGAACAGCAGTCTGCAGTCTCAATATTACTTATGGCCATTCTTTGACAAGCACAAAGAAAAACACTGAAGCGCTTAGTCCATGCCTTTGTCTGCAGCAATTTTGATGGGTTTGGGGGGTGGTTCCCTCTTACATTTGGTTACCCACAGTTGATTTCATCTGTTAGGGAGTAAAGACAATTTCTGTTGCTTCACAATTACAGTTTCAAATTACTTCCTTTAATATAGTCAATATTCACTTTTTTCCATTCCCTTGAAGAGCATTTCTTCCATCAGACAAGTACACAACTCCTATTAGAGGAAAATTCTTGTCCATATAAGAGGAAAAATAAATTCAAGCAATTTCAAAAGATTCTGTAATTGAGATTAAAATCCTGTTTAATTGGTCATTGCAGTCACTCAATGAACATTCACTGAAAATTAATACAAAAATGGGTCATGTACTCATCTGAACAGATTTGTATACATGTACATACATATTGTCACTAAAAATTTTTACAGTGTGTATCCAGATTTCTTCGTGTATGGGTCTGGAGTGGAACTGGTTTATTTATACCACAAGAGCTTAGTGCCTGTGGATGGAACACATTTCATCAGCGACTGAAATCTTTAAAGTTGTGGCAAATGAAACTTCAAAACCACGTTGTTAAAAAATATATCTTAAATTACAGTGCTGACAAATGTAATCTAAAGCAAAGTCTGATAACCTGCCACTTCACTTCAAACTGTCATCTTAATGGGTTTTGAAATGTAATCAATAGTATTGACTTCAAGGTGATTTTCAGAGGTGTAAGGGCCAGTTAAATAATAGCTGGAGGAAAAAATCCTTTCTCATTTTCAAGTTGGTTTCATTATGAACCTGATCATATTTTCAAGATTCCTTTTAATAACAAATTCCTAACACAGACTATTATTTGCTGGTTGAAAGTGATAGGCCAGAAAAAAATATTAGTCAATAATAAATTTTCTACTCTTCCATAGCACAACAGCTGGTGTGAAAACTCCTCTTTGTCTTTTATTTGCAATAAAGATCTGAATAAGCATTTCCAGTCCTCAAAGAAACATAAGTTGAATTAGGTTCAAGACAAAGAATGAGTAAAAGCATAGTTTTGCTTTATCTAAGCCAAGTCTATCTGTTCTGATGCCTGTAATCCATTTTTCGCTTGGTGATAGACTGTCTCAGCCCTTTTTAGTCTTTCGTTTTGGGTATAGCAGCCTTTATGCAATCTGAAGGAAGAAAATACACTGCAGGGAAGAAGAGCTTCACAGATGACTGGAAAGTCCACCCTCATTCTCAGGGCTAAAATGCCAGCTACTGATCTGCTGCCTCAGAATTATCTCATCCATTTCTGATTAAAAAAATGCAGACTATGACACATAAAACACATCCAAAAAAGTGCTGCAACTGCAGTTTTAGGAACAATATGAAAAGCAGTTTCTACATGTCTGAGTTAAAAACCTGGGTAATGGGATGAGCCGTGCTCGCAGCTTTGCTTGATCCAACACAGGGTTGCGTATGAAAGGAGGATTAAAGCGCAACAGCGTGGAGGGCAGGAAGGCAGGGAGTACAGGTGAGCTACAGCTGCTTCCTGCACTGCTGCTGGGACAGTGCTGTCATGTGCAGCCCTTGCAGGGCAAATTATGAATTAATAACTCCTTCTTCAATGATCCAGTGAAGCTATTTCATAATTCCTTCTTTCTCACTCTCTCTAAGCAAATATATAGTGGCTGACAAAAGCAAAGTTGTGCTTTGCACCAGTTCCTAGTCATTCAGGAAGAGACCTCAGACTGACAGAAACATCAGTTTGCAGATTATTTCTTTTTCTGTGGCTCCAGAAAAAGACAAACAAACTGCAATTCTAATCACCCTGAACACCATTCCTGTAAGAAAATCATAATAAAGGAAATCGAGGCACCGAAAGGCTCTGCCTAGAGAAGTCCTTCACCAACGGTGAATGCTTACATCAACTGTTTTGGTTGTTTACATTAAAAAAAAAAAAAATTGCTTTGGAAACACAATTGTGAAACCAGTTCTGTTCTCTGTCATGTATTTTGGCTTGTCTGGGAATTGTTTTGTTTTTAATTCAGTAGATTCTGACTACATATCCCCACCTGTAGTTCTAATCAGTGGTTACAAATAATGCAATTAGCTGCTGTGAAAATGATTATGTTGTCACAAACAGGGGATTAGAACTTCATATGAGGAAAAATCATCAAAAGTAGATGGATGCTTGAGAAAAAAAAGATCTGGGTCTCATGCCAAGATTCTTAATAACAAAATAGAAAACCAATAGTAGAAAAGAGGGAAACCAGAAAAGTATTACTGCTTGCCTTTAATGCAATTTTCCACCAAAGATTATTAAAATCCATTGATTGTGAAATGTTTGTTCTCAGGCAAAGTTTTAAACTGATTAACATGCTCAGCGTATTGGGGATTAAACCTTTAGCCCATGACAAAGTTCCTCTCAATGGAAACATAAATGACTGGATTCTGAAATTCTAAGAAGAGGTTTTACTTTGAAAAAGAAAACTGTTTAATTTTATCGTCCAATGCAAGAAAGATAAGACCAGTCCTGCTCTCACTTACAGCTCTTGGCCAGTAACCATGTAAGAACTACTCTTCCCTAAAAGTAGTTTTTCTAGATTCAAATCTTACTTTTGTAGGGCTAAGAGCCCTCTAGATTCGTGCAAATGGCTATGTCCTGTCATGCTCTTAGGTAGCAGATTCAGCCCATCTCTGGCTTTATGACCCCTCACTGGCAGTTCCAAAAGAGAATAATCCATTCTTCTGTCAAAGCTAAATTTGAGTGATTCAAAAAACCTATTCTGACATAATTTACAGTTAGAAATCATTCTGATTATAAGAAATAGTTTCTGAAGTACTAATTTTCAGGACACCCTGTTCTTTTCCTAGAGTCAAAGAAATTCTGTTGAAACTTTAGCGAAATTGCAGGAAATTCACTTGTTCTTGTTGTTTAATGCCTGCCATACAGGCAAAAGTGATGGTTATCTCTTGCAAACACTTAACAGCAAAATGGCTGGTTCAATAAAGCATTCTGCGCTCTGAGATTTGAAGATGATATTGTGTGAGGCACACCTTGATAATAGTTTTCATTATTTTCTTTAAGATCCCACATGAATTAACTCTGGCCCGCAGTGCACATACATTTGTCTCAGATCAGACGGGACATTTTTATCAGATCAAGATGGACAATATGTATTTCTAGTCTCTTGCTCTAATAAATTTTTGTCAAATGTTGTATGAAAGAACCATACTTGTCAGGACAGCATGTTCAGATTTTTTTTTAGTAGGGGAAATAAATTGCATATGGTCATTTTCATCCATTACTGGTCACCTTTAAATTAAAGGGATTACAATATTTAAACTGAATACAGCTATTTTCTTGAAAAGGCCAAAGTCTTCCTATGTATTTGAGCATAGTGGCATTTAGTATTTCTTAATAAATAAGCAACAGTTTTGACTATGTTGTGTTAGTGTAAACCAGCGTACACTTTGGAGGGCTTCTTAAATGCATTTTGTTATTACTTTTATTGTGCTTTAGCTCTCTTTTACTAAGTCTTTCACATTAGATTCTCAGTGTCTGTTGCCTCATACTTTTGAGCCCCTGTGTGGGCAAGCTTTTAACATTATAACATACTAATTTTTCCTGATACTGTTCAATTTTTTTCTTCTAATATATATTTGCATGTGTATCTACTTTGCACATACATTTAACAGAAATAGACACATACAATAAACACCAAGATTTATTTGTTTAATCATATCTGTGCTTTTCTCCTGCCAGTTCAGATTGGATGAGTCTAGGAGCACTTTTTCTACTGACTGCTAAAGTTCAGCTTAAAATGAATGAATTCCTCATTGCAACCATTTTAGCTTTTGCTGAAACATTGCCCATTCTGTCTATGAAAACCTAGCTGACCTCATACCGTTAGGTCTTTGGGTACATTGCACGTACTCTGTCAATGCTTGCATACTCTTTTCATAATATCTTAGCACCTCCTCCCACTGTCCAGATTGCAAAACTGGCTTTTCAGCCTCAGTTGCACACTCAAGGCCTGTATTTTCCCATGTTGTTTAAAAAAAAAAAATAAATAAAATCGCCTCTTCATCGATTTAATGTTCCTGTAGGATGCAGGAATCTTCAAATATTTCTAGTGGTTTTACAGTCAGTCTATTCTACTGAGTTAAATGGAAGCTATTAAACATTTCAAGAGCTTCAGAGCCAGCTATTGTTAGAAAGAAGACTCCCTTCTGAATCTCTGCCTTTTCCTGACATCCATTGCTAGCAAAGGCAGAGTGAAGTGCTGTTTAAAACTCTCCTATTTCCATGGAGATTAAACTTTCATGCAGCTTTTAACTGCCTGTTTTTCCACTGCAGGTATATTCTTTGTTGCTCCTTTTCCTCTGGAAGCATGCAATATCCATTGATCATTCGGAGCCTCGGTGCTGTTTTTTACCATAGCTGCTCCTTACTGCCTGTGTTCAAACAAACCTGGCAAGCCTGGACAAACCAGGCAGAGCCTAAAGTGTCGCTTCTTCTTCTCACCTGCACGTCAGAACACAGAAAGAATCATCTTTAGTGTGACCAGGTCCTTTTAGCCCTGTGTCCATTTCTCAGAGAGAACAGAAGTGCCTGACAAGTATAAGAAGTCAGCATGTGTTTTCCCTGAAGTAACCCCTAGCCTCCAAAGTTTTTTGCAGCTCCAGTAATTCCTGAGCAAGACATGGCTTCTATATGTTTAGAAATCCCACAAGGATTTGTTTTCCACGACCTTCACCAGCTTTCTCTGGGATCCATGTAAACTTAAATAATTGCAACATCTTCTGGCAAGCAGTACCACAACTAAACTGTACACTGTACCACAACTGAACTACACATTGCAGACAGCTCAGGTCACCATTATGCTAGCTTCTTTTGCCAACCCTTCCTCCCCTGAGCTCCTGCAAGGGAAGATGCAGCAAGCAACCAGTCCCACTCCCTACCAGCCCAAATCTGCTTATTCGCATGCCTGCTCATCTCTTTTTCAAAAAGAGGACTCCTCTTTTATTTAGCCATTTCTCACGTTGATGTTGGTCTTTGATAATCCTTCTTGCCTTTTCTCAGACTATTTTCAACTACATACTTTCTGAAATGGAGAGGACCACAATTACACACTTACTACTGCATGATCTGTAGCTGTCCTGGTGGGTCACTCCTCAAATTTCTGCCATTTCCACTTAAACAAGGCTCCCAAGGCACCCAGCTCAGACTCTATCAGCTCATATAGGCACAGTCCCAAACACCACAAAAAATGTGCACCCAGTGTCAGATTTAGAGTAGCGGCACGTTTCTGCTGACCTGTAGAAGAAACCTCAGGAAGTAAGATGATCACAGCAAACATTTTAAATTTGAGGTGTTAAAAGCATTGCCCTCCACCTTGCAAGTGAAGTATTCTTCAGCTTTTTGTAAGCTCTGACATGTAGAGTTCTAGTAAGCAGAGAAGCCTTCAAGCCTGGACAGAAAAAGGAGAAGCTCTGACAAAGGGCACTAGCAGCAGCAAAAGAGATGTTAGAACCTCCTTCAGTAGCATGTACCCGCTCTGAGTTCGGGTTTGAATAGGACTTCTCATTATCTAGTAATGTGCTGATGTCACCCAAAAATACAGTGCCTTTGCAGTGCCAGTGCCAATCTTCTATTGATTCCCCTTCCTTTCCCTCTGCCTCTGTATTTCTTCGCGTTCTTGCTTTGTTTCTTCTGGCACCTCAGGGATTTTTTGCTGCTTCTTTGAAGACTGTTAATGCGTGCAAGACTTAATTGCTTTTGTTTTTGTGGGTACTCTTTCCTGAGAAGTAAGACTGATGGCTGATCCTTTGAAATTAAATTTGCTCTCTCCCT
This sequence comes from Leptosomus discolor, assembly GCF_034619465.1. Lineage (NCBI taxonomy): Eukaryota > Metazoa > Chordata > Aves > Leptosomiformes > Leptosomidae > Leptosomus > Leptosomus discolor. The sequence goes on from NC_141403.1 coordinate 13,142,516, forward strand.
AAGCTCTTTTCTGCCATGGCCTGACCTTGCATAGCTGAAACTGCCCCTAGGAGTGCATTCTGTAGCACCTTTCACAGAGATTTCAAAATACTTTATAAATATTAAATTATAAGCTAATTCCAAACACATGAAGAAACTGAAGAGAATTTATGAGCAATTCTTTCTTCTCAAATTCTGCTGCACAAATCAGAAAAACAAATATGAGGTAGCAGACAGCACGAGAGAAGAGCTTCAAACAGGAGCTAAAGCATTCTGTCTCTGAACATAGCTGCAGGAAGAATGTAAATCAACAGTACGTTAAAACTGGTGTTTTTCCTGATGTGGGAGCCTTATGAGACTTAGGGTGATTAAGTGTCTTGACTTGGAGCCTTTATTCCAGAAGTCAGTGCTCATTAGAGATATGTCGGGTGGCAGGCTCAGTATTGAAGAAAGGCGGCAGTAGCTGCACAGCAGCCAACACAGTCACAAGCAGTATGTTGGGTTTCCTTGGAGTTCGTACTCAACCTGCCTGCCAGAGCATGTAAAATCTAAGGAGATCAGAGCATGAGATGGTATTGCTGGAGGCTATGGAGGGCTGTATTTTTGTCATGTCTTTGAAAGTTTTCTCAAAGTACAGGTTTGTCACAAATATTGTCCTGCATTTTGTGGCTATTGAATATTAAAACTGAAATACAGCTGGGATTGCAGCTTTCTGTCACGAAATTCTTGATTTCTTTTTTAATAAAAAACAGCACACAAAGAGGTTCAACATCTGGGCCTACTATCTTTGCCATTTCTGTATCATTTTAGAAATTCATCAAAACTTTGTGTTTGAATTTAAGGAGATAAAAGCATTATGTAAAGAAGGCTACTAACAGACCACTGGCAGAGCCACAATCAAACATTAAGTAGTTTAGGTCATGAACCTTTCCTAGTACCAGGATCTATGCAAGATCTGTCTTTTCTGCCCTTAATTAATACCATTAGTATCCTTCTTCCCTGCTGCAGCAGTGGTCCCAGGCTCTGGGACTGAGACACACTCTCTTCCACTTGACCTTCCCCCTTTTCTTATGGACCTGCCGTGTAATAGAAGAAAAACAAATTGACATATAAAGAGCTTAATGGATCATCTTTCCTTAAGGCCAGTGCAAAGAAAGAAAGAAAGAACTGCCTTTAAAAAAATGTGAAAAGATTCACTGTGCTCGTGTGACACATTCTGCCTTCCAGCTGATTACCATCCCATGGGAGATGGGGAAACCGAACACCCTGTGAAACTGGCCCAGCAGTTTACTCTTTTCTGGGCGTTTTCAGACTTGCTCCACAGAATCTTTTGGCCACTTCTTAAAATAAGTATTGACTTTGACACAAAAATTAGTAGAATCAGGGGACGAAAATTCCATTTCTTCTATCTAAAACACACTGCTTTTGTACGGTCTTCCTTCATTTGGAAGAAGTAACAGACAGTTATCAAAATGCTCATGTTATTAAAAGTCAGAATATCCACAGAGTAAAAGCCTGAGACTATTACGGTATATTAAGGCAGCATACGAAAGAGCTCTCATTTACATGCAGATCTTACACTTCCTACGTGTGACTGAGGATAAGGTTCGATACAGTTTGTCTCCTGCCATTCCTTGCTGAAATCATCACACTCATTACCAATGTCTTTTAAGGCCAAGAAACAGTTTTGATATGTCACAGTAAGCATGCAAAATTGAGGTAGTTGCCCAAAAGATTTAATTTCTTTAATGTTCCAACTGGCCGAGTAATTTTAACAAAATTAATTTTCTCCTAAAGCTTCTTACATTTCTTAACTAAGCCTAACTGGAAAGTGGTATGAATCATAGAATCACTACGTTGGAATAGACCTCTAAGATCATCAAGTCCAACCGTCTACCTAACACCACCGTACCCACTAAACCAAGTCACTAAGCATCTCATCTACACAGTTTTTAAACAATAGAATCACAGAATCAAAGTCTTCATTGTTTTATTCATATCCACCTCTTTATATAAAGGAGTACTGAGGTGCTTAACTAAAATGAAGTAAAGAAGATGCAGAGTAATCATATATTGTGGGTGTATGGATGGAAGGAACAGTAGTGCTGCTTTATCCCAGAGCAAGTGCTCAGCCTGACAGAAATAAGTATTTACTATTTTGCGGAAATATTAAAGAAAATTATTAGGAAAGCTTATTATCCACTAGTTAAAAAAAGGGACAATCTAAATTCATGAGACAGGACATAAACAAATGGAAAGATCACTCGAGGATTTCTGCCTTGTGCCTTAACTGTTGAGATGTGGCTTTTATGGGGTTTTGTATTTTTTTATGAAGCAGATGAGGTTTGCCCCTAAATACATCCATGACTGCATTCACACTTAAATAGATCATACTTGTATAAACATGGATGTTTTATATGTAGGCCACCTGCACATTTCTCTTCCTCCTGAGAGTAATAGGTGAACAGCAGGGACTATGTTCCTCCAAGTAAGTGTGGGGGGACGTAGGGTTTTTCGCTGAAGTTTTAATCTCTACTTTCATTACCAGATTGCTATATCTCTAGTGTTATGGGATTTCTCAACTTTAACAGCAGTAATTTATAGAAGCTCAGTGTATAATCCCTTCCTCTCCTAGATCCTATTTTAAAGTGTCCTTTTGCTTCTTCTCCTCGATTCTTCTTGCCCATGGTAGCATCAAAGTATTTGAAGATGATGAAGTGGAATGTTTGATCTTTTTGTAGTGTCCCTGCCTGGATACAGTGCATTATCTTGTGTGTCACTAGATAATACCTGGGAAAAAAGAAAAAGACTCTGAAAATATAAAAATAATCATATATGAAAGGATTTCATTTTGCCTCATCACTTCTGAACAAACTTAAACAGCTGCTGGCAGATCAAGAAAACTTTGAAAAATGTTCTTTTTAGAAACTACTGTAATATATAATGTTTTCTGTATATTTCACTTCTCATTCTTTCTTTCTGAAAACATTTGCATGAGAATGGGATCTTTATTTCCAGTAGTTTGCTGACTTAGGCTGTTCAGGCGGCTTGGACAAGACTTCTGGTAGAGTTTGCTGCCTTTTCAATACTTAAAAAGCTTCTGAATAGTAAAAGAGGTCAGGGAGGAGGAAGTTTATGTCTTATTCCTGCAAGTTAGTCAAGTGCAGAGCCCATTGCGGTTCCCAAAAGTAGAATTACACTTATGAACTAGACCTGGCTATCTGGATTCTTCACGGTTTGATGGAGGCAAGATCCTCCTAAGTACTTGTGGGGCTCACTCCTGTAAAGCGTGCTCTTTGAGCCCCCAGGCTAATTTAGCAAAGCATTTACTTTCTTAGTTAATTCCCAGCATGCTGATTAGCCCTTGTAGATCTGGGCCAAACACACTTCATCTCATGCAAGACTGAGCACTGACTGTAATAATAAAACAGAGTGAACTTCCCACTGTCAAGTGTTGAAATCTCTGATACGTGTGGAAAATTTTACCTTAATTTCGGTTTTTTGTGCCTCTTTATACTTTCTGGTTGATAACCAAAAGGGCTGGGAAACTTTAAGAAAGGCTGCTCCCTTGTGGTTTTTCCAGCTAGGCAAGGACGAGGACTTTTCATGAAATCTGATATTAGGTGAGTTTTTAGTACAAATTGTTAATCCCAGAAAAAAGAATTGGTGGTTGTCCTAGGTTACAGTGTAAACTGTGCCAAAAAAAAAAAAGTATTCTATTACCATCTTCAGGAGCTGTTGAGACCAGGTGGGACGGTGCTCCCTGCCTCCCCCCCTCTGGACTATCTCCTGTTAATGGGCACAACAATGCCTTATCGCCTGACCCATAGATAACTGGCTCCCGGACTATCTCCTGTTAATGGCCCATCAAGGAACTGCCTCACGACTCCCCATCCCATTGTGAGATGCTCCGCCCAGGGGGAAGGAGCCAAGCAGTCCATGCCAAATAAAAACGGAGATTTTGAACACCCTAGCAGCCTTTCTTCCACTGGATTCCCAGAGGAGCTTTCCCCCCCACTGGAGTTCCAGAGGACAAGAGCTACCTACCTACCACTGGACCTTCGGAGGAAGACCAGACTCTTTTACCTGATTGCTGCTTCCACAGAACTACATCCATCGCTTCAGGACTGCAGCCAGCATCTTATCGGACTGCTACTGCCACCCTAACAGGGTTGCAGGTTGTATTTCTGACTCTGTCAGTGTAAACCAGTGGGTTGTTTGGTTTTTTCCCTGCCTTGTGTTTTTTTATATGTATATATATATTAGTAAAGAACTGTTATTCCTATTCCCCATATCTTTGCCTGAAGGCCCGTTAATTTCAAAATTATAATAATTTGGAGGGAAGGGGGTTGCACTTTCCATTTCAAGGGAGGCTCCTGCCTTCCTCCACAGACACCTGTCTTTCAAACCAAGACAGTGGTAAATGATTACAGAAGTCAGTAGTACTCACCATGCTCCCAGGTGTTCAAATACTTTAGCAATTCTCCCAGGGTTAAAACCTTGAACAAGCAATCAAGTCAGTTATCAAAACTGTACAGCATCTGCTCAAGCACAATTGAACCTCTGAACTTTATTATGTTTGTCATGTCCTGGGACAAACTTCACTGTAGTTCAGGAGATGATTGCTGGAAAGCAACTTCCAGATTCTGGGCCCGCAGTCCAGGCCACAGGAAGGATGAATTCAGACGAGCACTATGCTTCTGGCAGAGTTCTCTTCCCAGGACTCACCAGGCACAAGCTTGAGCATCAGGCTTTGTGCGACTGGGCAGGGAGTCAGGCTGGGAAACGCAGCAAAAATGAGGGCAAAAGCATCCATGGAAATAATTCCAAAGATTGAGAGTTGAGACCCCCACTCTGAAAACAAGGAATAACAAGACCAGGAAAGCAATTGAATGCTCTGAAATCACCAACATTTTTTATTAATGTCCTAGGCCCATGCAAATTAATTTAGCAAATTCTGCTTTCCCTATCTAATGCCAAATCAATGGCATTTATCCATTCAGATCTACAAACTAAGTTGTGTAGACTGTGTGAATATCCATAAAAACTAATAAGCATACCTGATTTAAATAAACAGTTGGACACTGCAGGCTCAGGGACTTTGTAATACCATATGGAGTGTTTCAGATGTAAATTACCAGCCGAAATTCAGCCTGGGTCAGTAGTAACCCAAATACTTGCATTCTAATAATTGTTCAGTGGCCTATATGAAATTAGGTGATTGACATGTCTACAAATTACAAACACAATTGCTGCTAATAGAGCCTCTCAGGGAGACTGGAAATTGCATGGGCATGGAAAATGAAATGCCAATTCATCCTCAAGGTGAACTCTTCGTGTCAGGAAGGGGCACCTGGGGGAGATGTGTAGTGCTACTTTTCATGTTCAGACTGTTCTGATTAATTATTATCATTTATTATTTGTACGTTCTCCTATTGCAGTATCACCTTTAGGCTGAAATCTTAGATCATCCACTTTAGCAGGAATGACAAACACACAGTTCCAGCATCAAATCATTTGCACTTAAAAGTCCATCTATAAACTGCTCTGGAAAGCTAGCCAGACCCTTTAGTACAAAGTAAGGTGGGATGAGTAGGAGGTATAGGGAACTGGTTTCAGGACTGCGTAGACTTTAAAACAAGGTCATACCAAGGAATTCATTTTCCACTGTGGCAGTCTGCTACTTTTCCAGAGATCTAGTAAGATACTCTAATACACCTGCTACTTTTAGAGGTTGCTTCCTAGCATGGCAAAGACTATTTTGGGGAATAAATTTCAGATTTTTACTCTCATGGTAGTCTGGTAGGAAGAAAAACAGGGAAAGAGGCTTTCAGTGTATATCATAGAATCACAGAATCACAGAATGTTTTGGGCTGGAAGGGACTTCAAAGACCATCCAGTTCCAGCCCCTGCCATGGGCAAGGACACCTTCCACCAGACCAGGTTGCTCCAAGCCCCATCCAACCTGGCCTTGAACACTGCCAGGGAGGGGGCAGCCACAGCTGCTCTGGGCAACTTGATCCAATGATCACATGTATATGTTTAGAAACCTTTTGCATATCAATAGACAGATTAAAAAAAACCTATGCTTGATTTGGATTACATCAGGAATTTCATTGACATAGTAAATGCTGTTGGCTTTCCATACAGATTAAAAACACTGAATCAATTCTTTCTTTTTTTCTTTAGTTTTCTTCGTGTTTAAAACAAGCTTCAGACACTGCTAAGGAATTTTCTTCCTTCCATACCTCTGTTTTACAAATTGTTGTAATAAAAAAAAAAAATCCCGTATTGGCATCACACTTACGTTATTATGTCCCTTACAAATCAGATAAAATATTCACAAAGATAATTTCATCTAATGGGTGATGCAGGCCCAGAAACAGCTGTCAAGAGACAGATGTTACTTACCATATTGCACAACAGAGTGTGCTCATCACTTCACACCATCCCACAGCTCTAGCTCCCTTAGCTCTTTTGTCAGATCAGCCCCAGGGAGCATAGTCGTTATTGGTATGAAACAAAACAAGAAAAGAGAAAGAGAATTTGGGAATTATTTGTTCCTTAGAACTGTCACCATGGTGAGATGCTGTTGAAACACAAATTAACCTCAGTCCTGACAGAGCACCAGGTATTTCTGCAACATTATACCTACCAGCATCTTACAACTACCTTGCACATCTGAAAGAGATGGAAACTCTTAGATGGGTGGAAGATTAGTGCCTACACTGGAGTTGGCAGCATATGAAAGCCAGTCTTCCCAAGAACCAGGATGAACTAAAAGGGAGTCAGGTCTCATGTTTTGCCTCTCAGTGCGAAAGACTTATCATTTAAGCAATCGTGAAATATGGCTGGTCAGAGGAAGCATGATGCCTGCCGAAGCACTCATGTCACATTCTGCTTCACATTAAAACCTAGAGCCCAAACCAATTCCTCTCCATCTATGCCAGGCAGTGTTGTTACAAACACCTAAAAGCTTGAAAATCCTTCAAATGCATATGGCTTCTTTATCGAACACTGCTTTATTTAGTAACATAATGATTTGCATCAAATATGCCTTCTTTTTTTTGTTCGTGTATTTTTCTGACCACTCACCTTTCATTCTTTCACATATCTTGGAAAAGAGATTCAGAAATGCCGCAACATGGCTTTGCTGTCCTGTTAGTTTATTGTCTCAATTTCTGCTGGCCTGCTGTCTTTTCTTTTCTGACAAATTGACTAGCCTTCTATGTAGAATTATATAAATTAGAATTTCATTTGTCAAGGTCCCCTGTGGGCCAATATATTATGTTTGTGTGGAATATAATCACAGTTTAGCTTAAAAAAATTAAACAAACACCCATATACTATGCTAAAATGATCCTATAATTTATGATTCTGCAACAGAATTGCTAGGAAAAAAATTGTAATTAGTGACAAAAAGAGATGTTCCTCTGGAGGTATGCTAATCATCCCAAATTTCTGCTGAAAGTAGTACAAGACAAAATGTAAGTGTTGGCTTTCATACCAAAAAAAATCATCTAATGTTAATCAAAAACAAAGCCAGAAAATATTCAATACTTTGGCTAAAATATGGGGGACTGGGAAGGGAGAGGCACCAAGGCTCAGACCATCATTAAAAGTTAAATGTATTTCATTCTTACCACTTCCATAAAGCAGTATTTCGAGGAAGAGGAAATATTTTCCCTCTTTTGAAAATTCACAGACAATGCATTTGTCAATACATACAATCTGTCTTACAGCATGCTTGTCACATTATTTCAAAGACCTCTTCCACATCTTGTAGTAGAAAATTTACCATGAAAGGTATCTATTGTATAGATTCAGCTGGGGTATATATGTCCCTGTTCAGAAAGGTGCGTGAGAGTGTATGTGTCAAGGTCCTCTTCACCTTGGTTAAGGTTAGGCATATGGTTATGGTGGTCAACCAACTCTTGACTTTCTGTGTAGGACTTTTAACATGTTCTCACTCTATATCAGAGATTTCCCCAAGAAGTAGACATATTTTCAAGAACAATAGGCAACAAAGAAATAGGAAGACCTAACTCAGTACATCCACTTCTTGTTCCCCTTAACCCCTTAAAAAATATTTCTGAACACAAGTTGTGTAGGAGAAGGCCCGTTATAGTCTGTTTAGCTTCCTGTGCTCGGGCTTTGAATGCACTGAACTGTACTTTAGGACCATGTATGAGGGGCTTTTCTTTAGCTGTACTGAAAAACTTTTTGCTCTCAACAAAATAATATCAATAATGAAAGTCTTCACAATGACACAAAATAAAAAAATAAATAAAACCTGTAACGTATTTTCCTTTTCATTTACTTTTCTTTTAGACGCCTGCTACCAAAGGCAGTGCTTATTAAGTTTCTCTCTGACAAGAGAAAAATATACCATAAAACTGGAAATTTCAGGTTTGATTTTATTACACTCTTATAGTTTAGGGCTTCTGCCATATAAGAAGCTGAGATTTTCTATTTATTCGATAAAAGAAATGCATTTGCTTTAAGATGTTTTCTTGTATTTTACATTCGCTCATAAGCCACCTCAAATTCTTGAAGATGAAAACATAAATTGAAGTACTGAACAAGGTCATTCCTCTGGCAGTCTTGCCAAATCCAAATCATGTGGATAAATTATTATAGCAAGACGTAGAAAACATTTTTTTAAAAAAGAAATGTTTTGTCATTCTTTTTTTAGTAATGTTTTATTTGTTTTGGTTTACTGCAATGAGAGAAATGTGCAGAGTGGTTTTGGAGGGAAAAAATACTTCAGAAAAACTGATTCTGAAGTTAACAAAAAACCCAAAGATAATATACTTTGGGGTTTTAGATCTTAGGCTCTATTCTTTGCTCTGCTGCTGTTCCATAAAAGTACATTTTGAGGGTGGACTCAGCAAAATTTCATGTGTGGGATTTTTTACTGTTCCAAGGCTATTCTGTATCTATTTGCAGAAATGTTTAGATCAAACACTCCTCTCCATACAAGTGCTCCCAGACCAGCCCTAGTCTGATGCTGGGAAAAATGTGCAAGATTTCCTTTACAGGTGTCCAAGGTATGAGACATTTCTAAGATGCTTTCCAATGCAACAGGAAATATTTCAGTCAAATCTTTGATTTTCAAAAGCATGTAAGCTCTTTCATCTAAAGAGTCCTCTGCCGAAACAGCTTGGAATAAAAACTTCATTACAATGATCAGGTGGCAACAGCATTAACCTCAGACATGGGCAGTGGAACCAGTTCCCTGCTTGGCCTTTAGGACTGTTATTAAATCAGAAAGACCCTGATCCTCACAGGGCTGTGGGTACTTAACTTCCACTTAAATAATTCAGTGGGAGTAAAGTATCTTACATACCTCTGAGGAGCTAGGTCTTTCTACATCATAGGTTAGAATTAAGACCACTCAAATTACATTCAGGAAGAAAAGTTTAAAAGAAGCCTGGACCCTGTCTCGACATCAGATAATCCTATGATAGGCAACAGAATAAATTTCTGGTTCCACAACTCAAAGTACCTGCACTGGGTCCAACCAAATAGCTCTATATGGTGTTTCTTGTGGAGGTACAATGAAATCAGTGCTAACTTAGGAGTTTTGCCAGATGGTCCATGTGTATTGTGTGTGTGCTCTTTCCTATCTATAATATAGACCCCGATTATTTATCTCTTTCACAAGGACATTGTGAGGATGAGATATACTGACAACGGTGAAACACTGGATGACTAAGATTTTAAGACAGAACCAGTAACCTTTATCAATTTAAAATTATTATAAAGTGAAAATATTGGACAAGCCATGCAAAATGAGTTGTGAAGCTGAACTGGAAGAACACTGGTTGGGAAAAGACCTCCAGGACAAGCTTACTAAAAGAAAAAAAAAAAATTCAGAGAAAATATTGGTAGTAAATAATTTTACTAGACCTTGCCTTTGCAGAGTGCTTTCTATTCTACAGGTTCAACAAGGAGCATGCAAAAAATGAAGATTTCCTTAAACCCACATGGAAGAACGAAAAAAGCCAGTGCAATAATCACCCATAAGTATCCTCAGGGTTTTTTTCTTACATAAAGTTCTTCAGTCATGAAATTCAAAAGCTAAAATTTGATTAGGACTACTTCCAAAAGTATTTCTCACTTCTGTTACTAAGGCTTTTTACTGCCATTTTTTTTTTTTTTTACAAATTTGCAGAGGCATTGGTTTTAAAGACAGATATTCTAAATTAATTCAGCAGTGCCAGACACCGTGCAATTGGCAGTGTCTAAGGGAGCATACTGCAGGGCCAAACTCAGGTCTTGACATGCTGCATGGAACAAAGATAATGTAATAATATGCAGGGCCTTTCATCCAAGGATCACAAAGCACTGATAGAAGTGCATAAGTTAGTAATAAGAGTTCTGGTTTACAGCAGAGGAAACTGTGCCTTTGACTTTTTTTTATTCACACAGAGCATGAGTTTCTCATAGCAGTTGCCAGAGTCACCTACCTACTACTCTGAAATAGACCAGAGGATTGCCTAGATCTAGAAAGTCCATCCTAATAAAAATAACAGCTTTCTGGCTTTGAGAAAGGAGCCTGAAAGTCTTTAGCCTCTGGGCCAGAGCTGATAGAAGGATACCCCAGGTTTAAGCTGGGGTTTGTGTCAGCTGTATGGCAAGCAGTTTGGGGTCCATTGATCAGCAAAACTGCCACACATCACAGAAGGTCCCTGACACCCAGACCGGGCCCCACTATCCCAGGGTGTTCGCCAACTCCTTACACCACAGCTGTAGATTTGTACTTTAGTCTCTCCACAGTGACCATGCAGGGTTCTCTGCCAATCCTGCCTCTAATTTCTTGAAAGATCACTGAATCTAAATGTCAAAACCACCTTGGGTTCAATTAATAGGTATTGTCCAAAAATATTTTTTCCCTGTGTAAAGTTCCAAGCAGTTTTATATCTTTGTACTCCCCTTGACAAATGTTGAGCGAAATAGTTCAGCATACACATGCATGTTCAAAAAGTCGATGTGCAGGAAGGACAAGGAAAAGTCTCAGTAGAAACCTGAAAGATAGGCCTACTGGTTATGCCTGCTGACTTCTCCCAGACATTTGCTGATCTTTTCAGTCTTTATCAAAGAATCAGCCAAGTGCTTTAAAAAGTGATTAGCAAGGATCCTTAGTGTGGAGACAATTAAACACTGCTCTAGCTGTTAAAATAATGAGATTTGGTGAGAAAAAGTTAGATAATTCTGCCTCAGCACAGGGCTATAACAATTACCTTGTGAAGAGACAAGATTATTTCAGAAAAGAGCTGTCTGAAGTTTGTGGAAGATACACAAAAGAGATTTATGCAAAAAGTTCTAATCTGCCCTAACAACATTTTCCAAGGAGGAAAATCATTGTGGAAAAAAACACCTTGACTTTCTGAGTGCAATTTATGCCTTGCAATGTCTGTGATCCACTTAAACCAAGTTAAGCTTCAAAATTCCTGGGATTAAATGAAATGCTTGTAAATCCTGTATATAATTATGTAAAACTCCTGACATGTCTGTATTCTTAATATTTCCTGTATGCTGCTAACATCCCAGGCTGGGATTTTTTAGGCAGTCTAAAGGAATAATGCACCACACTGTTTTGAAAATCCTAGCATCGGGTGACTGTACTAAGATTACCTGTTTATCCTACTGGTAAATAAGCAATATTTTTAAATAGTACAGTTTTGCTGAAATATGAATTATTTCTATAGTGTTATGGCAAACTAAAGAATATTACAAAACAACAACAGTGTAATAGTACCTGTTTAAGGAAATCTGCTCGTGGGCAGTGGTCTCACTGTACTGAGGAGAACAGTGCCTTGGATCTTTGAAAGATGACAAAGGTTTAAGTGACGTTTGTTTCCACCTCTGCCATCCAGGATGCAAAGAGACATCAAGTCCCAGTTGACAGGGGAGGAAAACAGAGTCTCTCTATAACCTCTGTGATGAAAGAAAGATTGGGGTTTGATTCCTTTCACTGTTCCCTTATAATATAGAAAATCCTTTCTGATATACACATTCAACTTTGTTTTCTGGTTTCATTGCATTGTATATCCAGACAAGGAAATGGCAATATTTCTTCCTTTCAAAAGCTATGCTTTAGACTTGTTCCTGTCTATCAGGACCTTGTCTCTAATTGATTAAAAGGAACCAGTACTGACAGCTCACATCTGCTCCTTTTACACAGACGTGTCCTGTCCACTTTATTTTCCTCACTCTTCTGAAAGAGAAGCAAACTGATTCTTTATGTAACAATAGTAATTTCTTTGGTAAAAGGATGGTAATGAGTTACCCAGTCTACCTATTCACAGCTTGTGACGATTCAGGGACATTATCCCAGGCTTAGTGTACACCACAGCACAGACTAAAACCTTGCTATTGTAGATATGGAGATGGGGACATGGGGGATGGGACTTTTTTCTCATATAGCTTATGCTAACTCCTCAAGTGTTTATTTGAGTTTATAGGTGTACATGCTATGGTATAGCAATATGGTCACAAAATTGATCTGTGAAACACATAAACAGAAGTCTCTGTTGTGGACTTTACCTCAGTAACGGGCATTCCTGTATTTAACCTGCCTGCAATAACTTGTTTACTCAGACAACTTCATCTCCTAACTTATCACAGTTTAGGAGCAGAGACCACCTTTCAGTGGCCAAAACTCCGCTGTAAGGAGTTTGGCTTCTTGCTGTCCCTTCAGCACAGAGAATTTCAAAAGAAAGGGAGAACATCAACAGCAAGCAGCAGTTTCCTTCCTCATCCTGCCAGAAGTGGTGAACAAGCAACTAGATTGCCAGGTTAATAAATGATGTACAGCACCAAATGATACCTGAAAAGATACATTGAATCCCCTTTCTGTAACTTGCATGTCACAAAATTTATCAGCCTGTAGATTACCTTGTTTTTTCCCACCTGAGAAAACAAACTCATTTTAAATACAGAAATCCCTTTGAAGTACACCTTGAGTTGTTTTAAATGTGCTTGTTTAGCAAAGTAAGCCCTGTGGTAAAGTATACCTTCCACATTTCTGAATTTTTCAGTGTGACATAGCTTCATAGCTTCAAAAATAAATACCCAACACATGCTGGTAGCAATCAGTAAATCAGCAAACACATGACCACCCATACAGCTCCTTTCCTGTTCGTATATATAGCTATTCATGTAGTCATAATACTTTAGTAAGGTATTCAGATTATAAATAAGTAATACCATGCTAACAGCCACCTTTCAGTGCTATAGCCTGGCTGTCCGGCTAACACAGCCTTTTTTCTAGGGTTTTACGAGTCTGAGCAAGCAAAAAATCTTTGACTGATGTCAAAAGTACAGACCTGGTCCTGTGGCCTCAGCAGAGCCATGTGTAATCAATAGTGACAGATTAAATACAGTGGGTGTCTCAGCACCACTTTTTAGTGGCACAGACATTAAAATGGCTGTCAACAGCTGTTACCTGTGTCTGTAAACATTTGCGTGTTGACATTAAGCAGTAGTGCCTGCAACAAACATCTGCATTTGTCTTCAGGATAGTCTAATCTGACTAATCTTGATCAGGTATTGTTTTTTTCGCTTTCTCTCTGTCCCGTGCTCGTTGAATAGCCATCAAGTTTTAGAATCTTAAAAAGTTATATGGAATTTACACACAATGTTGATCAGACACCCTTGTATTATCTATTGTACAATCTCTTTAAAGCAGAAAACTGGCCAGTATTTCCCACCTTGTCCAAATATTTTCCTTCCTAAATTGAGCTTCTGAGTGCTTCTATTTCTAGCCTTTACAGGGGCTGCCACAGATCAGCAAAGAACACATGCCCAAGTTAATCTTGATCGCTACATGGACAACTTGATTCAACTATGACGGACACATTAGATCATGCTGTGTAGCATGTAACCTACCTGTCTGTACAGGGGAAAAAATAAGATGCTTAATAGGTATAACTACAATAGATGCATACATAGACTTTTCAGAACTATTTCAATGAAGCAAGCTAAACATGTATAGCACTCACATACTGATATAAGGAATTGCATTTTTTTTTCTATTTTCAAACTTTTTTCTTCCCTGAGAAGTGGTTGCATAGATGAACATGATAACATCTGCTGATGATTCACTGCCACTCAAATATGCTTCGTTTAGTGCACTTTACTCTGTGAAAACACCAAGGAAGAGGAGATATTTAGGAAGGCATATCCCTTGTGTATCAACCACTCCTTCAAAAAAGAATAAGCAAAAAAGAACTTAAAATGCACACAGCTCAAAAGTGTATTTCGTCTGGATTTACAGTACCTGTACAGGGTTTTAGATGTATTCCTCTCCCCCTATGCAAAGCTCGTTCTCTAATTTTTTTTTTCTGGTTGCTTCCCTTTCATTCAGTTCCTGTTGTTCCACCTTGCCTGCTGTCTACTTGTAGTCACTAGATGTTCAGCTTTTGCTAATCTCTTGTCAGCTGCTCAGTCGGACAGCACTGTTCTGCTTTCTTTCTCTACAGCAGGAGAATGATTTTAGGTCTTCAGATAAACTCTACCCTACTTTTACAGTCACTACCTTTTCTGGCACCTAAAGAAGGGAAATTTCATTCCCACTGTAATGCGGTTATAGCATTGCAGAGAAAAAGTGTATGAATAGAATTTATCTTTGCAGACTGAAAATGAAATGATGTAACGTGGAATTGGCTATTGATGTGAACTGTGTTGCTTCCTGTTTCTACTTGATGCTAAGAAAGATGTTCTTCAATGAAGTGTGACTATACCCATGGAAAATACTTTACCAGCCAGATGCTGAACACAAAAGATTGCTTTCATGTGCACTACAGAACACCCTAGAACAAAAAACAATTGGCCCAGTTCTGTCAGCTATTCTCTCAACTGCCTTTTTGCAAGGGAGGGCAAAAAGTCTTTGCACCAAACAAAACAAATGAATCATAAAACCCTGGCTTCTAATTGCTGCTGATTTACCAACCTCATTCAAGCACCATGAGGGCTGGTGAGTCTTACTTTTGTACAAACTTTTTTTTTACCTTCAGAGTCACTCAGAGCATCTGTTGGGGACTACAAAAGCAAAACAATATATTTATTTTTCTCTTTCTGGAGCTTCAGCAGTTACTCAGAATTTTAGGAAATTGTAGAATACTGGGCCAAATTTTCTTCTCATTTCATTCTATGTTTGGAGGAGATGGAAGTACTTTATCTTTTTGTTACTTGCTTCACTTTCTCATTAGCTACAGTTCACCAAATCACACTCTCACTGATATTTGCTGATACTTCTAGATGCAGACTGAAGTCAAGTTACCATACAACTAGTTCAGATAGTAAATTATTAAGGCAGGCAGGAGTTTAATTCAGTAGCTTTTATCACCTGGATAGACAACAAATGCTTTTTAGTGTTAAAAGAATAATAAATACATAACCATATGATCTTACCACTTTTCAAACACAGACTTTATTATCTTTGTCCTACAGACTTGCGTACTCCACTCCAGAGTATACACTCTGGACCACTCTAAGGTGCATGCATGTGGTACTCACTCTTACAGTCAAAATCTTGTTCTGGGCAAAAAAGGAGCCACAACTTACCTGCAGAGCCAAGAATGCATTATTAGTCTAATAAAGTCTTAACAGCCTAATCAAACACAACAAACAGTTATTATTGTGGTTGCAATTAAACTGGAAGTCATAGTCTGAATTACCTAATTATTACTGAAAAAAAATCCTTAATTATACTGCTACAGGTATTACACATATACGTACCTTTCACTGGGTGTTATGCTCACCTCCCAGTACCCTGCTAGTTTTCTGAAGGAGAGTAGGGCAGGGAGATGCACTGATTCCTCAGCACACCGACCTCTGGCAGGAGGACTGTGGAAATGATGCTGTGGGTACCTCTTTTCTCAATTTTGGGTCCACTTGGCATTAATTTTTTTACATTATCTAACAGAATGTGCTTTCTCTCACTTTCTTCCTTGGTTCTGAATTCCACATTGTACTTGTTTTTTTGTTCTCTTTGCTAAGCCTAGAACTGATTTGCCTGTCTCTCAGGATTACAACCCTTTAGAAAGCAGTGACTGACCATGAAGATTTGTGGTCTTTTACAGTCTGAATCCTCTGTATCATCCTATACATATATTTTCTTACAGTACATTTTTATTCTAGGATCGTAAAGAGTTCAGTCTACATAGACTTGCTAGTTATTATTACTGGCTATTAATTAACATTCTGCACCGCACTATGCAACAATGGAAAACTTAACTAAGTCAGATTTAGGCAGTAGTCACCTGACTGATAGACAATTGCTATGATATATAAAACAAGCTAGAAATAAACTCAGGTCAAAAGAAGTGCAGACAAGTCCTGAAGCGCTGCACTATTAGGTCAGTACAAAGCCTGTGTCCTTTTACAAGTAATGTCAAAATCATATTTGTTGGGCTGCAGCACTGAGCTAGCAATAAGTTGTCAGATGATCTTGGTTTTCCCTCAGACCCGCAGGCCAGAGAACTTAAAAGCCTTCCTGAGTCTGAGATTACAGATGCAGCCTTCTAATTCAAGTCTTTGCAGAACCTGAGCCTGTGTCTGGGAGCAAGGTGAGCAAACTATTCTGTTGGCCCTGCAGAAATTACTGCATCTCAGTCAGTACCTTTTTGCTGCCCAGCCATGGTGTTTCAAACTAATTGCAAATAGCAAACAAAAATGACTTCTGCTATTTCTTGTTCTTACTTTCACTTTATCTGTTTAGACATTGAAGTTGAGAAGGAACTGCATTTCACGCAGCACTAGTTTTTGTGGTGAGGTTTGCTGGTGACAGTAAATAGCCTGCTGAAAACCTCTTCATGAGATGGGGGTGGGGGTATATTCTGTGAAGCAGAACTTTCCCAAGGTGAAGATTTTCTATTAAAACTCTGACAGCTCTGTTTTCCAGGCATGACTTTCTTGGCTACTTTTGGCCTCTTGACAATGTAACATTATCATGGGATTCATTCCTGTCTTAACAGCCTTGGTGGAAGTCATTTACCTATATTTATTACATATGCATATGACCTACATTTATCAGGTACAGAATTCCAAGACAATCTGAAGGGAGAAAAAGGTTTTTAGTCTATTAATTTGTAGCAATATGCAATGAACGAATGACCTTTTTTAATAGTCTTGTATCAAAGTTTTAAATCGGTTTCAAAGGCTCAAACACTGCAGTTGCTTCCTGGAGCAAAATTCTGTCTTTCAGGTCCCCCTGTACAGACAAGCCTGCAGGGCTGGTGCCACAAACAAATAATTCCTTCCTTCTGTACAGTAAGACACCCTGGTCTGCAGCCCCTTATTTCATTGTTAGATGAAGAGTGCAATCACACTACTCCTCTGCTGTTTCTTTGGTGATGTCCTCTGATCCCATTGCCTAGTCACAACTTGCTAACAGACATGCTGGCCTAATCCATAACGAAGAAGAGCAAAAAAGAGCGAGTTCTCTGATGAGTCTTTGCAGCTTCCTCTGTGAGGAAATGTCTAATTATAAGCGACAGTACTCACACTGCCTTCCTCAAAACACTGGCCTGGGGCATGTGAGAAAAAATTAATCCATTTTCTAGCACAGCTATGTCTCACCTTTATGGGCGTACACTGAAGAGGAATAGAAAATAAATAGCACATAATTTTGCATTTTTATAATAAGTTTGAAACCAAACACTAGGAAACCTTGTCAGCTCCTGCTAAGCTGATTCCAATTAAAGCTTCTGGCAGAGTTCCAGTTGTTTTACTACCTCAAATAGCACTGAACATAACAAGGTTTATGAAGCATTCAAAAGTCAAATACCCTATTAACATAAACATGTAGTGAAATCAACTCTTCCACAATTTTCAGCTTGCTTTCTTTCTTCCGTTTACGTTGGACTAATCTAAGATTATGTCTGTTTTCTTTGTTGCATCTCCCTTTTTTTCTGCTTGCTGGAATGCAAAACAAGATTTAGTATTTGAATGGTGCATGATTTGCCCTGAGAACTTACTCCCTTTGGCAACTTTATTACAACGCTTTCTATCCCGCTCTGTTTCGATAGCTGCATTCTGAAGCTTGGTTTCCTACACTGCTTTTAACTCCAAGATAGCAAGTGATATATGTTTGCATATTTCTGTTCTGGACTATTTGGGAAGCTTTCTGCAAACCTGTGTGCTAGTGCCAACATTTTAAGAATTACTTCACTCAATTCCCTTGCAATTAACAGGCAATAAATAAAAGTAGTGTAATACTCAAAATCATTTACTGATATGTTTTTTCCTTGCTTTATACTAAGCCATTCATGTTTAAACTGAATGAAAATTAAGCATATATTTCCCTGCATCTTCAGTAGGGTGCACGTCTGCTATGTTCAGAAACATTTAGTGCTTCTTGCCAGGATGCTGATTAAAGCAGTGGACAGAGGATAACAAATAGAGTGGAAATGAACCATGCTGAAATCCTCATAGATATATGTATTTTAAATAATGGTAGGCATCTGAAAGCCGGAGAATGAACTAACAACATTATATAAAACATACCAAGTAAATAAGCTATAATTGCATTGGCATCAAAGAACTTTTGAATAAGCAGAAATAGAAATATGTGATTAAGGTAGAATCACCATGAATCTGGTATTGGCCACTATCTTACACTTTGTGAATATGATTAGTTGAGATAAAGCTTTATGATGCTATTTGTTAAGTCTCACTTTTGTATTCATTTGCTAGTTCAGCATCTGATAAGTCAGCTTCAGATTCTCAACACACAAAGTATATTCTGTCAGTATATCATATTGCTGTTACTCCACATCTGCAAGATTTCCAGTAACGTTTAACAAGTTTGTTTTTCTTGGGGTCAGAAGCATTTTCTTCCTTCAGTACATGGCCTGATCCAAAGCCCATGCGATTTTACTGAATGGCTGATTTCTACAAGCTCTGGATCAGATCCATAATGGATTAGATGCAAATAATTTTTCTTTTGTTTAAGTTGAAATAAGCACGGTTAAACAAGGATACCCTCCTAAGAAAAAATAAACCCCACCCTAGAACCTGCTTTTTTTGTGCAGAAATCAATCCATTACTCTTAAACCAGATAAACGATGTTCTCTTCTGCTTTGCACTCAAATATTTTAGGGAATATGTATTTTAGGAATTTCTGGTCCACTTGTCATGTAATCTTGTGTTCTTAGTGTCATCTTCTACCACAGTCATTAACAAGCTGAAATCTAAATGAGTCTGGAAGAACCTCCAAAGATTTCAAATTCTGTTTATTTGAAAAGGATATTTCTGTGAATTTTGTGCAATTCTTCAATTTTCAAAACACTGTATTCTTTTAACGTTCTTTTTCCAAGCTGATGTTTTTAGGGACTGCCTGGCTGAAAACAACAACTACAAAAAAGAATCAGTTTTAAACGGTCATTTTGGCTTTTAAAACCAGTTCAAAAACCTGAAGATAGAGGAAGGAAAGACATGCAAATACCTGACAAGAAAGTCTCATGTTTAGTACCTCTTAATATCCGTTAGTATTCTGACACACAAATATTAAGTTCTTCTGTATTGTACAATCTTGGAAAAAATAACTAATTCAAATTATTATTTTTATTAAACAATATAATTAAGGTTTTAGCTTGATAAGAACTTTCTGAATCTTAGCACTCAAAATTCATTATCATCCTCTGATACAGATAAGTGGTGTTTAAAAAATAAATATTTTCATTTTTACATCTCTTTTTAAGACTGAATATTACTGCAAAATGTATTGAGGTAAAGCTTTGTTTATTACTCTGAGACAAAAATTGTAATTCAAAGTAAATATTACAACGAATTGTTGCAACATTCAAAAAGCAGTGAGACGCTGACTTTTCTCTGGCTATTGGAATAATTTGCACTGAGATGACAGTTCCCCGTGCCAGAGTTTCCCTGTCACCTTCCCTTTTGTCCTTTTTCCTTGATGGCATCTGTCAAGGTGATTTTTTTGCTAAGGTGATACTTAACACAAAGCACTCTATTTGGTTTGCATTCAGAATCCAAGAAAGAAAAGCCAGTCAAATCCTATTGGGAAGATCTACAATATAACTCCCATGCCATTCTATATAGGTTACTGCAAATCTACCTGTCTCTCCTTCAGGTGACTACCATACAGTGTTTCACACAAAGAGCTTCATCACTAAAACATGTCTTCACAGAATCACAGAATGGCAGGGGTTGGAGTGTAACTCTGGAGATCACCTAGTCCAACCGCCCCCTGCTAAAGCAGGTTCACTGAGAACAGGTCACACAGGATCACATCCACGTGGGTTTTCTCCTTCCCAGGTTCCTCTCCAAGGAAGGAGAATCCACCAACTCCCTGGGCAGCCTGTTCCAGTGCTCTGTCACCCCCAAAGCAAAGAAGTTTTTCCTCATGTTGAAGCGGAACTTCCTGTGCTCCAGTTTGTGCCCGTTGCCCCTTGTCCTGTCGCTGGGCACCACTGAAAAGAGCCTGACCCCATCCTCTTGACTCCTACCCTTTAGGTATTTGTAAGCATTGGTAAGGTCCCCTCTCAGTCTTCTCCAGGCTGAACAGACCCAGGTCTCTCAGCTTTTCCTTGTAAAAGAGATGCTCCAGCCCCCTCATCTTAAGTACCACTAGGAAGGGCATCTTGTTAATTAAGACCCTTGACTGTAGAAAGCATACATCAGTTAGGCATGGTAATGTTTTAGCTAGAGTACTAAGTAAATGCCAAAACAGACTCAGATATATTGTTGTTTAAAGTTCGGATTGAAATATCTTATCCTTACAATGTGCCCCAACAGCCTTTTAAGAATGTATTGGTCCTTTCCAGAAGGACAAGTTACTGTTTGGTTTGCACCCTCATTTTAAACCAGATTGCAAATTCTTTCTTAATTGTGTCTAAATTCACTAGTGTACTGTTTTAATTTGTTCCATGCCTGCTCCACACTGCATTTATCGCAGATTTTTATTCACATCTGCTCAGTTGTTCAGCCTACTAACCTGATGTTTGCCACATATCCAGACATCAGGATGGATTTGGGAAAAAAAGATGAAGTCAGCAGAGTGAAGCAGGACCTTTGATAATCTTGAGTTCTGTGTGTGAAGGCTAGCTCCAAGTTAAACGTCTGATGTTTACACAGCAACACCGGGAGAATAATATTCTCAACATTTTGTTTTCTTTTTTGAATGATTAAGATACATTAGTGTTTGAAAACTTTCTGCAAAGATTCCTCTTATTTTTTTTGTGGTTTTGTTGGGTTTATTTCTTAGTGAGTCTACTGATAATGTAAGATGTGTCATTTTAAGATTAATAGACATAGGATGCAAGAGATGTGACATTCAGAGCACGAAGAATCATTAACTAACAACAATGTCTGAGGGAAATTCCTGCGTTTCAAATGCTTCATTGCTTCATTGAGTAGTGAACACAGCAACTCACTCTGAGGCAGATGTTATGCCCTCACACATTGCAAATGCAAACAATTATCTCCAGAGCATCCAGAGAAAAAATGAGACAAACTATGTAATATTCTGGCAGGAAAAAAAAAAAAAGAAAAAAAAAAGAAAAAAAAAAAAACAAAAACCCAAAACTGAATTAGAACTGAAGACTTTATGTCAAAAGGTGTTACACATATGAGCACCTGTAATTGTTATGGTCCAAAATAATGTGTATTGAAACCAGGTATTTGAAGTCAAATTCAGTATTTTGGCTGAGGAATCTTATGGTTTGAATGATTTGGGGAGAACAGAATCCTCTCTGCTGAATCTGTAAGCTAATTTTTAAACTACTGATGCTAGTCATAACATTATTTTGCGTGACTCCATTACTCCATAATTATCTGTTGATCACCATTGGAAATGTCCTGAACTAGTTCAGAGAGGTATAGTCAAACATGGAATATTGGAGTAAATGGCTTAATGATTTAGACTTGCATGAAAGTTCAAGAGCTACAGATATCACAATGTTCACTCCACAAGTATCTTAGAAATTGTAGTTCTCAAATATTTAATGCAATAAATCCTCAAAGCTAATAAGAGGAATTAGGATAGAGGAAAATAACAAAAGGATATTCTTGGGGGGGCAGAAGTGAGGCAGGAGTTTGACGTTCTGCTGTCTGCCCAACACCTAAAACTGTACGATCCTGTTCTGTTTGACCAGGATGCTAAGTGTTGTAGGAGTGCAACCTCTGTAACAATTACTACTATTGACAATAAACAGAGATATCAGGAGCTAAGTGGAAAGCTAGTGTGTTTGCTGCAGTGCATCTTACCTGTATAACCATTTTCATGCAGGCTGGTACGCATATGTTCTACAAATTTTGTTCCTGTGGTGCTCAAAGACATTTTATGTAGGTTGAACAGGAAGAGAAAAAAAGTATTCTAATGTTAAACTGTGCAATCAAGATAAGAGACACAGTGCCAAAGCTATTGTAGTTACAAGTGTAAGGGTTTAAATTTCACAATAATACAGTGTCTTAGATGTTTGCACCATCTTAAACAATGTGTTGAATCTCAAAGGGAGTAGACAGTAATCTTTTCACCTGATACAAAATTGCAGTGACTTCAGGGGGTAAGATGGTATCTTTTAATAACAGAATCAGAATCAGTACAGGAAAGAAATTAAGTGGGCTGAAACTACAGTAACATTATCCTCTCACCCTATGCATGAGAAAAGAAGGCGTGCTTTTCTTCTAAAGCAGACTGAAGTTACCCCCAAATTTCAAGAGGATTCCCTGATCTGCCTCCACAGCCCGTCCCTGATATCCCACAAAGGCCGTCCACTTTGCTCTTCCTACAGACATGGCGGTTAGTTTCTGGGGAAGGAGACGGGAATGCAGCAGAAAAGGACAACTCATGAATTGTAAAAGACAGATCTAAAAGAATTCAGAGAAACGGAAGCCTTGCTCTGTTATTAAGGGAAAAGCCAACCCTGAAAACAGTCTTAAAAACAAAAGTGAAGGGAAGATGTTCTGACCTCAGAGCTCTGCTTTCCTCTCTGGACATCTGATATGCCTCTAATCATTTTTCTAATATTGAATATGTGTCAGGCATGTTCAAGTAAGGAGTTTTACAGATTTGTAAAATCTTCAGCGCTGTCAACGGGTACAACTGAGTAGTAGGTTAGAAATACCTGCTGTCAGTACCTTCAGTCCCACAGGAGTATATTGCATCATTTAATAAAAATTCAGACTTTGCATCTTTCCTTGTTCTGACTGTCAAAGACGTTACATGTAGTATGTCCAAGCTCTCTGTAAGTTTCATGATGACATGGAAAAAAATCTGGGATTATACCACTGCTCAGGGTAAATGAGCCTAGCGTTTGGTTTAAGCCACATTTTTTTCACTTTGGGAATAGTTGTGAGAGATGAAACAGTCCTTGGTAGTGGCTCATGGTAAAAAGGGCCTTCAGACTTACAGCAACTGCACAGCTCTGTCACAGCCTAGATTCCCTCTAATGTCAAATAATGCTGGCATACACCTCCTTTGTAGTTCTAGATTACACTCGTTTTTTCATCAAGTTTACAAAGTAGGAATAGTCCATGATAACTTACTCCTGCCCAAACCAGATGCCAAGTATTCTGCTTGTTTCATTGCTGCTGTATGCTGTCAGGATGGAGGCTAGGCTTAACCTCAGAAATGATTGTTTACCTTGGCAAACGCATTTTGAGCATGGTGTCTTAGATCAAGGCTCCCGAGAACAGTGCAATACTGGTTCTCAAATACTTTGCCGATACAGTGTTATACTTTCTTTTCCTCTGGAAATCCTGGATCATTGAAATTCAGTATTCACCTCCGCCTGAAATCTCCACAACCCTAGTTAAAAAAACCTCCACTTCTCTATCTCTTAGCCTATTATTATGATTTTACCACTAAACAGGCCACACTAAAGTAAAAGGAAATATGCTTATTTGTTTACAAAATCCCAGATGGACAACTCAGTTGAAAAATTCATAAAGACACATAAAAGAAAAGAAAGAAAATCATATTTAATCTAAGTTACAATTTTGTCTTCCCTTCTTCTCAACCAGCTTGCAAGCTATAGATGCTTATCTGAGCTAAATAGTCAAAATCCTTTGAATGCTCTATATTTGCAGTCTGCCTTCCCTGAAAAAAAAAAAGGCATAGCAGTTCTGATACTTGTTCCCTTTTGGGGGGGGTCTCTTAAAGACTCTATCATATTCCCCAACCCCCAACTTACAAATATTATTGATCTAGACCTTATTCAGAAAGCGTTTTATATTTTCCTTCTCTTAGACTGTTCAATGCCCTCTCCATTTAAAAAAATATTAATGTTCTTTTGGCAGAGGAAGTATTTCTCCTGTACTTGACATGAGAAATCATTGGTCTCCTGGTGATAAAATATATCTTTTCAGATCTGGGGGGTATCATGCCAATTTCAGTATGGACCCTTTTGACACAATGAATCATATTTTTCACACTCACACACTGCAGAATTGTATTTCTATACAGACATTTATCAAGACACTTCTCATTTTTTTAATCATATGAGTATGGGTTTAATTAATAAATAGATATTCAGAGACTGGCAGTAAAACACCATGTGTGGGTTACCAGTTCAGAGCACAAATCTTACTTAAAATGGACCCTGATCCAAATTCTATAAGAGTGTCACAAATGTTATTAGCTATCCTGGATGACCTTACTTGCCCTGTGTGTTTGGGGGTTTTTTCCCCTTGGAAATACTTGCAAAAACATCACTGTCATTGCAATGTAACAAATTTGCAGTCCTCAAAATCAGTTGTAAATAGAGTTATTATTTAGGATTAGGTTAATGCTTGCTGGCAAACTCCTGCTATGCAAAAAATTCTTGCTTTTTAGTGTTAGCTAAATCACAACTGCGAGACAGACCACTCAGGTCTGTAGAAGCTCAGGCTTGTATTCATCACACAGAATCACTCTTCTGTGTAGGTTAAAGCATAGTGGTGTTTGACACCATACCACGCACCTTGAAAACCAAGGCTCATAAGTTTTACTACAGAAGCATCTTCTTACAGGGTAGTGTAGCTACCTGTATCATTCAGTATCATTCATGATTTGATAGGCTGAAGTCACGTTTTGCAATATTTCAATTTCAAAGTTTTGTGGGTGACCTCAGTGGCATTGTCTCATTCGCATTTATCATTGCAAAACAACACTGTAAAGGAAATAGGTGGCACACAGAGGTTCCACATCACCCTGGCTATTTATTGTCAATTCCTACCCACATATAATACCACATATAACAGCTTTGGCTGGCTTCTAAAATAAAAATATGGAATGTACTTCTAGGTGACTCACAACTGGTTAAAGAGACACAGCTGAACTTTTGCATCACTGTTTCTAGAAGAAGCAGCAGCAGAATTGGGCAACTTTTCAACTGTGGGGAACTCAGAAAGGACCAAAACTCTGATGGCAGCCCCCTTCCCATAAAGCATGCATATCATCTTCTCCCCTTCCCTGCACACCTCTGACAGAACAGCATACATTGGTCACAAATGGCACTTGAGGAAAACATCCTACCGGGTTAATTCCTAGAAGACATTTGTAATTGCTATTTCATTCCTTTTTCAAGAGGATTTAGGTGGCTTTTGCACCCTTCTGAGAGTGGGCGTTGAGGGGGGGGTGTAAGTAAGTAAGCATGAAGGAGAGAAAGACACATGCACATGTACATGTGATGTTTTGGTGAAATCCACAGGAGTAGCAGAGTTTGTCCTCTAATCATCCCAGAGACAAAGCTATGTGGTGTGCGCTTTTGTGTAAGCAAGATAGTCAGGAACTGTTGCAAAAAAAAAAATCTCAAACAAACTGTTAGTTTTGATGTTTCCATTCAACTGAAATAGTAGTTCGGTGGACTCCAGATTTACTTTGGTAAGAGTGACAGAAAAGTCAGGTTACTGAGTTTAATTTATTCACTTTTCTCTGGAAAACTGATCTGAAATCATACAAAGTGGAAAAAAATTAATCTACCACACAAAATCAGTTACCTGCAAAAGCAATTAAATAATTATTGTTCTGTTTCATGCTGCTTTTCACTGTAGGTAACAAATACCGAATGTTACAAAAGTATCTTTGGGTGAGATTAGCAATACATGTCTGATTTTATAATTTGAAAGTCTTGCTCAGGTAAGGACTCATCTAAATATTTCTGTCATTTCTTTTTTAAAACTATAACCAATAACATCTAGCCCAGAACATAGGCAGATGAGGATAATATTGATAACAAAAAACTATTATATTTCCTTTAACCCTCCAAGTAAAATTTCACAAATTATATTTGTAGAACAAAGATTAATACTTGTCGACATGTATTTTCTTTCAAAAAAAATTTTGGATAACTGAGTACATTAAAGACAATAGTGATAAATAAGATGAAATAAATGAGTCCTTAGAGCCTCTATCATTTCATGAAAATGACAGCAAGTAACAGTCAAAATCTACAGTGTTGCTATAAGACATTGTCTTTGATTGCAGGAGTTTATTTTCCCAGAAAAACTGAGACTTTAAGTCTCATTCTAACATCACAGCATGTATTAATATACCCCTTCTAATTTCTTGTATGTGCACAACAGTAATAACAGCATTTCAGAATATGCTAGCAACCACGGCTGTTAAAGTGACTTGGCGTAAAGCAGAACTTGGGCCTCAGCATGGTCACTGCTGTGGGCATCCGTTGAACTCAATATATAGACTGGTACCTTCTGTTTGAGAGATCCAAGTTTTTCTTCCATGCTGGAGAGTGAAGAGTTGCAAATGTCCTGCTTTAAGTAAGGAATCTCCTGTGCACTTGGATGGGAATGCTGGAAACAAGTTTGACTGAGAAATATTACAAACCTCTCTGTATTTTGGATATTGTCTGTTCTTCAAATATATAATTCTGTGTTTGTGCTAAACTGCTTGCCTGTTGTCTCTCAATCACACACAAAGAAAAAAAAAGCTTAAATGGAAGTTGATTAGTAAATCATAAATAATTACAGTCCTGCATCTAACATGTAAATGTCAATTTTTCATCCATATTATATTATGGAAATTAATTCCTTGGATTATTTTGTTATGAAATTATTTGCGCTGTGTATAAATTTTAATTTAAAACATCGACAAGTCATTCGAATGCAAGACAGAACCTTAAGGTCTCAGTAGGAATAATTTATTAAGAGTTAATCTTTGCAGAATTGTAAGATGTGCTTTTTTCAGACAGCGCTAAAACCACAACTATCATGTAAATACATGCTTCAGGAAAATATGAAGGCCAGTAGTGCTATCAGTCAAAGGATTTATGAGTCTCAAGCAGCCCGTGTAAAGGTCAACAAGTATAGAAAAAAAAAAAAAATAAAGAAAATCTGAAGCATAGGAAACTTAGGAACTGAGCTGGGGAAACATATGCTAATTGTATTGTCCATAGCCCAGTTCAAAAACAAGCTTATTCAAAATACAGAAGAGGTTGACTGATGCCAGAATACCACCTGAGTAAAACACCACTACTTTCTGAAAGAGAACATAATTCTGTTTCCGTGGTGTATTTCTTCATTTATAGGCTGTCTGAATTGAAAAGGAGGATGTTTTATTCTGGGAATTGACTGCAAGGGTGATTGCTTTCAGGTGAAACAATAAATTCAAATTTAGGCAGCAAGACAACCTTACTTAGGGAGAGGAGCTGAAATAAGTAAATGCGAAAAGAAAAAAAAAGCCTGGTGGTTTGTGTTACATTTCTGTGCCTAATTAGATAATTAGAAGGTGGGGACTGAAGGGCCTAATATTGATTAGTTTTCTGAAAACATCTTCGCTGAGAACAAGGACACAAATAGGAACTGAAAGCATTTTGGTGTGCAATCTATAGTGGTCACCTTTAAGAGCTTAACCGTTGCTTTAGATAACAAAACAATGTTGTCTCTGAATTTGCAGTGCTCTTCAGAGATTAGTACAAATACACAATCAAATTTAGTTAGATATCCACTCAAAATGAAATGTTTTTGAGGATGATCCTTGGTTGAACTGCAGCAGTCAGCATATCTTATTTTTTCTTAAACACAAGCGGTACCTACAATATTGGATAATAAAAACTGACCCTCGGGTGAGTCATTGAGCCAAGTGTTGTATATTGAAGTCAAATAAGAAACAGATAAATCCTTTCACAGTCAGCTATTCAGATAAGCTTTACACCCATATTCCTTGCTGGTTTGTTGGGTTTTTTGGAGCGGGTGGAGCTTTTCAGTGCACAGATTTTTCAGAACATACATTCATAGTTGTTTCTACAGGTGTTTTAGACCCTGTAAACACTTTGACGTTAAGTAAATCCTCATTTTGGAACACAAAATCATCACTTCCCGTGATCAAGAACAAGTTCACCAAGAAAAAGTTAACGCATAAAGTGAGGTTGCTGTGATTCTTCTCGAGTTTCTCCTGATCTAGAATAAATTTCAGGACAGATGAACTGTAAATTTGAGCAATTAAAATATGTATATGTATATGTTGTTAGGCTTCAAATGGTATTCCGTGGTACAGTCATACAGCTCAAGTTCTGCTCCAAAGGATGTTATGCTGGGTACTGTAAAAAAAAAAGTAACACCTGCTCATTAGGATACAAGATAGACTTCTATCACCAACATGCCAGGGGATGAAAGTGGGAAAAAAAGGAGAGCTTTTAGTAAATTTGTAAGAACAAATTAAAAGTCCTCTTCATGCACCTTTCTCATTTTCCACCATCCTGTTTCTCAAAATCAGTGGAATTTATAGTTGTCTTCTCTGGATACTATTGCTCATTTTTCTGATCTCCACTCCCCCAGCCCCAGTAATCTTAAAAAGACAAAAATCATATTTTTACTGAGATAAGAACATATTGTATTTTTTATGTGTAGTTTAATAAACTGATTAATGTGCTTGAGCATTCCTGTAATAATTAAATTCCATAATAATGAGATTTGTAAATATATAGAGAGAGTTATACAGCCTTCCTTTTTGTTGAGCTACCTTAGAACTATCAAATGGGACATATTGGGAGCCAAGATTTGAGTGTAACAAAAATAAAGGCAACAAATTTGCCTACGCTTTCTTTAGTTAGAAGTAAGTCTAAGAAAAATGCATATAAGGAAAAAGGCTACTCTGTAACTCAGAAGCATATTTCGTTTGCTCTCTTACTCTTGTTCCAGATAGTAGCTATTCACATACTGAGTTACTTCCTGCAACTTGAAAAACAGTATTAATATTATAGAATTGAAGTTGGAATGGCAGTCTTCAAGTATTTGTCCATATTAAGCTCAGCTTTAATAAACTCACAGGCACTTTCTACTTGAAGGACTTTAAAACAAAACTTTCTGTTCCATCTTTAACTTCCACCAAACTATAGATCTCTGCACAGATTAAAAACTAGTCAACTTTGCCAAATCGAATCATCTTTCTATTCAACTTTTTTGCTTTGGAAGTGTAGATACCATAACTAGGTACAAGGAAAATAAATCAATCTCTCCTTACAACGCACTAGCTACTTTTGCCAATTTCTAATGCCTAAAACCCCTTTTTGATACTGCTGGTGTATCCATGAAAGGCATCACTGGGCATAGGTAAGCCTTCCAATGTCATAAAAACACTGAGATTTTATGAAAGAACAAAATGTGAGAATCAGAATTACAGAGTTCTTTTCACAAATGACAGCTCTCCCCAAAAATTATTTGTAGAAGATAATAGCTCAGGAAAGATTTTTTTCCCCTCTAAGTTACAGTAATACAATCATTTTTTACTTAAAATGTGTTGACCTAATATTACATTTTCCTACCAGAATTCCTCCATTCTCCCCTCCCTATAAGTCCTGCTGGTATACTAAGTGAAAAAAACCTGCTTGTTTTGTTTTGTTTTGTTTCAGGGTACAAAACATGACTGACTGTCAAGAGAAACAATCTGACCAATAATTCCTCCTGCACTTGGATTAATTACAGGAATAGTTCCAACAGTCTTACAGAAACTCCACCCTAGAAATGCAACAGCCCAATAGAGAACTAGAACAATTGGTAACTTATGTCCCATAGCCTATAATCATAGGTTAAGTAAGGTTACAAGGGGCATCTGGAGCTTATCTGGTCCAATTCTCCACTCAAAGCAAGGACAAATTTGAAATGAGATACGAATTTTTAAAGTTTGATCGAACTTTAAAGTTATAAAAAATCCACCATTTTTTAACAGATGAAATAGAATGCATTCCATAGTTTTCTCCGGAACTAATACAGCCTTGCTCTAACACCTTTCACATCTTTCACTGATCACTCCTAGAAACTTTCCTTAGTATTGGCTGGTGACAATATGCATTTACCAATGTTACTATGATGAATTTAAAAAGACGGTTTCTTGACTATTTTTGCTCCATGCCTTTTATTATTTACCCTCAAAAAAGGAAACCTCCTTTGATTTCAGCTGTCAGAATTTCATTGTCTTCGACTTCAGTACGTTTTTGATATGAGTCTTAAAAATGATTCAACACCTGTTGCCCATAAACTACTCTCCATTAAACAACTTACATCAAAATTCAATTAAAATGAGGACAATACTGAAACAATTTCTCTAGAAACTTAAACAGTTTTATGTGTACAAGTGGGATCACGTGGAATAACTAATAATATTTATGACACTGATACAAGATGCAGATCATGTTCTTTGTCAAGTTGAATAAAAAATTACTTAGGACGCTTTGAATCTCAGATACAAATAATTTCTGTAATGACGGGCAATGTATTGTTGATGAGCTATTACTTGGCTACCATTTCAAAAACTAATTAAAATCTATTCATGAATAACTTAAATATATGAAGGAAAATTAAAATAATACAATAATAATATATATTGTGTTTCTTTTTCTTCAGAGCAGGCCAAGAAAAAGTTCCTGTGATTTGAAGTAAATGGTACTCTTGGAATGAATGGACAGAAAAACACGTATTAATCTCAACTCCCATAAAATTCTTTAAAAATGTTCTTTCATCCCAGGTCATAACCATATGCAAAATTCAACTACTCCAATGTGATAAATTTAATTATTTCTGAATGACATAATCAATTTAAACTACTCAAAATGTGTTTATAAAACTTGTGAATGACATCAAGCCTGAATTAGCTGTGTTTTGGTTGATAGAGTCAGAACTGGAAATGAGGCTTCAGGAGTGGTCTGAGGCCTAATGGAATTTAATGAAATAGGTACCATGCAAACCTGACTGATAGAGGGGCAGTCAAATCAACGTAAAAAGACTGTAGTCCTACAAAAACGTACATAACCGTAGAGTAGATACCAGAGTGAGTAAGGATCAGCCATGTGACTCTGTCTCAAGCCGAAAAAAGGCAAGTATCATTCCCAGATGTATCATATGAACCAGACAGCCCAGAGAAAGAAATGAGACAAACTTTTTATGTATGTGTAATCACATATGGTTTTAGTTAGTTTATATCAATATCAGAATCAGGACCTCAGCTTGAGAAGTCTGCTGAACATTAGGCAGTTATGAAAGCTGTAGATAAATCAAACAAATCTGGCAAAGGAGAAGCACAAATGACACGGAGTTTTGAAAAACAAGGAAAGGCTGACATTGTTCAAAATAAGAAAAGAGGCCTAGTATAGCTCTTTAGATGTTTAGTAATTTGTGTAAAAATGCAACGATCATTTTTCTTCACCGTGTCCATTAAGAGTAAGATAGTGTTAATTTCCATGATAGAAAAAAAAAATCCAACCTTCAGGATAACAAAGCATTGTGATAGATTACCTAAGGAGGAAACAGAGCCTTCATGCTCAAGATTTAAGAAGAAATTAGTTAAATCACTGGTCAGGTACACTTGCTCCCACATATGAGCAAAGATGGACTAAATGCCCTCTTTTCTTCTTTCAAAAAAATCATTGCGGACACCCTGTCTCATATCAGCCTACAGTACCCCTGCAACTCTCCTACAGCGGATTCCTGTGATACTTACAACTGGAGAGCAGAGGTTGCTTTACAGACAGCAGTCTTCCTGTAACTCTGTTCAGTTTTCTCACTCTTCAATAACTATAGGGTTTTTCAACATTTGAAATACTCTGGGGGTCTCTCTCGTCTGTCAGGATTTACAACCCCTTTCTTGAGTAATATTGTAAGACTGAATTTGGCTTTAGCAATATTCTAAGTAATTTACCGTAGCTGTCTTTATCACAGTTGATCTTCAGTGCATAATTTTGCAAATTCTCATTAAAATTATTTGTCTTCTTTAAAAGCTATTTTATTTAAGGTTTAGATTAGGGGTTGCTAATGCAAGACACTGGGATCATTTCGAGTTCCTTCCTGTGAAAGAGAGACTCAGTTAAACCTGGTTCTCTATATGTTAAATTGGTACATCTTGAATCCCCTAATCAATTATTTAAATTATTATATTAAATAAAATATTAAATTATAACCTCATGTCCTCTATTGCTTCTATTTACTTCTATTTAGTTGTTTTTCTTACCCTATTGTTTCATTCTGTTACTAAGTGCTGTGTGACATTACTGCACATTTGTTAACAAAGTGCTTAAATTTCATTATTGACTATGCATAATCAGAGTATGCTAATTCTCTTTGTTTCTGTTTCTGTCATTATTGCATTTTAAATTACATAAACAAGAATTCAACGTTTAAGAGCTAAAGCTTTAGGAAAATACATCATCTTGGAAAAAAAAATCAGGCCTTCTAAATGTATGCTGTTTCCTCAAAGAAAATGAAGCAGGCTGGAGCATTTGTTAAAGACATTTTTCTTTCAGCTCTACATGGCTGATCCTAACTGCGTTACCTCGCTCACCTTATATGCACAGATCTCTGAGCATGAAAGATACACAGAACAGACTATCAAGAGGTGAGATCTGTTTGGTAGGATCTGAAAGAAGAATATTGCTTTAAACTGACTGTCCAAAGCTTCAAGACCTGAATGTAAAATAAAGCTCCATTTTAAGCAAGCTAGGAAAACATTTCCCACTTAGGGCTTAGCAGAATCAATCATTGACACAGTCTTCAGTCTTGTGAACAAGTGGCAAATTCTTCAATATTCTTGAAGGACATATTGGTCTTTTTCTTTTCCTGCGCTCAAGTTGTGCCACCCAGAGCTAAATGAACCAGCTGCAAAGTTTTCACTTTCTATCAGTACTAACTCTTAATTTTAGACTAAACAAAAGAGACAAAGAAAGGCCAAGAATAACCAAGTGCTCTTTCCAGTTATTACCATGCCTCACCAAATACAAATGGTAGATTCATCATAGTCTTTAATCACAGCAATTTACAATCTCAAGATTCGAAAGTCCTGTAGTTGCTGTAACACCACCATTCAATCTCCTGAAATTTCAGAGTGCCTCTATCCCTTTTCCACTCATATGCAAAAGAAAAGCCGAAACTCATGTGATTTGCATGCATATGCACTGAGGGAGACCAGTTGTAGGCAGAAAATACTGACCATTCTCGGTGCTGTGACATGTCTCTACAGAGCTGACTGAGGAGCTGAAGGGTCAGAACATAGACTGCAAAGCAAAGACCCCCCTATCTCTGTAAATTGGTATGTTTTGACTGAAGAAATTTAAGTGCAGAAATGACCAGATGATGATGCATTTGGCACATCAAGGTTATGCGTTAGGAATGCTGAAACAGTTTTTTTGCTGGGAGGTGGGTTTGGATTCCTTTTACCGTGGAGAAACAAAAGTAGTGTATGGCTTGCATAGGGCCTATAATATAAGGGAGGTTCTTGAAAAGAACAATTTTCCATCAGAAATGCCAGTCTGCGATTCCTGTTTTAATACCTCTTCCCCCTTTCACCAGGAAATCAATGCAAAAATTTCCCTTTTGGATGTAAAAAATAAGACACCTAAATATAAATGTCCTGGTTTTCAAAAATGCTGACAAAAGAAAAAGTTCTTTCATTAACTTTGATAGAACTTCTGGCTGTTTATTGCCTTAAAAATAGGCCAATCAGAAACTAGTTCTGTATTTAGATTTGTAACCTTAGGAGCCATTGCTTAAGTACATGATACGAGCTTTTTACTTTGGTGAAGGAGTAGAGAAATGGGAATTAATAGTACTGCCATAAAAAGGCTCTTTTTTCCCTCTCCTTTGCACTACCTGTAAAAAAATAGGAAAAACATTTTAACAGTGTTGTCAGCCCTAAAACACATTCATTCACTTTCCTAGTGCTACCTACAGGTACCACTAAAACCCATTTCCAAAGCAGAGTGTGACAGCAAATTGGGACATTGCAGAAGTAATGAGGCTGCTGAACGCTGACCCCAGGAGAAAGCTTAATGCTAATGAAAAGCAGTTAGGAATCTTTATTAGTTACCTAGGGAAAGGGGTCTTTTGGGGTCTGATTTTGTTTTACAAAATGTTATTGACAGAGCTAATTGTAAAGTCTGTCTTTTGGGGAGGGGTTTGCACTGAAAAATGAAGATCCATGTTTCCAAGGACAGTACAGAGATCAGGCTTGAAAAACTAACCTAGTGCCTTCCAAAAAAGAGTGAACAAGTGAGAAAGTCTCATCAGATCAGATGCTGTTACCTTGTGAGTATACAAAAATGAGAATATAAATTGTAAATATAGAACTCGGTATTACTGACGTACTGGCCATACTGCTGTTGCCATCCCACCCTAGAAGAATGGACGCAGTAGCAGATAAGAAGCAAGAATACATTCCACAAAATAAAATGTGATTATCATATGCAGGTCTCAAAATTAGCTGCTTTTTCATGTCAATTTTAATTGTCAAAATCTTCCAACAGTAACTTTGAGACAATTGCTTTAAACCAACATGATGAAAAGCACAGTTTTATGTTCTTAAAAGAATGTGTCAAAATACCTAATTCAGATATTGAAGTTGCCTTGCATAAAATATTTCCATCTATATGAAGTATTAGCAAAGTAAAGAGACAAAACTACCTCTCTATTCTGTTTGTGTATAATTCAATCTAATTTATAAAGTCCCTTGTTATGGAAAAATACCAAGGCTCTTTACACCCTGAAAGGAATTATACATTAGCTCAGTAAAAAGCCATCTTAAAAAGAGTCTTTAATCTTACTTTAAAACATTTAGCAAGGGAATGAAATAAATGGCTTGTAATACAGGCAGATCCAGAAGTCTTGCATATATTTATCTTTTGAATACACAATTCTCAGTAAGGGTGAATGCAGTAGGGCAACTTAAATATCACAGTATTTGTTCAAGGCCTCTGCTGAATATCATGAATTAGTCCCTCTTTTCTTTCTGTTGATCTTACATTCATTTATTGCTGCATAATGTCGCAAGACTGACAATTCAGAGCAGACTAAAGCCCTTTTAGTTCTTCACAAAGTAAATCCCAAGTCTGTCAGCATCATTCTCTGCCTCTTCCAAGCTCCATCAACCCTATTTCAGAAGGGACAACCTAATGCAATATGGAGTGTGAGTAGCCCTGTGTTCAAGATGCATTCAGTCATTAGTCCTTGCTGGGCTACCAAACAGTATGCCAGTTGTGCCAATTGTTTTTGTGAAGGCTTATTAACTGGGAATCAAACAGATCACACAGGCAAAATCTTGGCTCAAGTGAAATCCACCTTTTCTACCTGAGTGTTCCTGCTACCATTTCACTGTGTGAGTCTTATTACTGATATTCTGCTTTCTATAATGTGTATTTACTTGGCAGTGCAGCATAAAAATTCCCAGAACAGCTTGGAGGTGAGCACAGTCCAGCCACAATGCTCTACATGCACCAGTTCAGTCAACGATGTTCCACTGCACTTCACTGTGAAGAAAAGTAGCTGACACCCTGTCAACACTGCCATGGCTAAAACCTGGATATATGTGAACAAACCCATCCAAGGTGATCTGAAGTAGCACTGCACCATACTGCAGTCTGCCAAGCTGATAAGCCCACAGTCTTGACTGCCATCCACCCACACCTCTTTGCCTTCCTCCTATTGAGAAGGAAATAGTAAAATCGGTGTTGTTAACTGTCCATCAAAATCACTAAAAAAAGCTTGGTTCCATATGTTCCATTCTCTTTTTATGGCTAGCTGAGACTTTCTTGCAAGGACTTAAAAGCAAGAGTAGTGAAAGAAATTCTATATTAAGACAAAAAACTAAGTTGTGCTAAAAAGAACTGAACTCATGCCTCTAAATCAGAGTAACTGTCCACGAGAGTAACTCTGGCCGTACAGTGCAATGCAGCACCAGTTTCTTCCCACTAGCCGGAAGCGCAGGGACATGACACAGCACAGAGCACTGCCAGGGAGATGTTGTGTTGGTCCCAGACACCATCTGTAGAGTAACTACCTCATCACTGCAGTGCTGTACATAGCCTGTGTCCCACCACTGAAACACCTGTGCCCTTTCTAGCTTTACAGCCAGATTTTTAACACCAGCTATTATACTTCTGCATGGCACTAGTCCATGAGCCTCAAACATAGTAAGAAGCTGGTGTAAGGCCTGTTTCTGTGGCTCTGTGGTCACCTTTTGGTGTAAATTTTGGGGATGTAGCAATGCTTTCAGGGTCACTTTTACAGGAGGGGAATGAGTCTCCTGAATCCAGAGGTGCTGGAGGTCTCAAATCATGTAGATTGGTCAAATATTTTTCTCCTCTGCCCACACAGCCAAAATTTTATCAGACTGGTTTTTTCCTCTCTTGCGCAAATTCCACCATTTCAGGATCAGACTATTCTCATAACATGTGAAAACAAGATGTGAACAACTCCTTCCTGACAGCATAGGGAGAAAGGAAAGTATCAGTTACCTGTCTTAGGCACTGTCACCCTTTAGCAGCTCTGTTCCCATCACAACACTGAGCAGGCCACATTTAAGAGTTTCTTTTATTTTAAAATTTATTTCCTGAGTCAATGTCTTACATTTTCCTCTGCTTACTTTGCATGGCTTTTTATTCTTATCTCTGTTTTTTCAATCTACCACATCTCTTTCATACTTAACGCTTTTGTTTTTCTTGTTTCATCTCGCTCTGCGTTTCCTCACATTTTGTAGGTCTTGTTGTTGTTGTCATTGTCTGTGAAGTTGCTGATGCTTGACTTTTCCCTTAATTTGAGATGAACAGAGGAAAATGAATTATGTTCGATGTTGAACATATGCACACAATAAACACCCGACTTTTAAAAGATGTCATGGAAGCATCTGCTATGCTATATTTTTATGACTGACATAAAACTGAAATAATTGGTATTTACTTTTTATTTTCATCTTCAGATGTCAGTTCTGCCCAGCCCCTCTATACCTGCTTAAAAATGTAACACTACATCAAAGTTAAATCCACACACCAAAAAAAAGTCTATTTAAAAAGCATTTTTGAAGTTCTGAAATTAAAACATTCCCAAAGTAAAAATAATCTTAACTACTGCAAAGCTTTATGCCCTGTCTTGCACTCTACACTCATTACTGACTACAGCTTAAAATCTATGCTCATTAAGGCTTTTACTACCTGTCGGTATGCATGTAAGTGAAAGGCATTTGTGTCTGACTACTTAAACTGAACTGACATACCTAATAAAACAGGCATTGAAAACTCAGTAAAAGGGTTTTTGGCACACCAGGAAGCGAGTGGGATCATAACATAATTAAAATACATAGAAGGCATCTCTGAGTCAGCAAGACAGCTGCAGGACTTGGTAACTGTCACCTGATTACTCTTGAAAGCTGATAAAAATCAGAAACAGTGATTGCCCACCACAGGCATAACATATCCTTGCTGCTTTAGAATCATAATCACTGTGTTGTGGGAGGTCTAATCAACAGCTACCTATAATCTCTGCGATGGCTGTAAGAATGTGTTAAAGAAATGTTCATGCAAGTAACTGTCATAGGCATAAAACATCATAACCTACTCCTTTTTACTAATGAATAGTTTATTGGGCCATCCTGTTCCAACTTATTTTCCTACAAAAGCAGTGTAGGTTCACCTGCTGATTCTTTCTAGATACTATGAACAGTATCTCACTAAAAATGTCAGTCTTGAACCAAACTGCTGAAGAAGCAAGGATGGACGTTGGAGCTTATTCTTGGAGAAGATGGCATGACTTAGTGCTCTGAATGCAATTGTACATTTTAGAGATAGTTCCTTTTGTTTAAAATATATTGGCAAAGTTTTCCATTTGGGAAAGACAAGAGACTGGACATATGTGGCTGATTTTTGCTCCTACTTTCATAGCTTAGGAAAAGATCAATGAGGGAGGATTTTATTTAGCAAAGGCACTAGGTTGACGTGACAACTACTTCTCTGTCTTGGAAAGTCGTTTAATGTCTCTGCATCTAACTTCAAGGCAATCAAGGAGACTATACTTCCTTTCTGCTTTGCTGCCAGACAGAGTAAATATTAAAACAGACCCATCAGTATGTGGCTGTGAAGTAACCAGACAGTGTCACACTAATAATAAAATGTTTAAAATAATTTGTGCAAAAGTATGCAGTTTGTATCTGTGAAACATATATATGAAGTTAAACAACATGGTCGTGTCTAACTATAAGACTTCAGAAGAGCCGGCATGATAGCAGACAAAAAATATTAAAACCTTTTTGTTAAGAATCATGAATCCCACCCATCTCAAGATCCTGGAAGTTTCCTAAAAGACTGTAAGAAACTCAGAAAGTTAGGCAGTTTTTTGAGAAACATAGCCCATAATCAGTTTAATAAGGATAGAGACTATTTTGTGTAGAACAATAAAAAAATTTGCTTATATACCATTGCATATGACCTTTTATGTCATTTTCCTGTGATTAGAATGTTAAACTTTTTCTCTTCGAAGCCTGAAGTGATCACTGTCTTGATAGAAAGGATTTAATTTTCAAATCCTTTTTGAATTTCATTTGCCAATTCAATACTATTAAAACTTTCAGTGCATTAAATGAGGCAATGTGGAAAATATTTTTAAAGATAGGGAATCTTCTGGATAAAATGTCCATTGATGCTATCAAATATAATTTCAAATACACCTCTTGTCTCACAATTTACTGAGTTCTACAGTCATTTCAATAGCTTTACCAGAATAATAGAAAGAGATTCATCTGTTACCTGAAAGAAAATCTGACTCCCTTAAAGCATCTTAAAAATATAAAATACCAGACTTAGGTGAGAAGAACTAAAAGACAGAGCCAAGAAATAAATTCGGTTGCTCCAAGCAAAATTTGCAACCTTGCTCCTAGAACCCTGCTCAGCTAGAGCCTAATTTAGAGACAGCTACAAGTGATAGATATTTACCATTAAAAGTTACCAGGCTACCCAGAGCTACCTAGAGTTGTGCCCAGGAGCGTTTCAAATCACTACAACCGCAAATCACGGGCTCCCACTCCAAGAGGGGCCCCGCAGCCCGAATGCAGTAGATCTCTGCTAGCCACATCAGAGCTACTAAAAATCCACTACACAGGAGCTCTTTGGAGCTCCACTCGTTAAACATACGCAGAGCAGCTTAAGGTGAACTTAAGATCACAATCAAGACCTAACTCTACATCACAGTCACAGTCAGAGCAGACTCATTGCACCGATGAAATCAAGCTACCCCAGCTATGCATGCAGGGCACCCAGTTACCTCCGACACCCCTTTGACTCTGCTGCGCTTCAGCTGTAGCTGTGCTGGGTAACTCAGAACAAGTCTCACACTCCATATTTCAGCATTCACAGATGAAGTAGCAATTTACTCCTCCTCTTCTGCTTGGATATCTGCTTGACATGATGAGCCTGCTCTGAAAATATTTACCACAGTTTATCAGAGCGAGCATCACATACAACACAGAAAATAGGCACAGGTGGAACTTCAGCTTTTCCACATAAGATGGTGTTTAGTGCCACACTGCAGGACAGGCAGGTAAAAGTTCCCTTTTTTTTTTTTTTCAAAACCAGCTTTCTTGCTTCCCTGGTGAGTTCCTAAAAACTAGTTATACAGGTTTCGGTTTGTTGAAATTGTTCTCTCAATTGCTCACCTTCCTCTTCCAGAAGACTTGGAGTTATTAGTGTGGCAAGGCATAACTCCAGCAGGAGAAGCTGGTCTTATCCACATACAAAATAGCTTCCAGGATGGAAACTGTACGCATCCCAAGGATTTGTGGATTTGACAGTCCTCCAACAGAGAGGATAATGACTCTCAATTTTCTACATCCTATTTGAGTAATGTAAACAATTGGTATATTAGCTATCAAAACGGCCTTCACTGTACCAATTATCTCTTAAAGGAAAACTTGGGCACCTATGCCATCCAATGAAAAAAATTTTAAAAGACAAAAAATGGGTTCCAGACTGTAAATCCAAAAAGGTGTAACTCAGAAGATCCCTGCTGGTCTGCCAATAGTTTTAGCTTATATTCTGAAAGCCCCTGTTTCTCAGGGGACATGGATTTACAAGCAAAGCTGTGGCATCCAAGAGTACTGAAAACACCAGGTTTTTCTGTTGGTGTCCTGCAACAAACACAGCTTCATTCAGATGCTCATGCACTTATCTGTGTTCAAAAGCAGCCATATGTCCTGTTTCTAGTCTTCAGCCCTGATTTGTGTGTATGTCAGGAGCTACTTTGGGAAAGTTAAAAAAAGCTCTTTGACCAATTAGCTCTTGTTTTATATCCCTAATTTTTGAAAAAAATTATTCTGGAGTCAGATTTCTCAGTGCTCTCCAGAAAGAACCTCAATATTAGTCCATTGCTAATATGATAATATAAATAAAATAATCACCTCTTTTATGCTTTCAGCAAAGCACCATGCAAATATTGACTAATTATTGTTAATTAAAACATTATCTGCAACCTCTTTTCTAGATGTGTGAGAATCAGTCGTTTGATTTTACAGTGATGCAATTACAAAAATATTTTTCAAAGAATAAGTGAAGTATCAGGGCACGAAATACTGAAAGAGGTGTAATCGTAGTTAATTATACTGTATAATATGTTTTATGATCATAAAGCTGTCAGGACCAAGTGATAACATGATTGGAGATTCAGAATTTATTACTTTCAAGACCTTTCTGCTTACACTGTCAGCACAGTAGCACGAAAATATTCTGTTTGCAGAGAGCTAAATTTATGTCATGATAACCATGGACTGTGGAACCAGTCTCTGTACAGAGTGCATGAAATGAGGATGCAGAACAATGTTGTTTAGGCAGCACAGGCTTGAGTGTAAGCTCCAAAAAATTATGCTCTTAATTCTAAAAAAATATGTGAGTAATCATCACTTCACAATTTTCTAGGCAGTCTAGGAACTTAAGATATCTGACATATGGATCATGTGTGACAGTACTGTCACAAATCATTATGGAATGAAAAATACATTTTACATATTTGAGATTAGGTATGTGGAAATTGTGGAATTTTTCTGATATGTCTTCTGTAGAACTAAATTTACTGCCAGCCAAGTCCCAAACATCTTATTTTCTTTAAACCAAAATAAAATATTTTCAATAAATATAAACATAAATATTGAGGCAAACAACAAGGGAAAAAAAGTGTTTTGTGTTTGCTTCATCTGTTCTAGAACACAGTCTGGATGATTTCATGTCTTACTATTTTTGAAAAAATAAATACGCACGCAAGATACATAAATGAGTATGGAATTATCTTTGAGCAGTCAGTTGATGAGCTGTAGGTACTTTGGAGATATTAAATATTTTGAAGGGAAAACTCTTGTGTCTTCTAAGCTGTTTAAATACCTGTAAAGTCAATTCATTCGAACTGAAAGTGCCCTGTGAGCATCCATTTGTCCTGTAAGAGACACTCAGTGGAAGAGCGTCTAGGTTTGAAAAGACAGCTGTCTGTGGAGGAAGGCAGGAGCCTCCCTTGAAATGGAAAGTGCAACCCCCTTCCCTCCAAATTATTATAACTTTGAAATTAACGGGCCTTCAGGCAAAGATATGGGGAATAGGAATAACAGTTCTTTACTAATACATATAACACAAGGCAGGGAAAAACAAAGAACCCACTGGTTTACACTGACAGAGTCAGGAATACAACCTGACACCCTGTTAGGGTGGCAGTAGCAGTCCGATAAGATGCTGGCTGCAGTCCTCCTGAAGGGATGGGTGTAGTTCTGTGGAAGCAGCAATCAGGTAAAAGAGTCTGGTCTTCCTCCGAAGGTCCAGTGGTAGGTAGGTAGCTCTTGTCCTCTGGAACTCCAGTGGGGGGGAAAGCTCCTCTGGGAATCCAGTGGAAGAAAGGCTGCTAGGGTGTTCAAAATCTCCGTTTTTATTTGGCATGGACTGCTTGGCTCCTCCCCCCCCCCTCCCCGGGCGGAGCGTCTCACAATGGGATGGGGAGTCGTGAGGCAGTTCCTTGATGGGCCATTAAGAGGAGATAGCCCAAGAGCGAGTTATCGATGGGTCAGGCGATAAGGCATTGTTGTGCCCAGTAACAGGAGATAGTCCAGAGGGGGGAGACAGGGAGCACCGCCCCACCTGGTCTCAACAGCTCCTGAAGATGGTAATAGATTTTTTTTTTTTTTCCTTTTGGCACATTTTACACTGTAACCCAGGACAAAGAGGTTAAAGGAAGGGAAAGATCTAGATATATCTAGAGGGTGACAGACTTCTCTCCAATTGACGACTCAGAAACAAAGATTATAGCAAGAGGAGAATGAGGAGCACCAAAGGACATATCAGTACATGTTTCTTTACTACTGACATGATGCATACTCTTTCTGATTTGTATTTATTTCTTCCTTACAAATAAAAGCGGCCTCTCCCAATTCAGAATTACCAGGTTTCACTGAAAATTAGTGTGGCAATCTCCTTTTCTACTGTGTCCATGGTCAGCACAAAATAAGGTTTTACTTTATGTAAAAAATAATAGTGAAATATATTTATAATGTGTTGATGCTAGAGTAGTGTAACACACAACCTCATCCTTCCCTTCCAAATTGGTTCTAAAATCAGTTTATGCAGTCTACAAACCAGGTCAATTTTTCTGCTTGCTCCACCACAGTTTGTAGCTGAAAACAACACAGCAAGATGCTGCAGCCTCTGTGGAGTCATCACTCCAGCTCTTCAGGCACCAAGGGAAAGATGAGACAGCACCAGAGATTTAGGCTACATGAACACGCATAATCCTGTGTATTTGTCTCCCCACTTCTTTGGGACGCTCATTTCTCAGAGGGGAGGCTTTTTCCACCCTCAGCCTGCTGGGCTAGGCTGTGTTTTATTCTGGAAGTCTAGCTGGCTTGCAGACAGGTTTGTTTTTGAAACAGAGATACTGAAAAACAGATACATGGGAAGATAAGCTGCTCTTTCTCTCTTTGTCTCTTGCACACACATCATCTGCCACCTGGCTGATGTAGATAGATGTGCCTGTGAGTAGGAAAGGAAAAAGTTCTGGTTTCATTGGTCTTAATTCACCTATTTGTGTCTGATTTAGTAGAACAGCTTTAGCCTTTTCATGCTCTCAGTCAAAGGGTTAGCACAGTAATTATAACCGAACCAAGAAGGAAACTGGCTGAAAAGCATAGCTCATTTTAGCCTTAGGTTGAGCAGGAGAGCAATGATCACACCGCAATTCGCTCCCTCAAAATGATAACTAAGGCA
The DNA here is from genome assembly GCF_034619465.1 of Leptosomus discolor. Lineage (NCBI taxonomy): Eukaryota > Metazoa > Chordata > Aves > Leptosomiformes > Leptosomidae > Leptosomus > Leptosomus discolor. The sequence goes on from NC_141403.1 coordinate 13,185,943, forward strand.
CAGTAAATTGTTCACTGATACATGCTTTCTCAGAGGAGGTCAGTTTAATAAAACTCTGAGAGACATTACCATACACTCTCTGGTTGTTGAAAGGGTTTCCAAAGCACTACTTCTTTCTCTTTTTCTCCTCATCAGTCTTTGCTTGTATTTTCTCTGCTTATATCCTCGGCAAGTTCTGTGAGATTAAGACAATGACAGCATGGAAATGGCAGAAAAACAATTAGTGTGTTCACCAAGAACAATATCAGGTTTTAACTTATCCTAGGATATCCTTTCGTCAAAAAAAAAAAGGAAATCTCCATTATTTCTGCTTCAATTGTCTTTGCTGTGCCATTGATAGACACCCTGGTAATGTACATTCTCTCAGCTGAAACAAAGGAATGCCACGTGCTAAAACAACAACTTTCCATGCCCTGGTATTTGCCAGAATTTCTGACATCACTTCAATCTGGAGAAGGCTGCTGCCGAATGACATGTATATGAAATGCATGTCAGAACAGTTGTTACCCTTTTCTCTATACAAGTTAATGAACTTTGTTTCTTAAATTGTACCTCTGTTGTCTGTGTGCGACACAGCAGTTTGGCATCGGAGAAAGTACCTGTCTGCTGGAACCCAACCGTCAGAGTTGAATATAATGCTCTGCAACCATGGTTACATCCACTGTACTTTCCTGAATTTCACTTAACTGAGTAACTAGCTTAGCATTGTTGCAGAAAGACAGGCTATTCATTCACTTGATCCTTCCATATGGTAGTCCTTTCTCTTAGCTCTCTGTTCAAAAGAGCTCAAACAGTGAAACAGATCATGAACATTTCTGTGGTTATTTGAGCTATATTTTCTTTAATTAATATTATAGGGAAACAAAAGTTTGGTCCTACATGTGCATATGTGTTTGGGGCTAATTTAAGTTTAATTTCTGAGAACTTCCTGCATGATATTTGTAATATAAATATAGTTTCTTTTTTTGTTCTTTATTTACTGGTTCATATAACTTAAGAATTTACATTTTGAACAGGAAATGTCATCATAATTAAGCAAGGAAAGTAGAAAGAGAAACCAAGGGAAACACTTAACCTCCAGTCAGAAATAATGGTTACAAACCTTCCATTTGCTTTTAAGGCTCATAAAGCAGCTGCAGGCCAGAGGGAGAAATGGAAGATTATAGGGACAGATGGTCTGAGGCTGAAAGAGGTAAAGGTAACTGAGGAAACTCTCTTAAGAAAGTCAAACAATATCAATTATGTTCTGGCTTTGTTTGGCTCTGGGAAGTTAAGAGCAGCTGACTCTGAAAACTGTGGCTTATTTTGGAATTCATGTGTGTTGAGAGGAGATTTACCATGACAGAATTTTATCCTTGGTAATGTTGAGAGCTGAACAAGGTCTGGGACAGTCCCAGAATAAAAGAAATGCAGATTCAATCTACAACTTTGTATTTGCAACCTATTGTTATTTTCAACTGTATCACCACAACTACAGTTCAAGCTTGAAGTGCTGAATTTCTTTTTCAGGTATTTCTACTTTTTGTTTACAAAGGATAATTGTACATTTTCATATTAATTACTGAACAATGTACAATTTGAAAGGTTTCAGAAATAGTGATATTTGGACATGAAGTAAAATTGAGCATACTAAATGCATAAGCCAATACATAGTATGCTTAAAAGCTGAAGAAGATATAATTGTTGCTAAAAGATTACAGGACATTCTAAACAATAGTTAGAGTTTTAGAAAAAAAAGCCTAGGATAGAGTTCTCTAAATAGGAATTTTCATATGAAAAAAATATCTTTTTATGTGTATCAAAGCCGCCAGCTGGCTTCAATAAGGATTTATTGGCATGTGTGGTGTTCTCCTGCCCACATACATAAGTGGATATCTCAAGATGCTGTAATTATGACATGCAAGACCTAAAAATCAATCTCCGCTGTTGAAAAAAACAAATGTGCATCAGTGCCTGTGGTCATGACATGAACATATCACCTCTTAGATGAAGAAAGCATTCTTGGATAAAAAGAGTATCCTTGAGTACTTGTACACCCAAAGTCTTCTTATGGGTAAAGGGGAACAAACCGTACTTTATGGAGACAAGAACTTACTATTGCCCTGACTAGAATATGAACAACATAGTCAAGAGGCTATAAACAATTATTAGTCCACTTACAATTATAGTAATAACCATAGTCCAAATTAATATCAAAACCCCCTCGTTACAGTTAAAACTTTTACAAAAAACATTCACCAGTGTCTCTCCCTTTTCTCCGCTGTGATGCTCAGCCTTCCAGAGTTCATCTGAGCCACAAGGGTGATGATTTCAGTCTTTCCGAAAAAGACTAGAAAGAGGGCTTTGCCACAAATTGTCAGCATGCTAGGATTTCTGCTGCAGTGTGTACAGTGTCTGTGATGGGGTTTTCTTCCTCCCCAGTCTTGGGATCTCCTTGGGTTTCTTTTCAAATGTTTTTTCTCACAGCCCCGGCTCGCCTCTCAGAGGCTCCCAGCTAAAGCCAGAGAATGGCGCAACCACCTCCCCCAGCCGGAGCTCCCCTCAAGGGCTGCTGATTGTCGCTGGTCAGGCCGGTGCCACACTGGGAGCACAGGGTGAAGCTGAAACAGGAGATCTCACAGCCGCTGCTTCTCTCAACAACTGCTAAACCAGGCTGAACCCAGCTGTGGGCACAGCAAGCCTGGACAAGCCCTGAGAGCCTGCACTGCCAGAGCAGTATGAGGCCTGGGACCTGTTACAACTCATGATGAAATATTTCCTGGGCTACAATAACAGAGATGGTGTGATTGGAGGTAACTGCTGCTGGAGAATATACTATTAGATACCACTGCTTCTCCAAGATGCCAGACCAGACATAAACACTCTGCCCATGTGCACAGCTGGTACAGCAGCACCAGGGGCTGAGCCAAGCCACCTTGTAGGAAATCAACAGGTCACCGGCTGCAGAAGCTGCAGTCCCAGCAAGGGGAGCCAAACCAGGACATTGCTGGTATCAAGTGAGGAGAAATGTTACAAGAAAAGCAATCTTAAATGGGAGGTGCAGACTTACACTTGAGGAGAAGTGTACGTGTTGTTAATGGGGCTGTAGACGGTTCATCAAATACTTTTATTGCGATGCTCACCTCTCAGTGCTGCACGGTGATACCACATAGTTGTTCTGAGTATCGACTGTCTAAATCTGTGCAGCCCTGGTGAGAGTCTAATTTGTACTGTAGTTCACATAATAAATTATCACCATGATGATGAGATCAGAGTCTCTGTGGCCTTGAAAAAAGAAGGAAAACCTGAAGAAAAAAATGTTCAGTGTTTATTGGAGTGTAACACATAAAATGATATGAGGAAACTTTGGTCTTGGAACGTTACAGTTAAGCGAAAGCATTTACTACTATCGTTTCATTGTTATGCCTTTTTAAAAAAAGAGAGGAGTGATGTGTCCATTTACCATATCAAAAATTTATAAAACAGTTTCTGCTAATGGGATTTTGAGTGTTGATGCTTTCAGATACTTTATCTATCACAGAAAGGGTGATGCAAAATGTAGTCATGTAAAACAACATTGGGGACTAATCCGAAATCAAGTCACTGAAATAATGAGAACATCTGTTCAACATCTGTTGTTTAACTTAATTTACTAGGCGTAAGTACAGGAAAAAAGTGTTCTCATTACTGGTCCATTGACAAGTAAAGTAATATGAGAAATTCATTGGAATTATTAACAATCCCATTTCATCTTAATGTACATAAGGTATCATTTAAGTCTGAACTGATTTTTTTTTTTAAATTCAGAATTCGATCATACAACTGCTTGCTTTTCAGCTACTTTTGCTAGCACCATTTTGAAAATCAGAAGAAAGCAAGGAAATGTTCAACACGTTTGAAGTGAACGATATATAATAAAACTCTTGTTTAACTTTCTCACTGCAGTAGCTGCTTTAGTTCCGGATGAAATATTGTCTTTTTTTTCTCACATGATTCTGTGGAAACGAATGCAACATCGAGGTACACAGACCTCTGCTAAAGAAGCCATTTCATCTCACAGTTCTAAGGAAATTTCTAAAAATCTTAAATAGTATTCTTTTTTAATCCATTTTATCCACCATAATTTGAACTTTTTGAAGTACGCAAGCACTGTATTATTTCCTTTAACATATGAAATGTAGACCATATAGAATATGAGATTAAATTATATTTGTACTTCAGCAGAGTAAATATTTATAAACTTTACATGAAGCACAGTCAGCATTTATTGCTTATGTAGCTATCGATAAGTAAAGTCTCGAGTGAAAAAGGTTACATTAGTCTTGCACTAAAACACTCTGAAATGAAACTTGTATCACATTTTATCAACTTTTTTCCTCTAATGGGAGTGTTTTGCAAAGCATTTAAATTCATAAGCTATCCATTGAAGTTTTTAGTCACTTTCTTTTCTGTTATGGAAATAACTCATAACTGAATCATATTTACCGGAATAGATTCTACTCCTCCTACTAGAAAAGTCAAGTTTTTACTTGAGGCCTTGAGGAGGGGGGCCCACAACCAAATAAAACCTCTCTGCTGAGTTTTTTGTTGACTTGAGTTTAAGCATCATTCACTGGGGAGGAGGAAGGGGGAGGAAGAGGAGGTTTGGATATCAGGAATACACGTGCTGAGCAATAATGTAAGTCTGAACCTCCTTTTCCCTAACAGTTCCCACAGACTTGCTTGAGAAAGAGTGCAAATATCTGAGGGCAAATTACACCTCACATAAATGACGCAGACGATTGATTTCACTTAAGCACGTGAGTCTTATGAAAAGTGTAGGAAATCCAACTGGTTTCAGCTCAAGAATGTGTGGGAAAACAAATAACTAACATCTCATCATCTAACAGGAAGAATTCACTGGGCCTCACTAAGTCCAAGTACAGTATACAACAGAGTACATACTCAGTATGAAATAGTTTAGCACTGCATTTTATTTACGTAATCGTGTTATCACGTGTCAGCCAATTTCCAGGTATTTTTGATGTGCACTATTTCTTCTTATTTCATTAAAAACTAGTCTTAGTCAAATTGCCAAGAATTGATGTGGATTGAGAACATTCAAACTGATAAGTGCTGCAGCTCAGCTGATAAACTTGTGATACTGTGTAATTTGTTTTCTGTGTTTCCCATTGCTTCACATGTCAAGATCTTGACATACCAACACACATAATAAGCCAGATCAGTTTAGGTGGATATTTTGCAGGGAAACACAGCATTAGCTCCCATCTGTTTTCCTTTCTCAGTGTTACTTCTCTTTGGCACCCTGACCCAACACGCCAGGCTCAGAGGAGCAGGAGGATCTGCTGTGCCACACGAGGCATGCAAATGGTGTCAGCACTGGGACATCAAGTAGGCAGAGGAAGGAGCCCCAGGCTTTCTCCCTGGCTTGTGCCTGGGCTAAGGAGGCACCATATGACTTGAGGAGGGACATGCATACCCCTGCCATATGGCCTGACACAGGATGTAGAGAAGCATCAGGGCTTCTGTTCACCCCAGGGCTGCACCTATGTCTGCATTTCCTCTGCAGCTCTGAGATAAAAGCCTCTGAATTAATTTTGAAAAGAGAAAAGAGAAAGAGGAAACTGGCTCGGAAGCTGTGGTAAAAGTCTTGATTGACTTGTATGTAATTGAGGTGCCATCTAATCACAGAAATAAGATTGTGCAGTACCTGCTGAATGTTATGCCTGGCTACAGGTTGTGCTATAACCCATACACTTCATCGAAAACTTGCAAAATATAGGAGACAAAGTGATGCAAGATGGAACAAAATTTTCAGACCACCACCTACAAAAAAAAAAAAAAAGCCTGGTCTGATTTTGCAACAGCAGCAGGAGTTTATTGATAAGTCTTCTTTCAATACTAATTCTTGTCATGAACGTGGTGAATTCCTACATTTCAGATTATTTTTGGTTTCTCTGAAGGCAGATGGAGTTTGCCTTTCACATGATGTCCTGAGGGTGAAGGTTCAGTAAGGATGAACTATGCAATCTGCTTCACCATAACACATGACATACTGTTGATCAAAGAAGAACGTGTTAGGGACCAGATGTTGCAAGTAGTATTAACATGTCCCAAGCCTTTCTTTCACCTAATTCATGACATGGTGGAGCTAAAAGTACTCATAAGATGTGATCAATAGGGAAAACATAAGTGAATACCACGGAAGAAATAGCTTAGTTATTTTTTTCTCATTATTAATTCTCCCCTTCCCTATTTTAATATTCTGCTGTAATTTCCCGCTTGCCTTTAATTTTCTTCATCACATTTTTACCCCCTTGGGATATTTTGCTTAAAGTTGGATTGATAGTAGCTGCCTTTAATTTATTCTTTTCACTTAATATGCAGGTGTCCACTTTTTCTCTGAAGGGTAAAACACTGCTGAGGATTATTTCTAATCCTAAAGGAAAGAAATGTGCTCCATTTAGTCAAACTGTCTCCCTTTGTCTTAGCATGGTTGTTTAGTTCTATTTATTCTCTAGACTTTTAATGTAGAGTAGCCACTTAAAAGGTTACACTACCACATTTTGAGGCTGTTGAGGGAATCTTGGATTTAAGAGATGGAACAAGAAATCTGATCATTTTTTTCTTTTCCAGATTTGATATGGGTTTGTAATGTGATGTGATATCATTACATCTTTGTGTAACACTTTCCCGGCTACAAAATGAGTCGATATCAAAGACCAGCAGAATGTGATTCAACAATGTCGTGCTTTTTGAAAAAAGAAACCCAACGAAAAAAAACCCCACACCATAGTAGAAGGACATTTGGGTTACAAGTTGTCTAAGCTAATCCTTCAACTTCCTTTTGTTTCCTTGTGCCCTCGGTTGAGATACAGTCCAGAGGATAAGAGTAATCTTAAAACAAAACAAACAATAATAAAAAATCACAATCTATGAGGAAAGTTTGGATTGTTTAGACTAAAGAAGAAAAGGCTAACAGAAGAATATGTTAATGGATTTCAGACAGAGGTATTTGAGAAGAAGGCGCATTAATCTTTTCTCTATGTCAATGCTGGATAGAATAAGAGGTAATGGATTTAAATTTCAGCAAGAAAGATGGGAATTAATCATTAGAAAAAAGTCTCTAACAAAAAGGACAGTGAAGCTTGGGGTATTATGGAGCCTTTAAGTTCAATTTAGACCAACATCTGTCATAGATACTAACACTTTGTGTGACGGATTTATGGACAAGCTGATGTCTCGAGTTCTCTGCTAGACACATTTTCTAAAACTCCATTTCTTTTCCTGAATCCTCTGCTCTCCTGTCTTATCTGTAAGAGATAAAAGTGACTCTTTCTGAGCGAGCATTGTGCCTGCCAGACCAACACAGGTGGGGCCACGTATATGTCACTGAAATGCATCCAATTTAGGCATTACAAACTTTTATAGATAGTTTATTGTCAATTCCTACCTCTAATATCTGCTAACACTGAAAAAAAAATTAAAATACCATCTCTTAACAACACTGCTCATTAAATCATTTCATTTTTCTAGAATATAATATGGGCTTGCTTTATTTTCTAAGTCAAACCACAGTGTCGTCTCATATTTTATGTTTGCAATCTTTCAACACATTCTTCTAACTATCTCACTGGGGACTCAGGATGGTTAAGAGCTCTTTTTTCATTCTTTCTGTGATTTTTTTGTCTCAACCGGAAGGGCATCTTGTCCTGGAAGATGGAATCTAATTTGACTTTCTTAATTTCGCAAAGTCTGCTTGGAAACTTTCCTTGCAACAGAGACAGCCTCCCCCTGCAATACCAGGCTGCGGCTGTTTTCATAACTACTGTCCTTTCTGACATCTAGGCTGCAGGACACACTTGTCCGTAGGCTGTAACATGGTATATTTTCAAATCATTTGAATTCTCAGAAGGACAATTTTAAATGCTGTAGCGAGGCATTTCCACTTGTTCGCCAAGAAATTTTAAGGGCATGCACAGATTCAGAGATAAAGCTGGATTCTCTGCTGCTTGCTTGCAAGTGTCCTGGAAACTGAATAGAGGAAAAACCCTAAGAGTTAACTATTACACTGTGCCAAGCAGCCAAAATACTTCCTTTGCACTGTAATTGACACCAGGAAAAGAGAAAGGAATTCTCAGTGGAGCGAGGTCTTTTGCCCATGTAGCTATGGGGACTCCCAGCTTTTTGGAGTTGGTATTCATCATACAGCGCTCCTGAAACTAGCTCTCAGTAGTGGCCACTGCTTGCAAACTGCTGCAGAGAATCTAAGGAAATCAGATAATGTGTTAATGAATGTGGTATAAATAGGTAAATAGATTTTGCTGCTGAACATCTTTGTAATTCGTGAAAAGTAATGATGTTCTGAAGCATTCTCAGATAATGAAAATAAATAGTATGTGCTTAACACATCATTAAAGAAGGTAGTTCATATTAGTATCTGCTTTTATTTTAAAATGTATTTCTTTAGGAAAAATATGAAAGATGTACAATAGGGATATTTTCTGAATTAAGGTGGGCATTTGTAATGTCTAACCCATTTATCTTGATACTATTTTATAAAGCTTGAGCTTCCCACTGCAGCCTTGGTAAAAGTGGAATATTTGCACCTCAGAAAAATAATACTGTAATCCATCATCTACTTGGCTTCATCTTAAATCAAGTAGGTTGTTGTTCCTTTTTTCAGTTTAGTGACACAATAATATAGTATCTGTTATTCTGACTTAACTGGTGTGGGTAACAGCATTTAGCATTTGAGTTTATTTTCCTTCCCAATACCTCTTTTGTGATCTGTAATAGAAGAGAGAGTGTCCTTTGCCTCTGCACTTCTTACTGCTCTCGATTTGAACATCTCATATAGAAGCATAAAAAGGATTTTTCTTCCTCTGTGAGTTATACAGTCTAAATTCACTTGTTTAAAGAGTTTAATGATACTAATTCACCCCCTTGGTAGTGTGATGACAGTCAGTATGTTCCACATTGCATAAAAAAATGAGACAGAAACAGTAAGGCATAACTTACTCACTGATATTAACACAAGTCAAGTTGGTTTACCAGTTTAGACCTCAGTAGTTCGTTATCTCACTGTTCCTTAGCCAGCTATTACAAATACACAATACAAATCAGCTTTTTTTTGCTGTGCAACTCCCACTGCAGTTTATGCCACTTCAGTACCTCATTTCTCTTGGGGCCACAAAATTTTTCATTAATCTCAACGTGCAAGTTAAGCTTGTTACTTGCTAACCTATTCATTAGGTTCTGTTCCAGTTCAGTGTCGCAGCTAGCTAGAAAATTTCCATTAAAACCCAATTTTGCCCCAAGATGAGAAAATTGATCATCAACATTTTTCAAATAGATTTTAGTTATCAGCTTACTCTGAGACCATTTTCCGAAGACTGTGAAGATGTTTAATAACTAACTGACATTAAAAACATGCAAAAATATCTTAATAATCTAGCATAGCTTTTAACTGAAGATTTTAATAAAAACTTAATTAAGGTTCCCACATTTGTACTTGGGGGCTATCCTGAACTCAATACCGTTCAAGTCCCATTAGTGCTAATGGCCTAATGCCAAATGTGGGGAATAGAAAACACATAAAATTTACTTTTAATAAGTCATTCATCCTACATTAATTATAAAACTATTATTAAAAACACATTCAAGAGGATTAACCACTATTATTACAGTGAATGTTTTTAATAATAAGTTGATATTTATTTAGTTTATAGAGCTGTCTAACTATTACACAATTATGGTTTTATAATGCACCTGTAAATCTTCAGGAAATGAAATGTCTGTCTGGAAACATCAATATTGAAAATTACCAAAATAAATATTTTAATGTCATTGGCTCAATTTCTTTCTTAAAAAAAAAAAATTTACAAGAAAGGAGAGGAAAATTTTTGTTGAAAGAACATTTATGCAAGCAAACTTTAATTTAAAGAAGCAAGACACTGAGTACAAACCAGATGATCAGAAGAAGGTTACATCTCAAAACAGGGTCCGTTCTTTAATGCAAAAATATTTAAATGAAAAGAGTCTGTCAACTTCACATGCGATTTTAACAAAGAAAAATAATCCACAGCTAGTTATCAGACTAAGGGGAAAGGAGATGATATATTGGCAGAATTCAGGCAGGGAGCATGTCAGGCAGCAGAGTTTTGGACAAGTAAAACCTTTCAAGTCCTCAATACCAAATTAGAAATCTTGAATTTGGAATGTTTTATCTGTTTAAGGTGTTTAAAACGATGGGGGACATAGTACAAACAGAAAAAAGATGATTGTTGGAGGAGAGTCATTTATCATGGACAGAATTTAGACAATTTCTTCTCCATTTGTCACACTTCTGCTCTAAAACCTTTTTGGAGTGTCTCCTATTTGCTCGTTTAATTTCCTCACATTGTCTCATGCAAAACCACATACTGTAACATCTTTCCCCTTGATAGACAGCATTGAACATACTTCTTAGGAATTAAAACAGCTTCTCTGGAGGAGGTCAAGAATTTTCCTTAAAATTGGCAATAATTTCTTCCTGAAGAAAAAACTGGTTTAAAGTACCATAAACCACTGTCCCCATATTTTATGCTGAACAATATTTTGGTAAGTGCCACGTGAGCTAATACATAGAGGGAACATGTAGCAGATACAGCCCCAAACTAAATGTAGAAGGCTACATTCCATCATGTGATATGCAAGTGCACACAGGACTAGCCAGAGCTAGTGGAAATGCCTATATATTACCTTATAATTATCCTTGTAAGTCGACACCCACTAAGTGAAAGCCTCCGAGAATAGGCTTGGTGTATTCAAGGAGTTATGTCTTCAAAAAGTTTGTATGGTACACAGACTCTGGCCTTAAGTCTACTGAAGCCAATGCAAACCTCTTCATTGACATGAGAAGGCTACAAGTCACAAAAATGCCATATGCCTGGTTTATATTAATCACTTTAATGAGCCAAGGTTGTGTTTAAAAGAAGAAAGAAAAAAATGAAAAACAAAAAAAAGGGTCTGCTTTGACTTTGAAATCCTTTGATTTCACTGGTTTCTGTCCTAACATTAAGGTTATTTAAACATGTTTTAATTGCTTACATTACAAACACATAAGGCTTTGAAATACAGAATGTTAATGAGAGTTTTTACTACTTGGCCAGAGCATCTTATGAAATATATGTGATATAGCTATGTTTGGTGAAAAAAATCTCTAAAGCTTTAAGATAATCTGAAATTGTTCTTTTAACTTGTTTTATTTATGTGAAAGTCTAGGCAGCCTCCTCAAGATGTTAAAAAGACTCATTTACAATCCAAGGATTATACTTGAATCTCAAATCTTTGAAAGAGATCTCAATTTCACTTTGAAACATGGATATTATTTCAAATATATAATATTATTTTTACATAATAAATACTCAGAGATTGTTCTGTTCTTAGGGAATCCATGTCTTCCGTTGCAGTAGTGCTGCTTCTTGCTTCTGTGGTGCCATCTTTCTCTCTGTGGTGGTCAGACCCTCATGGAGCTCTTCATACAATTAATCATAAAAAAGTCACTTTGCATCAAACTTTCACTTTATTTCAGATTGTTGTTCTGGCAGTGTTCAACGCAGCTGAGTGCTAAATCAGTTCGTAGAAGGCTTTATGTACACTATGAGTTGCTAGTGATATTTTACGTGTGAACCAGCAGATTGTGAACAATTCAAAAAGAATGTGAAAATAAACCCAGGCATTGGTATTTCTTGTCTTCAAGTGGTAGACACAGGAAAGGGAAGAAGGGGGACCGATTCAGGGGAGACACCAGAAGTATGTAATAATCTATATCCTTTTATGAAACAGCAATTTAGATGCATCCCCTCGTTCTACAATGCCTGGTCATGAGATCCTTTGGTTTTAAGAGACTTTTGTCCTTTTCTCTCTGGGCGGTGTTCATCCACTGTGACTCAGAAGAGACGGAAATCCTCTGGCAGATGACACAAGGATCAAAAAAGATGACAGAGATCAAAATGTTTAATGCTAAAGATAGTTAACTGCCAGCAAAGGATAAAATACCATTAAAAAAAAAGAGAAAAAAGATTAGGGAATACTAAGTTAAATGTTTTCCAATCAACTATGTCTAATAAAATTTGCTCCTAGATACTTAAAAAATTTGCCTGAGGCATCCTCAGAACATTACCATGGTCTTTAAGAACTAGCACTAGGAAGATGAGAGCTGTCAAATAAACGCCAGTCTTTCAAGAGGGAGAAAAAGAGCATCACATCAAGGCTCTATGAGGGTCAGGGGCTCCAAGGGGCCAGGGGTCATGGGGGCTCCCCCAGGGCAGCCAGGGCCTGTCCCACCGCCCCACCGAGGAGCAGGGCAGCTGAGGGGCACTGGAGCAGCCCCCGGCATTGGGCACTTCCCTGGGGATGGAAGTAGTCAGGGGCTGGGCAGGGACATGGGCCTGCAGGTGGGCATATCTCAGCAGAGGCCACAGCCAGGCAGGGCTGCGGGGAGCTGATCAACCCTGCTGCACTGTCACTGGGCTTGGGCTGACATGGGCTCCTGGGCCGTGCGTGGGCAGGACCGGGGGGAGCCCTGGGGGTGGGCAGGGACAGGCAGAGCTGGCAGAGTCTCAGGGACACAACACGTTAAATGTCATATGCTTACCTTCAAGGAGACACTAGATAACATTTTGCAAACCACTTTCTTAAGAAAGCCAGGCAAAACCAGCCAAGACTGAACTGTTGGAACTTGTGTGCCAAAGTAGTTGGATAAAAATATTGAGATGTAATTATCAGTAGTTCAAGGGCTGTTTCATGAGGATAGGCTAAATGTTTTAATAGCTAGTGGGACCATAACATAGCAAATATACTGAAAAAACATGGAGATGGATAGCCTACTGGTATGCCAGAGGAATGGATTTAAATGTAACATAAGCAATCGTCACAAACAGTAGAAACAGTCTGGAAAATACACGTCATATTGAAAAAGATGTGCAGTATACAGCACTGAAACAATAATGTGCCCACTGCTGCAAAACATAGATATATATCATTCTAGGTTTTATGAACAAGGTTTTAGTCTATGAGACACCTGAAATAATTGTTTATTCTGCATTCAGAATTCACAGTATGTCCACTGGACTTATATATCTAGTTTGGGCAGAGTCTTCAGGACAAACCAAAAATGTCCAGAGTAAAGGAATAGGATTGATCAGACATCCAAAAAAAAAAAATTTACTTATCAGGAAAAAGTGCAATTGCTGTAAGTTGGCCAAAAGACTAAAGAATGAACATGCTAAGCTTCTTAGCATTTACGTGAGCTTTGGAAAAGGAAGTAAATAATATACTCTCCATCATTAAATGAATGGGAAAAATGTGCAGTTACTGCAGCAAAAAGATTTGGTCAAATACTGATTAAAAAAATTCTAATGGTAAGTCTCATGAAGAGCAGAAAAATACTATCTGAGACATCATGCAGTATCCATCCAAATTAAAGATATAGTTGACCCAGCCTTGGGGCTGAGATATACTATGGAGAACTGTGATTACATGTTATGTCAGAAGGACATTGAAAATGCAAGGAGGAAAAGAGTAAAAGCATTCCAGTGTTGTCATGCAATTTTGCCATTGGAAAATGAGAAGGAATTGCCATAGGTACAAAGGAGCTTAATGGTACAGGCAGGTTCTGATACACTTTCCATTGAGTTACTTTCTCTGAGTAAACTTCAGGAATTTCTGCTTTAAAGTTTTGGGACCGTATTTTGGTCATTCCTAGATTTCATGGGGCTTTTTTCTTTTTTCATAAGCTTTTCGCAGACTTCGAAAGACTACAGTCTGCAATCCTACTAAATGTGATAGAATCACAATATCACTTACTTTGGAAGGGACATTTTAGTTCTTTGCCATGTGGACTAGGGCTACAGTCTAACCCCCTCCATGCTCCAACAGGGTCAGCTAGAGCTGCAGTTGCTGAGTCACATCCTGTCAGATTTTAAATACCTCCACGGACAGGGAATCCACAATCTCTCCAGTGCCAATATTTGAGCACTCACACAGCCAAAAAAGGGTTTCTATTGTGCTGATTGCGTTTTCTGGGGTTTAATTTTGCCCATTACCTCCTGGGCACAGTCAGTTTGCACTACTGTGAAGAATCTGGCACCTTCTTCTTCATTACCTTCTATTAGATATTTATATAATCTTCCCCTGAGTCTTCTCTTCTGCAGGCTGAATAGTCCCAGATCTCTCAGCCTCTCCTCATAGGAAAAATGTGCCAGCCCCTTAATCATCTTTGTGGCCGTATGCTGGACTTGTTCCTGTAAGTCTGTATCTTTCTTGTACCAGGGAGCCCAGAAATGGACACAGTACTACGTGTGTGGCCTCACCAGGGTTGAATAGAACAGAAGGATCACCTCCCTCAAGCTGCTGGCAATGCTCTCCCTAATGCAGCCCAGGATATCATAGGCCTTCTTCGCTGTGACTATGCGTGGCTCATGTTCATCTTGGTGCGCAGCAGGACCCCAAGATCCTTTTCTGAAGAGCTGCTTTCCAGTTGCTTGGTCCCTAGGATATACCGTTGCATGAGGTTTATCCTCCATTCTTGAACTTCATGTGATTCCTCTGACCCCATTTCTCTACCCTGTCCTGGCGCCTCTGGATGACAGCACAAACGTTCGGTGTATCAGCCACTCCTCCCAGTTTTGTATCATCTGCAAATGTGCTGAGGATGCACTCTCTTCCATCATCCGGGTCATTAACAAGGATGTTAAAAAGAATTGTGCCTGGTACTGACCCCCTGTGGTATACCATCAATTAATTGTCTCAATATAAAACTCACAGATTGCGATAAAGACAGTTTAACAGGACAGAAAAGGAAGGGAACATCATCATCATCAAAACAAGTGATGCACAATACTATTGCTCACCACCTGCTGACCAATGCCCAGCCAATCCTCGAGCCACGATGTCCCCTGCCAGCTCCCTCCAGTTTAGATACGGGCGATGACATATGTTATGGAACACCCTTTTGCTCGTTTGGGTCAGCTGTCCTGGCTGTGTACCCTCCCAGCTCTTTGTGCCCCCCAGCCTCCTCGCAGGCAGGGCAACTGAGAAGCTGGAAAGTACTTGACTTAGTATAAGCACCGCTCAGCAACAACGAAAACATGAATGTGTTATCGACATTGTTCTCATGCTAAATCCAAACCACAGCACGGTACCAGCTACTGGGAAGAAAATGAACTTCATTCCAGTCTAAACCAGGACACCACTAAGATCCCAGAAAAAGCGAATAAAAACTAGCATCCTCCATCTCCCAGACTGACAGTCTGACACTTAAGTTATGAAACCTTATGTACACTTGTGTACTCTGATCCATGAAGAACTGAAAATAATCTATTGCAATTCTAGAACAGACACATTAATGTAATGAAAGAGGGACAACATGATAAAATCAAGATCATTTCTCTTGTTGCACACATTACATCATTTCACCATTTTATTTTGTTTTCTTTCTTGTAATAGTTGTCATGTTCTCTTTGCCTAGAGAGTCTCATTCTTCCACAGACATCTTTTTTTGGAGAAGAAAGGGTGAGAAAAAATAATGAAAATTGTAAGATAAAAGATAGTAAACATTCTTTATTTGCTTGTAGTAGACACACAAGACGGATGTTTAAAAGGATAGCTTGTGAATACAAGTATTTTGTTGGGTTTTGGTACAAATGTTTTGACTGCTGACTGTTAGAAGATACTGTTCTGCTGCCACTCATATGGGTCTGGCAATACTAAGGGTCTTGCTGGTGATCCGGAATAAGGCTGTCTGTAGAGGTTTGTTTGCCACATGCTCGCTTCTCCATTTCATTACTTTTTTAATATTCTCTCTTATATTTGGCCCTGACATTACATGTGTGTCTAATGACCTTCCACCCAGATCTCTACAGAATATGAGCAGGTCTGACAGCTTTATACTGCCTATGTGGGTAAAAAAAAGAACAAAACGTAAAGACAAATTGAAATATTATGAGCATAAACACAGATTTTTGCCAGCTCCTGACTAGAACTACTAATGGTTGAGAGTTATAATTTAAAACCAGGAACAGGAAAAAAAGACTTTTGAAGAAAAATGTGCAGAGAAATCCTGCATTAAATTAAATATTGCCTTCATTGTCACAGAAAGAGAGTGATGAACTTCATTAGCAAGGGAGAAGTAGCAATATATATTATTGATATAAAACAGTGAGTTAACAAAGTTCAATGGTAAATGCAATAGTGGTTTAACAAGAGTCAATAACAAGGTACACCTGGGTATTTGCTGCATAGACGACAGGGTCAGACAAAACTGCTGGGGAGACCCTCCCGTTGAGTCATGAGGTTCAGAGAGGACCCCCCCGCATTCTAAACTCCTTCTCAATGAGGAGTCTAGGTGCAGCTGGATCAAGACTTAGTCCCAGACTTGGTGAACAGTTTATGTGTAAACGATTCTATATGTGCCCTCAGCCGTGTATATATCACTGAGCTAAGATTACAAAGTTTCAGAACACTTATTCCCAATTCTCTTATCGAGCATCCAACACAGTAAGTATTCTCTACCTCAAGGAGTAACCCTATTCAAGGGGAGACCCTGGCATGCAGCCCGCTGCTGTGCAGGAGAGCTCAAGGGGCCCTGTTTTGTCCATTACTTATGGAGTAAGATGATTGACTTATAGTCATATTTGCATTCCAGCAAGATGTCTGGTCACAGCGCAAAACAGCCCTTGGCTACTGTGCTGCCATCCATCTCCCCAAAATCTAACTTAAGCTGAATGCAGCCGTCATGACCGCCACTGGTGGTTATTGCTTAATCGGCAGGGGGAGCACATCACTACATACATGCCAAGAAACTAATTAAAAAAGAAATTACAGACCAACAGTGAAATCACTATGAACAGAAAATTAATATGGGAAAATAAGATTACTGTTGAATAGTCTATGTCGGAGGGTAAGACCTGGGTTGAATATTGGTTTTAACAAAAGAGAGATCTATTTTCCACCTCATAACTCTGTTACTGGTGTTCAATAAAACTCATGTATGGAATGCAATTAAGTGAAACCAGTTGGGTTTTATAGAAAGTAGGTTAGATTCTATGCCATTTCATTTTTTTAACGACTTGATAAGCAAATATGAATTGGCATCTATATACAGCTATAAGATGTAATTGTTTAAAATTTCTTGGTAATTGTGCATTCCATATGCTTATAGGAAACGGCAGAATTATTCTGAACTTCTCAGGAAAAAAAATGTGTACTTGCATGAACAAGTATTTTCTGCGTGGATTTTACTAATAAATTTCAACTTCATAGAAGTAGAACTGTTCTGGGCTCTGAGATACAGATTTCCAGCACAGTATCATCCGATACTCATGTATTTTGAAGTTCATATTGTGGTGATATTCACCTTGCTAGGAAAGCCAGTTTTCAGGCTTTTTATTAAGCACTAACAGTAATTGCTATGTAGAACACCATGTGAATATTGTCTGCCAAATTGTGAGTCCTTCAGAAGCTGTACCAACAATGACCAAATCGGATTCGATAAGAATCTTCTCTTGGATCAAAGTACTTTTGAGATTCCTAGTGATTTCTTAATATCTCCATTTATCTTGTCCGAAAAGGAGAAATAAGGAAGTGTTATGAAAAAGACTGCTCAAAACTTTTCAGTTTCTAATCCCAAGAACCGAGTGAGTAACAACTGACCTTTTCTACTCTCTGGATCTAATGAAATTTCCATAACTTGTTATATCAAAACTTCTTGCCATGTAAAACCCACACTTGGTTTTAATAAGGTGGCTTTCATTTGACTGAAATTTGATCATTTCACACTACGTCTCTCACATGAATTATTTCGGGTGTCCTACAAGGATAAATTCCATAATAGAAGGGGTAAATATAAAGCAGCTGAAATATTGAAAACATGCTTCATACTACAGCAATGGTGGGAGAAGCTAACCCTCAAGCCCATGGGAAAAGGAACTTTGCTGGGACGTGAAGACAAATTTCAAGTTTCTACTCTACCTACTCCCAGAGAGGAGTTAGAGACTGTGTTTCCCACATCCCATGGAAATACCTTATCCTCTAGGATTTTAGCTATTCTGGATGTAGTTATCTCTCAAAATGCCATTAAATGGCCATTTTAATGATATGCCCTTTTTCTACTGAAAGACAGTGATTACAGAGATGCTTTATAAACACAACTTGATGTGAAGAAGACTTCTAGCGCCTTGCTCAGCTGCGGTCTTGCTGACTTCATTAGTATGATTCTGCTGGGCAGAGGGTAGATTATTCTGTCCACCCGTTAGAAAGTATAAACCATCCTTCGGCTTTCTTTAGTACTCGTTACATGAGGTAAGGGGAGGGCAGGACCTTGTGCCTTTAGACAGCAAATACATAAACTGCAAGAAATGCAGAAATTTATTCATCATTCATCTCCCTACCCCTCCTCGGCCCCCCTTGCTGCTGAACACCTGGCAATCCCAATTTCCAGTGCAGTAGCGCTGAGTCACAGCAGCAGCCTCCATGCAGCCCTTCAAAGTGCTGTGCAGAGACAAATGGCTGCCAGCATTGCTGTCCACATGTTGGTGCTACACGTACAGTGCCAGAGAGCTTAAAAAGTGAGCTACGTTCCCTGGCAGCTGATACCATGGCAACCACTCCTCTGCTTTTTACCTCTAAGCATCTGTTAGTGTTTGCATTTTAAACCCATGTTTTCAAGAGCTTAGTGCTTGGCATAAATCGTTGTTTCTCCTTCAATTTCTTGCACTGGATTGTATCAGGAAAAAATATCTGGCTCTTTCTCTCTTCTGCTGCTTAAAAAAAAATAGCAAAGTCCTCCAACATCCAATGCAGAACAAAGTAAAAGCATTTAAAATTATTAGAGGTTGCCATGGAAGTCTGGGTGACACTTCAGCTCCAGAAAGTAAAATTAGGTACATGGGTGATTTAGTGAAGGTATACAGCAGCTCAGCTGCTTCCCTCATTCTTGCTTTTATCTGATGCTGCTGCAGTAGATAAAAATTGCACTTCTGAGATGTGGAATGCTGTGTACACTAGTGAGCAAGAGAGGTAAAGTAACAGGTGATGAACTAAGAATCAAGTTGGGAGATGAATGAAGGAGAATAAGATATCGCATTTGTGTAGAGAGGCAGCAAGGCGGAGAGCTGAACCAGAGGGAGGAGATGAGGACGGTTACCAGTGAGTAGGAAGAAAAGTTATTGTCAGCAGTGATATATAACGGTGCTAAAAGAAGATCTTGAAATATATTACCAGGATTTCATTTTTGATGGTGATAGTCTGAAGTTTTCTATTGGAATACAATCTAGAGGAGAGGAATGATGTTCTGGATTCAGTGAAAGGAAGCTGGGATTAGTAAAGTGGTTTTTACTGTCACTGAAATGAGGTTATTCTTATTCCTTTCTTCACATTGCAGTCTCTAGAAAGACGGTGAGTCTGCAGGTAAGAAATTTGAGAAAGGACACTGTAAAGGCTGAACTCCTAGGTAAATCAAAGATATTTTTACCGATGGCTTGAACAGAACAGGAAAAAGAAGGAAAAAGATAAGCACCTTTGAAAATCAGATTGGTCTAGTGAGCTGAGGAATTTTATGCCTGAAAATATATGAAATGTCTTCTCCATTATCTTCTAGTCATCAATATCCCTCCTTATCCTCATCACATGGAAGAAACAGACTCCAATGTTATGTATTTGCCTATAAATAACTCCTTGGTTCAGAAAACGCAGCATGACCAAAGGAATTGTGGCACGCCATCTCTCTATTTATTCTGCTTTTAGGATTTGGGCCACAAGAATACATGCACAAACGTGGCACTTACTGAAGATCACTGCCCTATCTTCCACGGATATTTGAGGTCTTTGCCTGTATATTAGCTCAGTTCCAGCACTGTCAGTTGCAGGGTTAACAAGCATCAAGAGAACAGTCTGTACCCATGAAAAAAACAAATTTGCGGTGAAAAGAGGAAGGCTGTGAGAAGTCCCTCATCATGTCCTAGCAGGACACCAAAACCAGAAGATCAGTGAGAGTCACAGGCTTCAGCTTTGACTGTGCCACCAAAGATGGTTCAGCAAGACAAGTACCTGACAAGATTGTCAGCAAGACAAATATATATACACATAAATACCTGAAGGGACATGCAAAGAAGAGGGAGCCAGGCTCTTTTTCAATGGTGCCTAGTGACAGGACGAGAGGCAATGGGCACAACCTGGAAGACAGGATGTTGCCTCTGAACATCAGGAAACACTTTTTCACTGCAAGATTGGCCGAGCATTGGCACAGGATGCCCAGAGATGTTGTGGACTCTCCCATCTTGGAATCTCTCAAATGTTGTCTGGACATGGTCTTGGGCAACCAGCTCTAATTGACCGTGCTTGAGCAGAGGTTTCGAAGAGATGACTTCCAGACCTCACTTCCAACTTCGACTGTTCTGTGATTCTGTGGCAAAATACTACTTTATTTTGGGCTAGCTTTGAAGAGTAGCCTAAAGTTGTTATGACAAGATGCTCAGTAGTGCTAAACAGAAAGAAATTGGCAAAATCCCTAAACACTGTGTGGTTTCACAATAATTCTAAAGTAGCAGAAATCAGCCCAAACTGCCAACAGAGGAACCATCTCCACCTTCAAGCACTTGTTCCAGTCTCTGCACCTTCCCTTCCTTGGGTCACCAGAAAGCATTCACGCAGATGTGCAGTCAGGAACAGCTTGGAAACATTTTTACAAAAATTATTCTTTTGGCAGCAGCAGTTTCCAAACCAAAATACGGTTCAGAGAAAGTTTAGGACAGAATTATGGGTAGAAAGAGGTCCTTCCACTTTCAGTGTGAAGTAATTTCTAAGTCATTACTCAACTACCTTCAAGAGTTCGGATCAGCTTACAAGTCAGTACCTGCCGGCAGCTCTCCATTGTAGCTGTTAATTCATCTTTTGCATCTGTTACATTAGTGTGCCAAAAGAACTTACAACCTCCTTGAAATCTCCTTCAGTACAGTTTGAGCATAATTGAATATTAGGACATCAAAATTTAATTTTTGTATTTTCTTAACCAAATCTATTCAAATATGCCCTATGGAATAGGTCCTTTGCAGCATTAGGTGCAGAGTAAGGTCAGAACTTTTACAACCAGGCATTTCTGAGTGATATAAAACAAAAAAAAGATGGAACCTTTTCTTTTAAAACATACAAAGCCCAAAATGTTTCTAAGCAATTTAACATCCACTGGGCCAAGCTGCCACCTGTCAGTCTGGTAACCCCTTCTTAGATTTATAAGGATAGCTGAAAAATAGTCGAGTTGAAAATAGCTTTCATCTAACTATTTTTCGTTCTAATTAGAAACATGTAGTCCAAACTTTGTCAAAGAGCGAAAAAGGAACCCTTAGAATAAGTGCCTGAATAGACAGTAAGGCTGTCTGTGCTGCCTAGGTGCACATTTGTAAGAGCTTTCATTATATGGGGATAAAATCCTTTCGTTAAATATTCTCATTTAAAACCAATTTGCATAAATAAGGGTTCATTTGTCAAAGAGTGTGCTCATTCAAAGAAAATTAGATTTCACCTGGAAAAGCATACAACTCCAAATTTGCCATCATGTTCTCAGGCTGTGCAAAGCAGATTCATTTCCATATACGTCCTGTATTGGTTTACAACCATATTCGTCCCAGTCTCAGTAGATCCAACAAAGCTGTAACCCACCAGAGCCACTCTGAGCATGCCAGTAGCTGCATCTGCTTCTTGTATCAAAGCAAGACCTTGGCAGACACCTGTTCCTGACTTGCTTTGATTTCCAAATGAAGGATGCACATGTGCTCTCCAGAGGGGAGCTGTGAAATGCTCCAACCAGGTCCCTCATGATGGAGCATGCTGGTTTTCCAGTCATTCAGCAACACGTGCCTAACCCTCAGTCTGCACACAGGTAGTGTCAAGTAAAGCAAATTTTTCCATCCAGTCTTAAACCGTTGATTTGAGAATGGATAAACTGAGTCCCTTTGTTTCTTTCTGGCTCCTACACCAGCTTCTGCCAAACTTCTGTACATGGGAAAGCTGTTCTCACCTTCTTAGCCTTTCCTGATTGCTCTCCCAGATGCTCAGGCCCAGCAATGAAATCTTTGTCTCATGTTATTGACATCAGAGGAAAGCATTAAGTAAATGGTTTGCAAGAAATTATTATGTATTTTTTCTTGTTCTTTTTATATTTTTTTTTTAGGTCTCTAAAGCTTATTTGTCTGTTGTTAGCAGAAGTCAGGTTCTGTCATTGACTCATGCAAAACAGTCTGCTCCAGGCTTAATAATGGCCATAACAGTTAGAGTAATTCACAGGCATTCACTGAATATGACAAGGGGCTGAACTGGCATTTCTTCATCCAACCAAAAAGTTAATGTAGGTAAAACTCCATTAACAAGGCCTGGTAAAGTCACAGAGTCCCCAGAAGTGCAGCTCGATGTATTCTCAGCTACAGCTGCTGCTGTATTCACCAAGAAGCCCCATAACCAAATCTGTTTTATAGTTACTGTTTTAAGCACCACTTAAATATGTAGTTGTCTGACAGTTCTGAAAGGCTTTAGTTGCTTCGGATGGATGAATTTTTCAGGAGTGGGCATAAGCTTCAGACTGATTTCTGGTTGGTTTTATCTTATGTTTTGCTTTTGAGCTGAAACAGTTCAGCTGCTCTTGCAAATAATATACAAGTGAAACATCGCATTTTTGATCAATTTTTAAAAAGAATGATTGCAACATTTATGTTGAAGAACTGCAGGATTTCAGTGCTTTGAAAGGCCTCATGTTTGGCGAGGAATTCACTGCATTAAAAAAAAAAAAAACCCACTCAAATTTCGACAGGTTACAAGCCTCCAGATTACTATTTGTTTATGTACAGTACATAATGACCAAATTTTGGCAGCTGAGTTCCCTGAAGATTTCTCATGCATGGAACATCGTATGTCCTTCCCTGGCTCCTACATGCCACCTTTGCAATGACTACACCATCTGTGTAATAACTATACTATCTCGGTAGTGACTATAAATGTGTAATGGTGCTATTAGTCCTTAGTCTTGGCCTTAAATCATTTTCTACGTTTTTTTGAAAATTAAGTGTTATCAAACTCTGCGACCCACAAACAGATAAAGTTTTTATTGTGTTGGTATAAATTGTCTCTCTTAACATGTCTAGTTTTTCCAACATTTTGGGAAAGTTCCAACAGAATGATCCTCAGCTGTTGTTTTCTATTATATGTTTTGACATAGCTTAAAAGGCATGACATGTATTGTATTGTCTGGGTTGGATACTGATTGATTGGGTGATGGGATTTGTTTGTTTTTGTTTAAAATTAAATATACAGTGTTGCCCAGGCCTGTGAATTTAGTTGACTTTAGTTCATAGGTTCAGACTTGTTTCTCATTAAGCAGGAATTTCATATTAACAGAAATATGTGAACTCTTACCATCTATTGGATTTAATTTTTATGCTATGATTAAAAAATATTAATAAGAAACCAGGAAATAAAAATACTTTGGTGATTTAGATCAGCTATGTAATCAAGTACAGTTGCAATTTTTCTAATTTTTTTCCAGTTTATGAAATATTTGATTTATTCTAAGTATCTAATTATGAAATTAAAATTACTTTGTTGTCTCTCTCACATGACATATTTGCAATACATTTCATACACTACCTTCTAATTTAAAATAGTTTATTTGCTATGACTTTCACTAAATGCAATTCTTGTCATTCTTTTTCTTAACTAATTTGCTTTCTTCTGTTTACTAACTCAATAATTTTCAAAGTAGAATTAACACAGATGTCTCATGTGCCTAGTTTTCAGGTTCAGGTTAAATTTATACTACTGCATATGGAAGAGTCTAATTAGATTGCCATCTGAAATGGTGAAGGAGTTACTATATTTTGAGCAAAGCCTTTTTCACAGAATTTTGTCTTATTCAGTCATACTATAATGTTTTCATTAGTTGGCAGTTTCTAAAATGAGACTTACATTAAACACATCAGCTTACACACTTCAGTGTTTACTGACATGGAAATACTTGTAAATTAGACACTAATCCCCCCCAAATATTTGGAGAGATTATAAAAGCTGTAGGTAATAGTTTTACGTTGGACCAAACAGTACCATGATGCTAAATTTTCCGACTCTGAGGTTCTGAAGCACAAAAGTATTTCATATTCCAGTGATTTATTTTTTTGCAGTAGCTCCTTTCTCTTTCGGCAATACCTGCAGAACTTGAAGAACTGGAACTTAGGATTCCAAGGATTCGGCGACAAAATGGAGTTGTTAACGGAGTTGTTTGCTAGAAACAGTCTGTGAGAGCTTTATGTGGCTGTGTACTATTCTATATGAGAAGATGTGTACCAACTGTGACTTGATATTTCATTTTAAACCAGTTATGATATTTTACTTTAACGCCAACAAAGTAGATCATGTGGAATGGGGAATATAAAATGGTGTTAGTAGTCAGTTAGATAGTCAACTGGTGCTGTAGGAAAAGTGTTTTGCACATCTTTCACAACCAATGACATCAAACAGTGAGAATGAACGTCATGCTGATAAGTTTTAGCACAGAGAATTAATAAAAGAAAAAGCGTTTATCCTAGTAGAAAATAAAAACTTAGTGGGTCAATGCAATTACATTAATGATTTTACTTAATATGGGTTGATAATGCACAACTTCCATTTTAATATCTTTTTTATTATTGGGTAATTACAATAAATGATTAAAGTGCTGATTATAATCTGTAATCCAAATAACCAAATGTGAACTAAAGCCTTTCACAGATCTAGCGTACCAAGCAATGTTTTTATTCTAAATTGCCACTTCAAATTCATAAGCAGTGATATTAAGTATGTTGTTTATATTAATTCTGATTTATAATCTTATGTAATAACTAAACCACAGAAATGGATTAAGTTTCATAGACCTTTTTAGTGGAAAAACCAAACAACTACCATATGTTGTTGAGAACAACTGACATGACAATTACACTGATATTGCAACTGAGTCTTCAAGCCCTGCTGTCTTTACTTGCCAACATTTCCCTACAGAATAAGAAATACCAAGTACTTTTACTTAAGCAAAATGCACACTGAAATAATAGCAATTTTTTAAATCGAGATTCCAAACTAAATAATCTGTTTCTTTATGTACAACACTTCAGTAAATGAATAGCTAGTCTCACACATCTAAGAAAAAGAAATTGTCTATACATGACTAGGGCATTAGCAGAGCAGCTAACCACTTAACCCAAACAAAAGTTTGACAAGATACAACTCCTCAACACCGTCTTACTACACAAAATCATCCTTTTTAAACTCACATTCATGTACCGAAGTTCATCATAACTTTGGAACTGTGCAACAAGAATGTTTCCTGTTTTATTCATCATGCAGAAATTTAGATTCTCTTCTAAAACAAACAAACCAAGGCAATTTATTGAACAAGCGAGAATTTGTTCTGCTAAAATAGCCTTGTCCAATATGTTTGGTTTTTCCTTTTCAGTATATTCCACAGTAGTTCTGGAGGCTTCTTTTGAAATGCTTTCATTACTGTCACTTGTTTGGTGTAGTAATGTTTCTCTACTTACCGAGTATGAGTCTCTTAAAAGCAGACTTAACTGGGGGCTTGGGTTTTTTCTTTATTTAAATGACAAAATACTGCAAGAAAGGCTTGCACATGGCTTTATGGGCTGTTAAATCAGCTATGCCATCTGGAGTTCTCTTTCGAGTTTTTCAGTCCAGAGGCCTCAATGTATCTCAAGATTTGTAGTGATGTAAGTAAATGTCATTTAAAGCATTATGGTAATAATCTCTGCATACATGGTAATGGACTAGAGAATATCAACTTAATTTTGGAAGCTGGAAACTTTTCTCTCAACTGTCTTTTCTTAAATTTTCAAACTTCTAAGGAGCAAATCTGAAAGAGTGGGGACAAAACGTCTCTGTATTATGCTCAACACCTTTATCAGTATCTCAAGATGCATCTGAATCTCTACATATCACAGTACAGAATTATGCTGTGGTGAGGTTCTTTTCTTGAGAAGAAATGAAACATGGGAGAGAGCCAGGAATACCACATCTGAATTTTCACAGTCCCATTGCTGTCCAGAAACACCACCAACATGGACTGATTTGTATCCTGACTGTCTTTGAAAGTCTCTCTGTAGGAGGTATAGAAGGTAACGTACATCTGTTAAACTTTTCCCAAAGAAACGCAAGACTTTGGTTTGAAATTCCTCAAAAGTAAGGTACTCAAAGTTTTTTATTTGGTTTTGGAAACGTTGCCCAGCACACTCTGTGTATGCTAAACACCTACATTTCGGCCTCCATGCCACTGATTCCATTCAATTTTATTGACTTCTTCCCATTCTTTGAGGAGTTACAATTCCTCCATTTTTCTAAAGAGCCGTAATAGTGCAGCAATAGAGAAGGGAAAGAAGCATCTATCATGTCTGTGATTTTTTAACTTGATATCAATTAATTAGATACAACTGCAGAGTGCAGAAGAAATGTTTAGAACAGAAGATATCTAAATGATCTCATCAGCGCAAAGTTTGATCCTCTGGTGGATGGTTTCTAATTTACACTGTAACAGATGGATGGCGCTGAAGGTCACAATTACTGTATAAGGCCAACTTGTCTGTACACTTTGAACTCCACGTAGATAACTGTCTGATTTATTCAGAATGCTTATAGTGAAAACGTTTTGTTCTTCTTTTAAAAAAAATCTGTTTCATGTTGGTAAATTACATCTCTATGATGAAACAGAATCAGATTTCAGGCTGTTCAACATTTCATTCTTCATATTGAATCTGGAGTTCTGTAATTAGACTGAAGAATTTTGTTGGCATCGA
Organism: Leptosomus discolor; assembly: GCF_034619465.1. Classification (NCBI taxonomy): domain Eukaryota; kingdom Metazoa; phylum Chordata; class Aves; order Leptosomiformes; family Leptosomidae; genus Leptosomus; species Leptosomus discolor. Next base: position 13,212,786 of record NC_141403.1, read on the forward strand.
AGAACTGAAAGGGTTTTGTTACTTACTTGTGAAAGATCTGATCCGAAAACTTTAGACATCCAGCCTAATAACAATAAAAACATAATACAACTCCACATTTAACTAATACATGAGAAAGTTTTTCTTTTCAGGCAAGAAAAAAAATCAGGTTAATTAACTTTTAAACCAGAACAAGCTAAAATTTTCAGAAATGTGCAACTCTCTAAAATTTGTCAAAAATCAGTGAAATTAGTGCCTTCTGCAGAGTGGCCTTTTAGCACAAACTGTGGGTGTGTGCGTTCCAAAATCAGCTACTCAAAAAACCTGTTGTTGCATGATGTTTCTGAAAAATAAATTGCAAGGTGAAATACTCCATATTCAGCAAGAGATAAAATGGCTTCTGTATTGCAGGATAAAATCATGCAAATGAATAGATATCACATTGCACTTACCAAGCTGAAATCCATACATCTTCCTTTGTGTTAATTTGCGTAGATACACCCCATCATTCATGAGACAGGATCCTGAATCTAAACACCTCAAAACCAAAAACTAAAACCAACACCAAAGGGAAAAAACCCTTTTGTTTGAAGATTCAGGACTGAAATACTTGGTTAATGTTTTTCACAGTTTGTGACTTGAAAGTGACATTACGTTGGTACTGGGAACATCAAGGAAATGAGCTACAAAAATTTGTGCTGTGGTCTTTCCAGTCTAGCTTGGGCTGTGAAGGTGGCTGAAAATATATCTGATAGATAATTCTTTTATTTTAAAAATTAACCCAGTTCATTTTCTAGCAAATATCTCTCTACATCATGGTCCATAACCCCATACAGAGCTTGAAATTAAATTGTGCCCTAAATCCTCCTGCCCTTTTATTACCACCTCTGTAGGCCTTGTTACCTCAAGCTAACTACTCTCTTGAAGTGTAGAAAACTCTAGACCTATGCTACTGATAGAACAAAACCGATTCATTCTGGAGCTTTTTCAAGAAGACAAGACCAATCATTTGAAAAGTAGACTACAGCAGCAAGTGCAAGCAGAGGTTGATGCAGCTGAACCTTCACACAGGAACTTTCAGAAACAGAAGAGTAACTGCAGTGATTGCTGCCAGCTTTCTTGGGCTATAACAAACACAAATACTTAAAAAAGTCTGAGTCTTGGTTCTCTCAAAAATCCTTATATTTCCTAGGCACTGAGATTGATTAAGGCAGAATTAAACAGCTAATTTCTTCAACAATCTATTACTTTGTATTTTTTTGCTAAAATTTTGTGTTAGCGTCACGGATTTGCAGATGTTGATGAACTGCAGTGAGTCCATGAATGTGCCATCATGCTGAATGATTCTCAGCCAGTTGTCTAGTATCTTGAATGTACAGAAGGGAGAGATTCGCACGTAGGTTTAAGAAAAAAGGCTGACTCTATAAACATATGCATATCATTAAGAGACTACAGGGAAAGACAAGAAAGACATTCTCTGTTCTTAGTGACTGTTAAGTATGATACATTTGATGCGTCACCATCAGATTCAACCTGACCTACGTTAGTATGTAGTACCAAATCACCTGTAAGATGTTATTATGTCTCATCCATGCTGAACTACTTATGAATAATGATGTTTTCTTTGTCCCCTTGGTTTTCTGCATTTTCTGTGTCCTCTGCAAGTCTCATTTGAGCAGCCTGCAGTTTTCTTTCTGGCTTCCTCCCAGAACAGCAGAAATGGCCTCCCTGCTTCTTCTCTGCTTGAGCCCTGCATAGCAACTCAGGATACTGAAAGACTTGATCCTGAGTAGGCCACCATGACTCATCCCTGCTTAGACTAGCTGCCCGTCTGCATTAGAGATTACTTTCTTACACCATAGTGAATTGCTGTTACATCATCAGTGTCAGCAATGGTCTGCAACAAACTGGTTCAATTTTTCTTCATTCTCCAGTATTCTACGAAATGAACTAACAGTTGTACAGTGTCAATAAAGAATTTATTGCCTCTTTTCAGTTATGTGAGAAGTTTAACTTTGAATTTTATTTTCTGCATTAGTGGATTTTTTCATTTTTCATTCCTGTGTGACTAGCTAAGCTATGTCACATTTTAAGTATAATTTGTCCCAAAGTTAGAATCTGACGTGTTTTAGGGTACACATGTTGACATTTAAAAAAAAAAACAACAAACTATCTCATTTAGTGCAAATTACCAATGATGTGTAATTATTTTAGGAGCTAATAGTAGGAGCAAGTACTGGATTTTTGTTTGTGGTTGTGATAGCGGCCCAGACAGCACGCAAATTTGATCAGAAAAAAATGTAGGCACAAGTGGGCATCTGCTCTTTAAGTCTCAGAACTTTGTTCAAATACTTCATTTGTCAAAAACAAAAAAAAATATTTCCTGTAACTGAACCCAGGCTGGAACACTGGGGGTGGCAGAACTTTTCTATATGTCTATGTTGATGAAATACGTCACGTATTTGTGGTGAATATGAAATTAGAAATAATTTTTGAAAAATTGAATTTTCTCATTGTACATACTGGAGGCAAAAATTAGATTACAGTGTGCGATCTGGGAGCTGTACTCCCTGATTGGGTGGGACCACAATATGCACCAGATTTGCATCCAAAGATTTGCATGAAGATACAGGTCTGAGGGCCAGAGGACAGCTGAGGCAAGTCATCTCACCCAGGCCGTCAGGCAGACAGGGACTGCAACGCGTACTGCAGAGTACTGTGTTCCACTATATACAGGGAACCATATGAGGTGCCTGTATGTTTCATGGTATCCCTCATTTAGGAATTGTAAAAATAATACTACCTCTTGCATTCTATGCCATATAGAGTTTCATAAACTGTTTCAAAGCATTTCCTCATGGAAAATTCTGGAGTGGTTGATACTCAAGGCCCTCGGGCAGTAAATTCCACACCTACTTACATAAATATAGGAACACACTTTGTCAGATGCTTTTGATGAAATGAACCATAAAACGATCCACATAATCAATACACGGCTTTAACACATTCAGATATGGGCTTTGTGGGGAGAAAAAAAGCAAACGATTATATTTTTATATTTGTTGCAGACAGGCTTCAGTATAATCTACTTCCTCAGAATATTGTCTTCTGCATTACAATGCAGGAACAGAACTCCACTAGAATGCTCTCTGTATTGCTTTAGTGCTATTCGTAGTGCAAGGGACCATGTATCTGGGAGCTTTGATTCTCTGTCATGCAGGTCAGGTTCAGCAATTCTGGATACCGGCAAGAAAGAGCAGCTAAGGCATATAAATGTCAGGTAGCTGCTCAAAATCCTGCTGCCTCAAGCACTGGCCTGGGATAAGAGAGAGCTACATGCTACCACAAATTACTCGAACCAGGCAGAACAGAGAGTGAGTTGGATTTAGCACGCCACAGATGTTCAGAAAGCTTGAAGTTTCCTGCTTCTGTCTATACTATGATGAGCTGCCCCTCAAATAAAGGAAATCTTTTTAAAATTAGTACTGGTGTGGTCATGGAATTTGTTCTTATTGTTTTACTATTTACAGCCTACCCTTAATTTAGTTCCTATTTATTTTCTTTTTTTTTTTTAGATTCTAACATCATCAGAACTAATCTAAAGCATTATGGAACAAGCTATTTCTTATCTTGGCATATTTTATGCAAGCTGAAGCTCAAGGGGTATTACAGAGTTAAAAAAATAAGCAACAGCAGAAAGAAAGAGGAAAAATTATACCTTAATTGATGAGGAATAAAGGATAGAGATTTGAACGGAGACAGAGGGGCAATGAAGAGGTGAGACAGCGGAAGGCTGTTCCAGATGGTAGGAGCAGCAGTTGGGAAGGCTCTGGCACCAACAGTGGCAAGAATGTGGGCAGGGACAATGAAGAACCAGGCGCTCTGCAGGAAGAGGAGGGAGAGAGAAATGCAAGGTCAGGTAAGCAGTCTGGCTCAACTGCACGGAAAATTATAAAACCCAGGGTGACACTCCTCTGTCACTGAACCTTGTGTAGCTGATTTACGCCTCCGCAGAACTGTGAGAAATGCCGACTGAACGTCAGCAATCGCTCAGCTCTATGCCAGGCACCTTGTAGTGGTCAGTGGAAGATGAGCAGGGCAGCAGTTGTTCAAGCCTGAGCGATGAAGTTAGAGCAGGTTTTTCAGGAGGGATCTGCTCCTTATGTTTGTGGGCAGAGTGGCATGAAACCTCTAGATTTAAATGAAGATGTTTAGCAAGGTTTTTTCAGCGAATCATCTTTGAAATTTGCTCTCGTATACACAAGTTCCACAAGAACACCATTGTGTTGAATACGTTGAATAACCCTCGGGTATGGTCATTTCCTCTTGAATGCTGTAAAAATACCGTGTCTTGATAAAAAAAAGAGCTTTTAAAAAATTTTTGTTATAGCTGAAGCGAACGTAAAAGGCTTTTTGTAATGTGCATACAAGAAGTTCCTTTATGCGAATTAAACAAGTGATGTATAGTGCACAAAGTATGGAAAAAATCACTTTGAAATGTCTGTGGAGGATTTTATAGTGATAGTTCCATTGTCTGCACACTCTGACTGCTTCACTCATGGCTTTTGCCAGAATACTACCACAGACCTTTCAATGGCATCCTGGGCCAAGTTCTGCCGGGATGTTCATTCCACCACCAATGACCTGAGCAGCCACGAACCCAGATCTAGGGGCCCAGCACATACAAACAGACCCACTATGTGCTAGCTCTTCCTAGCTGAAAAACAGAAGCACTGGGGGTGCTGTTCTAGTGCCAAGACCATGAATACGGTGAAGTTCTGTCCTGTGCGTAAGCCCTGTCAGGCAGATGTCGGGCACAGATGTGGGCCGAGGAGATGGACCATTCCTATCCTGGCAAGGCAGACTGGGGAGTGAGAGCTGGCATCAACATGGTAAAGCCTCAAAGTGTTTAAAATTAACACCAGAATGTAGTCAGTGCCTAACTAGTTGGATCAACATGCTAATAGATTGTACTGTCCTACTTTATCTGATCGTGCCTAATGAAAGATAGCTGAAAGAACGTACTTCGCAGGAAGCAGCTGGGAAAAAAGTAATATGGAAAAATTTCTTTCTAAATGCCTTTTAATTTTTCTTTTCTTTTTTTTGACTGAAACACCGGATTATTTGGGGCAACTGGATCCTACAACACTCCAGATGCTGCAAGCTTTTTCCTTGATTCAAACAAGAATTGGAGCAAGCGATTAATCTTTTTCCTCATATTTTCAGACAGTCTTGTTTGCACATCTGTCTAATTATATTGCATAAAATGCTTAAGAACACAGAAGAGAAAGGGAAGGAAAGGTTGAAAATGTTGATTTTTGTACTTAATTACATTTAACTATTGAGAAGCTATTTCTCATAAGGTAGATTTTTGCATGTGTTATTTGTAGTGTACCCTTGGAGGGATCTCAGTCAACTCAAACTCTGGGGATTGGCTATCACTTAAACATTAATTTCATATTGTATTATTCCGGTAGTTCACTGACAGCAGTGATAAGAGGCATCCAAAACCTCAGTCTGATTGGTGATGCCAGTTCTGCTTCTTAAAATAAGAAAGCTTCTTATATAGACAGAACACTGTCGTGTGCCTATGTACAAATACTCAATGTCATTAGTGATCTACTTAGGAGGGCGAAAAGGTATTATCTGGTGTTTGGCAGTTTTCTTTTGGTTTAAACTACAAATTAGTACATCTGAGATTCATTTACACTGAAATAACTTGTGTGTACAGCAGGAAAAATTTATAAAAATATCAAGGACAAATTGTTGCTTGAAGCTGACTGCATGTAGTTCATTTGCCAAACCCTGATAATGGGTTGGTTATTCATTTCCATGAGACTTGGCATTTCTCAGTGACTTGACTAGCCCAAATAGTCTTGCCACTCTTCTTCATATGAAGGATAAATGGTGGTAAATTTTCCCTCAACTCCCAGAGTATCAATTAAGTAGCATGGAGCACCACTCAGCACAAGATATGGCCAGTAATGACTATTGTGCACCACGCATGTCATAGTTTCGTTTAATTCCCTTTGCCAATGTAATTTAATTAATTTTATTCAGTCTTATTAATCTTCAGATAACATCTTGATACGGACAAGCATACAGCTTCATTGCATGCAATGGATTTGTTCTAAGTGCCTCTTTGTGAACAGTTTTTGTCTCTTCCCTCGGTTGAAGAGTATGTGAAGAGACAATGTTTAGACGTCAGAATTCATAATTACTGATCTCATGTCTATAATAGTTTCTTGTGAAAAAAATGCATTCATGCCTTTTTAAAATACGATGCAAAGTCTATTTGTGCTTTTTCTCTAATTCTGAAGTTGACTCTGTCATTATCTATGGTGCTGCACCGCTGACTGGCGTTTCAGCGCACTTTTGTCTTGACAGAGTTTTGTGAGCTATTGCTGTGTAACAGCGCACTCTACTGAAGAGTACAAAAAAAACATTTCATATTTGTGCTTTTCTACATGTATTTGATTTCTTTCAGATACTGCTAAATTGAACTAAAATAAGTATTTTGAATATCGTAACAAACTAAGAATTTCAGGCTGATCTGTGTAACTTTTTTTTTAATGTCATATTTTATTTTATTTTTTACTGTATCTCATACTTGAGCAAGTTATATGTCAAAATATTTAGATATTTCCAAGCAGAATCTGAGTATTTGAGAACAGAATTCCCGCAGGGTGTTTTTCCTAAATCCCCAAGGATTTCTAAGCAGCACTTTCCCATTGTTTAGAAGTTGACAGCAGAGATTAATAAAATGTTAGATAGTATTCTTACCTGGCAAAAGAATGTATTATACTATGAACAAACAGTATATCTGCTGAAAGTTATGAAAGTGAATGGCTGACTTCATATTTCAAGTCCTTACTGGATTTCAACTCTGTAAAGTCTTCAAGATTGGGCACACAGTCTGGATTTAAGTAATCTTAATACGAATTGAAACAGGAAGAACTATTGCAATAAAATACTGTTGTGGCCTTTCAATATACAAGTGGGCTTGTATATCAAAACATAATATAACTTTAATATAAGCTGGCTTATAAGAAAGCTAGAGAAATACTTTTTTACCAAGTCCTGTAGTTATAGGAAAAGAGGCAACAGTTTTAAACTGAAAAAGAGTAAATTTAGACTGGACATAAGGAAGACATTTTTTGTGATGAGGGTGGTAAGACACTGGAATGGGTTGCATGTAGAAGTTGTGCGTGGCCTGTTATAGGAAGTGTTCAAAGTCTGGTTGGACGGGGCTTTGAGCAACCTGATCTAGTGACAGATCGCTAGACCTAGACAGATGATATAGATGATTCCAATCCAAACCACTCTATAATTCAATCAAAAGGAAGTGAGAGACAGAGGGAAAGAGAGAAACATTCAATATAAATACACAAAATCATCATCTTAGAGCCTGCTCATAAACTGGATATGAGAGACTGCAGACTGTGCTGGCTTGGACACACAGCACTCCTAAGATTAATGCAACTTGAAGACCAAAACATCAACCTTTAGGTCGTCGAGGGAGTGGGATCAGCTGCTCACAATGCTCCACAGCCTACTTCAGGTCCCTCTGGTCGTATGTCTGTACTCTCCCTGTTGGAATAATGGTGTGTGGGTCTCCTCTTTCACAGGCATGTTATTTCGACCGCTTTCTGCTGCTTTTGGTTCAAACAGATATTGTGTGTCTGCCCATTACATACTAAAACCTGTGCAGTCAGCTACTAAGAGCCTTCAAGCTGTCTTCTGTGAGGTTATATGTAAATAAATTTGCAACATAATAACAATAACATAATAACAATAGTATTCAAGAACATTTCTTCAGTTGCAGGACTTTTTAACATATAATTATGAAACAAGATAATAATAATCTCATCGTTTTCCTCTAACCAGACTGAAATTGAGTGTGGGAAAAAAACCCACAAAAATACTGCTTTATTTGCAGTACTGATGTTGTTTGAGTGCATATTATGTTTATTCCTTTGCATTGATTTTGGCAGTTTTAATTTTTTTCTCTATTTAAGTCAAAAAAAAGAATAGCTGCATCATAATCCCAATCCTTGACTAAACTACAATCACGACAAAACTGAGACTTCTCCTCCATTCTCTTTCGACTTCTGGCCATGAATTTAGTCTCGAACTCACAAATTGTTTGGTCCCTTTGGAATTCCTTTGACATTTTGCATGAAAAACAGTGTGAAATGCTGTTTTCTCTTCTTCTGTGATATAAATTATTCATCTTTGCGATTTATCAGACACCTTTTTCTTGTAGATAAGAAGTCATCTCTCATTTGCTCTACAGATCACATAGCCTAAGCAACAGAAAAATGGGTTGAATCAAGCAGAAAAAAGGAGACCTGAGCATCTATAGTTTGTGTTAGGATTATTGAAAGAAAATGGTATGGCTCCAAACCTGTTTAACATTGAATGAAGTTGTTTATGCATGAACTAGGTTATTCAGTGTGCAAGGAAAATGCAGGTAGTGCAGAAGCAGATGTCCAGTTTCTAAGTGTAGCAGAGGGAGTTATACAAATTACTAAGAGAAAACCTATGATTTAAGCCTGTGGTGATTTCTTCTAGTTTTATAAAGGACATAGAGGTATATTAATGACAGGAGAGCAATTCACTTATTACTTCTTGTTTGGATGATTTGTTTGTTTTCTTTTGGAAGAACTTTTTAAAATTTTTATGATTTTCACTTTTGTAGGAGATCCTATTTGGAACCAAGTGGTGACCTTGCTAAGAGGGTCACATAAATGTCTGGGGAATCTGTGCTGGAAGGATTGTTATGTTTGAACACCCAGTTCTAGCTCTAGAAAATCCCTCAGTCACACATTGCTTTCCCTGTTCCTCCACTATTTCCTACATTTCTACTGTCAGTTACTGTCTGAGGCACAGCATGGGCTAGATGCACCGTTAGCCTAAAGCAATGAGGTCATGTTTGGTTTTTTTGCATTTCTTGAGATTTGAACTAAATGCTGCATTATGACATGCGTGGAGAATTCTTACTTTTGAATCTGCCTGTTTCTGTCAGATGTTTTGGTGTTTCTCTTTATAACCTACTTGGAGCAATATTTCCTTCTGGCTTCAGTTTCTGCCCCAGCAGTTTCTATGAAGGAAACCAAAGCGGCTCCTCTTCTCTGGCCTAGATGGCAAATGGTACTTGCCTGGGCAGAAAAATTCTCTTACCATGTGAAATAGTTTGACATTATTCATAGTGTCTGTCACGAATGATCCTTGACCTCGGTTGTGCCCAGAACAATTTTTGCAAGGTCAGGAAAGGTACTAATTGACATGAGTCAAAACTGTGCCAGCGGACAGATAATGCTATAGTGGCCATATTCAGGCTTGGCTCTGATGATGTTATGTTATTGATATAGACCTACAGCAGTGGCTCCAACAAACAGAAGACCAAAGATTTGTCATCTGAATAAAAAAAAAATCCCATGGAGAAATATATTTTGTACACAGTGAAACTGACAGTGGTTTGTTAGGGGAATACATGGAAATAACATTACGGAATGGCATGATAAGATATGTAGATAATATAAAGGTAATAATATGCTCTTCACAGAATGACAGAATGTTAAGGGCTGGAAGGGACTTCAAAAGATCATGTAGTCCAACACCCCCCTGCCAGAGCAGCACCACCCAGAGTAGATCACACAGGAAAGCATCCAAATGGGTTTTGAATGTCTCCAGAGAAGGAGACTCCACGACCTCTCTGGGCAGCCTGTTTCAGTGCTCTGTCACCCTCACATGGAAAAAGTTTTTCCTTACGTTAATGTGGAACCTCCCATGCTCCAGCTTGCAGCTGTTGCCCCTTGTCCCGTCATTGGCCATCACCGAGAAGAGTCCGGCTCCATCTTCCCGAAATACATATTTACACATTTATAACCATCAATGAGGTCACCCCTCAGTCTCGTCTTTTCCAAGCTCAAGAGACCGGCTCCCTCAGTCTTTCATCATAGGGGAGATGTTCCACCCCCTTCACCACCATTGTGGCTCTGCGCTGGGCTCTTTCCAGCAGTTCCCTGTCCTTGAACAGAGGCGCCCAGAACTGGACACACTATTCCAGATGGGGTCTCTTATTTCTCTCAAATTCTGAAGCAGCTGTAGCAGCAGTTTGTAGTAGTAGCTTTTGCTGGCTGTGGCTTGATAAGACGCTGTAGTTTCTGTCCATGGAAATGGCAAAGGCCATTCAAGCTACTGCCATCTTCTACAGAAATTTCCACTTTGCGTTACTGAAAAGAGTAAACCTCATGCACGCTGCCTGAGGAGAACATTTATAAGCGGAAAACTGGTGATAACAAATAAGCAAAGGATTTTTCCTGTGAAAAATATATCCAAAACATTTCTATTCCTGTCCAAGAGGACAGAAGAGGTATATTATCATGTACATGTAACATGGACAAGTTAGCAACATCCGAAATAAGTCACAGACAAAAACTCAGGGATATTATGCTTTGATTGGTGGCAATCACTGGCTATCAAACATCACCATGCAGAGAAGTGCATTTTGGCCAAATTTGTGTATTATTTTTAATTTGTGCACATAAACTGGGTGAAATCAAGAATCTGTGAGACAAAACCTTGGCAATTAAAGTTTTACTGCACAATTTTTTTCTTGAGCTTTACATGGAGTTCCCACAGGCAAATATCACAGAGGGAAGTGGGTATTGTGTGAGTTCTCAGATCTGACTGAACAGGCAAAACATATATATGGGGACAGGGGGCTGAATTCAGTACAGGCAACAAAAAGTGCAATCAGGCCTTTTTACCAAAACTAACTTTGTCTCACTGATAGCGTTCTGTAATAGACAGAAATTATTTTAGTTACCCTCAGAGATACCATTTTTTAATCCTCTTTCCCATTGTTTATAACTCTGCTAAATTTTAATTCCTCGAGGCAGACATTTCCATGCCATGTGATTGCCTGAGAACATTAATGCAGGTTTTTTGGCTTAAATAACTTCTCTATTTCTCAGACAGAATCACAAGCAAAATATGTTTTCTCACATTACAAAACTTAGAGAGAGAGAGACGTGCCAACACCTCCACGTTTAGGCTGCAGACTGGGACAGAGTAGCGATGGAATCCTTTCTGAGATGCACATTGTCCTGCAAAGTAATATCTGAAAAATTACTACAAACTCAACAGTGGAGCAGCTACAGTTTTAGAAGATTTTGGTTACCTCAAATAAGTTGCATCCTGAAGCCATCAGGGCTTAACCTGACTAATTTTTTTCTTCCGAGTCCTTAAGAGTTTCCTGCCTCAGGACTAGTAGAACTATCATAGCTTCTCTGACAGAGGAACCTCTAGAGCTTCCAGGAGCAACAGAAATACAGGAAGTAATAGTCGAGTTTCTGTCTCCTTTGTTCTCTATACATAAGCCCTAGTGGAAAGCGCCAGAATGAGATCATGGAGCTGTTATAAGGGTAATGGACAAGGAACTTTAAAAAGGCAGAAGAAAAGAAAAAAAATCAGAGAGCAAAATTGGATGGTGAGAGAATGATAAAAAGGAATGACAATGGTAAAGAGGATATAGAGCACTTGGAATGAAGTGCTAAGAGCAGAATAATCAGGAGACAAGAGCACACCAGTTTTGGTGTTGTACATACGGTAAGATGCTGAGCAACCCATTTTGTAGTCACTTTTCCTAAATGGTGCTTGGGATGTTCTGCACTTTTGGATCAAGCCCGTGCAGATGGCAAGTAGAGAAGTAACGACCTGTCAATATCAGAAGGCAACCAAAAGGCATGTGCCATTGAGAAGGTCTCAGAAAAGTCTCCGGAGGTGCTGAAGAAAGCAACTCATGCACTGAAGGAAAGTAGGAAAGAGCTTGCCATTTTACCTGCCATTTATTCTCTGCTGAAATAGGGTCTTATACAAAAAAAAGTATACAATCCTGTGAAAAGTTTTCACATGCCTGTGTTTATAGGCTAAAATAAATCCATGCAGCCTTAATTCTGCATTTTCTAAATTCCATAGAGCTTATTCCTTAATGCAGTTTTAAATACAGAGATATTTTTGTGGGATTTAACGGCTGACTCTTCAGACAGGAGAATGCAAGGGTATTAATTGTTTTCAGACTACATGACTACTTAAGTCTGGTTGAGTTACCACTGAAATACAAGAAATGTTTGTAGAGCACACCGTGATGGTTTATAGCAGTTAGGCATCATGACACTTTCAATAGAGTTCCTAGACCTTAATAAGTATTTTAAATCGCTGGATCTATTCCAGGCCTTAACGTTTTGAATGGTCATGGAAATAGACTGTTCAGAGGCTGCTGAGGGGCAGCAAATCTTGAATGTTATAATATGTGAATGTGTAGCTACGGCTGTGGTTTCATATTCTGCGTTATATAGACCGAAAAGTTTAAAGTGTCACTTCATTTATTTTCTTATTGCATCATGTATTCAAAAGCACATAGCAGCTGGTTGTGTTAGTTCCAGCTGGTGGTACCGCGGAAAGGCAAAGGAGATACAAAATTGCAAAACCAGATCAGTGAACAAAACTGCATACCAGGGTGCTTGAGGCAGGACTATAAAATGGATTGTGACTGCAGTTCAGTCTCCAGGCTTTTCTACTCCACGTGTTCCTCCTCTGAGTGACAGGAATAAATGGTTAAGGAGTGTTTTGTTTCTCTTGATGAAACTGAAAAGGGAAAGTTTGAGAAAGTAAACAGATGCTGGAGTGAGTTCTGAAAGGTGTGGGTAATTGAATAGGTTTGGGGTAATTATTAGTAATAAGTGTTCATAAAAATGAAGTAGAAATGCACCTACACATAAGGTTTAAGTGTAAAAGAAGAATACAGAAGATTATTTGTTGATTATCTCATTTTACTTATCCAGTTTTCAGCATCTTGACAGTATTAGTTCAGGAGAACAAAGAAATTACTCCCTTGGATTTCTGAGGCATTTGTGTTTCTCTCATTCGTGGAATGAATCACAATGTCCTACTTGACCAAGCTGTTTGAAAGAAAAAAGACTGGTGTCATTTCTTTCCTTGCTTAGAAAACACCGCATTTTAAATTAAAATATTAGGATATTTTATTTTTGTACCATAAGAAATGTTTTGAGAAATCTTAGAAAGTACTCAGATGTAGATTATAAGGATTTCCTCAGGGGTCATTGACGTGCGTAAGAGAAGACGTTCTTCCACATATGACTGTACCTCACGCTTAATGCTTTTAAATTATAACCACAGCTATTAAGTTGAACAATTCAATAGACATGTCCTGTAATCTCTTTAATCTTTTACCAGTATGACCTATTATTTGTACCACCTAATCCCACGTTAATATTTTAATGTACTTTGTAACGTAGTTTAAAGTCAGCATATGTCAGTGTAAAGTCAGCAGGAGGGTCCAATCCAAGGTTTAATGGGATTTTTTTGCCTTCTTATTTCTGTGGTTTTATTTCCTATTTGAAAAATAATCCCTATTTAAAAAATGTCAGACATATTCTACTATAACAATTTAGTTTTGAATTATCCACTGTTACTGAAATTATTGAGCATGGACACCAAGCTGTTATTCTGAGGTAACTGCTGGCGAAGATTTCCCCATAGTAGGGATCTGTAGAGGTACATAGATAAGAAGAGATGTTACATGGTGCAGAATATGTTAAATGGGCGAGTGTCTGTTTCCCAAGCCCAGAACCAGAGGGACCACAAGACCAAATCATAAAGCAGGGTGGGGCTAGAGCTGCATGATGTGCACCGGGAGTCAACACAGGTCAGTAAACAGTACACAGTGCAAAGAGCACAACTGTGCTTTTCAGCCGTCGTTCCCTTCTTTATATCCACTCTAACTATAAAAACAGCAGTTGAACAGAGACTCCATTTTATGCAGCTATATAACAGCCAGAAGAATAAATGTCGTTGCTGTGCCCATCTAATAGCAATGAAGAATTCATTTCATTAGGGCTACAAGACATCGTATAAAATGAAATACCAGTTTAGGACTGATCAGAAAAATGTTCATAAAGTGTTTTTTGGCAGAAAAAGACTGTTGTAGCCAAACCACTTTACCATTATATTTTATAATTTTAAAGAAAAATTCTCATAATAAAAAAGTAAATAGACAAGAAAGGGAATATTTTTTTTGTCATTTTTAAAAATTGAAAGAGAAATAAATTTTTCATTCTATACTTTTTTTTCCTATTTTGTTTTTTCTCAAACAGTCATGTTTTCAGTGCAACACAAATAGGTTGCTCTTTGACGTTAAAAAGAAGAGGAAATATTTTTGGATACCCAGCATGGCACTCTTCACAAGTTAAGGTTCTACAGGTAGATGTTCTAAGAGCAGGTATTCAATGTTTCAGAAAATTAAGCAGTATCTCACTGCTCTGGCCTCTTTTCAAAACATTAAAATGTGGATGGACTCCATGTGTTTATTCACATCCAAAGATGAATGGGTAGCTGGAGAAAGACAAAAGAGTCTGCAAATAATTTCAGAGTTTTTTTTGTAAGAATAAATGATGATTATATGCTTGAGGAAAGAAGATTCTTTGCAGTGGATTCTTGATTTTCAGGTAAGTTAGAATCATAGAACCATAAAATACCGGAGCTGGAAGGGGAATCATGGGGAATCATCGAGTTCAACTCCTGACTTCACACACAGAGTAACCTAGAACTTAAATCATATATCTAAAAGCTTGTCCAAACACTTGCTGAACACTAAACAGGCCTGAGCTGTGATCACTTCCCTTGTTCTGGTTCTTGACCACTCTTTCAGTGGAGAAATTTTTCTTAATATCCAGACAGAACCTGTTCTGACACAGCTTTAAGCCATTCTGTCATGCCCTATCACTGGACACCAGAGAGAAGGGATCAGCACCTTCCTCTCTGCCATGTCTCATGCGGAAGTTGTAGACAGCAATGAGGTCACCCCTCAGTCTCCTCTTAGCTGAACAAACCCAGTATCCTCGGCCACTCCTAATAACTGTTGCACTCTAATACTTTCACCATCTCTCTTGCCCTCCTTTGGACATATTCTAATGTTTCTATATCCTTCTTATGTTGTGGAGCCCTAAGTGGTGCACAGCACCCAAGGTGAGGGCACACCAATGCTGAGTGCAGTGGGACAATCACTTCTTTTGACTGGCATTAGCTATACCGTGCTTGATGCACACCAGGATACAATTGGCCCTTTTGGTTGCAGGGCACATTGTTGGCTCACATTGAACTGACAATCAACCAAAACAACTGGATCCCTTTCTGCAGGGCTGCAGTCCAGCATCTTGTCCTCCCGTCCATACATACATCCACTGGACTAAAACACTAGGTGCAGAATCCAGCATTTGCCCTTGTTAAATTTCATATGGTTGGTGATTTTCCAGCTCTCCGATCTATCAAGATCTCTCTGTAAAGCCTCTCTACCCTCTAGGGAATAAATGGGTCCTCCTAATTCAGTATCATTGACAAACTTGCCTAGTCTGATCTAACTCCCATTTTCAGGTCACTGACGAAAGCATTTAAGAGAACCAGCCCTCAAATTGAGCCCTGGGGAACACCAGCAGTGACTGGTCACCAGCCAGATGTCACACCATTTACTACAACTCTTTGAGCCTGATCCTTCCACTAACTGTTTACCCAGGATGTTGTGTACATGAGTAGCTGTATGCTGGATGTTTTGTTAGGAAGGGTACTGTGAGAGACAGTATCAAAACCTTTGCTAGAATGTGCTTGGTATGAAAGTGTGAGTAGTGTTTTGCATGAAAAAATTATACTGTATATAAGATGATTTACTATTTAATGAGAAACATCACCCGCCAAATAAACTTTTTAATATAAAATAGCACAATATCTTCTTTTTCAGTGGGGAAAAAAAAAAACAAACACAAATAAGGTTCACTTTCTAATAAATACTGTCTGGTTTTCTTGACCTGTTTATGCCTTTTTCACCTGAATACTACAGAGACAAGTCACCTGCCACAGTTTATCCAAGTAAGCAAGTGTTCTTTCAGATGAATTGCTAGAATATGAAACACTGTCTAGGGGCTTGTGAGAGAGCCATTTAAAAGAGAAGAATTTGCTGAGGCAAATATATGCCATTCAGTCGGTGGATAGCAGAAGCTGTAAATGTATTAAGTCTTCACATTTCTGCGGTACTGAAATGTAAGTATCAGGAGAAGTTGATGTGGAAACATGATTTAATTCATCCTCTATTTAAGACATACAGGTGCGAGATGAGTAACAGTGCATTATGGTTAATGATTTCTCTGCAATATAGGAATCCCCCCAAGCAGGAGAAAGGTTAGTCTGTTTTACTTCTTCAGATAAAAGCTGTCCAAAGAGTGCAGACAAGGAAAAGTTTAAATGTAGCCAGGGAGAAATATAAGTAGTGTACTTTACAGTAAATAGAAAGAATCTATCATCGCTCAATAAAGACATAAAGTCTCTCTTCACTTCAGCTCCCTACTTAACAAATGGGAGTTTGTTTGTAAGCATTTTTATTATTATAACTATTACTATTATTACCTTCATTATATTTATTATTATTCTGTTTTCTATTGTACTTTTCTTATCTCTCCGTATCTGTCATTAGAATGCAAAACTCTTTTCTGGCACACAGTTATTTTTCCCATACATCACTGACTGTGTTACGCAATGTGGCTCTTGCTTGATTTTTCTCCCAGTGCCCCACAAGTGAACATCACGCTTTTTCCTAGGCTAAAGACACCTAATGTCCTAGTGAACTTGCTGTTTCTTCTTCTCTGCTGTGGGGTTTTGCACAGAGAAGCTGAGGAACATTTTAACAAATAATAATGAAGATCTTTCACATCTGTACACTCTTATTTTTCTTTGATAAGAATTAGGAAGGACTAGGCTTGATCTATAAAATTCTACTGCTGTGTCTTTGTGCAGTGCAGCTTTACATGGAGGGGTCGCAAATGTGTTGTACAGTTGACCCACTGTGAGATCCTACGCCACGACAGGAAACCCTGTTCTTCAGCTGGTGATGTGGTTGGTCGTAGAACATAGGACAAGAAGACCTTCCTGTTTGCATAAGTGGTGAAAAGGAAATTTTTGTTCTTATTCGCTGTATTGATATCTATGATTTCCTTCAGTATGTGTCAGGGCACAGAATTTGACAACATTAACTCTGATGCATTAAGTATATTTTCCATCATGAGCATTAAAAAAACAAACAAACAACTGCTTTCCCTTAATTTGGTTGAGTGTATGTTTTATAGTTAGCAAAGAGGTATATAATACAAATGACTGGCTACCTTCAATGTGTCTCTTACTTTTCTAAACTTGTCTTTTTTTCCAGCTTCTCTTATTTAATTATTGCATCTGTTTAATACCTTTTTTCTCTAAAGAATCCCCTTCCTCCAGCCTTTAAAGATTATTATTGAATCTCCCTAATTCTGTAAGGCTATTTTTCTGGGGCCCTGAAAGCTGGAAGCACTGTTCAAGGAAAGAGTATATTGTTGTATTTAATTTTCTGCACTTTCTTTGTTTCTGTTTACAGATTCTACATCCCACTGAGCTGCCCACCAGCTGTTTATTTTTCTAGGGGATTGCACAACTAATTTAAAACTATCAGACTAGTTCATGTTTAAAAACAATTGTAGGATTGAATGAGCTGATATTTTAAGTAGTTCCTATGCTTCCACTTGTCCAGAAACTATGTCTATTTACTGAAGGACTTTCATAAAATAACATAAGAGACTTATCATCTTGGTTGCTAAATTTTATTTTCCATTTCCAGTGTCTTCCTTGAAGATGTATATTCATCAGATCCTACCAACAAAACCAGAACTATGAACTTTATAAGTAGTGAAACAATGTACAAATAGGATCTCAAAGCATACAGCTTAAAATTTCGAGCAGACAAAAGTGGATTTGCTTACTACTTGCTTTATCTGAACTTATTTTGGAAGCCGCTATTTCCATCAAATTTAGAGCGCTGTTTTACATTTGCTAATAATTTTACCTCAGTAAAACAGAAATGCAAGCAAAGATGTCAAAGAGAGACAGTATCAAGCACTGAAACTGGCTTGCTTCTTAAATGAACACCTGCCATGCAAACAATTTTGGAGATCCTCATGCTGATTTTGTGTCGTATACCCTTCAACAATAAGAAGTGGAGCAAAAAAATGTCTAAAGGCATTTAGTTCTTAGGAAAATAGCAAAATTCTGATATAAGGAAATTCTCATTCGAAGTACAATTATAATTATACTTGAAAGCAGTTACCTGTAGCACTTTCGTAAAAGAAAAGCTGCTCTGAGTCACAGCTTTAGTGCATTTGGTGGCTTAGGAAATATTCATTCTGGGCTGATCAGCAGGGTGGTCTGACTATTACTTTAAGAAAGATTTGGGAATGAGGGCTAATCAGCCTGGCAAAAGTAGCTTTTATGGGGAAAATACCCTGTATATACTTCTGCATTTTAGTGCTTTAATTCCAGCTCTGCTGACCACTCTATAAAGTACTGGAGTGCTACCTTTTATTTATCGGGAAAAATTTCAGGTTCTGGTGAGAGCTTTAACTTTCTTAAACAAAGAGAGACATATGCCTTAGTATTAAGCCAAGATGTAGCCTATTGCTTAGCTACGTGTATTTAGTTTAAAACAGTTTAGATCTACATATAAATAATATATTAATAAATATAATAAACACAATTTGTTATTAGACAAAATAATCATGAGACTGGAACACAGAGTTGTACAGGTCAAAACTGACAGCAGTTAAGCTTTGGAAGGGAAACCTGCAATGTGACTTGCTTATCACTTGGCTGGTCCCTGCATAGCAAGCAGCAGGTCCAGTGACAGTCTGAGCTTGAAATTGCACCGTTCAGCACTGCCCTTTCCAGGCACTGCTTTTACTCCGCTACTATTAATGCTCATATTGTCAGTTCAGGCAATTCAGTCTGTCTTTACAGATCCCACATGACCCAATACATGGGAAATCACTTCTGGCATCATCCACATATATAGAGCTTTCCTCTCACAAGTTATATATTGCACTTCACAGTCTCCAAAAGCTTCGTGCCAAACCACGGTCCTGGGAATTAAAAGCGGCAGGTATTGACTCTTTCTTTTGAGAAGGCTGGTAAAATACTCTTTCTTAAAGAGTGAGTTGCTGACTCTTGACATCGGAGCAGTGCATAAAAACGTTGATAAAAGGAATTGATTTGTGAAACAATGAGTTCCATGGTTTTGCTATACCAGATTTGAGCAGGACAAAAACTATTATCTTCCAGATAGGCAGCCAGATCATTTTTACCAAACCATGAGATCTTATTTTCTACCTGCACCAAGACAGATGAAAAGAGTTACCTAAAATCTAAAGGTTTACTGTAGTGCTACAGTGTTATGAAGGAGTGTGAGAGAAAGGATTTGAAAATAAAATACATTTGGAAAACTCAGGGGTAGATTCAACCTTTTCAAGAGGCATAAAATTGCAATTACATGAGGAAAAACAAAAGAAAGACAATGGGTTAAGATGTTAGACAGACATATAGTGCCAATGCATTTTGAGGGCAATGTGCAGTTTCTGGTAATCACATAACTAAAAACTGCCACAAAAGAAAAAAATACAGAGCAGCAAGTAAAACCAGAGCTATGAAACAACTTCCATATGATGAATGACTAAATGAAAAGGTGTCTTCTTCCTAGGAAAATGACAGCTAAAGTCATGTGCAGCAGGGATCTGCAAAACTGAGTAGCAGAAAAAAAAAGATTCTGATTATTCATTATTTCTTTCATTACAGGACACATTTACAACAAGTGCTAACAACAAGCTGCAAGTTCAAGTTAACATCCAAAAGTAGGTGTTTACATGGGATGGAGATCAGCTGTGGAAGTCCTTGCCCACTGGGTACTGTGATTCCAGTTCTGACTGGAGAATTTGTATAAAATGATGGGGAAAGTCCACAAAGAAACATCAAAAAAAAACCCCACCCCAAAACAAAACCATCATCGTACTCTTAGGAAGTCTCTTACGCATGAGTTGTTGAGGCTCTTCTTGCACTGCCCAGGCATATGTCACTGCCTACTGTTGGAGAGAGGACAAATGCAAGATAGATAGCTGTTCAGCCCAGTCATTTCTACTTTCTCCTGTTGAATTACAGAAATCATTTTGAGTGGCTGAAACTTTATTCATGTTGTTTAGACTTCAAGTACATTTAAACATATTTTGCATGTAAATTTTACATCAGCGTAGGGAAAGAACGCTCTAAAGCTGGACAGCAGTCTTCTCCGTGTAGCAAGGGTTGTTCCATTATATTCAGGCATATTTCACAGTTTCGTTAAGTCGGTGGGATAACTTCTAAATAAAATAAGTGGAAGCAAGATATACTGAAAAACACAATCCTTCTCAAAAAAAGAAAAAGTTTCACAGGATCAAATACATTATTCCTAATTTAGTTGACTGGCAACAGGAGACCTTCATAACATATATATAAATGCCTTTGTCATTCAACGCCTGGCAATGCTGAAAAGGCAAAAAGCGCCTGTTGTCAATGAAGCAGGAAAATCACAAACTTTATTTAAAGCAAACTGGTCAAAAAAACGGCATTATAGCCTACATCCCACACCAGATTAGAAGGGTATTTATCAACAAGACCAAGTGCAAGGTCCTGCGCTTGTGTGCAGACAATTCCAAATAGAGATGCAGGCCGGACGATGAGTGGATCAAGAGGAGCCCTGCGGAGAAGGACTTAGGGGTGCTGGTGGGTGTAGAACTGCATATGATCCAGCTTGAAGCTCAGAAAGCCAATCGCTGCATCCAGAGCAGCGTGGCCAGCAGGTCGAGGGAGGGGATTCTGCCCCTCTGCTCTGCTCTGCTGAGACCCCCACCCCCCTGCATGGCTGCGTCCAGTTCTGGGCCCCCCAGAACAAGAAAGACATGAACCCATTTCAATTGGTCCAGAGGCGGCCGTGAAGATGCTTGGGGTGCTGGGGCAGCTCCCCTGTGAGGACAGGCTGAGAGAGTCGGGGTGGTTCAGCCTGGAGAAGAGAAGGCTCCAGGAAGACCCTAGAGCGGCCTTCAGTGCTGAAAGCAGCTGCAGGAAAGTTGGGGAGGGACTCTTGATCAGGGAGAGCTGTGACAGGGCGAGGGGTAACTGAAATAGGGGCGATTTAGTTTAGATTTTAGGAAGAAAATCCTCACTGTGAGGGTGGTGAGACACTGGCGTAGGCTGCTCAGAGCAGCTGTGGCTGCCCCCTCCCTGTCAGTGCTCAAGGCCAGGCTGGATGGGGCTGGGAGCAACTTGGTCTGGTGGAAGGTGTCCCTGCCCATGGCGGGGGGTTGGACTGGGTGGTCTTTAAGGTCCCTTCCAGCCCAAAGCATTCCATGAGTTTGAGTCTATAAAGAATATCATACGTTTTCTGTGTAAATGTTTATCTCTGTTCTTATCAACAGATGCAAATGGAATGGAGGGATAAAAATCTAATTTATTTAGCATATTTACACCATAAGATGTTACAGAATAGGCTTTGTTTTCAATTACTTTCACAATTAGTGATATGTACTTCCATATTCACTGTTTTAAAAAACCCCTAAGGCTGTCCAAAATCAGTGTATAATGTTCTTCACTTCAGTCAGTGACCTTAACAGAAACCAATGCATTTCAACGGAATTTTTGTTTATCTCAAGCAGCACATTTTAATGAAATCAATACATTCTTGCTGAAAGCCTCATGAATCCATTGGAAAGAATACATTTTTACTGAAACCAATATACGGTTTTATAATGTCTGTATGTTTTAGTGAAAGCACGGCAATACTTTTTAGCTGAAACCAATATGTTTCTCCAAGGCTGATACCAAAGAAACCTTATTTTACAGGGAAAACCAATGCATTCTTACTGAAAATAATATTCCATATTCTTGAACCAATGTTGTCAAGCTAAATGAAAGTTATGTTTTATTTTAGTGAAGAAATTACATACCCTCAAGATTATCTTAAAACAAGGAGTTTTGCAAAGCTTATATTTTACTATGTACATAAAACAAGAAGCGGATAATAAGAAGTCATTCCTAGATTAGAGCTGTCTCCTTGGTTTTACATTTTATGGAGTCTTGCAACATATATGCGTTCTATCAAATGAGTAATGGTATAGACAGGAGTTTATTTTCATTCTCAATAGAATGTCGCTATATTTTTTTCTACTTTGTATGCAAACTGACTTAAAATAATTCAGCATTATAGGTGATTTACACTTCAGAGCAGAGAAACAGAACAGTGGTTAAGGATTTTATTGTAGACTGCATGTGATTTATTATGCAAGAATTTTTTGTAATATTGTTTTCACTACATCAGTTTCGGTATTTTTCTTGACATTTTGACTAAAGATGTGCTGATCTGCATTACTTAGAAATATTTTTAGTCTGGTACATGTAGCTAATGATTTGTGATCCTTCTGTTTTAATCGATACAATTAGAAGGCTCCATCTGAAGAAGCGCATAAAGTGCTTAAAATTTAAATACAGGGGTTTTTTATCTTTTTATCATAAAGAGATAAAGTAGGCTAGGAAATAAAACCCCGAATACAGCAAGTTTCAAAAAAACTGATTCAGCATTACATGATACGGCACAGAACCACAGAAATGTTAAACAAGAAGGACCAATTTTATATAAATAATATTCTCAGCACAGGCAAATCAAAATAATATTTTCATTTAAACCCAATATAGCATCATTTCCTAATCAGAACTCCATTGTGATTAGAGTTGAAGGAATACTGTACTGTAGCTCAGTAAACTAAAAAAATGTGTTTTGTCACTGCAGTGTGTTATGTGCTAGAAGGCCAGATCCTAAATCTGATCATTTGCGAACTGAAGAGGGTGAAGGGTTTCCCCAACTCCCATCGAAAATGGTTTAGTGGTGGACTTGGCAGTGCTAGGTTGACGGTTGGACTCACTGAGCGTAAAGATTTTTTCCAATCTAAATGATTCTATGGTTCTATGAAAATATATTTTAATTCTTCAGTGTTATTAGCTCAGAGCTGTAACTGATTCCCTTAGGATGACCTTGACTGAGGAAATATTAGAGCTTTTCCCATTACACGTCTGACACCACTGTTCATGAGTTTCTTAATGAGCCACCAAAGACGCTGGCAAGCAACACAGAGCACTCCCAATTCATCAGCTCCAGTTCAGCTTTCATACCTGTGCAGATGGGATGCTAAAATTTCAGGGACTAAGGAAAACACAGCCTAGCCTTAGCAAAGTTTGCTTTGTCAAGCTAGCTGGTTTACAAGGCTGACCTACTTACAATCCTTATGAAAATAAAATGGACATTTTATCTCTGAAGTTACGCCTTATCACATCTCCAAAAAATGTATTTCCCTACTAATGATGTTTGAGAAATAATGAATAAAAAGTAAATGTAATGGAAAGTCAGAGGGAAAATGCAGTATTGAGGAAAATATATAGTCCAATTACAATGATTAGCATAGAAAAGGGTAGTCTATATTCCTATTGCAGCTGCTCACTGAATGGTTTTCCTCTTGTACAATACGTTGCCTAGGAGGTGATTGATCCACTTCCAGAAAGTATAATCATCGCTTTCCAAAGAATGCAAAAGACAAAGTGTAACAAGACCAAGCACTATACTACTACTGGGTTTTACCTCCCCTCATTATTTAGACCCCTCTAGAAATTTTCCCTTAATAAGTTCCTATAGTGCTTTGCTGGATTCCTTTTCTCTGTAACATATTCTATTCTTCCAAATGAATACGGTACAATCATTTTGACATGACTTCTATACCACCTATTTCTAATTACTGTTCTTGCTGTCATACCACTTCTTGCAAGTATTATAGAATAATTGCCATTCTTATATTTATTTTACAATCCCACACAATGAGGAAGGATAGCATTATTTGCTCAATTTCGTCCTTTTCTATGCCATCATTAGAACATACTTGATTTTAAAAATGAACCAAAGTTTTGGACTTGAGTTATAATCTTAAAACAAATAACTCTACACCTTATAATTAAATGTATAATCTATGTAGCTGAACTAAAGCTACTAAAACTGAGACCGTTTTAAATTCATGGTTAGTTTTAAAGGCACTTAATAGCAACCACGGGAAACTGGGAGTCTGGTTTCCGTAATTACATGAAGTGTATGTTTAATATTGATGTTTTGTAGTGCTGATATTCAAAAAAGACTCAAAGTCTTGGTTGATCAAGCACAGGATGTATGGACTCATTATGTATACTTCATGCATGTAATACAGAAGTCATGA
The DNA here is from genome assembly GCF_034619465.1 of Leptosomus discolor. Classification (NCBI taxonomy): domain Eukaryota; kingdom Metazoa; phylum Chordata; class Aves; order Leptosomiformes; family Leptosomidae; genus Leptosomus; species Leptosomus discolor. The sequence goes on from NC_141403.1 coordinate 13,236,971, forward strand.
TAAAGATAGTTAATAGGACATTTGTTCACAGCCTCCTGTCCTCATTTTAACAATGTCAACAAAATCAAAAAGATTGAGAAAAAAGTGGCAAGATCGATTTAGATCTTTGGGAACTTGCCCATGGATTAGAGATTCAAGCATATTGTGCATAACTTCGGGAAGATTAGAGGGGACTTAATCCTTAAACGTCAGCTCACGGGACAGATTTATGGTAGGAAGTATCTGGCAAATCAAGAATTAAGGAGAGTCAAACTTTTGATATTAAGCATGAAGTGAGAGGCAGGAGGAATATTCCAGTGAAATTTAATCGAAGACTGAAACGCTTAGTCTAGGAATCCAGTTCTGTGTGTTTTGAAGCCTTTCATCTCACACCAAAGATTGTACTTTAGCTTCACAGGGAGAATGAAAGCAATAGAAACATTTCTGTCTTCAAATCTCAGTCTATTTTACACAGAAGTTCAGTTTAAAAGACATACTGGTTTCTCTTGTTGTTGATAAAAATCAACAGAATTGCATAAAATTTACTCATTAAGAATTAAAATCAAACACTGTTAAGATTCAGAGATGAAAACACTATGGAGCAATATTTAAGATGTAGCTGGATATAATGAAGGAGGAGGGAAATGCAGTGTCCGTATTTTCTATTCCATGTTGCATTAAAACTAACATTTCACTTTGAAAAGGTTTTTCTGTATTTACTTATAAGATAGTAATTAGATTTTTTTTAACTATGGTTGTAGTTTGGGGTTATGTTTCTGAATTTAATAAAATGAAAACCAAAAGTAAGAGGTGAAGGAAACTTTCCTCACCGTATTACGTATAGGAGTAGACTGACCTTGTTCATCAACAGCTTATAACAGCTACAACTAAGCTTTTTATCTATAAGTACTCTTCCAGTCTCCATTCCTATTTACAATACTATTTACTGGTTACAATATCTCCACCCTTTGTTGCTCACAAAGATTTTTCTCCTGAAGACTAATTATTTTTAAGAGACAGAAATTTCACCTAGCCTCTCACTTCTGCATTTCTCTTCCATTAACTGTTACAGCATTCTGATCCAAAAGAAGAATGCTTCATTCGTACATAGTTCATGCCTAGATCAATGGTAAAGGAAAGACATCCTGGAAAAAACTAGTTACCAATAAGAGCAAAATGAATACTAACAACTATCACTATCTTCATAAAGGAGAGATCACGTAGTCCTCTTCTATGTCAGCCAATATCATAGTCCTTTCCTTCATCAGTTGTCATATTTGTGCCACAGCGAGCCTCTAAAATTGTTTGTTTGTGCCTGCAAAAGGCTTTCCTAGCGGATGAGTGGTCAGGAACAACAGTTTCCCAGAGAAGTAGCTCCCAACATCTTAAGTAATTACTACATCACTAAGTAATATCACTGGTGCTACGTTGCTTTGCAGATGTTAGATTCAAGGCAAAGAACATGTATTGCAAAATGCGTGGACAGAAGAAGCAAAGGAAACTGGGCTATGTCAGATGCAGCTGTGAAACCTTTCTGCAAATACTGTTTATCGGCCTTGGCTTGAATGGATAGATACATTGTATGGTTATGTCTGGCTGAAGTCACGTAAAGAAAGCTAATGCTACAAGTTCAGAAACTGTTTTCTGATTATCAAGGGCACAAAAGAACTGCTGCTCATAGTTGTCTCCTCTGTGAAGTGTGTAGATTTGACAGTTACCTGGCAGAGTAAAAAAATAGAATCAGTAAATGTAAAAGTTGCTTAAACACAGACTTTGGGAACTAAATGAACTACCACCTCTAATAACGATGTACTGTGCTTTATTAAAAATGCTGAGTATTTCATATACCACAAAGTCCATTCTGCTGAAGCACTAGCACTCTACAAGCTGTCTCCTCCTAATAGAAAAACTGTTTCAAATACTCAGCATGTTCACTTGGGGATGCTCATGTAAAGGTGTGTCCAAAGTTGCTCTGATAAGAGAGAAAAGTCTTTGTCAGTAATCAAAATCTCTACTAAAGCATAAATTTCTCTTTCCTTAAAATCTGTGAAAATATTTGCATCCCTTCAGAAAGTCCTGTATCCAGCCACAAATGATTTGTCTTATTCCTCTTCATTTCTGAAGGATGCTCCATAGAAAAAGAAAAAGGTACATAGCATTGTGTCCCATGTGGTACACTGAGAACTCTCTGACATTTCCTGTTCACAGAAATTATCCCCATTTGAGATTCACTTTTTGGTTATTTGGTCCCTGTATAATGTTGGCTGTGGACATCTAAGGCTCAAAAAAGTTTGCTAGCTGGTAAAGCCTGGTGAAAAACAAATCAATCGTTTTCATTTTGCTGCTGGCATGCCTGACAGGGTACGTGACTATTGGATGTCAGATTCTTTTTTAGACTGCTTTACTGATCAAGTCTATCTAGAACGGTTAAAAGCTTCCCTTGCGTTTTGAAGTATATAGAATATGCCTTGCTGCTTAAGGTTCCACAGAAGCTGAGTTATTCGTTTTCACTTATCATTAGTGTCCTTACTGGTAATCGTGTCTCTTTTCTTCCTTTCACCCAACTTCTGTCAAATATCGGTTTTCACACCTATACACATTAAATATTCTCACACAGTCTTGGTAAAATGTTCTGAACATGGTAATTGCTGTTGCTGCTCATAATCATCTTGTACGGAACTTTGTAATACATCCCGAATATTGTGCTAAGAGCAAAGGAATAGACTGGCAATCTTTGATTTGCTCCTTTCCATGTTCATGAAGCTGCTTTTTAGTCTCCACTTCATTTTTCTATTTTTGCTTTCTGACTAAATTTATTCCTACTGCCTGTTGTCTGTTTTGATTTTTTAGCCTCTCTTTATTGAAATGAGAGCCAAGTGATAAACTCTGAGCTGCAATTTTGAAACTATTATGCTGAAAGGAGCTTGAAATTGGATAGAATTAGCTTAATTCGTTCACCATTGCAAAAAGAAAAATACTAGTAATTCCCGAGCACTTCCAATTTCCATTTACTTCAGAGCAAATTTCACATATTCACCATGCACCCAGTGCTAGAGTTGCTTGGTAACTTCCCTGGAAAACATTTTCCTGGTCTGTGAACAAATTCATTGCTAACCAGACTCAAGAATTGCCAATTGCAGTGATTGCAACTGTACAAATGAAAACATGGGCAGTGTTAGCCTATGACTGATGAACAAAGCGAAAATTGACTGGAAGCCTAGAATTACTATTTTTATTATATAGCCTGAAATAATTTGTGCATTAAATGTACAAGTCTGTACAAGCCATGTGCAGTATTGTATAGAGGAGAATGTGCAGCCTGCTAAGTCTCCAAATAAAACTATAAGGATGTATTACACTAACAGAACACATGGTTCGACTAGTGCTTGGAGCCATAGAGTATGCCTAGTTTATAGGTAAAATAATTAAGCAGCTTAAAAGTTCAGGAAAACTATCAATAAGAGAATTCATGTCATATGTATACATGTACAAAACCAATAAAACTCATGCCGAGAGCTGTAGCATGCATTCTGGCGTTTCAAGCTGCTGGACAGTTCAATCCTTGGCCTCCTGTACACAATGTTCTCATTACCTACAATATTGTCCAGATTATGGACTTCGCGGTTGATATGTTTCACTAAGTTTAGACACAATTCTAGTTTCACAGTTTGGCAACTACTAACAAAAGCCAAACTTTAATGGCAAGCAAGATTTTATAAACAGTGAAGTTCTTTTAAAATTACATCTCAGCCTGAGCTGTTAAGTTCAGACTCCCAAATAAATGTACGGATGGTCAGAATTAACACACTGCAAGTCAAACTCGTCTTGCTTGATAGAAGTCAAGGAAATCCGAGAAGAGAATATTTTTCTTTGTGCCTAAATTGGGAAAAAGAATCCCAACTTTTTTTCAGGAGATGTTGCAAACATCATTCTTGTACCTTTATTAGGCCTCATAGTTCTTCATTTCTTATTTCCAGAGATAATCTCTCTTCTGCTTGTATAGTCTTTTCCTTTATGATTCATTCAGCAGATAGAAGGCAGTAATGTTTGTAAGTCATATTACACTGACCTGATTTGATTTGCTGGTTATTGTAAATTTCCTTATTAAAATAGACAGCACCTTTTCAAGTGACTACTGAGAGGGTCTTTGTGGTGCTCCAAGGTCAACGAGCCTGCACTTCCACTGTTTTGAATAGGACCAGCAAGTAGATGGTGATTACTTAATTTCGTGAAGAATACTTTCAAAATAGGTCTCCAAATGTTTTAATTGAACTTATAATTTCTTTGTGATGTTCAGAAAGACTTCTTGAAGAGCTGCAGTGGTACAGACCAATGGTGACATCAAGTGGTGAGTTACGTTTTGACTATTTGAGGATAATCACAATGGCAATGTAAGAGATTTCCTCAGAGCTTTTTCCCTCTGGTGAAAAAACAATTTCTCAGAATATTACCTCTATCTACTTTTGGCTACTCAGTAAGGGATAAAACCGGCAAAGGGGTTTTCTTGATTTTTTTTCCCCCCCTTACTTTATGATTTATCTGTCGTGCTTTTTATTTTCAGTTCTGCATCACTCGCTGGAAAATGCTAAATGCCATGCAGCCTGAAGGATGAGTGCATATGTCTCCAAAGATGACAGGTTATAGTTTGCTGAGGTCATCACTACTATACCAAATATCATAACCAGAGACTAGCATGGATGAACTAAAATCTGGTATTCAGCTAGGTTTTTCACTTCCCTTACTCAGTTTCTGAATTAAATGAGGTTATGTGGGTTTTTTTTAATCCTAAATATTATATAAATTTAACACAGCAACTGAGCAAAATAAGCTAATATAGATTTATATCATACAGGCAGTTCATACTGACTCTTCCTAGTAAACTGCTACAGGATGAATAAGTTCAGAAGTGTGAGGACTTCTAAAACTGCGTTTTCTGCCGACTCTAGCAGTATGCTGCTCCGCAGTAAGTACTAAAGGGACAACTTATTCTAATTTGATCCAATATTAAAGTCTTGCCGTTCTAGAAACTAAGTCAAGTACTGTTTTCATTGGTCTTGCTAGTTCTTATAAGCAAATGATGAACTGTGGTTACCACAAAGTCTCCACATTTGAACGAGTAAAATATTGTTCAGATGTTTCTGTACTGTAAGTAGCAAATTGGATGCTGTTGGTGGTCATAAGGCACAGAGATAGCAACGAGAGCCTGCAAACACAAGAGAATAGTGATTACGTAGCTTAGGCTCCAGGAGTCTCTTTCCTGTAGAGATGACCCATCCAGTCTTTTCTGTGTCACTCTGCATGCTCTCAGTAGCTCCCTTCCCAAGGGTCTTACCCTTATGGAGGCATGGCATAACTGGCTACAATTTTATCTCCCTTTAAAATGTCAAAAAGAATTACAATGCTCCCTATCTGTTCCTTTGTAATTCATACGGGACTGCATAATTAGGCTTGAAATCAGCCACAGTGCTAAGCATCTCCGTCTGTAATCGTCTTTTTAAAAAGAGCATAAAACAAATAGTTGCAGCAAAGGGTAAATATTAAAGCCAAATTTGACGGGTTTTGCTTTGGGGTTTTTCGTTTTGTTTTGTTTTTTTTTTAACGCCGACTAGTCTGTTAGGAAGCATGCACAGCTGGGATGTCAGTCTGACTGTGGAAATGCATATAGAAATGGCCCTATCTATATACAGTGTACATGACAGTCATGGCTATTCCTTTTGTAGCTTGAGCTGCACTTTAGTCATCTGCTTGCAAAAGAGGCTTAAGGCCCAGTTTCTCTTGTGTCCAAGCACCAAACACAACCTTATGTAAGGAGAAAATTGCCCTTTGTGAAAGCACAAGAACTGTGGGTCTCAGCAGGAGCTATGAGAGGGAAGAAACATAGTCATTTATGCTTATGGATATAGCACAGGGGTTGATTAAGGTGCAAGGAGCACTACCAGCCTTCACTGATGATTGCAATACTGGTAACGTATGATGTTTGGCCTGGAGACATGACCATAGTCAGTGAATATTATTGGTGCAGTGATATCCAACATAGTCAGCTGACCCGTACAATAATACCTATGTTCTCTATTTTGCTTTCTTTGTGTTTAAGTGTTAGTAACATAGCAAGCTGAGATAGAAATGGTTATTGTATAAAGCTGATTAACAGACAGGAGAGATCATAAAATTCTCTGTGGAAGGTTTAGAAGATTTTTACTAAATGTTGGTTAATGCTATGGAAACATCTGGTCAAATTTATATCATGAGAATTAGAAATTAGAGTCCACAGTACCCTGAGATAAGGTGATAACTCATGTTGCCTTAATTGCTAGAAATCTCTTCTTTTTTCTGGACTGAATATCCCTTATACCCGTTTTCAACCTCACTCTGTAGAACTTCATTACATTTTTTCCACTGTATTAAGTAGCCATCTGCCAGCCAAAAATCTGTTCCCACATACCTACCTGGAGACAGTGACCAACCTGGTTTTGTTGAGACTGAGCTTTAACAACTTGTATTCGCAAGGCAGGTTTCTCAAGCACTCCTAATTAATCCTTAATCCAAAAATTAACTATCTGTTCTCAAAGTATGTGCTTTCCTTTTTCCCTGAGAAAAATATTTCCTAAACACTTTCAACAATAAAAATTAATGATAGACAATGGGCCAATTGTAATCAGAATCAGTTATTACAGACTTTTTTCTTTAAGAGAAGACATAGCACAGAGCTGCAGCCAGGAGGAACTGAACTTTAAAAGCATTTATTACATTCGATAAAACTTTCTGGCCCACAACTGACTTAAACCTCAGCACAGGGCAGTTTGTTTACTTTAAAATAGTGCAGTATTTGGCCAATATCAGTGCGTGGCTCTCCGTGACTAGTATCTATCTAAAACAGTAGTGTGGAGATCCATTTCTGCTGCCCGTGAATTCCTCCTCCAGGCTGAAGTGTTGTAGTGATATACGTGTAGTTCTGACAACCAGATTACTAGATCCCTATGGCAACTAGCAAATCCTTATGGTGTACTCTGCAGCTAGTGGAGCATAAAAGCAAGAGTGTTTTTTGTCAAGTGGTTAAAAGGGGTCCGGTGTAATCTCCAAAATCCTGTTTATAAAATTACATGCAGGGAAGATTCCTCTGGAAGCTAGAGAAGATAACTGAGATCACAGCACCGAACTTCTGACCCTCCTTTACCTCTTTTCGTGAGTAGTGGAAAAAGGAAATGAAGTGATAGACTAAGTTTATCTCATGCAAAGGGGCAGGCCAAAATTCATGTATCATTTAAGTGCTGTCTCCAAGGTTGAAGATGGGGCTGAAATAACACACAAATCGTCGTTTGCACAGTTTCTTTAACCACCATGAATAATTCGCCAAAAAGAATATATGAAGTCCTAGAAAAGATTTGTACATGGACCACACTACAGATCTTGGCTTTGTGTCATCTTTATGAGGAAACGCTCTTTTATCAGAGCAGTGGTTCCAGACCTGAAAAATTTACTGTCTGAAAAGACGGGTCATAAGAAAACTTAAATGCATGGTGGCATCTTAATGTGCAATGGCCAAATTTATACACACAAAGATGAGATTAAGAGACATTCAGCAGAGCACATCTTTAGACATCTAGAGAGGCTTTCTATGGCATTCGGTGTGACGTGAAAAGGCACCACAGTAAACTGAGTGCTGGACATACAGCCCTATCTGTCCTAATTATAAAGACCTTGACACATTACCAGGAGGGGCACACGAGCGAGCAGTCAAGATCAAAATTTTCTTGTCCCAATATTTTAAATATTCCTGCATAATCTTAAAAAGCAAGTGACATTGCAAAGTCTGAACAATTTTTGTGGTCTTGTCAATATCTTTTCAGGTATACTTAATGCGTAGCTGTTATTTGGGTATATATCTATGTTTAACTCTGTGGTAGCTAAACACATTTTTCTTCCACTTGGCTTTTCTAATAACCTTGCTTCTGATTTTCTTAACATCAGTTGTAAACCCTTGTTAGAGCTTCTGACCATTTTTCAAAGATCTGCTGGTGGTGATATGTCATTCTTATTAGAATAAACTTTCTGATACTGACGAGAAGTCTTCCTTGATACTCTGGTGAGTTAAATGCTCCAGGAGCCAGTGCCATGGGATATTGTTTTAATAATGCACCAACAGCAAAACTGGACCAAATGGTAGTCCCTTTGTTTGTACTGAATAGGACATAGAGCCAGAAACACTGCTTGTTAACTAAAGCACAAGATGAATAAAAGTTTCTGAACTGGGTTCTAACTAGCCATGGTTTGGATTTTGTATTTACATCGCACATATTTTGTTTTATTTCTTTCCACAAGAGGGCAACAGTGAACTATAAGTATGTATTTTTTTTCCTGTCTCAACGGTGTTGAGATGTTAACAAAATTATTTTTCTTTTAAAAGAATGAGATGTCACACTACTATAGTCCAAAATTACTCTCTGAATCTAAGAAAAGCTTACCTCTGTAATAAAATCTTCCACCCAGAAAGAAGCACTACATATAAAGGAAAAGTTCAGCATGTTTCATCCTGAGATGCTGGAAATTAGTTACATCAATGACTAAAGAGGTTTACTCATGTTTCTACCAACTTAGGACTTGTGTCATCATTTATTGTGTCCTGGATGTTGAGTTACAGTTGATTTATTCTCATCATTACCTAATCCTCCTGTTTAGGTTTTTATTTATCCTATGCAAGGTGTTAATTTATTCCATCCACGTATTTTCCATATCAATTTCAATAGCCCTTTTTTAATCTTTTTTTTTCTTAGCTCAGTGTAGCTATTTACTACATTTTTAATGGATCTTATGTATGTCTTGAACAGCTGACTTGAGAGGAAGTATGTGCATGAAAAATAATAAGAAGACTGTGAAATTTGTAATGGTAACTTTTTTTTTTACATTAGCAGAGCCAGGAAAACTATTTCCCACTTGGATCTGTTACAATGCATTTAACAATTGGGGTGGGTTGACCCCAGCTGGATGCCAGGTGCCCACCAAAGCCAATGTGTCACCCCCCTCCTCAGCTGGATGGGGAAGAAAAAGTATAACGAAAGGCTTGTGGGTCGAGATAAGGGCAGCTCCCTCACTCAGCAGTTACCATCATGGGCAAAATAGACTGGACTCGGGGAAATAGTTTATTACCAACTAATATCAGAGTAGGATAACAAGAAATAAACCCAAATCTTAAAACAGCTTCCCCCACCTCTCCCTTCTTTCCAGGCTCAACTTTACTCTCAACTTTCTCTACCTTTTCCCCAGAGTAGAACAGGGCGAGGGGGAATGGGGGTTGTGGTCAGTTCATCACACGCTGCATCTGCCGCTCCTTCCTCTTCAGGAGGAGGACTCCTCACAGTGTTCCCTGCTTCAGTGTGGGGTCCCTCCCACGGGAGACAGTCCTCCATCATCTTCTCCAACCTGTGTCCTTCCCACAGGCTGCAGCTCTTCACGCACTGCTCTAGCATGGGTCCCTCCCACAGGATGCCGTTATTCAGGAACAGACCGCTCCAGCGTGGGTGCCCTACAATGTCACAGGTCCTGACAGCAAACCTGCTCCAGCCTGGGCATCTCTCCACAAGGCCACAGGTATTGTCAGGAACCTGCCCAGTGTAGGCTGCCCATGGGGTCACAGCCTTCTTCGGGAACATGCACCTGCTCTGGCGTGGGCTCCTCCATGGGCTGCAGGTGGGTATCTGCTCCACTGTTAACCTCCGTGGGCTGCAGGGGCACAGCCTGCCTCACCATGGTCTTCACCACGGGCTGCAGGGGAATTGCTGCTCTGGCACCTGGAGCACCTCCTCTCCCTCCTTTTTCACTGACCTCTGTGTCTGCAGGGTTGGTTCTCTCACATGTTCTCACTCCTCTCTTCCAGCTGCAATTGCTGTTGCCCAGATTTTTTTTTCCCCCTTTCCTAAATACGTTTCCCCAGAGATGCTACCACTGTCACTGATGGGCTCGGCCTTGGCCAGTGGTCAGTCCATCTTTGAGCTGGGTGACATTTGCTTTGTTGGACATAGGGGAAGATTCTAGTAGCTTCTCGCAGAACAGACAGAAGAGCCGCACCGCCCCCCAAAAAAACCTTGCTGCACAAACCCAATACAACACTGAACAGCTTAGCCTTGGAATCTAAAGAAACTATTTAAATCAAAGGGCAATTCTTTATTTAAAGTTACTTCAAGGGACTGATTGGATGAATTTTAAGCAATTGTCTAATGCTAACCTAATTCTGCATAATGCACTTTCTTGCTTTCATGCTTGTTTTTGTAGTAAATACATTATAACAGGGGTTATCCACATGTTTGATCTATACTCTTTGAAAATAAATCAGTCCTGGAATTTCAAATGAAAATGATAAGAACTTGCAATTAGTCAAATTCATTCAAACACTTCGAGACTTCTGTACCTTGAAAGAATCATATTAAGTGTTATAAAAGCTAAGTCTCTATGGACATTAGTAAATTTAAGAGAAACTATATGGGAAAAAGAACGAAAAGGGAAAAAATTAATGTACTACTCTACAAACTAAGAGGAAAACATTTTATGATCTATGAGTAGGCAATTCTTGAGTAATGCTATGTTGCTTTTTCTTGAAGTTTCATCTACTTTAAAAAAAACCTTAGTTTTATACTGTAGTTTCCAAAGAAAGTTATGAAAATTCATGTCTATCTTCAATGGTTCAGCAGAATGGGACTTAATTTATAAAGTAGATCAGAAACATCTGTTTAAAGCCAGGTCACTTTTTCTCCTTTTCTCCCTGGTGTATCCCATCAAGCACCTTTTTACTAGCATTTGAAACATAGAGTTTTTAGTGGTTTAGTTAATTTTTATCACAGAAAGAAAAATTTTCAGTCCAAGAAAGTATAGCAACTTTGGCCAGATACACCAATATGTCTGTCTTTTCCACTGTCTCAGGATAAGTTTTTGTTTGTGGTTAAGAGTAATAAATGAAAAAACACAGCTGTAGTCCTGGGTTCTGTCCACATGAGATGAGGAATACGATTCCCTGGAGTAAAAGCATCACTTGTGTACACATCAGTCCAGAAACATTTTAATTTTTGAATATTTGAAAAGATTTTGTAGAACATCTGTGAAAACAGCTTTTCTGTATATTTTATCCCACTGGAATTTGACTGAATGCCTCCTGAAGATGGTGTATCTTTCATCATAACAAAGGTCTTTGTATCTGTTGAAATACTTGCTATGAAAAAGACCCCCGCTATTAAGTAAGGCACTGTTTAGTCACCTGACAAATGATCAGCAGATCACTCTTGAATTTTGTCTACATAACAAAACAAGTTAATTCTCCGAAGGGATTATAATGTCACTCATTAAGACTACTCAACATTTCCCTGCTGTGTTTTTTTTAAAGCTGATTTGCATATAAAAGCTTGCATGTGTTTTAGTGAAATTTGTTGCACATGGAAGTACCTGGGTTAAACAGGAGTGGTTTATGTCTAAAAATACATACACAGGACTTGTTTCAATATCTGCAGTACACCTCAGTTCTACCCTCTCCTGCCAGCTTAGTTCTCCATTGCATGGAAGACCGAGCAACTAACCGTAGACCAAACCATGAAACATGAAATCAGTCATTGGAATCTAAGCTGAAACATCTGAATGTATTTGGATGTTATTACATCCAAAAGTTGCACTTGAACAGCCTCTGAATCTAGGATAACATTTATAAGCAAGAAAGACAACCATCTTGCCCAACATGGCTTCTCTAAGTTTGCAGAGCTTTCCAGGCCTGGTTTGCCTAACCTTTCTTTCAAGCTTTCATCAGAAGACAAAGCAGTCACAGTCTAGTTTGTAGACTAAAGTCACATAAAAAGGTTTGCAAGTTTTAGGGGTGGGGGAGGAGATGAGAAGAATGAGGGAGGTATCTTCAAAGTATGAACGGACTTTTTGCAATAGAGGAGACCTTAGGACAAGAAGTTTCCGTAGACTGGAACTCTGTGATGGGAGGGCTTGGTGACATCTGGAAGGACTGAAGAATTTGAACAGTGCAGCAGGAGAAGTGAGTATCTGAGGTCTCAACACAGAGGAAAGTGGGGAAGACTTTGAAGTGTGGAGTCACAGGAAGAGGGATTCTGAGGCTCTCATAGGTCCTTCAGCTCTCATTCAGATGTCTTGCTAACACTACAAGTTGTCCCTGCTCGCTTGAAAGCTGTTGTGAGAACATACCAATGAGTCATTCACTTTAGAGTGTGTTAGAGAGGAGAGACATGAGCACAGGGTGGCTGACATTTGACATGAGAGGACAGAGACTTTTAAATTACTTATGAATGGACAGAGTGCAGAAAATCAATAGAACCAAGAGAAGTATATTGCAAAGCTGAAACATATTTCTATCTAGTCACGGAGAGAAAATATTTGAAGTAGCATAGTCTCATATAAGCAAACCTATCTTAGAGGAGGCTATGTCTTACTCCACTTTAGGAAGCTGCTTTCATGACATGAAAGAAACAAGCAAGGGCATGACTATGGCATCCAGAATGAATGGTCAGACTGACTGGATTTACTTGGGCATCAACTGCTGTGTGTACAGTAGCCAATTGGACTGTTTGCTGATCCTCTGGATGAAAATCAAAGATGAAGATGTTACATATGATGAGAGATATAAATGCAGGTCAAGAATGACTGAGAAGGGAAGGACCAACAATTTTTGTATCTAGGTACAGATAACTAAAAAAGGTAAAGAGCTCCACAAATCTAGAGGAGAGGGAAACTAAATTGAAAACATCTATGCAAATCATTATATAAACCAACAAAGTAACATGGCAGATATGAACATTTCTAAATGAATAAGAAGTAAAAATCAAGAGGAGAATGTACATATATTGGGTAATGGAAGGAATTCTGATAAAAAAAAGGAAGTGCTTTACCAAGAGGAATGGCCTTTAATTTAGCCAAAAGTGACTCTGTCTGTTGGTGCAGAAAATTACCAGAAGAGTTATCTGGACAGTAGGCTCTGCATCTAAGTCAATGTTACATTATTCCATGGAAAATTATCCAAAAGCCAAAATACTGTCATTGCTCTGTTTAGCCCATAAGTATAGTTCAGGTACTTTTTATTCCATTTCTCTTTTGGTCAAGTCTATCTGTCACAATACACCCTGAGAAGACAGTCTTCTCCACTGATGAGGAAAAGCAAAATATTACAGAAGTTCCTGGCCAAAATACCTCACATTGGACTATAGCCAGGTAAAAAAGCCTGTGCTAGAGAGACTTGAGAACAAGCTAACTTTAAACACAGATCCTACAGGACACAGCAGCTTCATCCCGAATCAATGCATTTCAGTTTTAATGAAAAATATTCCGTTTAAAAACTTTCAGTGACAATAAAATCACAAAAGCAATAGATGTGTTTCACAAGAGAACATTCACTGATTGATAAAAGTATATATTCAAAGCGGTATCAAATGAAAAAAAGCTTTAGACTTTGAAGTTTAAAATTTAAACTCTACATAGTGTATGGAAAGTTCTATTCACAGTTTCAAGATTAAAGTAACATTAAACTTTGTGTTGAGAGTAAGGTCTGAACAGATGTGAGCACATGGGTAACAAAGCACACATTCAAAAGAATCACAAATCTCAATCTCTTTGGGGGACAAAATTAATATAGTGAGAATTTAAAATGAAATAAATATCATTATTTAATTTAAAATTGCTTTAAAATAAATTCAGTCTGTTACGTCATGTGTTGTCATGATATGATACAGGTCCAGCAGAATTCTCATACGGGCAAAGATCACTACTACAGATAATGTTCAGAGAATATATTTCTTTCTCTTTTTTAGAATTCATTATAATATTTTCTGCTTCTTTATTTTTCTCTCTTAATCTTGCTGGCAATTTTTTTCTTTAGTTTGATGACTAATGCATCAAATGAAGCAAAACTAATTTTTTTTTTTTCCAAAACATGTACTGTTTCCTACTCTCTTGGGAAACCTACACTAAAAACTGCCATTTGAAAATGATCATGGGTGTATACACTTGAAATTATACAGTTTCCATTTGATCCCAGCGACATTGAAGCTGGACTAGCTTCAGGGAAACTAATGATTTTCTATGTTGTCCGTATCTCTGCGTGTCCCTTAATTTACTCTTCATCTGTGTGTGAAATCAAATTTAGAAGCGAAATGTCACCTCAATTAGAAAAGGGCTGATGTCAGATTCTGGCACAGGCTAAGAATTTTAACTAAAAAAATAGCAACAAAAAAATGACAACTGAAAATTTGCAAGGACAATAGAGACAACCTGCAAGGTCATGCAATTTCTGGCTGTTGAAAAGTTGTGACTTAACAGATATTTGTGAAATATGTTGGCACAAAAAAATCTGTTTGTGCGCTGTCAAATCTGTTGCATAATTTCTACAGGATGAGTAGGATCATGCAGCTACAGAATTTGAGAAAGAGTTTGTCTTTTGAAGGAGTTCGTAAGAAGGAATTAAATATTTCAGGTGGAAGAAAGGCCCCTACAGTAGAAGCAACCATTGAGTTACACAGGAAATGGTAATATTATCTGTTAAACCACATCAAAAATACTATATTAGAGAATCTTAATAAGGTAATGGGTATAAAATGTTTAGCAGAAATGGCAAAGAACTGTGTATTTTCATATTTGAGGAACAAACATCAGTCATCAGATAAGCAGTATTAAGAGGATTTTTCCAACAAAAAGAACAAGAACAAATATACCAGAAGAGGAAGAGTTGTTTATACTCCAGATAACACTATTACAAGTGCAAGATGGCATCAACTGGTCACTGTACACTTGGTTTTGATCTGAGTAAGGCTCAGTAACAGAAGACATAGCGAGGACAAAAATACCTAACTAGTTTTAAGACAGTGCTTAAGATTTTTTGCTTAAGACCAGCAAAAAAACCCCAAGTTTGCCTTCAATAGCAGAGACAAGGATCCACACCTCCCAGATAACTGACATTAGCCTAACATGCTCCTCTTCTATTCTGTAACTGGCAGCTGAGAAGTGTCCTTGAAAAGCTTATCTTCTACTGTAAAGCAGAATGCCAAATTGCATTGATAACCAGACTGATCTAAAGATAGTTGTAATCATACTAATTAGAAGTGAAAGGAATTATGAAGCCAGTTAGCTAAACATCATGTCATGAGTGGATCATTTACTAATGTACCAGCCAGTTTAAATTGCCTATAATTTTCCATATAAACTTAATAAAATATAATGCGTTATACATGCTGCATTTTGCAATGCTTTTTCTTCTCTTCCTCTGGCTAGACATGGTACATATGCCTCTAAATGAGCCAACGAAGATCAAAATATATATAAATATCAACATATATTAAATATGGACTTTCAATATAATTCACCTTAATCATGTTTTAAACAGACGAACAAATAATGTCACAGTAAAAATATTATAATGCTTAAAGAGTAATTAGGTTGTTACAATCCCATTTTGAAAAGTGCATATTTTGTCTGTTATTGATGAATCGCCCTGAATTAAAATGAACAGTGTGTAAGTATTCAGATCAACTGATTAATATGTTCATATATCCAGTCTAGAGACTCACCAGGAAAAGGATCCAGCCATGAATGAAATATGGTCAACATCAGCCCGAGACACTGAAGCCAGCTGGCACAGATTGACCACATGCACACCCATTAGCCCATTGGGAAACAAGCAGTTTTTATAGCCTAACTGTGCCTGGGATTTGTTTGGAAAACAGTTAGCAGAGCAGCATAGAACATTGTCAGAATTCAACAATGTGTATGATCACACTGGAGTACCCAGAAAGGTTTTCACTTACTAGCATAAATGCAGCTGTGACAGGCCAGACCACAGTGTTTTAGAAGCATAATTTGTATGAATGCAAGGGGACTATCATGGGAGAGGAACAAGACTATCCCTTCCTAATTTCAAGCTCTAAAGCATGTACACAACAATGACGATCAAATCCAAAGGTTGGTTTTTAATGCATTTTCCTTGTTGTAACCTAGAACACTAAAAAAAATCCTAAACAACTGAAAATAGGGATTTGGAAGTATGTGAGTCATGCTGCACGTACTACCAAACAAATGTCTCGGGTTGTGTTAGTTTGGAGGTATGTATTGGTGTCATGGATGTAAAAGACATGAGTCAAATGACTCAGACTGACTTTTTGTTAAATGCAGCTTTACTATTTTCAGTATGGATACCTAATAAAATTTTGAAGTCTTCTTGAAAATACCAAGTTATCTGAATACCCATCCAGGAAATTTGCATGGGCTGGAGACTTGCCTGCGGTAAATCTATGCAAATCCTTTGACTTCAGACTAGACTCATAGAACACAACTTGATTATCTTTTTTTTTTTTTAATGACTGCAATCTTCTCAAAGAAAACAGAATACAAAACAAAAGTGACAACACTAATGCTGACAAAAGTAAGAATTGATAAATCTTAATCTTTGAGACCTTCATTGAGCAAGCATTTTTTTTTAAGTCTGTATCTGCTATTCAAAGCAGAGAATGAGCCTTTCAGCACCTTCTGAATCATTTGTATTGCTCTTTTTATTTTTTGTTCTGCACATCCTTAAATTGCCTCCTTCCATCACACCAATATAAATCAAGAGCAAATCTGCTGAATTCATCATTTCCACTGAATTCAGTAGATGCACATCTGGAAACAAAAAAGAAAGATAGGCAGTCCACCGGATAAAAGCCTTCCATTATGTTATGTCTATTTCTTGCCTCAATTTGATGGGGAATAACATATGAAACTGGATTATCAATTTGATTTGAAGTAACTTAGAAATAGTTAATATCTGAAGAATGCAAAAAAAGATAATGTCATAATAAATGGCTGGCAATGAATCTGAGTAAATTTGCTAATCTTAATTAAACTGGATTAAAAGAAAAGTCTCTAGGTCAGTGATTTAAGGGAGTTGCTCTTGCTGAGAGATTGCATCTTCAATGAATAGTTTTTTTCCTAAGAGTAGGAATAAGTAAAGAAAAAACTGTTTTTCTTGTGAAGGTTTCTTAAAAAAAGCTGATAACAGATTTCACATCTCCACTTGGGAAAAATAAATGTCCTAAGCTTCAGAGTTTTAGGTCTCCGTGAAAAGTTTTCCAAACCCTAAAGCCCCTTAGATCCAATAAACTTCCCATTTCTTGTGCTTGCTCAGAAAATTGGTTGTTAATGCGTGTAATATACATAAAAAAGATCAGGCAGTTATGACAATCATAACATATTGAAAACTGCAGTGTTGGCATCTAGTCGGTACCATTCTCAAAGACAGCTTCCAATTAAAAGACAAGAAAAAACCAGTTAAAAACAGAATAATGTCCAAACAGTAAGTGAGAGAGTAGAATAAGTTATTAGCCTTTTAAATATATACGGGAGAGGGGTCCACTTTCTTAACACTTTTTTTCCCCCCCCTTTTTTTTGCTACATTTTCATATCAATAAAGGCGCAAGATTTGAACCTCTTTATAAATCATAGAGGAGCAATGTGGTACATTTAAGTCTAAGGAAAATATTCACCTTTTATAAACAAAATTCACTGTTCCCATTTATTGCAATTATGTGACATTCTAGCAAATATATTTGAGTAAAATTTGATAATCATGTCCATAGTGAAAATGCTGTAACTGTGCTAATATTATATTATCAGCTAGTTTTGCTGTTTGTCAACACATCGTCAATTATAACTTTAACAACCAGGTCCTAATACCTTTGTGTGACTCAACAAAGGTGTCTCGGTTTGAAAGACAGGTGTCTGTGGAGGAAGGCAGGAGCTTCCCTTGAATTGGAAAGTGCAACCCCCTTCCCTCCAAATTATTATAATTTTGAAATTAACGGGCGTTCAGGCAAAGATATGGGGAATAGGAATAACAGTTCTTTACTAATATATATAACACAAGGCAGGGAAAAACAAACAACCCACTGGTTTACACTTACAGAGTCAGAAATACAACCTGACACCCTGTTAGGGTGGCAGTAGCAGTCCGATAAGATGCTGGCTGCAGTCCTCCTGAAGCGATGGGTGTAGTTCTGTTGAAGCAGCGATCAGGTAAAAGAGTCTGGTCTTCCTCCGAAGGTCCAGTGGTAGGTAGGCAGCTCTTGTCCTCTGGAACTCCAGTGGGGGGAAAAGCTCCTCTGGGAATCCAGTGGAAGAAGGCTGCTAGGGTGTTCAAAATCTCCGTTTTTATTTGGCATGGACTGCTTGGCTCCTTCCCCCCGGGCGGAGCATCTCACAATGGGATGGGGAGTCGTGAGGCAGTTCCTTGATGGGCCATTAAGAGGAGATAGCCCAAGAGCGAGTTATCGATGGGTCAGGCGATAAGGCATTGTTGTGCCCAGTAACAGGAGATAGTCCAGAGGGGGGAGGCAGGGAGCACCGCCCCACCTGGTCTCAACAGCTCCTGAAGATGGTAATAGAATATTTTTTTTTTCTTTTGGCACATTTTACACTGTAACCCAGGACAAAAGGCTAGCTCAGGCATTTCTTTGAAAACTGCAGCATTCGTCCCTGAAACATAGACACAAACTATCTACGCCAGAAGGTTTACCCAGAAAATGTGCAAGCCAGCACTCTTAAACCCATTAAAGGAAAACAGTTAGAGCCTAGAGGGTGAGATAAGTATTTGTTTTGTGCCTGACTCAATACGTTAGAAGATGCATATAAGAGCCTGCTACAACCATAGGGAAGTTGTTTAGAGAAAGCACACTTATCTATGTTTTAAAAAACATACATCTATAGATATATGCATATATATATTCCAGCATTTTACAAGATTAGGTTGTCTTTCCGAGAAGTAAAATCAATTCTTTTTTTGTAGTTTGTTACCTAGCAGTTTTTTTCATGACCACTCTTTGCTGCACTTCTAAAAGCAGAATGAGCTTATTACATGACAAAAGCAGCCATTACAAGAAAAGAACTAGAAATAAATATGTCAAAATCTTTTTAAGTAAAATTTTTGTAGTAGTTATTTGCAAACAGTGAAGAAAATCCACGGTGAGTTAAATTCTGTTACTCTGCAGCCTCCCCAAAAGGGGACATAGAGCCACCAGAATCAGGGAGAACTGATATGATAGCATAATAAGCCCAGATGATCTGAACACTGACATCAGTTTAAAAAAACTGTCCATCCAGCACAGTTCCAGAAACAGCTTTTTAATGTTACATAATTATTGCTATTTCCCTTTTATCTTAACAAGCATCAAACACAGGAGGGAAAGAGCAGGCACACAATTTTAAAGGCATCAGTCTTCGCTATAGAACTGCTGCTTGTTCATTATTTCATTGCTGAGGAAAGACACACTTGTCAGAAGACAAAAGCCAGATAATGATTGTAGTATTATCTGAAATTGGACGTCATATCCAATAAAAGTCTTACGAATTTAAAAGTAACACAGCTGACACTGACAGTCACCAGGGAAATTGGAGGCCTGTATGATGATGATGAACTCCCTATCAAAGCACCAGCGGTCAAGTTCTTCAGCATGAGATGGGAACACACTGGGATGCAGCACCGGGGTCGATGTACACAATACAAAACAGTGTCTATGAGAATCAGCGTTGAGAAGTCAACTTCTCCAAAGACACTTCGGTGATTAAAATCAGATTATTTCAATCTACCCGTGGAACTATATTTTAGTCACTACTTTGTGAAGTATCTGTATTAATTCTTCACTACCGATGAACATGTTCTGTGGCCTTCCCACACTGACTGCACAACACTATAACCTTGTGAGTCAGAAGTGGTTACTAATTTTCAGAAGCAGAAGAAACACACAAAGAGGTGAGTGCAATTCCTTTGCAAATAAGAGGTTTTTTAGTTCTTTCCATCACCCAAAACATCATAAAAACTCCCAGCACTGTACTGTCATTGAGTGAAAGAGAAAGGAATGCACTGGGCACACAGAAAGACCATATCCCAGAAAAACAAAAACAAAAACAAAAAAGAGAGATGTGGTTGCAAGGGAGGTGCTATTTAAGGTTTGTTTGCCCAGAAAAGCACAAATGCTTTAGCGGGTAGGCTTATCGATCAGGATTACAAGGTCCTAGGAAGACCCAGAAAAACTGGGTAAACTACATGAGGTAAATAGAGCTCCATGAAGAAAGAGCAAGGAGGGAGACAGTCAGCAAATTAGTTAAAGATTCAAGATGGAGAAAGTTCCTGGGGTATAGCGTTCCTGTTTCAAGACACTCATAGTATGCAGTAGATGTCAGTTTCTCTGTTGAGAGGGATGTAGTGTAACACATGTGAAAGGGCAAAGCAACTGTCATTTAAAAATACTGATGATAAGATGAGGGAAAACAGACTTTCAGATTCTGTGGAAGAATCTGACATAGTAAAGATGGATTATACAGCCTATAGTTGAAAGAGCTGAACATCTAGACTTCACAGTGGGGATACCCACCGCATAACATAAAAAGAAGACAACGGATAGCAAATCACTGACATCTCATAAATAATAACATAGAATTTGAGATGTGGGGACATCGTACCACTTGTATATCTGCGTAAAAAAAGCATCAAGACTGCTGACAAGGGCAGGTAAGCTTCTGGTGCCATAGACCTATTCAATCTATAAAAGTACTGCAAGCTATGTTGGCTGTGTGTCTGACAGCTGTTCCTCCGCAAAGCAGTCTAAGAAGATTTATGAACCTCTGCCTGAAAAATCTGTGAAAGATAAAAGCAAATTTGGCTCTCTGACAAAAGGCCAATGTCAATGGGTTCCAGTCTTGAAAAATATCCAGCAATTCCTACACAGGGATAATGCACTTCATTTTCAAAGTAGCATTCACCTCCACCTCCTCATGGCAAGGTATGTTCTGTACACAAGGTGTATTCAAGATGTATACAAGGGGATGAGAACAGATTTTTGACACACTTAATAAGGGACCAGAATGAGTAAAAATGCAGATTTTGAACAGCAGTTTTCATGAGACTGAGTTGTGACCCATTCCCACAAGAAACTTGAGATACCTGGGAAGACACCTCTTAAGGACTTAGGTAATTTAACCTATTTGTTAATAATTACAGATATACTGTGCTGGGTTTTCTTTTAACACTAAGATTACTTCAAGTCAGGAAGCACTGGTCTACTTCTCTTGCAACCAGACAATCATTTTGCCAGCCCCTGCCACAGAGCAGGGTATGACTTAAAGAATATTTTTAGTTAGAAGGCCAGGCAAGTTCCGTAGGAAACTGCAGGAAAGATCCAGCTGCTGACATTAATATCTAGCACCATATGAGATAACTGGTTGTGTACCAGACTTGGAGATAGACCACAGGACCACACAAGCCCACAGTTTTCCTCAAGTGGCAGGCTGTTGGTAGAGAGTTGGCATCACAAATGGCATCACACACCCATGTGGAGGATCCTGAATCCCAACCACTGCATCATACCTATGCCTCAAGGCCACAGGACTGAAATTAGTATGTTCAAAACAAGGCAGAGATGAAGACAACATGTGGTAGTGGCTCATCCTTTTTTGAAGAAGATCAGGAGCAAGCCACCAGTGATTTCAGAAGCGTGAAGGTTCTTGATAGATTATGTGTCACTCTCACAAGCATAACAGAAAGCACGAGGTTATCATTAGTGAGGGGAAAGATGTCTTCATTTAGTCACTTGTGTGCCGCCCAAATGTTGGCTGTGAAACAAGAGAAAATGAAGTAGGTATATGAACAAGAACAAGAAATTAAAAAACCTTGAAGCAAGAAAATGTTGGAGAGATGAGGAAAATCTTGAGGAATTTTTAATACATTTACAATGATGAAAGAAAGATTTTGTCAGCAGTGTTTGCTAGCCTTGCACGGGGCAAAAATATTGAAGACATTTAATTGGCCAACTGTAGTATCTGCTTGTCCCCACAGGAGACTGAAAGCTGTCATGAGCTCCGAATTCATCACATTTTACTAGCATTAAAAACTTACTACCTTCAGACCTCTTATGAACTCTGACTTCTAACTGCACTGTTTGACATCTAAATAGCAAATATTTACAAATGGAAATCTCTATACTACATCTGATTAGTGTGCATCTTCTGGCGCTATGCAGTACCTTCAAAGAAAAGAGCCTCTGTTACAGAGAACTGTGAAAAAAACTTTCCTCTATGTGGAAGCTGGTTTCATTTAGTAGCTATGACAAATTTTTGCTTTATATGGAAAACCTACATTTATATCACTGTTCAGCATGGACTAGAGTTATACGAATATTAGGATGAAAACTGAAATACATTAATCAGAAAATATTCCTCTCATGACTGTCAGAGCTGCATTTCCTCATGCACTCACCCACTATGCATCCTACAAGCTATACAATACACTGTCATAAATTTTGTTTAGGAAGAAGCCTTAGAAAGATGAGAGGATGTGAGTGTACCTATTTTTTCCCCTGAAATTCTCTGGTAGTTCAATTTTCACTCAATATGGAATATAACACTTCTTTACTTCCTACCCCTCTTATCATCATCTGTGTCTTGTCGTACGATATATCCTTCCAGCAGTTTATGTTTGTCTTGTAAGATTTGATTCTTTTAGAATTATTCTAACCTCTTCATGTCACCTTTGTGACTAAAACAAATAATTTAGTAAGCTTGTGTATTGTACACTTCCTTATTTTCAGAAAAAAGTTTTGGGTGTCTTTTTTATCACAACTCAGAAAACAGCGGTTTTCCTTCATTTCCTCTATACCATCGACTTGAAACAAGCCCAGCACTATTTCTCAGCTCTAGACCAGCTGGCCCCAATCTATTCAGTAACTCATAGGGAGGAACTGTCGAAGCTCAAATAACGTAGATTCTAACCCAGTCTGTTTTAGTCGTATCTGCTTTTTCCTGTCCTTAGAAGTCAATGATGTTTATTGAGCATAAAACTTGTGATGTAGCCAATAGAAGCAAAAGGCCAAAGCTTTGAACTGACATGACAGAGCAGGATCTCAGTACATATCTTGGCCTGAGCTGATTTACTATTTGTCTACTAGTGAGATGACGGTTGCCCCACCTGTTTTAGAGTTACTTGTGTGGCTGCCACGTAGGTAAAAAAAACAACCAAGGCAGAAGTCAGCAGCTGACAAACAGCAGCCGTGGAGGGGAGCTGACGGCTGCTAGGAAAGAAAACATACAAACCACTACAAGCCTAATGATCGTATTTTAGCTTGCCCTAGTTGACTTTAACATTGTCTGAAGGTCTTCTCAGCATGTTCTTTCATGGGCTTTTTTCGTATCGTAATCCTTGCTAGATATTGTGCATAAGCCATAGTTGAGGTCTCAACAGTGACAGTGAGGAACTGGCATTTCTGACGCTGCTGTTAATGTAGAATCACCAAGGGGAACCCCCTGCGCTCCTTGGACGCAGTAATTTCTCCTGGATGAAATAAATTAAATTTCTCTGTGTAGTTTTGGGGAACCTTCAGAAAGAGCTGTTGAGTAGTTCAGATAATTCTACTTTAAATTTTTGCACTTAAATTTTACTGAAAAAATAGACCATTCCATGACTAACAGTTTTGTATTAGATACCGACTGAATTCACTTTGCATGTCTTACTGAGATACTGTACATTTGCAGTGGCCGTTTTTGACCTTTCTGGATGACCAGGAGGCATGGAAACCTGAATCACTGTCCAAAGTGGAGAAGATTGTACCTGAGGTCAGTGGTCAGCTTCAAAAAACTGTAGGGCTGCCTAGCCTGCTTTAGCTGCAGATATGTGGTGACTAAAACAAAGGAGTCACTGTAAGAGTCATTTTGTCTAGAGCAGGAGTTTGGATATGGATACATACACACAAAACAGAGTAACTTAGGAGGACACTGGCCATCCAACACATGGCCCTTATCAATTCCTGGGAATCTGTCCAGTGATTTAACAAAGCAAAGAACACCCTATTAAATGCATTTGTCTCCCAAATCAGTTTCATACAGCAAACCCCATCGAGGTCTGTCCTAACCTTTTTAACATCACCCACACAAAAGCTGAAGAATAGGAACATTCTGTTGCAGCTTAAGAAAATATGGGGAGTACCAGGAAGAAAAAAAAGAAAAAGTAAAAGAAAGACAAAGAAAAGTAGCTCAGTTAATGTTCTGGGAAATGTTCCTGTTTTTTGGAATTTTTTTCTTCAGGCTTTAGGTTGGCTGCCTTTTTTTATGTTTTTTTTTTTTTATGTTTTTGCCTTCAGTTTTCTTCTGCCTAAGCCTGAAATTTCCGAGGTTTTTATGTTCACCAGCAATGTCATCAACCCCTTCTGTAGGGAATTTTGACTTTGAACCATCTCTAGGTCAGTGGGAGGCAGTCACCATCTGTATAAGGTGTACCTCACTTACTTTTCCTCCTTCATGGAAACAGCTCAGATAAGCTGTCAATATTACTGTTGCACACTACATGCTGAAAATATTCTCTCCACAACCGAAACTCTTTTTTAAAGCTGGTTTATTTCACATACAGAGGGATGACTGGTGAATGTAAAGAAAATAAGTATTTGTGCTTGTCTGTACATCTGCATGGACGGCAATGTAAAGAAACAATCTCTCCAGGGGAGTAAAGAATGCATTGAGGTAAGCTACCTGAGAAACTAAGGATGTGATTTGAGGGATGTCAATATTTTCAGCCATAGCATGTGAAATAGCTGGTTAACACAACCTCGGGGAAAAAAAAAGTTGTTTTTCCTCTGACATAAAGAGAAGGTCTCATAAGAATTCATTAAAACTGTGTAAAACTCACTTGCTCATTAATGTACCCCGCCTTCTGCCAGTTTCTGGGAACATGAGAGCATATTTAGAGTTCTGAGAACATGAATTTACTAATTTAATGATATAAGGGAAAATACAGCTCTTGGTTGGAGGACCAGTCCAGAAAGCTGCTTATTACCTGACTCCTAATTTTGTGTTATTCATCATATTTAACCGTAGTATATACAGCTAAGTGCTTAAATAGAATCTAAAGTCAGGATGGGAACCTGCAAGCCATCATTAGGTGAAAGGTTTCTTCTTGAAAATAACAAAAATTGCAGACATTAGTTCAGGTGGCTCTTCACAAGAAAAAGATTTGATGATAATATAATTTATGGTCTTATGAAGATATAACTATCTTCACGGGTCCTGTTTACCTGTTCTGAAGAATGATAATTGGACAGAGGAGTTTTTTTTTTACATATGTCCTACTAAGAATGATTTTTGCCATGACAAATAACAGATTTTGTACCACCCTGGCAGCAGAGGGTCTCTGGGTTCGTTCAGGTCGCTGTGGCCTCAGCCTGTTTTGACAGCTGCCGAGAGGAGCAGGGCCTGTGGGCTCTCCTGTTTTGGCTTCAACATGAGATTCGCCAGTGGGGCACTGTGGGGACTCAGTGGGTGACAAAGGGCAGCCATTGAGGGGAGCTGGGGCTGTGAGAAAAATAAAACACACATAAAACTAGCCCCAAGCAGACCCCAGACTGAGGAGGAAGAAAAGACCACCTTGAACATCATATCCCTCCCAGCAAAGATCCCAGGACAAAACAACTTGTTGTAACCCTCCCCTTTTCCTCTTGAGGGGACTGAAACTCTCATTATCCTATCCCAGAGGCATACAGGAAGGGTGAGTGTCACACCAGGGAAAAGGGGGAGAAAAGAAGATGTCCTGCTCAACAATTCTAAGGTTATTATTAATGAGGGGGGTTTGCAATTAATCATACTATATGATTAATTAATTAATATGCGCTTTAATAGGCGCATTAATATGCGCTGCTAACAGCGACTTGTTTTCCTTTGATGAGATTGCTAATATTTCAAATGAGATAAAAATAAAACCTTGGATCAATATATGTGCCCTGTTCCCTTTTGCTATTACATTATTACTTTTTTCATATTTTTCATGTATCTTATTTTTGCTTCTAAAAGTGCATTTCTATACAAGAAACGAGGTATTTTAGTTCATTCAACTGCTTTTTACAAGAAATCACAAATGACGAAAGGTTCAGTACATGAGAAGCTATAAAATCTTATTTATTAGTTTGCGGTATCTGGTTTTATCATAGAGCAATGAGGATATTGTAAGGTGCATTACCTGTGGAATATGATAGAAGACAGTAATCTCTGAAGCAGTAATAATCACTTAAAATGCATTTTGTAAAACATATGCCCCATTAGGCCACTTGGCTTGAGTCAACCCTGCAGTGTTTTGCGCAATGATGCAAAACAGCTCAGACAAAATCCAACTACTATATATGTATATACTTATACTGTGCAAGCACTATACTTATCAAGTACTGACCTGTACTTATCAGGCATTAAACTGTACTTATTGAAAAACAGATAGAACTGAAATGGAATCAGTAATAAGGAATAGTATTTTTGTCAAAACTGAAGCTATCAGAATCCTCTTATAAAGCAGACACAATGAAACTTTCTCTGGTGGACAGCAGCTTCTAAACAGAACTTTTGCATTGCAATGGCTAGAGTTTCCTGTCTTCAAATGATTCTGCTCAGATTTATCCAGCTGGCGGTTCATGTTCATTTCCTCCTCCTTTTTTATAAATGATACTCACACCAATTAGAACTGTACTTGATTATATTAAACTGAGCAGCTTGATGAATTGAAATGGTGTTTTCAAAACAAAAAGATGAACGAGCTAGCAATTGACTGATTGGCAAGGAAACTAACAGACTTTTTTTAAAAACAGTGAAATGCAAGCTGTGGCATACACCACATCATAAAGTATGACTGCAGAGGAAAATAAATTATGATTAGAAGTGATAACAGCTTGATTTTACAGAGATTTATTTTTATTTTGCTTTGTATTCCTGTGTGAGTTCTAAGACCAAAACAAACCTGCATATGAAAGACAATCAAGCTTGGACTCAAAAGTTTTGTTTTATGACCTTGTTACTCTTTGAGTGTTGTTTGAGAACAGGGTGCTCTTAGAGCAGGAAAAGGTGAACAAGACTGAAAATTAACAAGTGTCTTTTATGGAAAATACAAAAAAGTAAGCATAATTCTCCATGAAGCCTATATTGGTCTTCTCTGTTTGTGGTCTGCTAAAAGATGTAAAGTTTTGGCAATATCGGAAAATCATTGTCCAAGATTCATCACTGGTAGTGCTGGTACAGTTATTAGAACAGCTGATTTGCCTAATTTAGCAGTGAAAACTGGCTTTGTCCATGCCTTTCTTTTTCAGAAATCATTGACTTATTATTTCGTACTGACTTATCTGTATATAAGAATCCTTCCATCATCTACTGCCTCCTGCATGGCCCTGTTAATGAGAAAGTAACAGTAATAAAACATCTTTTTTACATAAAACTGAAAAACTTCATAAGTTAGTTTTTACTTTTTTACTCTTTGTACTTGAAAAAACACTTTTTTTACCCTCTGTTCCCAAGTTAGGAAGTCATTCCCACACTGCTGCTTTTCTTTTGGTGTTGCAAATTAAATATCCCAAACTCTGGTCTCAAACTGAGCTCCACAGGAAGACATGCAATTTAGATCCCTATTCAAACTCAGTGTGTAGCAAATGTTTTTCTTTTTATATGGAATTAGCTACACAATGTTTCTATCACTTTGAATTTTTGTTTTCAAGTGGTCTGTTGTACACTCAAATTTTATGATTACATCTCAGAAAGAATGCGAGCTTCCACAAATCAAAGCTGTTATCTGTTGATTAATCACAGCACATATTTTGGCAGTCAGTAGATGCATTTTGACTTATTCTTCCCCCAGAAATGTGAACGTAATGCCACTCCTTATTCTAATCACCAAAGCAATCGTTTGAAATTAAGTGCTTAAAAATAAATGCATAGAATCATAGAATGGTATGAGTTGGAAGGGACTTTAAACATGATCAAAGCAGAAGAAGAGACTTAATTGTTGGACTTTAAGCTAACTCAGACTTAATTGGAAATTATTGATGATAACCTATCCACAAATAATTGAATTATAGAGCTGTATTCACAGGAATGCCAGAAGTCTGCTGATGAACAGAGCAGACAAGCAGAGCAGTATGTGCAAGTGAACACAGAGAAGGACATTGGAAATGGATGAAGGTAGGGAAGGTCCACTACTATGGTGGTGATGCCCCACAGGGCACAGTGCCTGTCATCCATAGGACCAACTACCCCATCACAGCAGGGGCTTCAACCCAGAGCAAGTTCTGAGGAAAGATGTGGCTCTGTAGGTCAGCACTTCCTCAAGCAGGAGGTGTCAACATCAGTGAGTTCATTTTACATCTT
The DNA here is from genome assembly GCF_034619465.1 of Leptosomus discolor. Lineage (NCBI taxonomy): Eukaryota > Metazoa > Chordata > Aves > Leptosomiformes > Leptosomidae > Leptosomus > Leptosomus discolor. Next base: position 13,265,117 of record NC_141403.1, read on the forward strand.
CTCTGAAGATGGAGGACTGCTAGCAAGAGATGGGATCCACATTAGGATTGAAGAGTTTCCAAAATGACACATGCTGGGGAAAGACAGACCTGCAGGAAAGGCCGTGGTGGGCAGCAAGCTGAGCCTGAACAAGCTGAGTGTCATAATGGCAAAGGCAGACAGCAGCATCTTCAGCTGCATGAAAATGAGCGCGGCCAACTGTTCGCAGGGAAGGGACTATCTCCCTGTACTCAGTACTCGTTAGATGGCATCTTTTGTACCATGTGAAGTTTAGACCCACTCCCAACATGAGAAAGACATCAACAAACTGGAGTACGTTTAAGGAAGGGCTGCGGAGACGGCAGAGAGGCTGGAGCACTTACCTTATCAGGGAGGAATTTTGCTTCTTCAGCCTGGAGATGGGATGGCTTTGAGGGGAACTCAACAGCAGCCCCACAGCACATATGAGGAGACAACTGATGGTGCCAGGCTCTTCACAGTAGTAGGAAGGTGGAAGATGACAGGCATAACTTGAGAGAAGTGAGCTTCAGACTGGATATAAGGAAAAACTTTTTCACTGTGAGGACAGGCATTGGCCCATGCTGTCTGTGAAGATTGTGCAGTCCATCCGTGGAGGTTTTCAGGACCTAAATAAGCAAAGCCCTGTGCTTAGGACTAGAGACCTCCAGAGGGCCCTTCCAGCCTGAATTTTCCATGATGCTATTATCCTGTGAAGAATGTGTTCTATTTAGATGTAAATCCTTTGCAGATACCTCATTCATGTTACTACATTCTACATGAAATGTGGTTTTCTTTCTGTTGTTTTCAGATTTTTTTTTTGATGACAGGTTAATGGGCTTGGCTCTTCTCTCCAATAGCATAAGACCACCGTGCTGTGTTACAGAGCTGTTACATAAAGTAGAGAGAGCCAAAGAAACTATTTTACTGCACCTCCTTGTTCAGGATGGCCTCCCTGAGTACCTGCGTGTTGTACCTCATTGCATGATCACTTCCATCCAGTCCATTTATTTCCTCAGCCCCTTCTTCCTGCCATTCTAGTAATGAATGGGATTTTTGCTTCATCTTTGGACAGTAGCCCTGCAGAAGAGGCAATGCATCAGTTCTTTTCCACCTTTCTCCTAAGGAATTTTTTGCTTCACTTTTTTTAACAAGCATCATAGTTATGCACCTGCTCACTTGGAAGCCCTTCTGGCTTGATGTCCTATTCTCTTTGAAGTGCCTCTCAGTGATTCAGCCTTTATCTGATATGTCAGGATAGCAGAAAAAAATAAAATCCAGTCACTCTTTTCTCCTCAGACTTTTCAACTAATTTTACCTCCCTTAGCAGTGCTCCAATGCAAAACCAAGCTTTTTACAAGTATTTTTATTGCGTTTTTCTAAGAAGCCATAAGCTCAATGCTTGTTACAGTCAACCTGTCCTCAAGTGAAACCTGCATACACCATTCTGGCATTGTCCTTGTCTTTTCCTCACTGTTACTACCCAGAACACTGCACTTCTTCAGAGAGGTGGAATGGGACATGCAATTGAATGAAAAATGAGGCTATGACGTTGCTACCTTCTCAGATATTTTGTTTTCCAATTCTCAACCCCTGTCTGTCTTCTTGTTTTCTTAGGTATAACGGAAGGCACTTCAATTGCGTAGGTAGTAAAATCTCCAGGAGAAGGAAATGAGACATTTTAATGGTGATATAACAGCCCGAGAAATACAGTTAAAGTTTATCCAGTGGAGGCAAGAGCCGTATTGTGTGATAGCTAAGCACTAGTCACCCCTTGATGATCAAACCACAGAAAGTATAGAATAAATGCATCCTCAAGTAGAAAAAAGGGAAGAAAGGTTATAAGAAAAATGAACAGCAGTTTGCCTGTGATGGAAAGTTCATCTCTCTTACTATGCATTCCTATTTATTTGTTACTATACATTTTCATTCATATAGTATGTTTCATGACAGAAATATAGTTGCTGGAAGGAGAAGGTAAAAAAAGTCTTGCAAACATATTATTGATTTTTTTCCTTCTTTTTAAAGTCTTCAAACATTGATACCAGCCTGCAAGATTCCATGCAGGCTCAGCAAGTGTGCAGCATACAAGAAATCCTATGATCAAAGCCTCAGACTACGGCTTTCAGTAAGCACCAAGTGGATATACACCAACATCTGTGCAAAGTATCTCTTAAGCCTGGTGCAAGCGCAGGCATCTGTAGAATCGCAGCCTTATAATCCCATTTTTCAATAAGTTGCTTGAACAACAACGTTCAGCTTTCTGTATGCCAGAAACATAAAGCAAGAAATTAAGTACAAAATCATTACCATGTGACGCTGATACTTTTTTCTTAATCTTTGCATTTGGTGGAGTTCATAGTCCGACGGCTCCTCAGCCGTAGAGGGAGGACAGGCTGGTAGGCAGGCATCCTGACACAACTGGGATGCACATCTCCAGAGGGGATGTTTCTCTAATGTTGGAAGGATTGGTGACAGCAGAAGGCATCGTTTTGATATCTTTTTCTTTCCACGTTCACCTATGAAGAGATTGACTATTGAATTCCAAAAAAACCCACTGCCTAGTTTCAACGCAGGGGTGTCAGTATTCTTTCTGTCCACTTCCAGAAAAAGATTCTGCTGTTCTGCAGTGACCTCTCTTGAAACTACTGCCTAGTCCTGAAGAAGAAAAATTTTTTAAAACCCACCACATATGTCTTTTTTAAGAGTGAACCTGTTCACACACTCAGACCAGTAAAGATGTCCCTAGCACAAAAGTGTCCTAAGTGAGATCCAGAACTCTTGACCATAGGAACAGCAAAATTTCTACTGTTTCAACACAATTTGGTAGCTTTAAATTCTACTTTTTCCACAGTGCAGGGTTCAACAATTTTGTTCTTAAAATAGTACAATGCTAACAAAGAGACATCCTTATTTTATTTCAGAAACAAAATACAGTTTTCCTGGAATCCTGTATCGCTTTTTTTCAGGCTACTCACCACAAAGCTTGCTGCCAAGGAAGACACCAAGATGGTCAGTTTCCTGTCTCTGAAATTAAGCTGTGAGCCTACCTAACATTGAAAATTTCAAACGGATTTTTTGAAAAAATAAGTGTGGGGAAAGAAAGGGGGATCTAAAGAGTTTTCCACCAGAGTTTCCTGGCTAGGGGAATGATCAGTATTTCCCTCCAATTTTCAAAGTTACACATTCACATTGTTGAAATGAAAGACTTCACAGCAATTGCTAACTAATGGTCCAAAAAAAGCTTCTTTTACCACTAGAAACGTCACATTTTATTTTAAATAAATGGCTAGCATACAAGAGCTTGAGTCTTAGATAGATCCACTGAGAGCTACTACTATGCAAATAATTAATAGCTCATCTGCCTTGCTGTGGCTTTATCTAATTGTCATGGGTGTTATAGGGTTGACCCCACCAGCAGCTAAGCCCCCAGCCACTCGCTTGCTCACTCGTCTGCAGAGGGATAGCGGAGAAAATCAGGAGATAAGAGCAAGAAAACTCATGGGTTGTCACAAAGACATATAAGGGAAGGGAAAGCCGTGCACATAAGCAAAGCAAAATAAGGATTTCTTTCATTACTTCCCATGGGCAGGCAGATGTTTAGCCATTTCCAGGAAAGCAGGGCTCCATCATGTGTAATGGTTACTTCAGAAGACAAATGCCGTAACTCTGAAGAGTCTCTCTTCCCCCTTTTTCCTCCCGCACCCCTGGCTTTAATTGATGGGCACAGCGTCATATGCTAAAGAATACCCCTTTGGTCAGTCAGGGTCAGATGTCCTGGCTGTATCCCCCATCTTCTTGCGTACTCCCAGCCAACTGCTTGTGGAGGGGCAGAGCGGGAAAAACAAGACCTTGATGCTGTGCAAGCCATGCTCAGCTATAGCAAAAACACTGGCATTTTACCAACATTGTTTTGGTCACAAATCCAAAACACAGAACCAGATGGGCTGTTATGAAGAAAATTAACTCCATCCCGTTCACACCCTGTAGAGCAGCACAATTAGCCAGATAGTTTCAGTAGTGCTATTATCGGGGTTGAAACAATAGCAAATCCAGTAATTCACTTTTTTTTGCACTATATTTAATTTCTGGCTTAATTAACTTAAGCTCAAAGACTCATGTAAGCATGCCTGTCAGGCAGGCCAGCAGGAAACAGGGCATGGCTTCTCTGGTCAGGCAACCCAGAGTAGGCACTAGGCTCAGGACATTCCAAATTCCCTGGTCAGGCTGTCCTCTTCTGGACTGTCCCTTAGCAGGGAAAAGGTCTGAAATGCAGGTGGAGACCTTGCAGCTGGAGAGACTCCAGGAGAGGATGTGGAGCTGACAACAGCTCAGAGCCACCCTTAAGAAAAGTGACATGGAGATGTTATTTGGGAACTGGATCAGGCTGTGATTTGTTTGGGAAGTCAAGGAAGACTGTGAACCCTGCCTGATTGGAAAGCAAGATTCAAGCAAAGGACTTTTGTATACCAAGGAGAATGTGACCAGGCAAGAGACTTAATTTTCACACCTTTTTATATTGACCTGTCTCATTTGGAAGAACTGAATATACTCTGGTTAAAAAAAGATTTTTCATTCTTAATTAAAGTGTTATTATTTTTATACTGTCGCTCACATATAGCTGTGAAAATAAAAGTCCTTTTCGTACCTTCTGATCTTTCACTTTGAAAGAAAGTGGAGGCATATCTGCCTCAGGGTCCTCATCTGTTTCAGGCTCTCTCCCACTGTTTAGATCCTGGCTTGAATACACAGTGTGAGTCCACCACTAAGTACTGAAGTTATTTCCAAGTTAGAAAGTCACTATTCTGACCTCTGCAGCTGGCATTGTACTGTTGCAGGTGCTTTGGGACTTCCCACAAAGCACAAGCTTCATGACAGCTAACAGTTCAAAATAAAATAATAAAAAAAAAAAATCCTTGTCAACTACTTCATCATTTGCTCTTAGACAGTACTTCAAGAAATAAAAGTTTTTGGCATTTGACCTCCAAATCAGTAAATCAGGACTATACTTACTGGGTTATTTTCTCATTTGAAAGACAGATTTACTTCACAGGATAAACTCCAGCCGGAAGAAGTGACCAGCTGCTGTTTAGTTAACGATTCCTCAAAGTGTAGCTTTCTCAAAAATGAAAAAAATACAGTGATTTTTTAATTCATAACAGGAAGAATTAATTTGATACAGTCAAGATGAACAGTCACAGAAAACTAACAGTATCATAAAGCAGCAAACACATATATATGCACATACCTCCATGATGACATCTGACCCTTGTGACATAATTGGACATGATTAAATAAATACAGTGTCAATTCCTGGGCTGTTAGACTCAAACTAATATATTCATAGCTGACTTCTGGTTTTATTAGGGGAGCAACAGCGGCGCAGGGAGGTTGTAGAGGATTTTAAAAAAAAAAAAACACATGAGAGAAACACTGCTGATAAGATAGGTCATAAAATCAACAGAAAGATTAAGACTGTGGTCTTAATGCATAAATGACACTTTTTCAGTACAAAAAGAGAGGGAAGAACGGAGCGAAGCATGCTCTTGAAGGGAAAAAAAAGCTTTTAAGCTACGAGGGAAGCTTAAAATGTGAAGTCACTTCACATTAATATTGTTGTTTAAAGATGTCTCTTTGATACCATCTCTGAGAAACAGCACTCTGCAGTGGAGAGAGAAGAAACTTGAGAAAAAATTCTTGAGAGAGGAAGCAGAAACCATGGTTTCACTGAAAAAAATTGGAGGTCAGTTGGCAGAATTATTTCTTGTCTTGCATGGGAAATGGCAAATAATGTTCAAGATATTTCTTCAGGTCCTTAAGCATACAGACACTTTGCAGTGTAGACAGCAGGGATTTGGCTACGAAAGGTGTTCATTTTCGTTCCTTCTTTATGTGAGAGGACAAAAAGACATCTACTTTGATCTATCAAAGATGAAAAAGAAGACCCCATGAAGAAATCACAGAAAGAAAAGGTCTTTGAAGGCTTAGAAGTACCTTTCCATTATTAGGGTCAGAGGATATGACAAGCCTTACGTCTCTTGCTTTTCAGATCATGCTGTAACAGCCAGCTATGTTGACAGTGCTAACGTTTGGCAATGAATACATTGCATGATGACTGGCACTGACTTTGTTGGGACCTTCATCTGCAACCAGACAGTCTTCGTAACAAAACAGTCATTGCAGACAGATGAAGTCAAATTCACCCTTTTGGTGTAAGCTACTGATTTCGATAGGACTGGTTGCCTGATACTGGGGATAAAAATCACAGGATCACAGAAAGTTAGGGGTTGAAAAGGACCTCGAAAGTTCATCTAGTCCAACCCTCTGCCAGAGCAGGACCACCTAGAGCAGGTCACACAGGAACCTGTCCAGGTGGGTTTTGAATGTCTCCAGAGAAGGAGACAGCACAACCCCTCTGGGCAGCCTGTTCCAGTGCTCTGTCACCTTCACAGTGGAAAAGTTTTTTCCTTATGTTCATGTGGAACCTTCTATGCTCCAGCTTGTATCCCTTGCCCCTTGTCCAGTCACTGGCCATCACCAAGAAGAGCCCGGCTCCGTCCCCCTGACACTCGCCCTTTACATATTTATAAGCACTGATGAGGTCACCCCTCAGTCTCCTCTTCTCCAAGCTCAAGAGACCCAGCTCCCTCAGCCTTTCATCATAGGGGAGATGTTCCACTCCCTTCACCACCTTTGTGGCTCTGCGCTGGGCTCTTTCCAGCAGTTCCCTGTCCTTGAACTGAGGGGCCCAGAACTGGACACACTATTCCAGATGGGGACTCACCAGAGCAGAGCAGAGAGGGGAGGAGACCCTCTCACATCTTCAGGATCTGGTCCTAAGAATTTTGTCTATAATTCTCACGCAGCCATTATATGATGTGTATACATGAATGAAAGCGGAGTTGCCTTACTGAAATAGCGTTTTCTAGGATCAGACAGCTCTAATTAAAATTGAATATAAAAGTGAGAAGTAATATCCTGTAAACCAAACCTCTAACATCATCTATTCTACAGACTCACTTGTACACTTTAGTAATTACAAATATATTTATTTATTGAATGTATATCATCAGGTTATCGCTCATATATGTTTTTTTATTTTTTAAATTTGCACATCCATATACACATAAAGATTATGTGATTTTTTTTTTCCGTCCCAGATCAGTGAATATAATGTACAATATATGATGTAGGTATATGTGGGTGGAAGTTTCAGAAATCATTTTGCCAGCAAAAGCTGAGTTCTTGAAGGCAAGTAGATACGTTCTTTTTTCTGCCACTACTCAGAAATTCCCTCTTCTCTGCCACGAATGTCAGGATTTGTGGTAGTAAAAAAGACTCTACTGCAAGTTCCATGATGATCTCTTTGGTCTGTGGACAGACCCAACAAAAGCCTTACAAACTGGAATGGGACATAGTTCTATATACTTTCACTCCTGTTTTATAATGAATCTATACAACATTAAATTGTGATTTTTGTCATATTAACTCTGAACATTAAGTATACAACAACCCTGATGTGTTTGCTATTGAGGACATAATTGCCTAATCTTGTGCTGTCACTTCCTTTTGGCTTTCAGGTATAAAAGAGCAAATTGATATTCATGGAAAAGGGCAAAGAAAAGAGGAATATTTATATGCCTGAACATTTGTAGCACAGCTACATTATAGTTTGTGTAACTACTCCAAATGAAAACCAGTATAAAGAGAAAGGAGATATGGATGTCATAAAAAGGGCTGAAGAAAATAAAAACTATAGGCTGTTGTTCACCTTTCAAAAAATTAAAACTCAAACTTAGCACAAATTGAATATCTAGATATATCCCAAACACGTATTTGATTATAGGCCTCTAAACTAGGTTTTCAGGAACTGTAATGTAGGAGACGAGATAAATTGAAAGATGTTTATGTTTGTTAATTATTTAAAGACAATATATCCATACATTACTTTTTCAATATTTGAACCTATGTGAAGATATTTCATGTAATAAGTTGTCAATCTAAAATTGTTCTTCCTTTAAGCATGCAAGTCATCCCACTAAAACCCATGGGTGTTAAATATTCATGAACTGGTGTACAGGGATAAGAATTTGAATCTCAGCTGAGCACCAGTGCAGGCTCATCAGGAAAGAACATTAGTTTCAAAGCAAAAAGTTTAAAGGTTGCTCAGCACCATGGCATTTGGCCGCGTACCATACTGAAGGCTTCTTTTTAAGCAGGAGCAGCTTTAACCTTGAGGATAGCGGCATCCATCTGTACCAGAACTTAATAACCCTTGGTAAAATCTTTCTGATCATTGTCTTCCCCTTGGACTAAATGCAAAAAATGCGCACACTAGCATTAAGACTAGCGCCACAACATACCAGGAAATACATACCAGAACAGGCAGATGACTGTGCCTGTACATAGTCATGAGTGGAGATTCCCTTAACTGCCTCAGTCACAGAGATAGGCATGTGGCAGCCTGAGCTGAAAATAAAAAGAAATGCGTAGGACAGAGTTAAGAGTCCAAACACCCCAACACTTCTGTGATTTCATTTGTAAAGTGAGTAATGAGAATTTGATGTATAACTGTATCCATTAGCCCTTGCATTTGGGACGAAGTTGAATCCTTTCGTGCACAAAATCAAGCTCAATAAATGCATCGCAGAGCTTTCATGCATTTGCATGTCTGCACAGTAGCTTTCCAAAGGTATTTCACTGGCTACTCCTATGGGCATGTGGCAACTCAGGCTGCACACAAAACGGAGTACTTAGGAGAAAGACACATAATCCTTCATAAAATAATGGCAATTTTATTTTTTCTGTACTTAAAGTGCTGCAGTGCCATAATTCCAAGACCAAGGGGAAAAAGTGCCAAAAATACAATACTGAATCATGAACCAGGTATTCATGTGTGCTATAGATCCATTTAAGCTACGTAGGATTTTATTCCTCTCTGTGAAATTACATTATTTTCTCCAAGAATGTGTGCTAATAGCTGTTGCCTAATATTTTGGAGAGGCAAAGCCTGACGCACTCTTAAAAAAATGTACTTTTGACAGCATTACGTTCCTTGGGCTCCATGTTGTCCAGCCATTCTACCAATGCCACATTTTATGTAAGGTATACTATTAAATCAAATTTCTCCTCTCACAGAAAGCATTTTCAGCATTCTAACCCTCATCATGCAGGCATGAAAGGGGTTACAATTTATGAAGCAGAGGATCATCATGGCAATTAAATTTTAGTAAAAGAGCGCTATTATCTTGTCAACAAAGCTGATATTGTTACAACTCATTATGAACGAGATACACATGATAACATCCAGCTATTCTGAATACAATATTTATAGATAAGTAGAAAGAGTTTCTTCACCCCACAAAGCCTAAAATGATTTCTTGTTTTCTATCAGGACCAAAGTTTGACCTTAGGAAAGCTGTGGAGGAAAGACAAGGAAGTTTGTTGAAACCTGGAAAGAGGTCTTCCCTCATCAAAATAATAAATTCCCAAACGTTTATTGCAGTCATCCTTGGTTATCCTGCAGGAGCTTTTCTATTTTATATTAACACGGACTAAGATAAAAAAAGTTGGAGCAAGTACCAACATCTACCCCTCCAAAATGCTGACTGAATGATTACTACAGCCACCAGGAAAGAATCTAATCGTTCATGGAAGACGGATGCGTGCCTGACTTCTCATTTGGTTTTTTCCTTTTCTTATTTAAAAAAATCGTTCATTACATTTACATTTACATAGTTCATGACAGTTAAAGAAAAAATTGCATGCAAGACCTAAAAAGACTTGCCAAAAAGAGTTCAAATGAAGAAAATAATTCACTGAAAAATTCTTCACTTTGCAACTAGTACTATTATTTTAAACATGAGAAAGTTAAGAAATTATATTTTTTCCTGAAGGGAGTTTGGAGTGAAAGGGTACATATTTCTAAATACTCTCTACTTCTCATGCTTTTAATATCAGTGATTGTGAAGATGAGGTAGCTACCAAACAAGCATCATCCCTGACGACATGCACTGAAACACTCTACCCCACATTTGGTGCCCTGGTGGAGACAGGTAGTTTTTTGTAACCAGTAACTTAGGTATTCAACATTTATGTGCAAAACTGAGAAATCAAAGTAGCACAAGCTGGTTAGCCAGGAATTAGTCCTCAGGTATCTTGGATAGATGATGTGACCAAGATAAACACTGGGACACTAGAAGAGAAATAAAGACACCCACAGGTCAACTACCAGTATCGTCTGGTAATTTCTGTGTGTAGATATTTCAGCTGATGAAGGCAACAAGACCTTTGACTATAATAATGTAATAAAGATGATTACAGTTGTCATAAATATGAACTAATTACTTTGGCAGTGTGAGAAAATTATTAAATCCATACGAATTACAAATTAGCTACTCTTTCAGCAGCTGAGGAATGTTATGATTTACTTATTTACTTACTAAGAACATAGAGATGAAATTGCCCTTTTTATACAATATCAGTTAAAACAAAAGAGAATACTGTAAGATGTCATAATTTTTTTTTTTTTGGAGAAGCAGCTGTGTATTTCTACAATCAAGAATTTCATTAGTGGCAGAAAAAATGTGGAAAAGGGTGTAAAGATACTTGAATTGATAATGTTGCATCTAATTTCTGGCGAGCAGAATATTTCCCAAAAAACTGCTCTGTGACCCTAATATTTTTTCCTTTTACCTTTTGCAAATCTGTGTGAAAACAGAAAAGTGAAGAGATTCTCCTTTACTGACAGATTCCATGTACTTTGCCTCCTGCTGTTTGTACCATGCTTGTGTAATGCAGGAAAAGTTTCTTTCACTCAGTTTTTATTGGAACCAGCCCAAAAGAATAATTTGGAAAATGTTTTTGTCAGTGTGGCTAATTCTTTTCAGAAACTGTCTCTCTTTTTTTTTTTTCCTTTTTTTCAAAATGTCAACCCATGATGTTTCAACTTAAGACTTTCTGTCTTTGGAAACAGACACCCTTTCTGCTTTCCATTTACAGCTTTGGATTTTATATCAAAACTTCTAAATTCCTCTCTAATTTTTGGAGTTAACAAAATGGTGAAAATTTTTCAAGGTTTTTCTGCAAGAGTAAAAGAAATTGAACATTTTATTTTAACTTAGAAATAATCCATGGAAATAACTCATAATCTTTCAGGAAGAGTCTTTACCAAAAAAAAAGAAAAAAGACACAGGGGAAACGTCTTTTATCACTTTTTATAACAGATGTGATGATGAGGGCTGTCACAGAAATGTTATCCTTCTGCAGTGGACAATGTAACAGAACTCGCTATTTCTAATCCTGTCAATCTCGTTTGGTTTTGCTATTCCCTGTAATACTATTCTCTGACACAGAAACTTGATAGAAAAACTACATACAACTAAATTAGCATCAGAACAGAAAAATGGAAAAGAAGTCATCTCTTCAGGTCCCACTTTTTTTGGAAGACACAGATTACTTGCAGAATTTGACATCTTTAGAAGAAAAGTAGCTTTAGGGCTGGGCTTAGTTCTTTGGCATAATGAGGATAAGGCTAAGACATGAAGGGAGCTCAGTATGTTTGATTCTAATCTGTCAGCAGCAGACCTGCTAATGTGGATCTAATACAGACAAATAAGACCATGTCCTCATAACTCATACTGAAGCAGCTTCTATGATTGCTGTCAATTATTTGTTTCAAATCCCCCTGAATTTTGTTGCATTGATTTTTTTTCACTCCCATATGCTTTATGGAACAAATTTAATGATGTTGAGAAATTGGTGGAAGAAACTTTTACCATGATATCACAGAAACATTATCATAATACTGTTACGCAAAATAAAACAATCTTATCTGCAATTATTTTGGTCATGTGAGAAATTTGGTCTTTTGAAGAAGTGATCACAATGTTTACTTTTAGAAAGATAAAAAACCCAATCTGAGTCCTCAAAGAAAACTTTTATTGAGTTTTGTTGCGCTCCTAGCAGTATCCTTCAATATTATCTAAATCTCAACTTTCTTCCTTCTCTCCAAAAAGACACAAACGTTTCTTCCTTTTGTGCTAGCCTTCATCTGATGAAGCTAAAACTTTTGAGCAAAATCCAGTTTTGGACATGTTTCTGAGGGATGGCCTGAATGAAGTGTGTTTAATTTAAAGGCACCAGTCTCAAAATAATGGTGTTACTTGTCCTTTGAGATCCATTTTCAAATTTATCGTCAAGATGATCTCTGTTTCTTGCAAGGCCGATAACTTCAGTAGTCCAGTGGACTGTAGCTGTGATGAAGACTGATGACTAGTGAGGGCACGGTATTTACATCACAAGAGCTGGCACTACATGCAGTTTTTAAGATAGAGACAGGCTTATTGTGTACACAGACAAATTCTTTAGCATTGGTGAAGGCGTATTTCAGAAGTCTGAGGGCTGAATAAGACAGGAGGGGAGTTTCATACTAAAAATGGATGGAAAGGGTATTTTGAGGAACGCACTTTGTTCCTAAACACTCTCTCCGTCAGAAAGCTCTGACTTTTCTAGCCGTGAAATAGAGTTTGTAACCAAATTGCCCCTCAAACTTCTTTCAATCATACAAGAAAGCAAGCAGCAAAACAGCTCATGTTGACATTTTGGACTATGCTTGAAGGAGGAGACCATTGTCTCTGTTGGCTTCTCTACAGGAACATGACCCATCATCCTCCCCTTACAGCACCAAGCTCCTGAAATAGCTGGCAGATTTCCTGCTGGCTGTCATGTGTGATCTTCTGCTCAATTAGTGCCAGAGCTGCTGAGGGAGAGGGCACACTCAGGCTCTTACAGCAAAAAAAACCCACTATTTTAATCTTATGCAAGGTATAATATTGGTCAGAGAAACACGGAAACTCTTGTGCAGCTAAAATTTACCACTATTTTAATCCTGCAATAACCACTGTTTTAAACTCCTGCAAGGTCCTAATTTTTTCTCTACAGCCTCTTTTCATTCATATTCTCATTCAGGATGGAGGGTGCAGGAAGAGGAACATTATTTTGTTCAGATGACTTCTAGACTCTTCATTTTGGTGGTTATCAGCTGCTTAAATAGTATTTCCCTTAGACACTTTAAAGGCACAAAATCATATTTTATAACATGCATCTATCAGTCAATAAGCGTTTGTTTTAAACAAGTGCCAATGAAATACCTCCTACCTCCCATCCTTAACAGTACAGCATGTATGGTGATGTCGTATACAACTTACATGAATTAGTGATAAATCACAAAAACAACAAAAGGTAACCTAAATTTCAGAAGTGCTCTTTGGTGGGAACTCCATATCACAGCACACTCAGAAGTGTTCTGTCTTCTCGCTATGATTGCATGAAGTTTGTATTTGATAAATACATTCACTGAAATATGATCTTCCTTCAAAATTAGAAACAATTAATGAATACTAATTATTTATCTCCTTTCAATGACATTGTTTTTGCTTATCATTGAGGCTTTGCACTCAGGTTTGTAACAGTATTAACCACAAAAATTACACTCTTTACAAGGTTTATTTTAAGTGCTGTTATCAGACAAGATATACTCAAATCTGGTAGGAAAGGATAGACTAGGAAGATCTTTGCAGATTCTAAAGTAGAAACACTTCTATAATGTATATTTTTCCCAATTAAATTTGGTTTTACATTTCCAATGAATTAACTGATATCCCTGGGAATACTCATGATTCCATCAAGGCAGTGGTGCTATGAACAATGAAGTCAAATTATGTTTGAAATTGAATGATTTGTTCACTGCTACTGTCAACGAAAGAAATGTCTGTAAAGGTTAAATTAGCTAAAGTAGTCTCAGTCACGCTATTAAGGCAAATTTCTGATGCAACAGCAAAGGACTTCTCATTAAAAAGACAGTCTTGTTAAAGATTTCTCATTAAAGACTTTCTTGACTGAAAACGAGGATAGAAGGAGCAGAAATAAAGCCTAAACAAATGCAACACAAACTATTCAAGTTTTAAATGGTTTTTCTCTGCTCAGAAAAGCTGTCTTTTATGTCACACATTTTTAGTTTCAGTAAATATTTGTTTTTCTTGACAAGACTCTTGTCCAGTCTCTGTGCACAACATGTGCGTATATAGCCCCAGTTCTTGCCACCCAAACCGTTTCAGATCCCTGGCTATCTGTGCACCCTGAGAGGATTTTACAGGCTGTGAATGGGCCAGCTCATGCTAGAGCTGCAGCCCAGCTTCAGCAGAGCCTGATGACCTCCTTAGCTGGGTTAGATGCCAGCATGGCCTCAAATGGCTGACACAGATGTCTGAGCTCGACCGTTATCCAAATTAGCTAGATCATACCGAGCTTAAACATATCTATAGATGCTGTGAGCCCTCTTCTGATTCATCTGTAGGTGTATCCCCTCTCCGTATCACACTGGGGAGGAGGGAAGTGTAGATAATGAATGACCTCTTGCAGTGACTAAACTTGCTGCTTTCAAAAGGGCTCAGGAAGCTCTTTTGTAAGGATGCTATGTTTCCTTCTGCTTTTGATGGATACTGCTTACTAGCCATCTCGACTGAAATTTGTGAGTTTACTTTCCGTTCTGTATTTCAATCATGGTGTGCCAATTTTGAAAGTTTTGGCCAGATTCAGCCATTCTTGCCCAGTTATAGCACAACTTCTGGAGACTTCTAGAAATATCAGTGGGCCATGTCACAAATGTGCATTTACTGAGTAAGGTTCTATCAACAGTTACTAAAGAAGATGTCAGCATTTAACCTGTAATAAAATGACCCTAAAATCGATGCACTTGAGTGCATTTTCAACTGCATTGCAGTTCATTGTGTCCAAATTGCTTTATATATACTAATTAAAGCAAAACTCTGCTGACAAAGCAGCACATTCTGAGCTCTGGAGAGCTGCCATTGTACCACACTGTTATAATTTTAGTGCAATTTTAATATAATCTAAATTATATTCTATATATAATACTAAATATTATAAAGATAATGTAAATATATGTAGTATATATGTATGTATTAGTTATTATTTACAACACAAAATGGCTCCATTTCAATTTTGTAAATATTTAGTAGAGAGAAAATTATCTTGACTGGCAGATAGCTTTCTACCTGAGAGAAAGTTTGCTAAGAAAATCACACCCTCAGAGTAAAAACATGATTAATACTTCAGGAAAAAATTTTGAGCTTATGAACTTAAAGAGAAATTGATTAATGTTGTGACATAACCTTATCTTTCTGAAAAATAGTAAACTACAAATACAATAAATTAAGTAGTCAGAATTGTTAGAAAATGGGCAGTTTTCTTCTTGCTCTTCGGAAGACTGAGAAATAAAGCAGTAAGTGCGTAGTTTCCATTTCTGGCAGATTTCTTATGACAGTCTTCTTCCCCACACTTCATTGTAATGATAAAAACATCAAAAGAAAGAATCTACAACAAGATCCTGTTGATGCAGATCTTTTCACACGTTATAGAATCACATTATAGATTTTCACACTATAGATCAACAAACTTGCCTAAAAGTTGTATCTAAAAGGAGTATATTAATTATATTAATTATCCATCATTTTTATCAAAGAATTTAAAGTATTCCATTTCTTAGAAGAATTATAACAGCAACTGTAACAACATCAAGAAAATCTTGATTTCACAGTTGTCATATTAGTTTTCTAAATGTTTTAATTATGACATTTTGCCTCTTTCCCTCCTTTATCCTGCAACCCACAAGTAGTAGATGCAAAATGCCATGTGGGCTTTTTTCCAAAAAGAAAAGTCTCTAGCTGCAGTGCACCACTCAAACATGCTCTCCTGGAGATTGAAATGCCTTTGATGCTATAGTTGATAGAAATATATTAAAGGAGGTAGTATATTTGCCAAAGATAGATTCTAGTCTTCTACAGGCAACTGCCTATGCTCTAGCAATGTGTGACATTCTCCACGAAGAATGCATTAAAAGTTGTCCCTCTTGTTTCAACTTACTAAACTCTTTGGCTTGGCTAGAGGAATGGGTTCTATTGATTTTTTGTTTCATTTTATTTTGTTTTTTTTAAATAATTGAGTCTTTTTATTGCATCTTCTGTGATTTCTCCTTTATGTCTACCTTAAAAGCAGAAGCTTTCCTCTCTGAATCTGCAAACTTTCACCTCTCTTATGCAGAGTGTCCCTGTCAGAGGATACCTAAACTCTTTGATTACTTCTTCCCATGTCTTTCCTTCATTTAGATAAGGGGTCATCATTTTTAATCTGAGGAATTGTCTCTCTCAGTGTAGTACCTACGCATGTATTTATTTCACACACAGATGTTGCTGGCATCAGTTAACTCGCAGCTGTGATGCCCAAATTTCATTCATTAAGTAGGTTTCCATCAAGTTGTCCAGCATTCTCGTGTTCATTCTACAATATCTTTTAAAAATTGAATAATAATCCGGAATTATTCCTGAAAACTCATCTTTTCACTCATTCCCAATGATTACTAAATATTTTGTTGCTTATGAAGTTCCTCCTTGAAGACATGTTTACATGCACCCTGCAGTGTTATTACAGATACAAAAGCTATCTTCAAATAACACAACTTAGAAACCAGAAGTAACTTTGCCACCCCAGAACAGAGCCTTGCGTGAGTTAATTTACGATGTCAAGAAACACTGTGGTACTCCAGTCTGCTGTGGCAGACTATAAAAAGCCCCTTTTTAGTAATGCAGCTGTGCGAACAAAAAAAAAAACAGATGTAACATCACCTTGATAAAACCTGTTAGTCCTTTGTGCTGTGCTGGCGCTTAATACATGCACCTGTAACCTCCCCGTATCCAGAAAAATACAGCGTATTCATGACTGCTATACAATTATTTAATATCTTAAACCATTGCAAATCTGCTAAGTATTGCACTCCAAAGAACATCCATCCATTTGCAATAGTACTATTTACACAATTCATCTAGATGTTTTTATGTGCTCACTGCTATGCATTTTCCTGTATAGCAAATACTCTTCCAATATTTTCCCCCTGCGTAAGCATATAGATTTCTAATATTATAATGCCATACTGCATAGAAGAGTTTTCAAAATTGACATGGTGTGGCCAATAGAACTGCCTGAACCTTTCTGCAGGGGAAGAAAAATCCCTTTACTTCTCCCATGTTATTTGCTATGAGGAGGAGAGGTTGACTTCCAACTCGGTGATTAAGGCTCATTTGATCAGAGACTCACGTTACTATGACAACACAGAGGGATCAAAGCACAGATCTGTGAAAGACAAATGAGCTGATGCCAGCCGCGTCCTCACAAAAATCTAGCAGAGCCTCAAGCAATTCTTCACCACCCAAAGCACGTTTCGGCTTCTCTGGCATTCCCTTACCCGTGCATGGGCAGACTTGTCCTTCCAGGCTCTGGAGACTGTGTCCTGAGCAGCACTGAGAGAAAGAAATCTCTGGTGAATGGGAAGGGAGGACTACATGACATTTCATCCTTGTCATATGCATACCTTGCACTCTTTGAGTTCCCTTTGAACACATTTTTTGTGTGAGTCACTTTCCATTTGTAGTTAGAAATGGGTAGTCAGCGTACTCACCAATTCCCCGTGCAAGCAGGTCGAGGGAGGTGATCCTTCCCCTCTGCTCAGCACTGGTGAGACACATCTGGAGTGCCGGGGCAAGTTCTGGGCTTCCCTGAAAAAGAGAGACATGGGGAGAGTCCATTTCACTGGAGAGACACCAGAGAAGGGTCACGAAGGCAAGATAAGACCTCGCAGCATCCCTCACGTGAGGATGAGCAGAGAGTGCTGGGGCTGCTTAGTTTGCAGAAGAGAAGTCTCAGCGGGATCTTATCAACATGTATAAACCCCGATCAGGGGCAGGAGTGGGAGAGTGGCAGAGAGCAAAGAAGACAGGGAAAAACCTGCGCTTCACTCAATGCATTACATGGCTGGCAGCTCTGGAGTCAATAAATCTTGATTGTTTACTAGCACTTGCATTTTTCAAGGTAATTGGATAAGCATAATTAAACCTCAGAGATCTAGGCATTAATCACAGTACAGGACCAGATATACTACTTTCTGTGAAGATACTACTATCTGATCTGAAGTAGAAATGCACAGGATGTCAGAAAGTCATTTTGAAAAGCTGCTAGGGAGCCAATTCTGACTCCTTTATGAATAGTTGATCTCCAGCTCAACCACCGGTGTAATTTAAACTTGCTAGATTTGAATGCAGTGGAGAATGAGTCATTCCCTCGTGTAAGCAAGTCTTTGTACCCAGGACAAGAATATTAAAATCAGAGCTTATCTTACAGCTGCGAACTCTACAGAACAATTCTGTTCTGCATTTAAATGTTGAAAAGAATAAAAATCTATTAAGGGACCAGAAAATTATAGAAGATAAAGAGAGACAAAAGACAGGAAAGGAACAATGAAAATACAGGAAAGAACAGCAAACAAAAATACAATTTAGAAATGAAAAAAAAGACCCATGTGGGAGACTTATAATATTTAGATATGAAAAAAAAAAATAGTTATACAAAATTCCACCAGCACATCAAAGTCATGAAAGACGCAGGAACAAAAGAGGTGATGAAACAATACCATGAAAGAAGAAGACACTTCATTAGAAAGAAAATTTGAAGAAGAAACAAAAGAGGTGTGTAAGATTTTATTCCAAGGAGTGAAGCAGATAGTAGTCAGGGATGTTCTCCATGTTAATATCCACAGTAGGGATCATTGGTTTGAAGCCCTACTGTAGGATATAGGTAAGAAGGGGGACAGTGGTCACTGGAAGGTGTCCAGGACAAAAAATGTTGCATCACTAAAAAACTGAGAGTATTGACACGATTTTCAAAGTTGTGATATGCGAGCTCTCATCAGTGACATTCGTAGATGTTGAACCCCACTGAAACTACTGAAATCCCACTGAAACACCACTGAAATAGAAAACTTTAGTTTAATGAGCTTAATCAGCCTCTGTCACATAGACCCCATTCTTACACTCAGCCAGATAGTGGTATAGACATCTGGCTTAAACTGATCTAGGAAAAAAAAAATAAAATAGGTAGTTCTAGTGCATTGGCTGTGCCAGGACAAGCAAAGAATGGTGGGCAACCATGGTGGACAGCAGTGTCCCCCACAGATAGATAGGCAGATGCTACACCATTTTCTTTCCTAAGTAGTATTGGATTACAATAGCCCTTTAAATAAGCCTTGGTGGTTGCAGCTGACACTGCAAAAGGCAAATAGGTAATTTACCACCATGTAATCACATTTTTGAAGAGGGCTGAAAAGTTCTTTCATTTCACTGTTGATGCAGAGGGACCCACCCTCCAAAAGTTCAATTTCTGTCTCAGTTTCTGCTGTGTACTCCAGCTGCTTCCCTTGCACTCACCAGCTCACTAAACGGGTGGAATGGGGGTCGAGGAATGCATTTGAGTTTTCTGAGCTCATGTCACTCCTGAGACTCCCTGAGTAAGACACCTAGTGCAATGGAAGACCTGGCAGCAGGACCACCTCTTCCAGTGGCTAGTAGATGGCTTTGTCATTTTCTAGAAGTGTTTCCCATCTTTGTCCCCTTTAGACATTTCTTCTTGCCATCCAAAAAAATAACATTCATGCTAAGCAGTTCGAAGGACACATGGCATCTACAATTAGATAATGTAATTTACTGCAAACTAATACTTCTAGGCAAATGTCTTCACAGATGACGTACGGAGCACCATTTTTAGAAAGAACTCTGTCAAAAACAGACTGAATACAGCGAGCCTGTACAGGACCTAAGTTCCCTTGAAGATGATACATTCACCTTTCAGGATCCAGAGCAACTATTAGGAAATGATGACAATGAGCATGTTTCCAAAGGTGTCTTCTGAAATGGTGGTGAGCTGCTAGCAAGTGCTCTGCGTCCTGGGGACCCATAGCCCCCAGGACAGATGCCTACAACTTTTCAGCCCCGTTCATTCTATTATTCTACCATTACTATGGATAAAACAAGACAACCGAAATGTCCTAAAGTCATCTAGCTCCCATGCCATAGAGTACAAAGCTCCCCTTCACTCCTGGAGAAGAGTTTACTCCAAAACAATTTCCCTGAAACATGTTCTTGTTTTGGAACACAGTGGTCCAACAATGTTCTATTTCCCTTAAAATATTCTAGCGAGTTTTTGTGTGCTACTCTAATTGCAGCTAAAAGACTCAACCACCTGTTATGCTTTCTGCATGCTTGGAATATTTATCTGAGGTATTAATTCAGCTGTTTCTCCTTTAGCAGTTTGAAACGATGCAGAAGTCCTACATCATCTATGAAACACCACCACACAGGGCACCAGCACTCACATGTATGGCCTCCTGGGCTGCCATTCTTTGCAGCCCCGGTGCACCATCTGGCTTTTTTCACTTAAATTCTTGAAACTGGGGAAGAGGGTCTCTCATAGTCTTGCAAACCAAGGCGCTGGAGGAACTAATCTAAAACAGTTAGTCAGAATAAAATGCTGCTACTTTTTTCCCAAGTGTTCTAGTAACCAGGAAAACAGGAACAATGACGATGCTAAATGTATCATTGCTGGTGTCAAAGCTGGTACACAAAAAACAGAATAGGTCAATTCACATATCTCAAATCAGTTATTTTCAGATGTCAAGCAGCGTCACCAAATTAATGGTAACATGCCGTTACCTTTCATTGTGTTTTCAAGGTTTTGTATACAACTGTGACAACACAATACCTCCTCAGTCTCTTGTGAGGTTTTTTGGTTTGTTTTGGGTTGGGTTTTATTTTCCCTTTTTCTTAATGACAGGTGACAATTAGAAATACGAGTTAGGAGAGTAGCCAGTATGTAATACTGCTATGTCTCTGATGGACAGGTAAAAGAGAACAGTGTCTGAAAGCAAGACGACAAATGCTTCCCCAGTGATATTTCCATGTATATTATCAAATCTTCCCCAGTGTATGTACACATGCACTAAAATGTCATCCACATCTGTAGAGGATTCATATTCAGCATGCCAATTTGCAGAGGCTGAACAAGGTGAAAGATAGATAGCCACTGTCACGAAAAGTACAATTTAAACAAAACTTTCTTGCCTTTGGAGAATTTTCATTATTAGACTGTAGACATCTGATAAAGTAGGGTTTATTCTTAAATATCCTTGCATATGGGGGGGGCAGGCCAGGGAAAGTGGAAATGTATAGACAGTCCTGTTTCTCTGGGCCCATTAGAGATAAATAGCTAGTAAAAGAATCTTTGTTCAGATATGTCACTACAGGGAATCTTGCATCCAAAAGGATGAGCATCTGTGCTGCTTCTGCAAACACCTGCATTTACAGCTGAGAAAACACTGCATTATTTAGGTCTTATTTGTCATATCACAAAATGCCTCAGGCCCTTTCCTCCCTGTATCTTTCCCACTGCCTTTACTAAATCAAGAAGCTTAATTGCTCCTTCTGTTAAGTCTGAAAGATCATTTGTTATTTCCATTCATTTTATAAATGTGATTCTTTCTAGTTGAAAAAATTATGCTAGCATCCATTAACTATTTTAAGCATAAGCTATTTTGTTCAATTCTTTTTCCATTTCTTTTCTCTAATAAAGTAATTGTAGTGAACTCTGCTTAAAACCATTCTCATTAGGCTCTTGCAAGTAAGCAATTCAGAAATTACAGCATGCAGGAAAACCCACTACCTGATTTCTTTGTGGTAGGAGACCACACCATTCATATCAGCACAATTTGACCTTCTGACAAAACTGAAACAGGTGTTTCACAGAGCTTTCAAAAAAATAAACCAAATCTTCCTGAGTATGAAAAGTCAGCAACGATTACAAATCCAGCCATCTGGCACTGTGGTGTTTCAATTATTTCCTTAGCAGTTTGCTTTAGCAATTGTATAAAAACTTCAGAAAAGCTGTGATCCAAAATAGGATTTTGCAGAGAGACATTATAATCAAGGTGATTTTTAAAGACTATTTCAGCAATGGTATATATATATATGGGTGTGTTCATGTATATGTAAGAATTTTAAATCAGTAAAACTAAGGGGTTTTTTATTGATGTGAAAATCCCCTTATCATAAGGCATCAAGCCCCCAATGTCAAATAAATCTCCTTAGCAATAATAACCAACACACCATAATTTTAACTTATTGAACAATTGCATTTTTTTTTTTTTTTTGTGGTGGGTTGACCTTGGCCAAAATGCCAGGTGCCCACCAAAGCCACTCTATCACTCCCCCTCCTTAACTGGACAGGAGAGAGGAGAGGAAAAAAAAATAACAACAGGCTTGTGGGGTTGAGATAAGGACAGGGAGATCACTCAGCATTTACCGTCATGGGCAAAACAGACTCAACTGAAAGGAAATATGATTTATTACCAACTAACTCAGAGAGGAGTAATGAGAAATAAAACCAAATCTTAAAACACCTTCCCCCCACCCCTCCCTCCTTTCCCAGGCATAACTTTGATCCCGATTTTCCTCCCTCCTCCCCCCCAGCGGCACAGGGGGAAAACAGGGAATGGGGGTTAGGGTCAGTTCATCACACTGATGTTTTCTGCCGCTTCTTCCTCCTCAGGGGGAGGACTCCTCACACGTTTCCCCTGCTCCAATGTGGGGTCCCCCACACAGGAGAAAGTCCGCCATGACTTCTCCAATGTGAGACTTCCCACGGGTTGTCCTTCATGAATTGCTCCAGCGTGGGTCTCCTCCATGGTGTGCAGTCCTTCAGGAACCGACTGCTCCAGCGTGAGCTCCCCTCACGGGGGCACCAGCAGCAAACCTGCTCCAGCGTGGGCTTCTCTCTCTCTCCACGGGCCACAGGTCCTGCCAGGAGCCTGCTCCGGTGCAGGCTTCCCACGGGGTCACAGCTTCCCTCAGGCACCCACCTACTCCGGCATGGGGGCCCTCCACGGGGTGTAGGCAGCCATCTGCTCCACCGCTCATGGGCTGCAGGGGGACAGCCTGCCTCACCATGGTCTTCACCACAGGCCGCAGGGGAATCGCTGCTCCGGCGCCTGGAGCATCTCCTCCCCCTCCTTCTGCACTGACCTTGGTGTCTGCAGGATGTTTCTCTCCCATATTCTCACTCCTCTCACTCGCAGCAATTTCTGCTGTGCAATAACTTTTTCACTCTCTTAAATACGTTCTCACAGAGGCGAAAAACACTGTCACTGATTGGCTCGGCCTTGGCCAGCGGCGGGTCCGTCTTAAAGCCGGCTGGCATTGGCTGCATCTGACATATGGGAAACTTCTAGCAGCTTCATACAGAAGCCACCCCTGTAACCCCCCCGCTACCAAAACCTTGCCATGCAGACCCGTTACATTTTTAATTAAGCATTAATGCTTGAAGACGTGTAACACATGTTTTCTTGTTATTATACCATCCTAACTAACATTACTTTAGGCACAATTTCTTAAAACTTGCAGGGTATCATAAATTGACACGGGGGAAGATTGACATGGCCTTTCCCAGCAGCGCATGAATATTCAGAACAGCAAGATAAGCTTGGGGTATAGTCTTACCACCAAGCTTTCCATCAGTGGTAAGTCATGTGTGATTTTTCTACTGGCTTTTGCTAGCTCTTGCCTCCCTCTAGAGTCTTTAGTCTTGCACCTAAATTTTCTCAAAAAAAAAAGTTTTCTTTTTTTATAAAGTGCACATTAAATATTTAAATAAAACGTTTGTTCCACATAGAGTGAAAATCTAGACCTGTGTCTGCCCCATAGACTACAAATCATCCCTGACCTGAGCATAGCTCCTTAAAGCAGGACCTGACTGCTTAGGACTGGACAGGAGACACTGTACCCAAAGAATTACAATGGCATGGCTATACTAACACAAAATATCACTTTAGAAGCTTTTATTAAGAGAGTTAGTATATTCTAACGCTGTCAAATTTGAAGTTTCTTTCACTTTCAGAAGAAGAAAAAATATCTGTCTTCCTCTGGATCTGAATTACGGCTTAGAGATGGAATAAAACCCTCTAGATAGGACAATTACAAGTATCTTACTAATTCAATCATACTTTAATGAAAGCCATGACTATTTAATGACATTTAATAGTTTGTACTTAATACCCACCTTTGTCATTTCTGAAAAATCTCTCTCGACAGTGTAAAAGCCAGCATATTTATTATCTGCGTAATGTCATACCATAAAATATGCTAAGTTTGTAACTGTGTACAATCATCAATGAATTTTATCTTTCTTTTTGTTGAAGGACAGGAGATTTCTGTTGACAGCACTTACATTAGATACTGCACAGTCGAAAGTAAAACATCAGGAGTCATTCTTAAAGAATACTTTTCTACTGCTAATGTGTGTGCAGATTTCTCCAAGCAGCAAGACAGTGGATGACTGTGAGTTGTCGCTGTTTTCGATTGCGTCTCAGGACTTGTGAATGAGAAACACATCACTATATCTTCCAAAAGAAAAAGGGTAATGAGAATTTATAAAACTCAGCATAAGTCTAGCATGCTAGGTTTTTCTTATACCCTCCCCCACAATGAGATTTTAATAACTCTATTATTCAAAATGTTTTTGCATATGGCTTTCTCAGTTTACTTTGTTTCAGTGTAAGCTCTCAGGGACAGGGACAATTCACATCTGTGCTCTACAGGATCACAAGTACACTCTTCACATATAGCAAGCAGCACCATGCCAGCCGTCTGCCTGTCCTATAATGGGAGGTAATTGGTACGTCCTGTTGCACTGTCATTATTCTGTTCTGCAAACTTTCATTTGTATATTTTAAAGGCAAGCTTGAACTGAAAACCTAGATCTGGGTCAGTGTATTTCTGTGAGTCCAATGTATTTCTACACAGATGAATTTTAAGAACAAATGTGAAAATCCTAAGCTTTTTTAAAATTTAATTTATAACTAGATATCGGAGTCCAATTTCAAAAGGTGTGTTTCCTAGGTGTCAATGTGTCTCAATGTTTCTGTCATACTGAGCAAGAGATACCTACTTTTTATAGTTATTGGTAAAAGAACATATGAACATTGTCTAGCTGATAATTCTTTCAATAAAATAGCTTATACAGTTGCAGAGAAAGAGAGAATGACAGTAACACACAAAGGAGACAGTGTCCCTGAAAATTAAGACTTAGGCTTATGTTTATTAAAGATGTGGATGAACTAGATGGAAAGGGCACTCAGGAGGGCCTGTAGCAACAACACAGAGAGAAACAGCTGGTTGGTCCGGGCTCAGATTCAGCACTCTTGAATGTGAAAACATGCAGGGGAAGTAAATTAAGAATGCTTCTTAACACCAGCATGGCCTTTGCCAAGACCTCTCCTGTGGCAATTAAATTTCTCGTTTATTAACAAAGTAAAACACAACCTGTCCTCTTTCTTTGTGGAAGTAAGGGCTTGTGCACACAAAAGTGCAGCAGCCTGATAGCTCATAGCAGAAGACAGTGACTGCCACAGACAAAATGAACACTGTCAGAGATCGCAGAGAAAAGGACAAAACTCCAAGACAGGAAAGTCAGTCTGGTATCAAGACATACTTCCTGCTCAAGATTCAGAAAATCTTAAGAAAATACCTTCACTCGGACTTTTACACTTGAAAATGTTCAAATTCTCATTTGCCATTTTTATTTTCAAGTAATGTAGCAGTAGTTACAGACTGAGAACAGTGGAAGAGCTCCACATCCCATTAGCAGTCATTGAAAGCCGTCCTGCGTATTCTGAACATACACAGCTTGTTTATCAATGCTGATGTATCCTGACAGACCATAGCACAGCCAGTTCTCATGTCCTTCCACCAAACAACACAGTATTGGCAGACATTCCACACACAGTCTTGGTGTCATAAGGGATGTGCTGTTTTTCCTGTACTTAAGTAGTTTACTTTGTCAAATCCACCTTGAGGCTACTCAAATTTTTAAAGGAAGAAGACCACTATATCTTTTCATCTCTGAAGTGTAATTTAACTATTTTAGTGTCAAGGTAAAAATCATGTTCTTGTACTTGAAATTAATAATTACGTTCAAATTCTCATTATTTCATGTGGGGAATGTAAATTTTGTTACAAAGATCAAAATGCAATTATTGCTAAGCAAGCTATTGTAATGCATTGCAAACATCTGTGTTGACAAGGTTAAGCGTCGATAATTTTTCACTCATGGATAATTGCATTGAGATTTGAGGATTCCTTCACACTGCCTCTCTCTCTCTACTACAGTTAGAGAGGAGACGTGTCAGACGCTGGAGTGGGGCTGCTTCACCAGTGCTTTCAATTCAACTCTGTGATATTCTGGCTAGATTGAAAATACAAATTTGGGAGTTTGATGAAAATTTATATTGTGTTCAAGGGTCCTGCATATCTTCCAGTCACCTAGCTGATTGCTAGCCTGGCTAATGCCCAGGGTCATATCATTCAGATATTGCTCAAAAAAAATCAAGCTAGGCCATATCTTGTTAGATGTGCTATAAGAAACTTACACTGGTTTGTGCAAAACCCTTCCAAAAGAGGTTTAAAGCTCCTCTGAGTCATCTGAGGACAAATGATGTGGATCAGGGATGGCTCAGTGTTAAAACAGGCTCAAGAACCAGGCTTAGTTCAGAGTGTAGAGGTGTGCCTTTATATTTATCTCAATGCAATTTTGTAACTCTGTTTGTACCTTCTTTTCTTCTTACCAAACATGTGTGCTGCATTCCAAGCAATTTACTTAGTCCTTCTGCTTTACACAAACACTTCCTCAATCTTTCTAAGACAACAGTCTTTTGACCTTCTTCTGGTTTCGGTTCAAAGCCTCAGCTTATTAAACTGCGTACGTTCTTCCCACTCTAAGATTTAGCAGAAGGATGCATTTGTTTCTTTCCCTCTGTCGTGGTTTAACCCCAGCTGGCAGCTCAGCCCCACGCAGCCAGTGGGATGGGGGAGAGAATTGGAAGGGTAAAAGTGAGAAATCTCATATGTTGAGATAAAGACAACAGGTAAAGCAAAAGCCACACGCACAAGCAAAGCAAAACAAAGGATTTATTCCCCACCTCCCACAGGTAGGCAGGTGTGCAGCCATCTCCAGGAGAGCTGGGCTCCATAATGTGTAATGGTGACTTGGGAAGACAAACGCCATCACTCCAAATGTCCCTCCTTCCTCCTCCTTCCCCCAGTTCTAGATGCTGAGCAGGACATCACACAGTCTGGGATATCCCTTTGGTCGGTTGGTGTCAGCTGTCCCGGCTGTGTCCCCTCCCAGCTCCTTGCACACCCCCAGCCCACTCGCTGGTGGGGTGGGGTGAGGAGCAGAACAGGCCTTGGATCTGTGTCAGCACTGCTCAGCAGCGACTAAACCATCCCTGAGTGACCAACACCGTTTTCCTCGCAAAGCCAAAAAGCCTTGTGGCGGGGTTGGCTCACTGTGATGGGGAGGGGAAGTAAAAGTGGAAAGATAACAGTAACACAATGCTGTGATTTCAAAAGTTAGCAAGAACTACAAAGCAAGCCAATGTTACAGTAGAAACACACTTTTCAGTATATTCTGTTTTCATATGAGAAAAGGACCCCTGGTTTGAATTTAGGTTCAGGACTAAGCTGATAGCGTAATCCAAGTTATTGCTGCTTCTGGTGGACCTGCAGAATTGGGAACAGAGCTGGTGTCTTGATTCACATGTTGAATTTAATGGTTTTCATTCAGATGTGTTCCGTATTAGATGAAAACCACAGCATTATGAAAAGCTGCTTTGAATATTCATGAAATCATAGAATCATAGAATCATTAAGGTTGGAAAAGAGCTCTAAGATCATCAAGTCCAACCATCAACCCAACACCACCACGCCCACTAAACCATGTCCCGAAGTGCCACATCTAAATGTTTTTTTTAACAATTCCAAGGATGGTGAGTCCACCACTACCCTGGGCAGCCTCTTCCAATGTTTGACCGCTTTTTCAGTAAAGAATTTTTTCCTAATATCCAATCTAAACCTCCCCTGGGGCAACTTGAGTTTAAGTTAATTCACTTTTAGTGATGCATGCATTTGCACACATGCACTATAAATCTTTTTTCTCTCATAGTTTATCTGCAATATTCCTGTTGTCATCATAATTTCTTGTCTCTTAAGACCCACTTCTTTTTTAACACAATGTATTGAAAAGCTTTCTATCAACACTGCCTATTGTTTTCGTCTCCTTCTTTTATTTTCATTTGTTTTAGAGGTCTTTCAATACGGCTTGCCTTAATCTACGTTTTGAGGTCTACTGTAGGTAATTGGAGTAAGTTGTGACTAGTTCATGGAAATAAGGGAGTGAAATTAAGAACTTAACATGATTTATCTGTTTGCTTGGTACACCAATACTATTGTAGCTGTCCACCTTCATGCTTACTTCACCAGGGAAACAGAGACTTTGCTTTACTTGACCAGCGCTACTGAGCCAGGACCACCGAGAATCTAATAGTACTTGCGCAAAATAGGAGTAAAATCACTTAACATCAAAACAAAAAAATAATATTCCAACGTCTGATATCTTCAGTGGAAGAAAAAGGATATGCTGTTATCTCAGCTTTAAATGCCCCTCTGTTTTTTTTTCTCTAAAACCTTCAAATATTCCACCATCTCCATTTTCAGAAAGATTTTTATGCTTAAACAATGTGTTTTTCAGCCTCCAGAGGTCCTGGTTAAACTCACTAAATTCTTTTAAGTCTTAATTAAGTTAGCATTAGGAACTGCATAAAATAGTGTGGTTACTTAATTTCTTTAAAATATTCGTAACAAGGAGCTGACACATTTGACATTTGTGATTTAACATTTATAGATGTAGTATATGGGCCAAACTTTCAAAATTAGCTCTAAAATTAGCGGCAGTAAATCATGTCTGCCTGGGTCTCTTCTGTGCGGTAGAACACATACACACCAAATCAAATTCTGCTCTACACGTGGATAAATCCCTTTAGCTCCAAATGATTCATTGTGGTGCACGTTAATGCAGCTTTTGACCTGTGGAGTAGTAACAGGGAAGCATGCTCTGCTGTTAAAAGCAAGCTGTATCTACAAGGACAGACTCCCTTTTCTTGTACCTTGCCATGCTTGCATGCAAGTTAGGATGGTCATTTCTAATAGTCTACACAGCCTGCAAAGCTGCAAGGCATTTGAGATTCAAAACTACAATGATGTAATATTTTGGCACGAGGTAAAAGGCAGCAAGATCGGAACTTGCAAACAGAATCTAGACTGTACAAATGACACGTCTGAAGAATGAACTTCATTAGTGCTGCTTTACAGGCTACTATGAAAAATTAATCTGCCTCATAGATCTGTCCTGTAATGGGACAGATATATTAGGAAAGGGACTTTATGGATTCCATGTTGCTGGCTTCTCCATATCCTGCAGGATTATGTGAGAGAAAATCAGATATGCAGATGGAAGCATCTTTTATATTATTCTGTAGGTGAGCTAATAAACATAGAGGGATGGGCGTCCTATTATGGATTAACTTAGTGGCTAGCACAATGGTAGTGCAAGTGGATGAATTGAAAATTGATAATAACAGCCACAAAAGTGATGAGAGAGTGATGTAGGAAAAAAATGCTAAAGAGAAAGAAATTATCAAAATCTATATGTATTTTCCCTTTTATCGAAAGAAATATTTTGTTAGATGCATAATATCTAATTCTTCTGAAATAATTTCCTCAAAACGTAAAGTAGATTATTTACGCTCTTTCTTAGCCAAAAGTGTTGTAACATGGTAGAATAATCAGAAAAACATTTCCAAATTCATTTATTTCTTAAATACCTTGTAGCAATAAAATACATAGGAAGGCAGCACAGGAGTAGACACCAATGCCAATAGGATGGTAAGTATCATACAGGAAATGACAGTTTAAAATTCAAATAAATATTCTCCTGAAGAGTCAAGAATTGTTCAAACAGACTGATAAATGAAGCAGCAAGGGTTTTGGTAAGCAAAGATCCATACTGTCATTTCTTTATCTTGTCTTCTACCTGCTTTGTCACTGTCCTGACTCTTTTCAGAAAATTTTATCACAGTGATTAGTCTACAGAGGGAGACTGGTGAAGACCAGTTCTCTACTTACTTTCTGTGCTCACATCAAGGCCAGCATTCAGTGAAGAGAGCACACAGGCAGCAGCTGGAAGTGTTGTGCCCAGCCACTGGGCAGTACAGTTAGAGGCTGAAGTTTCCCTTATATTGCATAAGAAGCAGTTAGGGATTCAGGATACCGGTGCTCTACACCACCAAAATGTGCCCATAAGAAATGTCAAAAGCAAGACAGTTTCTGCCAAACTTTCTTGCATGATCTGTTCACCTCATTTGTTGAAGTAGGAATTTGCAAAACTAGAACTTAGTGGAGATGCCATATTCTCACCCAGATAATGTGTATCTTCTACCTTGGATAATATCAGTCAGAAAACAGAAATAATTCAGAGACTCTCTGGCCTCAGCCAAGTGACCTTACTTCTCAGATTGAAAGAATCAGGCAAAGAAAGATGCCAAACCAGTTAGTTTGAAGAAGCCCTGCCAAGGAAGCTCTACAGGTTCAATAAGTCCAATAACACAACTGTAGATACCCTGGAAATTCTCTGCACAAAGCTTTAGGCATTTATGACTTTGTAAGCACCAGTGAGGTATTTTCTTGCTCTATTTTTCTGAACTTGTGCTCTTAAATTCCATTTCCAGCTAACTGGTTTATTTAATGCCTTCCTAAGCACAGTTAAAGGATTTGGCCCACTGTGTTTGCCTGAAAATTAAACCATTAGAAATTTTGGCTGTAAATGGTTTCTGTCATGTTTGGCATATTCCATATTAACAAGTTTCATAAGGCTAAAAACAAGAGTTCACTTGCATTTTAAATGGTTTTGGTTTCACATATATGAGTTTTCTCTTACTGTTCGGTACAGAGTTTACTTTGCTCTGCTACCCATCTCCCTGCATATCTTTGTTTTTCTCTTAAAACTGTGAAATCTGTGACTGTCTGGTACATATTCAAGAAGTGACAAAATACATGTGTTATCTAAAAAGATGGTGCTACACAATCTTGATCATTTTTACCTAATGGCATTTTGCAACGTCAGGAGAGTGTCTGGCCTCTGAATTATTCTGAAGTACAAAGTCAGATGTTCAAAACCAAAAATAGTTCATCTAATATTCAGAGAAAAAGACTGGCAGGATTTCTGTGTAGTATAAACTAAAAAAGCTTAGTGTTGTTTAGATTACAGAGGAAACACGCAAGGAAGAGAAGAAAAACTTATATAGAATAAGCAGTAGTACCAGAAACATAAGTCAGAATTTTTTTTCACTTAATAAAGGACCAGAAAAAAATTTAAAGTACATAGGTGGATATATTATTGTGAACTGTAGAGTTTAGTTAAACATGAGAAAATTAGACATTAAGAATGTGAAATTGTGTTGAGTTCATGGGTTTGATTCAACTTCCCACTGAAAGTGATTAAAAAATCTCTGAGTTTAAGAGCTATTTGTCAAGTTTTGAAGAACTGCCTCCCTTCACCGCTTCTTAATTCTTCTCCTATGTTAGAAAGAAAGAAAGAATTGCTACATTTTCAAAGTAGTGACAAACCCTCTTGGGAGTAAGATTTCATATAACTGGACATTTGGAGAAGAATTTTGTGTCTTCTGCTGAGAGCTTTAATATTGGCCCCTGTCATGGACAGAATAAACAGATTGGTATGACTTAAAAGACTAATCCTGTTTTCCTAAAAATGCACCCTTTATTACAAGTAGTAAAAAAACCCCAAAACCATGACCCTAAGTACATGTCTTTTATCTACACTTTACTTCACAACACTTCAACATAGACTATTCCACTTGTCACCCAACAGACAATTCCTATCAGAATAGAAAATAACACTCACTAGATAGGACTAGATTATGGAGACAAAGAAGGACAGGGTGGTTGCCTTTGCATTGGAGGTTACAGTAGTAATGCAAGTGGAGTAATGTTTTAAAAAGCTGGCCAAGAAACTACTAGCTCCCAGTCATTGTCTATGCATCCTTTCAGCATACAGGTTGACACAGCCTCTGAATCCAAGGAGCTGACCAAACTTTAAAAGATTGTGTTCCATTGAACATGATCACACAGTTCCTTTTGATGTCCATGTAGTAGGGTTGGATTCAATTCTCACTGAAAGGGAAATGATAAAAGAGGGAAAGGAAAACCTTCCGTGACAAAGGAACTGAGATCTGTTGAAAGCCTGTATCTCCAGACTTCCTTTCCTACTTCTGTCACCAGGACATTCAGGTTGCAGCAGCGTACCTTACCCGAGACCTTCAGTTTCTGTGTTAAAGCTAAATCCTTTTGAGACACCGGTTGCATCACACTCATTCCAATTCATTCTAGCTGATTTCAGGGGTGAATTTCAAAACTGAAATCTTTAAAGGTTTAAGTTGGTCCAAAATACAATTGGTAGAGTTAGTACCTACTGAACAAAGAATGATCACGTAGAAGACTTTCCTTGCTGAAATGGTTCTTCCCCTGTGTCAAAGATTAATGGCTGCCTTTCTTTTCCCACAGTCTTTGAAATTTGGGGAGAGGACAGAAGCAGCCTTAGAACTAGCAGCTTCAAAACAAAGACTCTCTACTTCCAGCTAAGATGCATACTGAATATAACTGTTATTACTAATATAAATTTTACCTTTTCACATTTATAATTTGGGTTTTTTTTAGGCAGAACTGAATTCCATGCTATACTGAAAGTTAAATACCGCCATGATGAGACATTTAATTCCTAGCAGTTTTCTTATTTGATTACAACTAGCACAGACAAGGGATTGTAAACAGGAGTCCTTTTTAAAAAACAGAAGCACGCTTTTCATAAAATACCTCCCTGAGAAGTTAGTAATGTGCAATTACACAGAGAGGAAAACGTAATTTATTTGGAATAAATATGTGAAGTGTAAGATTAATCCTGTCAAAAAAAAAAAAATTAAGATTGTCATTTAAATTGCACCTTTCTGTGTGCTACTACCTTGAGACTGGTATTTTACATACAAAAAAACCTACACTGCTGATCAGATGACAAGGGCTGAAGAATCAAGAGTGCCATAGTCACAGTGCTCAAAACTTAGAGAGGCGTCTTGAAGGCTGACATTTAAATTTGAAAGACCTGGGAAGATTCATGGACTCTGGACCTTTACCAGAAGCTGACATGCAAATCCACCAGACATGCAAGTCCTATAGAAAGAGTTTAAACAGGAGTGTCAGTGCAGTAACTGCCTCTAAATTACTTCTATAAAACAGAAGTAATAAAATTATGAAGTACAAAATTACTTATATAGGCATAATCAAAGGGGGGCCAAGAAACCTCTTCAGATGCTGCAGCTGAGTCATCTATGTTTTAGTTATTATTACAGTCTCTAGCACACTTTGGAACATGCATATTTGCACCCTCCTAGACCATTCCCAGGCACGGTTCATGAGGAGACAGCAAAGGTTGCAAAAAATTGCCAGTCAACCAGTCTGGTTTGCAGGGTTAAGAAGCTTAATTAACAGCAGTAATTAATTGCAGGTCATTCAATGCTACTTGATGATAGAAGCAGAAAACAGTTGTACACCTACTTAATTTATTAGCGTAGATACAGAGTGACAGACTCCGAGGATGGTCTTCGTTTACACCATGTGATGACTCCAGAATGGGGACTGGAGCTGCAGCATATTTTAAGGTTCAAATCGATCAATGTCTAATCCTATATCCGTCATTCCCAGCTGCTTTACCTCCCCGCCATGGCACTGTGCAGGGGGTGAGGACGGGGGCTGTGCTCAGCCGTTAAGCAGGCTGCGTTCAGCACGGGGCAGCCCCTGCCTCTCCTCACGGTGGCCACCATGCAGTAATGGCAGCTCCCTTTACTCGGTCCTCTTCCAGCGTGCCTTCTTGCGCAGGGTCAGAGGTCCGCAGACGTAGACCAAGAGTAAGTAATCACGTAAAATCAACTCAGTAACCAAAAGATTGAGCACATGCAGAATTTTACGTACTTTTTTACTTTTTTAATTTTACTTTTCTCACATAGACTAAAGAGATTCTGGAAATGCAGCTCATACATAGTTTTTTGCAGTTATCTGACGGTTACAAGGAAAGGCTCTGCCGACACATACACCACCACTTTTGAGAAAATGAAGCAGTTCTTGTCATCCCAGGAGATGTTACTCAGGGCAAGAGGGACTCCTTCCTACAGACTTCTGCTCAAACTTTCCAGTGACAGCATCAGATACAACACGTCTGCAATACCAGCATTACCTGTTTGTGCACAGTGTTGATTTAAAAGGCTAACTTTCCTACTGCTTTCTCATAGGACAGTAAATCCTTCCAGAGATAGTGAATTATTATTAATAATATCATTAGTCTTAGGAATCTCCTGGGCTAGCTGCCACTGTTTGAGCAAACACTGAATAAACATTAACATGTCCTATTGCGCATTTTCAGGGTCTCCAACCACCCCAGGGAACTGCATGCCGTTAGCAGAAAAGACAAAGTTTGAATCAGTCAGAAAAGATACCTTTAATCCTCGCAAAAATCTCACTGTGCAATACCATGCATTCCTAATGTTCTTAATGAGAGAAAAAAGGATAACTTGTCGTGTCATTAACATTACATGGAAAAGCAGAATGCATGTTTGCTTTAACTGCAATGAAAAAGTATTGCTTTCAGACTTCTTCATTAAAATATTCCAATACCGTACACACATAAAAACTTAAGCAGAAATAAAGCCTAAGCTTTGTTTCATTTTTTAAACGAAACTTAGGCTGGTAGTAGAAATAAAGCTATGGGGAAAAATTATTAGTTAATATTTGACAGTTTTTTTCAGAAAAATAGGAAAAGTATTCAGAACTATCTGTACATATAAATGAACACTCAATTTAAAAATACCTTATTAAGAAAGAAGCAACAGAAATTACAATGATGCTTCAGGCTCTTCTGTTACACTGTTGATTAATGAAACAGGAAAATGTGAACAAGAGAAGTTTGGAAACTTGTTTTTGTATCAAAACATCTGTTTTTAAAAGGATATCTTGAAACAGGAGGCTACAGCACATAGTGATCATCAAACAAATTTAACTTCATAGCCTGGGAAATACAACTAATTAAGGCCCATATGCTTTGTAGTGGCTTGATGCCTCAAGTCTCAGGACTTGTTTGTGCTAGTCTTGGCCTGAGAACATTTAGGTTTTTTAGCTGTGATATCAATTTTCTGTCAGTCATGTAACTGTTACCTAAATGTGTATTAGTACAGGTTTATCGACAGAAGCCATGGCTGGAACTATAGCTCTAGAACACAACATAGTGGAGAGGAGCGCAGAAACACGTGATGGCAGGAGGTCCCAGACTGCAAACACAAATCACAGCGGTCACGCCACAGTCGCTATGGGAGGGCAGTCTTGTGAATCACTTACAACTGGTAATAATGTCTCAACTCCATATAAGTTTTGTTCACTTTTGTCTATACTAAGATTTTGAGGGTAATGGTATCAAGATGGACTTTGATAGTGAGTATACAGAATTGTTGAGAGCTGGTTTTGGCAAGTTACAGGAGCCGTAAAACTGACACAGAAAAATGAGAAAAATATACATTAAAAAGAGCTTAAAAAGAGCTAACATAGATATGATAAATTTAACTTCCACCATTTTTCAGTGAAGTGCTAGGAGATATAATTGGAGAATATGCATAAACATCAAAGAGATATTCAAATTTAGTTAATTAAACAGAAACAATAATGGAAAATCTTTAGCACTATTGGGTGTGCATTTCTAGAAAAAACGTTAGAGATTATACAAGTAACAGGGCAAACTGTTCTTATATGAAATCGTGTAGACAGTGAAAAATTCACCAAACACACACGTTTTCCCCATTTTAGCAGCAATGCTGATGACTGAGCTTGGCCCACAGTATCTTAAAACCAGTAAACTATGAAATACATTGACTCATTCTCTCTATCTAGAAAAATCATTTTTAAATGGCTCTTCTATGAAGCCTGCTGAAAGGACTGAATGCCAGTTTGGAACTGCAAATGCATACTGATTCGTCAGTGAATCGCTGAATCGTTTAGCTGGAAATGCCTCAGGGACTACGGAAAAAATGAGTTTTATTTAACATTTTAACCAACGAACAAAAAGAGAAAAACACTCACTAATTTAAAATGAAAAAAAATAAACTGGTGTTTACATTCTGCCTATTTCAGTTTGGAAGGATAATGTGGAAACAAAAGAGTTCATGAAGCTTTGCTATACCCCATGGTGCTATGTAGATTACATGGGTTCATAATCTTTGTACTCCTATGGCTGATCCAAAAATTTCTGAAGACGGCTGGAGGCCCTGCCATAGACAGTCAGTCTCTCCAGTGAAGAGTGATGTGGCTACAAAGGCACTGGCTGCCTGATTCCAGGCTTCTGTGTTGAGATCTTCCTCAGATTTCCTTTCACGGCCCTGGAATGCTGCTTTTAGACAGAGACTGAAAAGTAGGAACAGCCAATAGTAAAATTAATCCTCCTAGAGAACATCAAATCCATGGAGTTGGGGACAAAGGAACACAGGGCAAGGCCGTAGATCTGCACTGGCTAATGGAGGTAGGCTGCGTTATCCTTTCTTAAAAAGGAATTTTAAAATGTTTTTATTTAATTCATAAATTTCCACAGAGGTTGTTCATTTAATAGACAGCAGAAGAGCATCAGTTGTCTTCTGTGATTGTTTCATCACAGATTGATTGTTTCATTCATTGGTTTGCATGATAATTTTAACCTACTCTTGGCTGATAACCATTTTGCACAGTTCTTTCAGCAATTTCCGAAGGGGGTTGTGGGGAGGGAGAGAGAGAGAAAGCATGAACAAGAATGAAAAACTTAAAATCTTAAAAATATTTTATTTTCCCAGTAAATGTGTGTATTTCTCTGAAAAGTCATTTTTCGTCAGAAATCATGTTATGAATCACTTAATTGTTGTCCTTCCTAAGAGAATATAGCAGGCAATAGTTATTCTGAATTTTATTGCAAGCTCGGGTACTGAGTATTTGCCAGAAGCGATTTCTGAATGAGTAGAAAAATAAATATAATGATACTCAACGGCATTGTGCATGCCTGAGTTAAAATGCTATATATGTTTGTATTTTGTACATGTGAATACTCTTCAGCTTTCACTTGAATTTCTGCAGAATTTTAGGAGACACTAGAAAATGCCCTGTGCTTATTCAAATGCATAGGCAAAACCTTGCCCTTTTTCTACCTCTAAGAATTTCTAGCTTTTTGAGTGGATTTCCTTCTTTGGGGATCAGCGCTCCTTTTGAGCTATCTTTGCACTGTTCCTGCTAAAAAGCTTGGGAAATTTTGCAATAATTTAAAAGATGTTATTTTAGACAATTTCTGTAGGGCATTCCCAGCTAGCACCTTCAGAAGAGTCATTTTGGCCCCCAGACTGGGAGTGACAAGAGCGGGTCCTGCTCCCGCAAGTCTGCAAGGTGGCATACAGGAACAACCATCACCCATTGTTCAGGTCCAACAACAAGAACTGCATTGTTTACAATGGCAAAGATCTAGTCACTGAAGATCCTGCAGCATAAAAATTACAGTTTCAAACTAGGAATAAATCAAAGAAAGATGATCCACTCATAGACTCCACATGGATGGAATAGGAAAATTAATCCTACAGACAATTCATCCCATGATAGCAGCATCCAAGTTATTTTTCACAGTAGTTGTTATCTTAGTCCATTTATACTATCTTGGCATTTATTGAAAGGTGTATTTTCAAAAATTTTGTTCATGTCTTCAACACTCTGGCAACTTAGCATAGAAACACTGTGTATCAGTGAAGTAAAAGAATGTAATCTAATTTTGTATGAAACTAAATGGTAAACTGTTAATGTTTCTGCTTTCATTAACATTTTAGATTTTGAATCTACCTTAGCTTTTAGAATTAATAATTGTTGTAGTTCATAACCCTTCACATCAATATCTCAATCATTTCAACCAAGTATCTTGTGATCAACTGGGGTAGGGGTTAAATTAGAGATCTAGTCTAAATAATTAATCCAATTCTTCTCTAGAGAGAAAGAGAGAAAATCCTCTAGATAAATATTTACTCACCTTTAAATAAGTGGTTTTGAAAGTTATTATACCAATGGGCATATTATCAACAGTGCAACTGCTAATAATTAGAAGACTACCGTGCCTTTTTGTTTTCAGCAATTTTGTTTCAGCAATTGCCAATTCCAAAAAAGTGAGGAAGAGTTTAAATATTTTATTAAAAATCTTGGGACAAAAGCAGATTATCCAAAAAAAAAAAAATCCCTCTCAATGAGCAAAGAAAAGATATTAGAGAAGGTAGGCCCTATGAAAAAGTGGAATTACGATGTTCATTCAAACACACTGATCCTCGAAGAATTAATCTTTGAAGGCATTTCTCACGTCACTGAAAACTGGAATAAGACAAGTCATGTTTTCTCCATTTCATGGCTTATAGCTCAAGAAGACTGTCTCATCCTGCAGGAAATAATTGCAGCCAACTTTATCAGTTTATCAAGCTGATTCCATCTTGACAGTGTTATCAATATTTAAAATGAAAGCTTTAATATCAATAATCAGATTTAGATTCCCAGGCAGAATAATCGATGTTGTAGCAGTAGTAGTAATAGTAACAATAACAACAACAAATATAAAATCATAACAACAAATATAAAAAAATTATATAACGGTAAAAGTACTGAGTGAGGTTTATATATTTCACACCTGCAGTGAATGCCACAGCTCTCCTAAGGTCTAAATGATGTGCTATTATTTATAAAAGGCAGAGTTATCTAGTATTCTTATGTCATGCCAGTTGCGCACAATATTAGCTAAGTGCATTTTCACATGTTTCAGATGTCCATGAATTGTAACATCCCACAGTCAAAAACTGAAATAGTGCAAATAAATTCTTAGGAAATAGAAATCTGCTCTTATTTTTAAAGTCAAGAGCAGTGCTTTAACACAACTTGTGTCACTAAAGAAAACAGGGTATTTGTGCTAGGAGACCTCTCATTCCAGGGCAGCACAAGTTTTTTTGCAAAGTTCTAAGAAATTTTTGTATGTCCTATATGGAACACCTACAATAATTACCTACACATTAGTGGTGTGTAAAACTAAAGTTTTTAACCCCTGACAGTGTAAAGAGTGTTAGCGAAGTCATTCATTTACTTTCATATAGAGTTGATCTTTATTTGAGATGGAAAAATTTCTCTTGCATCAAGCAATATATTGTTAAATCCCTGAGATGAGTCTCAAATTCAGACCCCCTGGACACCCTCTGGTCATTTTCCAAGACATTCAGTATTACAGGGATACATTCACATAGAGCTATCAGCCTGCATCACAGAGGAAGAATTAAATAAGTATTCATGAACGTTAGTTCCTTTACCATTAGCGTCAGATTAAAAATATCTTGCTATGCAAGGAAGACACTGTCCTTCCAACTCAGGACTGTGACGAAAAAAGAACATTACCCAGCCCAAATAAAATGCAATGACTGTCATCACTGCAAATAATCAGTATTCACCACCAGTCTAAGAACTCAATGTAAAGGAAGAAGACAAAAAAGAAAATAGGAGCTAAAAAGAACTGAAAAAAGTTTTATAGCCACCGCACTGGATTCTGCTGTCTTATTTCTTTCCTTGTGTGTGCCACTTGTGCTACAAAACCGTTATTGCAAAATGTAGTCCAGTGGAAACAAATTTTGTGAAACTCCTCTCACGAAGTACAGTAGTCACTTGTGCTGCTGAAGCATATATAGCATGCGCAATATAGTCTTGCATACACAAACACCCGCATATGGCTGGCTTAGATGTCCTTTATCATAAGATGTTGGCTGTTATTTCAAAAGATAAAAGGGAGTCAAAGTGACATAAGCAGATACTTCTAGCTAGTTGGGAGTTATATTGGGTTTTGTTTTGAGTTGTTTTTTTTAAAGAAGTAAAAGTGTTTTCATTATGCGCTTTCCCCTCATGTCTGAATTAGTCAGTATACAATTGAGCTTATTCTGGCAAATGAAGTTTGCAAAACAATACTCAAAGCTACTAGGCAGATGAAAGTGAGATTTTAATTTTTTAATATTTATAAAGTACCAAGTGCACTACAAATGTTAATACATGATGAAACATTATTGAGATTAGTATAGATTTTATTTAAAACTCATGTCATTTCCCACAATACTTTTGTGTTGTCTATTATGAAGACGTTACTGTTAGTTGCATTGTGGGAGTATCTAAGTACCATGTTCAAAATCTGGCACTCCATTAGACTGGACATTGTATATTTGAACAACGAGTTTCCCTTGGAGTTTGTGACTTAGAACCTAATTTGTGGATTTACATTATGTGATCTGTATCTATCATACTGTCACTGCTAAGAAAAGGTAAATTTTCTTCACTGCAATCACAAATTGTAGAACCTACATTTATTTTTCTGATGTTTTGTTATATCCTGAAAGGGAAATCTCATAAAGTCAAACTTAAATCTTTCCAGTACTGAAGGAAGCAAGAAAAAATTAGCTGACACCCATCCAACTTCTGAGCAGAACCAGCACTAAGTAACTTTTAGTCATGAATAATCTGTAAAAGCCCTGAGACAGGGCCTGAGATTTGTCTTTCTCGTTTTACCTCTGACAGGTCAAGAATCCCAGAATATCCCGTGTTTCTAGATATGTAAGAGAAGAGCTTCTGCCCAGAGAGATTTCCCCCGAGTCAGACAAGAAAACACTCCCAATCATCTTCCCATGTTAAAGCATACTTCTGGCTACTGAGGAGGGGTTTAAATTAGCAGGAACTCATGCAGAATTCATAATTGCCACGGTTTGAGCTGGGCCGGCCACCAATGAATGGCAGATGCTCTCTAGTAACCCCTCTCCCACTCCCAGAAGGGAAAGGGAGAGAGAACAGGGGAGAGAGACTTTATGGTTTGGAAAAGAAAGCTAAAACAGCTTTAATGAAACAATAACAATAAAAGAAAATATAATAATAAGGGAATAATGAAACATATACAATATGTACAAATAGATACAATACCAATACTGAACCCAATTCCCCCACCCTGATGACGATACGTCACCACCATGCTGCAGGGCTGGCACTGGGGCAGTCCCAGGCTGGACTGGGCAGCAGACAGGGACGGGCTGCAGGAGCTGGACTCAAGCACTGGATTCAGGGATGCACGGATCAGGATCGATGACAGAAGGACAGACAGAGTCCTCCTCAGATGTCGGCCAGTGAAGAAGAGAGCTTGACCCTCGTGATCTCTCAGCTTTATATTGAATATGACATACATGGGATGGAACACTCTGTTGGTCAGGTTTGGGTCACCTGTCCGGTTCGATCCTCCCTGCAGGTGTGACCCTTTTTTGTGCTTGTGACCCTTTTCACTCTCGGCACCCCAACACGCAGTACAAGATTTAGCAGTGACCTTAGTCACTACAAAAACAACTCTAAGCGAGGGCCTCTCTCGTCTCGTTCCTTGGTACTGACTGTAAACTTCAGGCCTTGTCACTGCTGGGAGCAGTCACTGTCTGGAAAAAAATGCTTCTGTTTCAGAAAGTGCCGTTAGTTAGAGGAGACTTAACCAGAAAGTTAAAGCACTAAAATAGAATTAGTTCTGTTTAACCCAAACCAGGACAATAATGAATCACTTTTTAAAAAAATTCTGATACCTGCAGATAACATATCACATAGCAAAGTCACAGTCAGCCTAAAAAAACACCAGTCTCTTCATTCATACCTTCTTTACAGGGCGTAATTTCTAGGAATGTATACAGTAGTTCTTAAAGCAACACATAAATATTTTGAGGGACAACTTGACAGAGGGGCAATGTGCTTAAAATTAAAGGTTTGGTGATATCAGATTGGATACTTGCGTCCAGAGGAACAGGTCTGAGTGAAGGTTGTATCATGTGAAAAGTATTAGAGGAGACTCAAGTGGGGTGAAGGGAATGGGCCTTAGCACTTCTAACAGAAGGGGCCAGCCAGGCACCTTGCATGAGGATATGCAAAGATCCACACTCTCATAAACAGGAACCAGAAGCAATTACCTCCAGTCCACTTCTCTTCTGCAGACCGGTCCTCCACAGTTGCCCTGTATTGAGACATAAATCTGCCATTCCACACAGCAGTGATCCAAAATTTCCTGGTTCTGATCTTCATTATCCCTCTAACATTATGTGCTCATTCTGTCTCTTTGTTATCTCCCTCTGTTTTCCCTGTAATGTATCTACTATCAGTGGTCGTATGTCTACATATGGTGATTTTGTAACACAGGCAGCTTCTGGATTCATTCAGAGCCAAAGCACTCATTCGCAGAGACCACTGAGCAGCCTTAGGACAAAAGTCACAATGTGCTTTACTATGATGTGCTTTTCCATCCTGAATGATTCTATGATTCTACGTGATTTTTTTTTTTTTTGGTCAACTTCCTTGACACTGTATCTCTGCTTCCACTGATATTAGAGCTAAAACCACTATCTACTTCAGATAATATAAATTTCTTCAGATAATACAAATTGAACATAAATTGCCATACAAATTAGGCTGGAGCAATAAAAACAATGTAGTGGTGAGATTCTCCACCTTATCTTCAATCCTTTAATTTACAGCTACTTCTCTCTCTTCCAGCTCATGCAAACAAAATGCAAGAAACAGACCATATAATGAATAATACTATGAAGTATTAGTTGCAACAAAGGAGCTGAGCAGTCTCAATCTTCACAGTCATCTGCAGCACTAATTATGTTCCTAGTGTCACCAATCTACTGCCATGTGAAATTTGCTTTGCTTCCACATGTAATTATTTATGCACTGGGTGCAGCAGATCGGTATAAAATCTTTCTTTTCCCCCAAAGAGGGAGGAGGAGGCATTGGTGTAGGGACCCTGCAGCAAATGCAGGGCAAAAAAAAAATTAGCAAAATGCTTGAAGCTAAACATAGTGCTGGAAAGGTGAACTGATTGCAGAAGGGCTAAGCTTGATTATCCCAAGTCGAATGCAGATCCATTCGATGTCTGCAATCAGCAGCAGAAGCTCTGTGAAAGAGGCGGGACAAGGCAATGAAAAATGAATACACAACAGAAAAGAAACTGTCTCTCTCAGATTTGGTTTGGTTTAACGGTAAAAATGAGCTTACTTCCCACATCTGTTTCTGTTCTATTTTTTAGATTTAGGTTTATTGGCTGCGACAATATTTCTATAGATTTTTTTTCAATGGAATGTCATTTTCTTGGAAACTTCAGGTTCCCTGCTGCATCTATTCCTGAAATCAAAATACGCATCAAGTAAAACACAGGAGATAATAAAATTTGCTATGTACTTCTATATAATATGTCATATAATTAAAATATCAAGAAGCT
This sequence comes from Leptosomus discolor, assembly GCF_034619465.1. NCBI lineage: Eukaryota > Metazoa > Chordata > Aves > Leptosomiformes > Leptosomidae > Leptosomus > Leptosomus discolor. The sequence goes on from NC_141403.1 coordinate 13,308,374, forward strand.
GTTTGGAAAAAAAAAAAATCACTAAAATCAATCCCTGAGAGGCTGGAAGTACTTGGCTTGGCTGACACTCCAAACATTCTTATAATGGGCCTGAAAACAGTCATCTGCATCTGAACAGTCTCATTACATGTCAGATAGATCACAGGATCTTTCTTCAAACAGATAAACTTCTTAAATTTTATTCTGTAGTTAATCACAGTAAAAGTGGGAAGCATCATTTAGAACAGATGAAATAACATCCCAGGGAAATTGTTTTCCCTGACAAGCAAAATCCTGTGAGATTCAACTATTTTGTTTTGCAGGAGAAGATGTCTCTTCACACTTTCAGTAGTTTTTGTTTAATTCTGTGAACAGCCTCGAAACTGCATGCTGTGAGGCAGTACACATAGATAATTTCAGTAGCATATTTACATATATTTGATTTAAATGATGTGACAAAAACTCTTCAAGGCTGATTTCTTCAGTGCTGTGATGTTATGGGAATGTCATTGGGGAAAAAAAAAAAAAAGAAACAATCAGATGTTTCCATTTAGTTTCAATGCAGGGGGCTTGGCTAGACTCAAGTAAAAACAGGATTTGAGATCATGTTTCACAGGACATGCTGGGTTGCAAAGACTTGTTAAGACCACACTTACCCAGAGAAGAAGTGCCCAACACCCTCACCAGTACTACAAAAACAAAAAAAAAGAAAACAAAACCAGGTTCTTCAAACTTTTCCTTATGACCATTGCTATCCAACATGGTTGCACTTATTTTTTTCCAGTAAGTCTTCTTCTACAATTGCTATGATGCCAATGCTGGACATTTGCAACTTAAATGAGAAGGAAAGCAGTTTCTCAGAAAACCTAAGACATCTCTGGAAAATATGACTTCATTATGCTTAACACCTGTTTCCTTTAAACTTGCTGGAAGGATAAAATGGCCAGAGCCATACTCTGGTTTCATGTCCTGTTAGCACCATATTTCTAGCTACATCTTTGAAAAATATTCACAAAGAAGATAAATAGAATTTTCTGCTAGTCCTAGCTAAAGAGAATATACCCAAAAATGTGTCCTATGGAAGATACTGATTTACATTTCTGTCATGCCTAAAGCACAGAACAGAATTCGCTCCATAGGAGGTGTTTTGTTATTGTTTTTGTTCTGTTATTTTATTAATAGTAAGTACAGACTTCGTCTTCTATGTGTGAAATCAACTCAGAGGTAATTTTAGCAGAAATTATGCAGAGAGTGTTAATGTGGTGTAGATTGCTGAGGTTAAGTCACAAAATCTTTCTGTGAAATGGGTGTGTTCATTTTGTGTTGCTGAGGGGAAGTGTTTGCTGACCATGTTTGATTCAATATTAATAAAAGCAGTCTGTAACTACATCTTTTAAAGAGGAAGAAACTGTTTTCTTGCTGCCTGTACATGGTGAAAAATTATAATACCCCACTCCACAAGATTTCTGATTGAAGGTGGCACTGTTCATTTGAATAACACCAATCTAGACTACAAACTTTTGCTGTTATATGTGTGTGAATCTAAATCAGGGAGAACCATCCTTTGTACACACAATCTGTGCCTGACAGGTTGTGTCATTCGGGTAGGTAATTTAATTTTCCTGCAGAAAGAACTCCTTTATTGGGTACAAGCGTCTTCTCTATTAGAAGTATATTAAGTTCAGTGTAACTATACAATCAATATTTTATAACATAGATAAGCTCTGAGCTGGGTTCTTAAAGGGTATTTTAAAAAAGAAAAAATATATATAAAGACGAGTCAGAGACACTAATGGAAACTAATTTTCCTTGTTACAAAAAAACCCTATATGTGTGATTTTTAAGAAAATGAAGGGCTTTTTTGTTTCAAAACACCTCTCCTGAATCTTTTTTTTAGTTAATGTCTCCATATTTAATACTTAGTTAAAATAGTTAATATCATTCTGAAGTTGTTTTCCTATGGAATAAAAACCCCAGCACCATCTACAGCTGCAGGTGAACCTTGCCTCTGTCTATGTAAGGTACTTTTTTGGGATACAGTGAAGCTACTGGGAAGCGTTTTCCGTCCATTTTTTTTCACATTTTAAATAAACAACTATGGCCTAATTATATTCTCACTTGCATAGAAATCAAATAGATACGTACAAAATACTAAAAGAAAAATTACTTTGCTGTATTCTTACGTTTATTCTTTGCTCATAGAGATAACCCGTTTTCCCATGTTACAGAAAACCTCCACCCTATCACCCTCTTCAACATGAAATTTGTGGCAAGAAATGTCACAAAAAAATGGTATTTACTATGACACCTAAAATATCAGCATTTCTCTTCTCCTGTACATGTCCGCTTTATCACTTCTAGTAAGAGCACACAATTAGGGACGGATTTTCTAAGGGACAGATTGACAACAAAGGAAATCGTAACAGGGATCTTAGTGCCAGAATAATGAATGGGTAATTGTAACCTGAAAAACTGCAGGGTGTATGTTAGCTATTCTAACTAGTACCTGACTAAAATTAACTAGAATAAAAAAAAAAAAAAATCCAGTGGATCCTCTGAGGAGACATAGCACACAGCAGCCCAGCTGATGTCCTACTTCACATCCTCCCTGCCCTTCGTCTCCACCAGTCACAGGACCCCACTCCCCTCCTCGCACTGTGCTGGCTCAGATGTTAAGTAGCTATTTTGCTGAGCAGAATCATTTCCCTAATTTAGCATAAAGATACTAATTTTTAATTGTTATGTTTGTTTCCTGCCAGTGTAGTTAGCTGAATGAGTTTGGCACAGCAGGTGAGCATCAGAACCAGTAGGAGTAGAGAAATGAAGAGGCTGGACAGGGATTAATTAGCTCAGGCCGTGAGGTATTACTTCAACCCTAAGTGCATTGTCTGCAGAACTTATTCGTGTGGAGCTACTGTCATTTCAGACAAATCAGCCCCTGAAAATGCATCAACACTGATAAACTGCTGTGAATATGGAAATAAGTTCATTTGCTTTACCAGGCTTCGCTCAAGCCATTTCTTCCCTTATTACTAGAGGAACAGGCTCTTTAGGTCAAAGGCCACTTCAAGTTATCTCAGGAGTAACAGGATTCTCAGCTGCTGAACCAGCGGGAGTGGAAGTGTCAGACTAGGTCAGGCATAGCAGCCTGCTTGAAGCTCTGTGTGTGCCTGTTCACAGAGCCAGCAGCAAAAGCAGGGATAAGATGTGTGTGAACCTATCCAAGGGATGGAGAGCAGGCGACTCAGCCAAAGTGATTGCAATGGGAGACACTCTGTATATGTGCTCACCATAGATTTTTAGCTCCAGATTCTGATATTTCAAGTTGCAGCTTGGTATCCACATACAAGCAACGTGCCTGCATTTCCACTACGGTCAGTGGCTAGTCTGACGTATCCTAGAGTGATGTTCAGCTGGCCAAAGGGAGCTGTGTTTGTTGGGATGAGCTAAATAGCTCTTTAGATACCCCTAAGTGGACTTAAGCATCTCAGTGCATGAATCAGCTGCCTAAACATGGGTGCTTCCTGTCATCTGAGACCCCGTCAGGTACATGCAACATCTGATGGATATGACACAAGACCTACAGCAGTCTGCTTCCTTTTGGAGTTATAACTGGGGACCTGAGGGATACCTTACACCACCACCACCTGGAATGATACTAGACATCTCTCTTTAGGCAACTGGTTCCCTTCATGCCCTTCCCCAGCTTCAGATTTAGAATGACACTTGTCAAACTTGGGCTAGGTTATATTTTAAGGGCTATTCTGAAAAGACGTACCAGTGGAATTAATAGTTTATAGGGTCAGGATACATTCTACTTTTTCATTTCTGATCATTCCTCAGCAGGAACATCTTCAAAAAAACCCAAGCCACAACAGCCACTCTCTAACAGACATGTTTTTTCCCTCTTTTACAACATCCTCTGCCTGGCAGGAGAATATTGAAAATTTCAAGATTTCTTTCAGGCTTGAAGCAAAGTAACAGATCTCAAAGAAAAATTCTTCCAGTCAATTGACAGCTTCTAATTCCTCAAGCTGGGAACAGCTGGAGAATGACAACCAGCTAGACCTTGTAATAAAAGCAGTGATATCAAAGCCCAGGTTTATTCCTAAGGGAAGGAAAACAGCATCTAGGGACTTGGGCCAGGATATTAATCTGCTCTCTTTTCACTTTTGAGACATGATGGGTTGAGTGGATAACATTGTCATCCAAAACAAAAAGCAGAACCAGTGCTTTTTTAAATCATACCAGAAGATCTTGTCTAGTTTGTCGTTTCTCTCCAGCAGTTGACGTCATTGCACTAATTCCGAGAAGTATTTAATCAACAATTTGTGGAATTAATAATAAATTTAGAAAAGATTGCAAGGTTTTCAGGGACAGGACCCAATACCATTAGATTGCTATTGTGTGCAGTGCTGGGCCCCACTGTTTAAGAAGGATGTGAAGGTCCTTGAATGTGTCCAGAGGAAAACAACAAAGCTAGTGAAAGGGCTGGCAGGCATGGCCTGTGGGGAGTGGCTGGGGGTTTTGGGCTTGTCTAGTTGGGAGAGAAGGAGGCTGAGGGGAGACCTCAGTGCTCTCTGCACCTTCCTGAGGAGGGGATGCGGAGAGGGAGGTGTTGAGATCTTCCCCCTGGGATCCAGTGATGTGATGTGTGGGAATGGCTTCAAGCTGCATCAGGGGAGGTTCAGACTGGACATTAGGAAGCATTTCTTTACTGAGAGGGTGGTCAAACACTGGAACTGGCTTCCTAGAGGGGTGGTTGATGGCCCAGGTCTGTCAGTGTTTGAGGTGTTTGGACAGTGCCCTTAACAATGTGCTTTAACTTTTGGTCATCCCTGGATTGGTCAGGCAGTTGGACTAGATGATCGTTGTGGGCCCTTTCCAACTGAAACAGTCTATTCTACCGATTCAGCTGCCTCAGCCTTCAGGGCAGTGATAACTGTTTACAGCAGGAATCTGCAGCACCCAGTGGAGCAGGAGTTAACAGTTCAGCTAACCAGCAGCAAAGTTCGAGGGAGGTGGTGGGGATTAATTGACACAACAAAGTTAGACATTTTTCAGATAAGACACAGGAGACCCCCTTCCTCATAGGAAAAATAATTTGGCAACCTGTTAGAATTTTTATGTGGATTTTCTCTAAGCCTCTTCTGTCAGCATCTTCATTCCACTTCAGGCAAGTAAACCACATGGATCTAATGAACGTCACATAATCAAGTGGCTGGCCATCCACCTGCAAGCAGAAGATATCTCCTATTATTTCTGACTTAGAATTATGGATCTGAACTAGTGATCAAGTCATAGTTGTCTTGATTTGCATAACCTGCAGGAAACTGTTCTGGAACTTTCCTGACGGGAAAAAAAAAAAAAAAGAAAGAAAGAAAGTAATATGCTGTGAGCAGAACCTCACAGAAACAGGCCTAGCCCAAAACGTCATCATTTTTTCTTTATTTGTAATCCTGATGTTACTATAAATTACTCCAATAGATCACTGCATCGTTCAGGACTTCATAAACTCTGATGATATTGTTTAACAACATTTTTACTCATTGCAGTTTAACATTAAAACCTCTCTTCTCCTTACTTGAGTCATAATCAGAGATAATGTGTTCTCCTGTTAGTGATGACAAATGGGGGCAAGCATATTTTCTTTATGATTATGTTGCTAGTTAGTACACCTTCTAATTTTTTAACCCTATCACATATATTGTGACTTTCAAGTGCTTCAGGGGGCTTGATGCCCTCCTATGAACTTCGAATCATTATTAGTTTACCTTTAAATATAGTTTTAAAATGAATAATGAATGTTTTGGGGTGCCAAAACCACAAAAACATCAGTATATATGATAATAATGATTTTACACTGCATAAACAGTCCAAAAAAAGAGAAAAAATAAAAACAAAACAAAAAAAAACTAAGTGAAGCATGGCTTGTACAAGACAGGATATAGTTTACCCTGGCATATTTAGCAATCATTGTCATTTGAAGAAATATTTTACCATTATACTACATAACAGACAGATGATGAAACAACTTTTTTTTTTTCTCCTTATTCTATATAAACTCATGACAAACGCAAACCCATTCACAAACTGAAATTAGTAGGATCAATTTAATGCATTGCAATATCAAGAGACAGATAAATTACACACCATCTCTCACTCCTCCAAAGATCCTTTTTACTGTGTCTTGGTTCAGGCAATACCAATATTCTTAGAAGCAGTGATCAAGTGTTGCTTAATTCTAGAGATTTTGGAGCTCCTACTAGGTGATTTGAGCAAAGTAATTTGTGATCGAATACCACTTCACAGGGGGGAAAAAATGTACACAGAAAAATAAACAAATTCCAAAATAACCTGCTCATTTTCATCTCTCAATGTCAGCTGCATGTACAGGATGTTATCCATGGTTGGTGTGAGGCCAATTTCATATGTATACTTTCAACAAGACAAATTAAGTACAAATGTCACTGTGATTTCAAAGGAGCACACAGCCCCTGGAAGTCAATATCTCCCACATCCGACACGTGCAAAGGTTCATCACAGTGCAGGCAGCGTGGCACACGGTGTGCTGGCTTGCATCTTGTGGACTTCTGAGGATTTCTGAGATGACCGTCTGCTCTTACCATCAATTTCAGAAGTTTCCCTTATGATTTATTTGAGCTATCAGTATTTACCTAGGACCTTATCAAGATCTGGAAGCTCTTTCGAGTCACCAAGCCACAGCTGGGAGAAGTCAAGCTGAGGTGCCCCTAGCTGCACAACCCTTGCATCTGTTTGCACAAGGATGACTGTGGCCAACATCACCCGGTTTAGTGGGACTGGCAGTACTCCAGGCTGCCCTCACCAAGCATGAGGGGTGGCCTTGGATGGCAGGTGCCCACCCAGCCACTCTCCATCCCCCTCCTCAACAGGACAGGGGAGAAAATAAGATGAAAATCTCGTGGGTTGACACAAGGACAGGAAGGTCACTCACCAATTAACACCAGCAAAACAGATTCAACTTGGGGAAGATCAATTTAATTTGCTGCCATTTAGTTGTAACAGTTGTAATAGTGAGAAACAGTGAGAAATAGAAGCAAAATTAAAAGCGCCTTCCCCTCCACTAGGTTGGACCAGATGATCCTTGAGGTGCCTTCCAACCTGGTATTCTACGACTCTTTGATTTTGTTATTTCACCCGCTCTTCTTCCCAGACTCAACTTCACTCCTTCATTACTGACTCTTCTAACCTCCTCCTCCAGCCTGAGTGGTGCAGGGGGATGGGGAATGTGGCTTGTATTCACTCTGTCTCTGCCCTCCAGTATAGGTCCTTCCCACAGGCTGCAGTTCTTCAAGAACTGGCCCAGCATGGTCCAGCATGGAGTACAGTCCTTCAGGAACAGACTGCTCCAGCACGGGTGCCCCAGACGCCATAGCTCCTGCCAGGAGCCTGATCCTGTGTGGGGCCTCAAAGAGCTGCATCTTCCTTCAGGGCATGTCCAGCTGTGGTGTCACGGGGTCCTCCACAGGCTGCAGCATGCATAGCTTCTTCCATTCAACCACCTGCAAATCAACTGCAAACCGAGGCTGTCAGCTTACATTCTGCACCCAGCTAGTGTACCCCTATTGCTTCCTATTGAGAACAAAATCGAAATGCAGAGAGAGGGTGAGCCTGTTTCTGCCTGTGATCACATCTCACGTACCAGCTAGAGCCTGATACACAGGCAGTTGGACCATTCTGGCTTTCAGGTTTTGAAGGGAAAAAAGGAATAGAAGGCAAAAAAGATGCAAACCGCAAAGCAAAACTTGTACTGAACAAAAAAAAAGCATTTAGAAAAAAGTGTATGCCTCCTCTGTCCATATTATCCACAACATTGTAGAGATCTCTTTTTTGCATGCCTCCCCCTGCAACAACAGAAGATGATCAAGGGGACAGTCTCTTTAATCAGCACATAAATCCATTTAGACACAAGTGTTTGATTAAACAAATACCACAATTCAAAGACACAATCAGAAGGGAAACTCTGACATCGATAACAAAGAAGCAAGAGTGTAATGGAGAGGGCAGAAAGCTAGTATTATCAGTAACCACTCCCCATGTAGCTATTTAGTTGTTTCCATTTACTGCAGCACAGAAAAATTCCCCAGCTCTCCAGATCTGCATAAGAACTAATGTGAAATGCAGCCCCCTTTTCTTGCTGAATCTTCCAGAGTTAACCCATGCAGTCACTAATAATACTGTGACTTCCACCCATAAAGTAATTAATAATCAATCCCAAGAAGGGCTGGAAGTAGTTTACTTGCACTAGAAATGCTTAAGTACCAGAAAACTTAAAAAAAACACTTTTCACACATAAAGCACTGCACACATGCATCTCAATTTGTGACAGAATGAAGCCACTGCACTTCACTATCTGTTGTGATCCAGTCTTGCCATTTTCCACAAATGCTACCAGATTGCTCGAGAAACAGTTTAGAGACCAGCGAAGTCAAAATAAGACATTTAAAAGTGATGTACGAATCTTTCTTCATCAAAGTAACAATTTCAAAAGCCCAAAATGATTATGTATTCACAAATTAGTACTTTGGGGAATTGCAATGTTTGTAAGAGCAGACATTAATGTGACATGAAAAAAAAAATCCCTCAGAAATCTACCTTTCAGAGGGATGGATAACAAGAAAAAAAGCAATCTCAAATTCAACTGGGTTGGAAACATCTAATATATTTGTAACATGAATATTAATATAATTCGGTATCCTTTACCTAAAGCAGAGATTTAGGGAATAAGAAGAGTAATAATTAGTCTTTTCTTAATAATTAAAGTAAAATGTGTAAAAATGACTATAGCGGTAGAAGTAGTCAACTGAAAGATTTATTTCACATTAAAGGGCCTACTGCAAATATTCTTGTGAACTAGTCTTTTTCCTGCACTTAAGGAGGAAAAAAAGAAAGTACTGCGAGTTGTTATACGAACAGAATTCCCCTGAGAAAAGCCAAAAGATTTATCCCAGCATGTGGCCATTATAAACTGTCCCTGTAAAGTATCTTTTTTAGTGCATCGTATTAAAAAGCTGCCAGGTGTTTTGGAGAACATGTTTTTTAATTGCTGTGAGTTGGTAGAGCTGGGCAGGGAGAAATTTAATGGAATACGACAAGGGCAAGTGTAGAGTCTTGCATCTGGGAAAGAACAATCCCATGTACCAGTTTAGGTTGGGGACTGAGCTGTTGGAGAGTAGCGTAGGGGAAAGGGACCTGGGGGTCCTGGTGGGTAGCAGGATGACCATGAGCCAGCAATGTGCCCTCGTGGCCAAGAAGGCCAGCGGCATCCTGGCCTGTATTAGGAGGGGTGTGGTCAGTATGTTGAGAGAGGTTCTCCTCCCCCTCTCCTCTGCCCTGGTGAGACCCCGTCTGGAATAGTGTGTCCACTTCTGGGCCCCTCAGTTCAAGAAGGATGGGGAACTGCTGGAAAGAGTCCAGCACAGAGCCACAAAGGTGATTAAGGGAGTGGAACATCTCCCCTATGATGAAAGGCTGAGGGAGCTGGGTCTCTTGAGCTTGGAAAAGACGAGACTGAGGGGTGACCTCATTGATGGTTATAAATGTGTAAATATGTATATCAGGAGGATGGAGCCGGACTCTTCTCGGTGACGGCCAATGACGGAACAAGGAGCAACAGGTGTAAGGTGGAGCATGGGAGGTTCCACATTAACATAAGGAAAAGCTTTTTCCCTGTGAGGGTGACAGAGCACTGGAAGAGGCTGCCCAGAGAGGTTGTGGAGTCTCCTTCTCTGGAGACATTCAAAACTCGCCTGGACACGCTCCTGTGTGACCTACTCTAGGTGGTCCTGCTCTGGCGGGGTGGGGGGGGTGGACTAGATGATCTTTCGAGGTCCCTTCCAACCCCTAACAGTCTGTGATTCTGTTATTCTGTTAGCACTGCGGAGCAACACCTAGCTAGTTCTGTATATCACCGAAGTTGCTGCTCTTTAAGAAATGCCCGTGATGAACAGTGCCCGCAGAGCACTCTGATGCTGGAATGTTTTTTGAGTGGGATGCACCCAGGCTCTCATTTACATCGAAATCAGAAGCTAAATACCTCTGTGGTATGGTGTTTATGGTTAATATCACTGATTGGAGCAATAGCTAGTAACTGTGTAACAATAGCAATAGGTAGCAAGCTGTGTTGCGATGGCCGTGCATTCTGGCACCCCACACAATACAGGCCATAGACATGCTATACATTCACTGTTCTTTCAATTCTAGTTATTTGTGCTTAAACAAGAATTTTTGTTTTAGAGCACCATCTTGACTTAAACTGTCACTACTTTACCCTTACACATTGTTGCTATTGTTAACTATATAAAAAATAGGGAATCTGAATACAGCCGTCTTCAACTTTGGGCCTTTTTACTTAGGTCGGATGTTTAAAACTCTGTTTTGAAGCTGCTACTTGGGTTTCTGTAAGCTATGTTCAGATCACCCTTGAACCATCTCTCTTGTACTCTGAATAAATGAACTACAATCTAGTGTACATTGTTCTATAAGCTCAACTCTTTGTTAGTAGCCTGCAGTTAAAAAAATACCTCGCACATACCTTTAGAAATTGCGTATTCCAGCAAATACTTGACACAGTTTGGAAAGTAATGCTTACATGTAGCACTGTGTGCCAAATTTTCAGTCATATTTGCAAACTACAGGTTTTGAGGCTTATGGACCAAGCCCTGCACCTCTGCTATGGGTGTCTATTCCAGGGACAGCAAGGGTTCTGAAGAGAACCTGACTAGTTTGTAGGTGTGACAAGATTTATCTCCACTTTTTCAGTTTAGTATCGGTGGTGCCTTAGAGTTTGCATACAACAGTTCTTACAAAAGAAAAACCACAAAGCACGGACAGCTTATGAAACCTTTGTATTTGTTCAATATTCTGCGTGCACAACAATGCCCTTTGCCATGCTGCTTTTACAAAGCAGAGAGGTTTATAAACAGAAAAGAAAATGCGCACAACCTATAGGAATTTTTTTGAGATAATCTTCATTTTGTTAGCACAATGACTGTATATTTCACTTCTTTTTTTAAGCTCTTTCTTGCTGTATTTCCTCATCTAGCACAGACCCCTCTTAGTGGGAAAATAAAATAACTCCTTTGACTCCCTTTTTTAGCATGGCTCCAGTACCACAATTACACACAGATGTATTTATAGCCATGCACAACCATTTGCAGGAACATGAATCTCTCACAGATGGCAAAATGCAGTCACTCTTCTTTTTGCCATATCATTATCCTAAAAGGTGATAAGTAAAATTATTTCAAAGTTCAGAGTTAAATAACATTTTGATTAATTATGGACTGTTCATGGTTGCCATATTTTGAAATTTCTGTCATTAGCTTTGTATTCCATAAGCAAATTAGTGTGCCTGCCTTATTGTCAATACTCTAAATAGAAATAATTTCGTAATCTGTACACTGGATGTGTCAAACTGTACAAATATCTTTTTTTTTATTATTTCACTTTCTGAACATTTCCATCTTCCAGGCTTAATGTAGTTACTCTTTCAGAATAAAAAGCAAGCTATTTTGAGCTCTACTGGGAGCAAATATAGCTCTTTAGCAGAGCTGAACTGTAATGGGATAACAAGAAAAGTTAAAGCACACATAGCTTGCTGAATAAAAACATTTTCTGATTTAAATGGTAAAAGGGTTGGCATTCTTTAACTGTGATACAAAACATTAAATATCAAGCCTTACAGTCAAAGTGCAGGAATTCTGTGTTATCTCTCCAGGTCAACGTGATTGTTACAGATGTTTTCCTTCTTCTCTTTCTTGGAAGTATATCAAACTGTTTCAATTTTAACCATTGCACATAACAATGCTGATGGCAAAAATCTTTTTTCAACTGATTTTTTCTTAAGAAGTGTTCAATTCAACAACTTTAAGATCAGAGCTGACCTGTGCCGTGCTTCCATAGCTAGATCGTGTCTATGGCAGACCCCTCTCACCAGCACAGTCTGTGTGCACTCTGCCTACACACTGTATTGCAACGAATGGACTGCGGAGAAAACCCCAAGTGCTTATGTTCACTTAGGGTGATTCGGTTGCACTGCCCATTGGTGGAATCGAGAGAGAGGCTGGCAACAGCCAGATCTCCCTTCTGGCCCATTTATTTGGCTTGGTGGCTGAAAATACAGGAAGAGTCTGAGAAGAAAAGGACTGCAGCAGTAATGGTGTCCTGCTGAGAAATATGAAGTCCTCATCTCTTCTTCTGTTCCACTCCAGTGGTAAGCCAGACAAAAATATAACAGAAGTTAAAAAGTCAGACTCTACTTTCAGGGAACTGTCCCAGCTGTGGATACAGGAAACGTTTAGGTCTTGTCTCGTAGAGAATAGATATGAAAGATTGGCCTGCAGAGCAAGTTGTATTCAAAACCTGGCTTCCTCATTCATGGAAGTTTCAGGAAGGTTGCGGTGAAAAAAAATGAAAGAAATTCTATTTCCAGAGCCATTGTTACTGGAAATACTGTGAGGTATCAACACATATGGAGTTTGACTGGACCACATTTCAGTGCAGATCTGTCAAGGCAATTTATCGTTCTGACTCTGCCTTGCAAACTGCCTAGGACTCCAACAGGCAACTTAACAGGAATTGCGCCGGCTGCCATGGCCCTGTTCAATGGTGGCTTTGTTCAAAAATCATTCCTTGAGACCTTCTCACCAATTGCAGTGATCTTACCTGATACAGGATCTTCGCTTCACTGTACTTTATAAATACAGACATCTGTAATGATCTGGAACATTTTTCCCTTTGTCACCTATAAATTGCTTAGTATTGACAACTCATTATATGTAACAGCCAGACTAAAAATCAAGAATCCCCATGTTTCCAATATTTGCTTTCTTTGCGGCTTTTTAATTACATTTAGAATGCAGTTCCAAGGGATTCTGAGAGACCATAAACAACAATATTCATTAAACCTTGACAATTTTGCACTTAAATGGAAGAAACCCCTTAGTCAACAAAATATACCAACAACACCAAACCACACCAAAGAAAAGTGCCTGCAAGTTATAAGACTACAAGATAGGAAGGTAAATCCCTTGACAGAAGATATAGAAAACTGCACAGCGAGGAGGTAATTTAGCAGAAAGGGCTTAAAATCGAAAGCAATGAGCTGTTTGCAGGAGCCAGAGGGCAGAGATGCTAAAAAGAAACCATGCACAGAGATATAACGATCCTGCACTCCATAACTGAGTGTGACAGAACTTCAAAGACCTCTAGGTGGGGAAAGGAGGCCAGAGCATGTTGCCTACATTTTTGAACGATTACTGTAGATATGTGCATCGTCTTTCATACCATCAATCTATAGGCAAGGATATTTGGATTAGAAATCAATTATAGGCTCTGTATTTGTTTAAACTTCAGTTTCATTTATTCCTGGAAGCTTAAATAATACAAAATTCCTGGAGGCTTAAGCAGCTTAAAAATTTGAAACCCATGGAAAAGTTATGCTGAAGTTATAGAGAAGAAGATATTCCTGGGCATAAATCCCAAATCAGACAAAAGGTCCAGCCCCTTAGCTCTGAGGAAAAAAATTTTAAAACGCATAATGCATAATGCATGCGACTGACACACAAAAAAGCTCATTGTTCAGTAGAGGAAGAGAATTGACCTGATCCAAGACATCATCTAATAGGAAAAACATGGCTATATATTTCAATATGTCTTTTCCCTGTCTTCCTTCCCCACCAAAACCTGACTTGTCCTTCATAAAATGAAAATAGGAGCCACACAGCTTGCAAATAATAGCAGGATGTCCTTCCCACAGAAAAAAAATCCCACGGGTCATAAACCTGAGGAACTCATTGCAAAAGGATACTTTGAAGGCTAAAAGTTTACATGAGCATGAAGGGAGGCCAGACAATCACATTAAAAAAAAACCAAAACCACAAACAACTCAATCTTACTGAATACCCAGAAGAAAATTCAGTGAATTGAAACAGCTGAAGCCATGTTCTTGAGGCATCCACCAATGGTAACTGCTGCAAACAAAATACTTCACTAGCTGGACCTTTGTTTTCACCTGAGCTCACTGTTGGCAAATCCTTGCATCCCCTCACAGAGTTCAGTGCCACCGAGGTGACTGTTCTCTGCCTGACCAGCTGACGGACCCCACCAGAAGCATCTGTGGTTAGTAGTGAAAACTTCTGTATAGTCATCCTCCCATCTCCTTCATACAGTACTCGTTGTAGTCTTAGACAGGAAGGTAGTCAAATAAACTCCAGAAAGTAGTGCTTTTGCTGTGGCTCTGCCCTGGGACCTGGCAGCAGGGGGGAGCCAGTACTGAAGTCAGTACATACTGGCTCATGAAAGCAATCTGTAAGTGAGCAGCAGCAGGGTATGGTGAAGCAGTCTAGCTGTTCAGCTGCCCATGCAAAACCACTTTCCAGCAGAGTTCTGTGCAACTCTTGCTGTTCACAACACCTGAGCTAACATTGATAGTTAGTCTAAAACTAGCTCTGAGGAGCTTTTATTTTACTGTACATAGGCCCTTTTCAGCTTCTCCAATTACCCATTGGCAGAGGCAACCAGGAAAAATGAGTCAAAACTGTTTTCTACCTCAAGGGTACTGTGCAGATAAACGTCATGGTGGTACATGTGCTTAGACACTGGGGCAATAGAGGCTAAGCTAATGTCTTCTTTGTTTGCTTTCCATTGTCTTCTTACACTACCTTCTTATCTTGATGAAGCTTAGCGCTGCAAACCTATTCTTTTATGTACCTTCATTACTGATTTGTTTTCATATGTGAATATATTACACAAATTAAACAGTACCAAAAAGTAAAAGTCAAAGTTCTGCAAGCTCCACAGCCCCCACCTCCTACCAAGACAACTACCCTCTAGCTTTAGGATTCAAGGAAGAATTTTTAAAAGGAGGGGAAAGCAGAATCTCTCGCTTTTTCTTTCTTTTATTCCCTACTGAGCCTAAATGCCAATTATGAAGATTAGTACAAGTACAAAAAGTTCAATTTACCAATGCAAACACTGTCAAATTCTTGCTCCAAGTCTCGATACCTATGTACAGCTAAGAATGACAAATGAACAATATAAGAGGCTTTTCAATTATACATAATAGATAACAAATCATTGTTTACAGAAAATGTGTTTAGTTGGAATAATAGGCAGGTAGATATAAACCAGATTGAGAACAAAATGCAAGTCTTTGTTGATTTTCTGTCACACTAAACTAATGAAGCATTCAATAAAAGCATGCTATAGACTAATTAATAGTCAACAGAAAAAAAACCAAACAAACTACAAATGCCTGAAGAAATGTTCTTTTCCTTCAGTTTCCTTAATGAGCCTAAAACAAAAGCTGAATATGAATGTCTTGAAAGAGAAAAAGCAAGAGAGAAAGCTCTTATACTGGTTATCTCTGTTCTTTGAATGTCAAAAACGTTAACTATGTTATTTTAGACAGTAATGATTTCACATTAAACAGAATATGAAAAGTACACAAACAATGCTTTAAAAAATCACCAGATTCCTAAAGCTAGAAAGGAAATGTAAGAACAAAAAAGATGTCGATTAAAAAAATTCCCCAAATCCAAGGGGAAACAGTTAGCAACCCGCTACACCACTTAGACACACACAAGTCTATGGGGCTGGATAGGATCCACCCAAGGGTACTGGGCGAGCTGGTGGAAGTGCTCACCAAGCCACCTTCCATCATTTATCGGCAGTCCTGGCTAACTGGGGAGGTCCCAGTTGACTGGAGGTCAGCAAATGTGACACCCATTTACAATAAAGGCTGGAAGGAGGATCTGGAGAACTGCAGGCCTGTCAGCCTGACCTTGGTGTTGGAAAAGGTTATGGAGCAGATCATCTTGAGTGCCATCATGCGGCAGGTACAGGACAATAAGGTGATCAGGCCCAGTCAGGATGGGTTTATGGAAGGCAGGTCCTGCTTGGCTAACTTGATGTCCTCCTATGACAAGATGACCCGCTTAGTGGATGAGCGAAAGGCTGTGGACATTGCCTATCTAGACTTTAGTAAAGCCTTTGACAGTTTCCCACTGCATCCTCCTGGAGAAACTGGCTGCTCATGGCTTGGACAGGCATACTCTTCACTGGGTGAAAAAATGGCTGGATGGCCAAGCCTAAAGAGTTGTGGTGAATGGTGTTCGATCAAGCTGGTGGCCAGTCACAAGAGATGTTCGCCAGGGCTCAGTGCTGGGGCCAGTTCTCTTTAATATCTTTATCAATGATCTGGACTCCCTCAGTAAGTTTGCAGATGACACTGAGATAGGTGGGAGTGTCGATCTGCTCGATGGTAGGGAGGACTTGGACAGGCTGGATCGATGGGCTAAGGCCAACTGTGTGAGCTTCAACAAGGCCAAATGCTGGGTCCTGCCCTTGGGTCACAACATCCCAATGCAGTGCTACAGGCTGGGGATGAGCAGCTGGAAAGCTGCCTGGCAGAAAAGGACCTGGGGGTGGTGGCTGACAAGTGGCTGAATATGAGTCAGCAGTGTGCCCAGGTGGCCAAAAAAGCCAATGGCATCCTGGCTTGTATTGGGACTAGTGTGGCCAGCAGGAGTAGGGAGGTGATCCTCCCCCTGTACTCGGCCTTGGTGAGGCCACACCTTGAGTACTGTATGCAGTTCTGGGCACCTCAATACAAGACAGACATTGAGTTGCTGGAGAGAGTGCAGAGAAGGGCAGCAAAGCTGGTGAAAGGCCTGGAGAATAAGTCTTATGAAGAGCAGCTGAGGGAACTGGGGCTATTTAGTCTTGAGAAAAGGAGGCTGAAGGGAGACCTTATTGCTCTCTACAACTACCTGGGAGGACACTGTAGAGAGGTGGGTGCAGGTCTCTTCTCACAGGTGATTCATGATAGAACAAGAGGGAATGGACTCAAGCTGCACCAGGGTAGGCTTAGGCTAGACATTAGGAAAAATTATTTCACTAAAAGGGTTGTCAGACATTGGAACAGGCTGCCCAGGGAGCTGGTTGAGTCACCATCCCTTAATGTGTTCAAAGGTCCTTTAGATGTGGTGCTTGGAGTTAGGTTATAGGGGTGTACTTGGTACGGTAGAGTTGATGGTTGGACTTGGTGATCTCAAAGTTCTTTTCCAACCTGAATGATACTATGGTTCTATGATATTTAATGGTCATCAGAAAAAGTAGATTTACACCTTTCAGCAGTAATAAAACCTTCACATGTCTGTCTTTTGGGGTTTAAGTGATAGAAAAATTGCATGGGCTGTCTTTGACATTCTAGGGTACCCTCTTCCACTTACCCAGTCACTGAATTACAAGTGTTTCAACACTAAGAGGTTCATACTTTGAATTTCAGTACTACTTTCTCTAAAGTTGTCCCTCCCATTCAGCTTAACTCAAAGCTTCCAGTATAAAGAAAAATAAGCATTTTATAGAACAAAAGGTAGGACAAGTGGTCAGGTTAACTGCAGTTACAAACCTACGATTGTAGGGATGCTGTCTTATCCTGACATGAAGTCTTCATATACTCCGTCACCAGCCCTCTGCACAGAAGGAAGAGGAAGCAGTAAAAACAAAAGGAGAATTTCAGCCTGCTTTAACAAAGCATTAGATTCTTCCCCTTCACACCTCCTGCTCAGTACCAGACAGACATACTCCTGCTTTTGCTCTCAGACAGCCGCACTGAAGTCTCCTGGGCTCAAGATTTTTCTGAGAGCAAGATAGGTAAGAAGAAAAGTAAAATAGCTGAAGTAACTGCTCAATCACTGAATTATCAGCTAAAGATTTCGATAAATTGACAAATTGTTTTACTGTCTTGAAAGTGTAGAGTCTTTTAGTGATACTTAACCCTGTCATTACCCTTATTCCTTTCCATATTTTTATTTGTTAGATTAGTGTGAAAGGCTCCTACCAGAGAGAAAGCATGAAGGTACGCAACTTTATTTAGACGTTCAGGTTTCTTTAGAGAATTTTTTTTTTAATTGAGAAATAGAAAGTAAAATAAAATATTAAATTTCAAATCAAGAAACTTCTCATGTTACTTTGGTAGTAATCCTATGCAAATTATTTGGAAGTTTATAAGTTTGTTTTTAAAATTAGCTGCACTAGCTAAACATGAAATTTCTGTTTGTCAATAGCAAACTAGAAGATACACTCAACAGATTATCCCCTTATATGAAACATCATTTTGCTGTACTTAATGTGATGCACGTTTTACAGTTAAGCAATAAAACACAGCTTCCCCATCAGACAGTGAATGATAAGAAAGCTATCCCAAGGAACACCTCGGGTCAAAAGATACCTAACTGTGCCACAGCCTGCCGTTAGCAATGCTTATCATAAACAAGGCTAGAAAGAAAAGAGGAAAGTAATCCTGCCTCGTAGGAGGTTCTGGAAGAGGAGAATGCAAAGTCCTAGATACTTCCCTTCTACGGTATTAGCTCCTCCTAAACTTTGAAAGACTAGACCTGTCAAAAAAAAATCCTCTAAATTGTATATATCTTGAAGGCTTTGTTGGTTTTAAGTTCATAATAATAATGAATCTCTTTAAGTTCTTTACCACATTTACAATTACTTTTTAACAAGTATAATGCAAACTACATGCAAATGTTGTCATTTATCTAAGTGTAATGTAAAGTTAAGTTTATGTTTATTTTTTAAAGGCAATTGTATCAATTAAAATAGCTTTCATTGAAAACTACATCAAGATCAATTACTTTGTTGACAGTACTCCAAAAGCAAAATTAGTAAGAAAAAGCAAAAGCAAAGTGAAGTAATTTAAAGAAATGGGAGACAATCATGGAAATAAAGTTCTTGATAGAAAGAAATTCATGAATTGAGAAGCCTGTTGTTATGCATCACAGTACTTGCTCTTTGCAGGTGAAAATAATTATATAGCATTTTTATACTGGATAGTCATATGGAAAATACTCAACAAAGATTTCCACTAGGTTTTGTTTGGTTAGAATAGCCCCCGAAAGCTCCATAAAGAGGGAATCCAGGGAAAACAAACAGTAATTAGGAAAGAAAAAAACAAGGATGATCCTAGACAGCTAATCACACTTAATAAAAATAGACTCCTTTTGACAATTCCTATTCACACTTTAGAATGAATTAAAGTACTTTTTACACGATGACTAAATTCTCCTGATGTACTATCCATTGAGTGTACTGAACATTTACAGAAAAATTTTCGGTCACCTTGAATACCAGTAGGTGAGCAATGGTGCCTGGCCACTACGCTATGTGCCCGAAAACCATCTCTTAGGGTGAAAGCAAAGCCAGTTTTCCTTTTAAAACTTTTCTAACATTTCACATTGAATAGCAATATTATACCTAAAATTCTTGTAGCAACATGACGCAAAAAATACCAAATCAAAGTATTTAAAAATTAGCAAATGTTGACATTAAAGTAGACCATGCAACTGCAGTTAACCCTTACATGTACTGAGTCAAACGCACTCCTTAGTTATGCTATTCTAGGCTTTAACAACATTTCATACACAATTCCTTTTAGAAAAATTGAAGTGGACAAAAAAGTCCTATTGCAAGAATTTTCGTTAATGCACACACAAGGCATCTGAAACAAAAAGCCATTTAGATCATCAGCGCACTCTTGTGACATTTGGGCTGACAAAATTAGCTGCAGCTCTCCATATGGGCTCACACTGGAGACTGACTGCTCTTACCCTCAGAGGACCATAAGAGGATCAGAAAACTAGGTCTCTAATTTAAAGTCCGAAGGAGACCACGGTCACATAGCCATCCTTACCTCCTCCCGCCTTCTTTTACTACTCTTTCCAGCCTGCCCTGGTGAGGTGGCATGGCAACCACCCCACCCCCCTGCAGGCTGCTGGTTCATGACTACGCCCTTTTCCCATTCCTCATCAAGCAGGGGCACACCAGCTGGGAAGTCTCCAGCTCTCCTCCTACTTTTTCCTCTCACTCCAATACACTAGATATAACTATTTAGTGCAAGAAAATAACAACACTACTTTTGACATTACTGCAAGCATTTTTGATCAATGACAAATCAAGTTTCCCAGGGGTTTGGCACCGTAACCAAACATTTATGCTCAACAGTGTTCAGCTGTGAGGTGCTGAAAACCAAGCAAGACATGAAGCCTGGAGAGAGGAGTACATCAGTGTTGTACCCTGGGCTTCTCTATCTACCCCAATACATCGAAAAATTTTTCTGCTGGCATTTTAGTACCAGCTGTTATCATCACACTTGCTATATTTCAGTGTGCAAGGTAAAACATGCCAACGTCTGAAAAAGTTGGCTGAATCCTTTCTTGTTGGAGCTTTGTTTGACCATCTGGCACTGCCACAGGGATGAATTCATTACCAGTGTGCCTCCAGAAATTCCCTTAAACTTAATTTTCTATCATACTCCATATTTGCAAAGTCACTGAAAAGGAATGAGCAACATCTTTGTGCATATACTGGATTGCTAGTAATAAAGATGCAAATATTCCGATATTCTTGATTTATCAATCACGATTAGGCTGTGTTCTACTTAAGAAAATCCTCTGCTCCTGCTAATGGTTTCTCTAGCCATCTGTACCCAAAAGATGATTGTTTGATTTTTGATGATAGAGTAGCCTGATAGTTGCCTTTTCTGAAAAGTTCCAAATTTGCATAACATACTAAGCATGGCGTGGAAGGAAAATCTGACATAACAGGTCTGGTTTTAAGCAAGAATCAAATGGCAGGCTAGATCCACTGATGAAGACAGCTAGCTTTTGCTTACTTGTTTTGCTAAAGGTGCTGGCTACAGAATCTGAGACTTTAGTATTTAATATAGCTAATAAACTACAGTTGATATATTCCCTGTCTACTGGATGGAAAAGTTTTATATACTTTGGAAATAGTATTTGTGTTTTTCTTGGCCCATCTGAAGTCCCAGTTTTCATGTACTCATCTTCTAGTCAACTTTATTGATCATGACTCCTCCTTGAAAGCCTGGACTATTTACAGAGCTCTTTACCGCTACAGCTTCTAAATCTCTTTCTCTCTTCACATGTTGTGAAAATACTGTTTATTTCCTGGTGTGCTTTTCAGAATTGAAACACAGTGGGATGAAAATATACACAATATGAGTATTAAATTTTCTACAGTTTTGTAAGCATGGAACTGACAAAATCATTTTAAGTTTGTCAAGTGATAATGTTTTTCTCTAATTTCTTTGCATTCTCAAGCTTCAAACTAGAATTGTCTACTGCTTTCATGGCTCAATAAATAGAAATAATAAATTTTATGTAGTGAGCTAATAGGGATTCAATTTTTTTTGATTTATGACGTGCAATTATATCTGCTTTTTCAGTGTAATTCAACATAGTACATCTATGTGCTTTTTACACAGTAGTATTTTATTCACAAAATATTAAATAAGTCTTGGCCCCCTCTCTGACATTTCGTTTCATCTTCACATACCTTCCTTTCAGAAAACCAAACAGAAAAATAATGCAGTAACATTAGAAGAACTGATCTGCCTAAAATTATAATGTTTTCTGCTCAGGTTTGTTAAGCGGCATTTTAATTTATTTTTCACCTCTGATCCCCTCTCTAAGTGCTCACAGTACCTGCTGGAATAAATCTCTGAATACTAGCCTTCCTATTTCTTACTATTGTACTTCCTCAGACATTCACTGCGCATTTAACCACAGCATCCTACATCTCTGCTGAGAAGCAGAGAGTCTCTGCAGCCAGGTAAAAAGTACAGTGAATGCAGCCCAACTTCCTTTACTGCTGCAGCTTTGTACTTCATGTGCCTCCTGGAGGCTGAGTTTTGTTAGCTGCAGTTCGAACCAAAGGCACGATGCTGTCCCTTGGAAACCTCCAGCCCCAGCTCTGTTGGGCTGGTAGGAGTAACATTCACATTACATCTGAACACAGATATTTGAAATATTAGTAGAGACATACTAGAGTGCGAGGATAATGTAACCTGAAGAAGACTTCTCTGAGGGCTTTCTGCCCTTCTGCTCTAAAGTTTTAAGATAATAACATGATCATAGGGCGAATTATGTCCCCAATTCTTTTTAATAATCTAGTAAATTGTTAGAATTCAATGAAATCAATATACTACTCTCTTGTTGACAGCAGGTACCTTCTGACTCTCTAGACTTAAATAAAACTAAAAATCGAACTTTTGTACAGTACAGGGCCCAAAACATTGTTATCATGAATTCTGACTCTCTATTTCAGTCTCAATTCAGACCTGATAGAAACTTATTTGTTGCCTAATGCTGAGCGAAAGGCCTCTGTGCCTCCAGTGTGTTTATTTTCTCTGCAACCAAAATAAAATGTAAGCACAAATTTGCAGACTTTTTCCTGTGTTCGTTATTTATTACATCTTATGGTACAGACTTTTTTTTTTTTGCACACAATACACTGTTAGTCTGTGTATTGTACTCTTATTGTAGAACAGAAACCAAAGCACAAGAAGAGGTTAAGGCCTTTCAGAATTAATTTCCAAGGCACCTAGTGAGTGTCTTGAGGTCCAAAGCAGTGTAAATAACCTGAATTCGTAAGGCAGTAGGTTCTGCCTGATACCACACAGAATGAGTGCCCTTGAAGGTGGTGCTCAAAAACAAGGACCATGACCAGGTATATTTGAACGAGGTTATTCAAATACCAAGACAGACAAAAACAAAGAGTAAAAAAGTTCTGCGCTTCTGTGACATCGGTTGTCTCCACTGTGTCCTAGTCTTCCACAACACACACTTTTACAGTTAATTATCTTTGTGTATCATAATGGCACTCAGCAGGTCCAGCTGGTCTAAAGAAACAGAAGTTCAAAAGAAAAGACAAAACCTGTGTGCATTTGAGGATGGAGTGTAAGAGTGAGGCATTTTTTCCCTCCTTGGAAATCTGAAATGCGCTCGAATATGATGGACACACCTTCCATTTTCTAAAGATTTTTGCTTCTTTAGGTCCTCTCCCCTCAAATGGGTTGCTAAGCCTTTTCCCCTCCAATTATTATGTGCCAGCAACCCAAATGATTCTCACGGGAGCTGTCAAACTGCTAGGGTTTGTGTTTTCACCAGTACTTCTTCACATAGATAAATTAAATCCTCTGTTCCTGCGCCCAAACTCACCCTCCATTCTGTAGTAGGCTTGAGCTTTTGTTTGGTTCCATGGAACCAAATAAATTTTCTCAGTTTATACTGTTAAGAATGTGATTCTGCTTTGGTGCATTGCCATTTAAATGCTATTTAATAGATTCAAAAGTGAAATCTTTCCCTAAGGTAACTAACTTATGCTATTCCTCCTTATTTCTTTCAGTAACAGAGACTACCACCTCTTCATGAAATATTTTTACATTTCAGTACATTTTTTGCCTTCATGACCTGCATTACAGTTCTCCGTAATTATCACTTAAATTTATCCAGACTAGAACGCTGGACTTTGGTGCTGCTGAGTTCTCTTTACCTCATTAACTTTCCAATTCAGCTGCCAGTTTTGTCTTTAGTAGAGGCCTTAAGTTGAAAAACAAACACAGTGACAATCATCTTGATGGGCAGCGAACATCCTAAGACATCTCGTCTACCTGACACTTTAAACACTAGTTATGATATGGACCGTGGTCTTTTTGTGAATAGACTCCTTGATTTACAGTCTGCTAAATATTCAGGGGGGGAGTTTATAAGGATCAGGAATAGCTGAAAGGGTAATCCTGCTGAAACAGAGAATATTTTCCCTTTGACTGGACATCTTTTTTTCCTTATGTTTTCAGAGGCAGTGGATGATTTATTCTGAAATGGCCCTAATTCAAGGTTATGCCGATGAGACCACTGTCATTCTCTTTGATTTAGATGTTCCAGTCTTTCCTTTACGCAAAGACTATGTTGGCTTGATTTCCTTTATAAGTAATCTTGCCCCCAGAGTTACCAGCGCACTGACTCACAAGTTGTTTCACTAGCAGGTAAGTGGAGGTTTACTAAATATATCTACAGCTCAGAAAACCTGCTTAGAGAAAGTAGTGAAAGATGCAATGTTATTTGTGGAATGAAGTGCCATATTTCTAATGTTCCCTGAAATTTTTCATCTTGCAATCATTTTTCTCTAAAGCAAAATTTTGGCAGGGGTTTTATGACTCTTTTATGAAGTTTAAGAAGTTAAGCTATATAGGAGGAAAGCTTCTACTGAAACGATTCTTACCTTGTCAATACTGCTTTGCCTGCTTCAGCTCAGGTTTTTCACTGCACCAGCCAGAGGTCACACATCTCTCAGACACTTTCTAACTGGTCATCAGTGAGTCTCTTCTGGATCTGGACTGGAAATTACGCAAGGAGGGCTCCTCCTGCCAGGTACAGCTTTGTAGCATTGACTCTGCTGCAAGGAGACCAAATTCTGCTCTCACATGCTCTCATGTAAATATCGAGCAATTCCATCGATCTACCTGATATTATTGCAGATTTTCAGGACTATAACTGACAGAAGACTGTGCCGTTTGGTGCACTCTAACTGCCAGTACTCTTAGAGACTTAACGCTGTGTCAGTCTGCAGCACACAGCAAAGGAAGGCAGAGGACAGCAGAGATCTCTGTCTTTGAAGGAGACAAACTCAAGGAAAATTGCGGCAGAGTAAATGCCTATATTTAACACACGTTGTTGTAGATACCTCAGCTAACATCTATTCTCCGAGTCTCCTTGTTACTTTTTTTACACTAGAAGCCAAATGACAGCGCACGCACACACATACATATGTATGTCATTCTGTGATATTTATGCAGGAATGGAAATACATGTTTTACCACAGCACCATTGCCATAGGGCTCCAGATCCTAACGGATGGAAATAACAAACTAGAATGACCTAATTTGGGGTATCTTCATAAATCTCCCACATCTCTGCAAGGGTGGGGTTGGATGACAGCACACCTTCTCAATGACACTTTGGTTACTTCTGCCTGTAGCAGAAGCCGTGCCTGCAATGGATGCCGACATGCAACCAGACTAAAGCTTTATGTGGCCACTACTCCAAATACAAGCAGATTTTTATGGGCTTGCAGAATTTAGGTTTGATTCTTCCCACATTTGTTTTCCTAATCATTATTTCTCCCTCCCAAACAGATGGGCATGAAGATGGCTCTGAAAATACACATCTCGAAAAAGTGTTTTCTTCACCCTGAATTTAACCATCTGTTAAATTAATTTTTTAATCATTGTCTTTCCACTATTTTCACTTTCTAGCATAACGAGATGTAAATATATTAGTTCAATGGTGAGACAAAAAGCACAGCAATATATTTAAGTAGGTCCCAATAAAGAAGATCCTATATCTTTCATTCATTTTTTTTTAATAAGACATACCTGGGTTTACAAGACAGGGGATGCACTGTAAATCCACTTCCTCATTTTCTGTCATTTAAAAATATAAAATATTATTCTAGTTGTTCCATCTACTTTAACTATTGGGGGTTTTTGGAACTACTGGGGAAATGACAACCCAAGAAAAATATGGGTGGCCTAAAAAAACACCTAGGAGGGTTGCTTTCTTTAGAGCAGAAACAGAGAACTTCTTTCTCAAGAAATGGTTAATGCTTTTCTGAAAAGATTTCCTTGATGCTTGTTGATAGCAACATTTCTGTCATGGTACTATTACTGGCAAACTTAATGATTTACTGGAAAGGATAACAGAGCAGCGGCCTCAGAAATGTCACTTGAAGGCCTCTTGATTGATTTTTACAATGATCCCAGAGAACTATTTGTCCTGTATTCAAATTCACTACTATTTTTCATTCCTTGCAGAAAGTTACAGCTATACATAGGCTTAAAATTAATTTATACTGGAAGCAAATAAGAAAGAATAGTGTAATAAAAGCAGACTATGAAGTCTGGAGCATTCTAACTACTGTTTCAAAAAACCATGAATCAGCCTACTACAATCTTAATAAAGAAATATGTATCTAGTAGGCATTGATCATTGTAGCTTGTCACCAAGTCACTCCAATGGCTTGAGACCGTTCTACTACAGTGAAGGATTTGACCAAAGGGTGTAAATACATCACTTCCAAAGCAATTACCTGCACCAGGCACAGCAGGAGTTTTTCTTTCCTTAGGTAGATTATGTTGTTACAAATTACAATAGACTGATTATATTTCTTAATGTATCACAACTTTCAATGAAACAGCAGCTTTATGGAGAAGAAAATACCAGTTCCTAGTGCACTAGTGCATTTACAGCCCTTGATTTTCTACAAATTCTAATTTTTCTCTCTATGGAGTACTCATTTTCAATAAACTGTCCACACACGTGATATGAAGAAGGTTATTTCACTACTGACTTTGCAGGTATTCCCTCATGACAAGAGAAGTGTTTTTATATAACCTCTAACGCTTTATGCAATTTATTTTAGTTCTTGAGATAACAGCGTATCTTACAGTCTCGGCAACTTTATGTGAAAAATGATACTGCCACGAGGAGTTAATAAATTGTTTCCTGGCTTTTCAGCTTTAGTTTATTTTTCTCACTGTCATTTTAGTGGTTCTTGTCACTTCATTCATAGACATCCCAAATAATTTCTTTTTCTCTCTGCTGTTCCAAAGATTTTTTAAAGTATCTTGAGAACTCTGACATCTATTCTTAATCATTTTTACTTTCCTTCCTTTCGTTATCTCTGCTGAAATACCCTGGGCTGTGCATGTTTTGAATGAATCTACACTAGCATCAGATAGAGAGACTTAGTCCTGGCCAGTAAGTTTCTGCACAGAGTAGATGCTTTAGTGCATTTTTTGCTGTTGGCAACAAAACCATGGCGTATTGGATATACCTAACCTTAAATACAAATGAGGAAGTCTTTCCTGAAAGTGACGTTTTTCCTTATTCATAAAACAAACATATATTTGTGTAATTTCAACACTGATCTAAGGGAAAAAAAAAAAAAAGAGGTATCCATAAGAAATAAATCCGTCTTTCAGATTTTCTTCATCTGTATTCTTTGCAAGACCTCCAGTCTGTCCAGTTTCTGATCTGGTCAGAAAGTTCTTTATATACAGTTTCCAAAGTCAGGAAAAGAGTATATAGAATTCTCTTCAACATATACACATATATCTGATATTTAAAATTTCAGCAAGGGTGATTTGCAGCCTAATTTCACTCTAGAAATGCTGTTTATAAGGAAGTCACAGTTACAATCATGTAAGAAATATTTTGCTAGTAATTATCCCCATTGGTGTATGTATGGCTTTAGATACAATATTTTTTCTGTATTTATCTTGTATACATATCCACGTTCCTTTTTTTGTCTTTCTGCTGTTTTCTTCAAAAAGTACTGTCTCTATCAGTGTGAAGTTATTTCTAAGGAAGTAGTAGACGTTGAAATCATACGGAATCTCTATTCATTATTCTGATGCAGTAAATCTCCAAGATATGTGGCAGTGAACACCCTTATACAACAAGCATTTATCTAGGTTTGATGCCAGTTCATGAACTTGAGGTTAAGCTACATAATGTTACACAGGGTCCACACATGTGAGGAAGCAGAATAGCTGTAATCAGTCAATACCCAGCTAACCCTACTTTGTTGAACACTAGAGGGAGATCAAAGCAAAAGAATAAATGATCTAATAGATTATGGATATTAATTGCAGTTGTCCATAAAATTTCAACTGGTAAGATGAAGCACCAGGTATCACAGTATCATAGTTTTTCATCATCATTTTTGCATACCTGTATTTGACATTGTTTTACCTAGACTGTAATTTTAAAGAATGGGAAAAAAAAAAAAAAAGACGTAGAAGGAAAAGGACTGTGTGTATACCAACACCACAATTAACATATTCTGTGTTAAATTAGTTTTTCATATGACATATGTTTACTTAGGTGAGAAGACAGAGGTTTCAGCAACTGAACAGTGAAAAATAAGCACAGAGTCCAGCTATCTCACTGTTCTCTGAGTGCACAGTACTTTTTTCTATCATGTAACTTCAGCAGTAAGCAGGGGAAAGTCATGTTTCTGAAAGACCTTCCCTGGAAAGAGATCTTTCTGTTAGACCTAAAGCAAGCAACTGAGACTGTTCACACTCGGAACAGGATGGAAGTTAATGCTGTCGTTCTTTTGCCGTCACAACTGCTGTTTTGTTTAGTATTGCTGAACAAAGTCTGTAACATGAAATGCCTTTTAGACATTTTTTTAATTTTGCATGAAAAAATGTTATCAAATGAACACTTTTTTGCCCTCTCAGTTACTGCTGGGAAATACCAATACTTTCAGAAGAATTCCCAAAGGAAGGGCCCTTAAGGTCTTGAATAGTTTCCTAAGAGGCAGGACCTGGTTACTCAGCCCTTGCGGAGGTGGAACCATGACATCCAAGTTCCACAACCACGGAACTACTCATGCTGCGGTTTGTACCGAGATTGTTATGCTGGTAGGGATGTCCGAGCTGGATGGAAACAGCATGGTGTTGGCGCTGGTAGAAATGTAGTTATTAACAAAGAGCTCACAAAGTTAGGGATAGTTCATCCTGAGTAAGCTGCTGTGCATGGACTCTTGCAGCTACCTCACATGGCAGCTGCAGCCCCCGCACCAGTTAGCACTACCAGCATACCCCATTTTCAGTGCACACCATGGTGTAAGGAGAAAAATGTGATATACACACACTAATAATTGCTATTGTTATTTAGGGAATAAAAGGGTTGGATAGGCTCAAGGGAGACAACAGGAGTGAGAGGGCAGGAGCAGAGAGAAGTGCAGCTGGGAAGGGAGAGCTGGAAATGTGCCTTTCGTCATGGTGAGCTGGTAAGCTGGCTCAGGGCTTGCTGTGACACCATAACATCTCACAAAGTTGCTGGACAGCTCTCCTCCACACAGGAAAAAAACAACGTTCCAAGTTTCATTTCACAGCTTGGTTCAAAAAGGAGCAATATTTATACATTATTAAAGAACTGTGGTGCCACTGAAGTTAAGTAGCAACTTCCAGTGCTATTTGGTTTTGTTTAATAAATGGCAAGGGATTTAAGATCCAGACCATCTGAGGAAACTGTTTCCTTCTCGAGTTTAACAATTGCAGCTGAAGATATTTCATGTGAGCTCCTACTTTTCATCAAACAGAGAGCTTTCTGTTTGTTTTGGGTTTTTTTATATAGGCCATGTTGAGGTACCTTAATCACAGTCAACCTAGAAATCAGTAAGATATTTTAGGTACCCTGAGACAGCCAGCGATATTCACTTTAGCTATGACCAGAAAAGCTAGTGAAGGTAGAGCAGGCAACTTGCAAGCTAACAGAGCCCTTAGGATTCGGCAAATATAGCAGAGTAATTCCTCCGACTCGCTGTTAACATCTGTAAAGAACTACACAATGTGCAGGGCAAGGCAGAATCAGGCTCTATGTGTCCGTTCTCACATACTTGCTCGTTCGGGGCTAATCCCAGCTGGTAGACAAAAAGAAATGCCCATTAGAAAGTGTAGGGAACAGCCTGTCCTCATAGCTTACCTTCTTCTAACAGGTCCACTCCTCTTTGTCTCCATGAAAGCTGTTGCTTATCTACTGAAGAAAAAAAATAAAGAAAGAAAAATAATTTAAAAAGTTATCCTTTCACTTGTTTTACAGCCTTAAAAACTAAGCCTCCACATCGACGTTTTTAAGTGGCTTGTTCTCTTCTTAAATGTTTGGTACATATGGAAAAGCTGGAAAGAAGAGAAGAGGTAATTGTCCATAGTTTTTTATCAAACGTATTTTTATACAAAATTGTAACAGCTTGACTGGAAGAGACTGAAAGAGTATACAGGTCCCGTCCATGGGGCGTTTGCTGTCGATTCCCGAAAAAGCAGATCATCCTAAGCAGCACCAGGCACCATAACTAGTCACACACAGCTTGTCCAACACCTCCACAAGGGGTTAATGTTCCACGATGACCCAAGTTTTAGGAGATCCAAGCTGAACCAGGTGCCCTGATTCTTGAGGTGCTTTTAGTTAAACCAATGAGAGTTTATACACTGGATAGCTTTGGGGATGAAATGCTGGAGATAATGACATCAGAAGGCGTTTGTAATACATTAGAGACTTCTTTGGATTGAGCAAATGTCATGGTATTTCAAGTGACAAATAAGTAGCTCTGTATATACGGAATGGATTGTGAAGTATACTGCGTATACTGCGCCTGAAAGACAAAACCCTTCTTTTTCATTCCTACTAAATTATGGGGTTTAATATATATACACATAGAAGGACAGCAAATTAATACATTTTGTTGTTCTGGAAACAAATCACTGCATCTACACAATTGCCTAGTTATCTCAGCTGGTTTGTGCAGTCCAAAAGCAGGAGAGACTACTCACACTCACAACCCTTTCAGACTGCTGTTTAGAGAGCAAATACAGCTTGGGGTGTATCCAATAAAAGGAGGCATGTTTTTCTAGTAAAAAATATAATAGATGCAATAAAACCCTAGGAAATTATACAGTATTTAAGGTATATAATTTCTTTACTATATCTTTTCATTATGGTTCAGAGCTGAAATTACTTTTATTGCTAGTACAGCTGACCAGGCCAGTTTATTTAACATGGGGATTGAGAGAAATATGTTGGGTTTTTTATTTGATGAATAAGTTTTCATCCAATTAAAAAATAAATAAATAAAGTGCAGACCTATTACTCCCAGATTTTTCAGGTGCTAAGCCGTTGCATTTCTACTGTAGAGAAAATTCAATTATTGTAATCAACAGGCATTGGGCACACGGGAGAGAACTATGCTTTTTGTCCAAGGTTAATCCTGCACAGTGCTGGGACCTCTCAGCATCCACGGAGGAGTCCTCAGCCTTCTCACAAGCTGAAGTACGAGGGCTGGCTTTTAGCTGTGTAACATATACCAGTGCAAAGGTGCTCTGCAAGTGTCAGTGTGTTGTAAAAAGCCAAACTATAATCATGGTGAACCAACAGGTAATCTGAATTCTTTTTATTTCCAAAGTTTGTACAATATTGTCAGTATAGTTTCTGGTCCTTGCTTCCAGTCTTCCAGTTTCCTGCTTCATCTTGCTTTAGATAACTACAAATTGAATAGAAATTGCTGACAATATCACAAATGTATGCATTTTTTAGTAACTTCACTATCGCCATCAGCTCATTGCCCATTATACCGTGTCAGGACTCTGCCTCTTTCTAGATAATGTTTCTGAATAGCTTGTGTTAATGAGCTGTTGATTTCTCCCTCCAGGACCTAATTTAAACATGAAAAATAATAGGTTGAGGGGTTTGCAGTATTTGTGATATAGCTACTTTTGCAAATGAGTTTCAAACTTAAAGGGTCTTTTTTTGTCATTTGTTGCTTTTTTGACTGTTTTACACATTTACACCTACTTGGGTTTAGACCGTGAACGACCTCAGAAAGCCAAAATCCAAATAGTTCAGCCATTGTAGGAAAAGATTATTGCAGTTTATAAAGAACTTTTTTATTCTTAAACTGTTGTGTTCTATTTTTAGCAATTCTGACATGTAAACACTAGCTGTGAAATGTTGATTTTGCAGATACCTGCAAAAGATAAATCTGAGGTCTTTCAGGGGCTGCTGTTGGTGAGTGGCATGAGCCCTTTATCTGAACAATAAAATGGTGAAGAAAACTGGCAAGGTATTGACAGCAGAGAGGAAATCTGTTGCATCGAGGCAGCCTCTGGTAGTGCAAACAACACAGGAGGGTAAATTTTTTTTCACCCGATGACTATTTATACCTTTGTGTGAAACGATCTTGGCTCTAATTTCTTTAGCCAGCAGAAGTATGCACCCAAGCTCCTAGGTGCCTTCCTTGTCCCAATAGCTTTTAGGACTTGCCAAGGTTACTCATCGTGTTCACAACAGCTTTACATTCCATGTGCAGCCTGTCTGTCCTACACTGCTTAGAAGTGTTAAACTACTTTATGTACACCACCTGGTAGACCTGTAGCAGTGAAACAATCCCGTGAATGTGGGATTTACTGCAGAAGTATGATATAATGTGTATTGTATAGCTCAAGCACTGGATTTACTACCTGTGTACAATGCTGTATACACAGACTTTTTTGTCTGGGAGGTCTGAGAGAGAAATAGGACTGCACCACACTGAAGCATCAGAAAAGTAGATAATTGGCGATATCCTTGATGGAACCCTAATAAAAGTGTGTGATAGTCATAGATACATGCTGAAAGAAGAATCTCTGAAATAAAAACGTACTTTTCTGGATTTCTATTAATTGTTTGAAAACAACATTAAGTGGTATAATGTAACCATTCAGTTTACTGTAACTGCTCTAAAGCCCTTATAAGATATCTGTTCTAACCATCTGCTGTACATAACATGAGGTTACTGTGAAATTATAAGCAGCAGATGTGATATATCATGTCATGTATAATACTCTACGTTTTCAGTGAAGGAACCTTCATGTTTGTCAGGCAGATTAGTTCAGCAATATGACTATATCAGCAAAGGAACATATTGAAAAACAGTTCTCAGAGAACAGCGATCTAACAAATACATTTTTGCCATTGAAATGAGGCTTTGTCTGAAGTGTCCATGTTGACTTTCTATTAAGAGTGAAAATTAAGTTGTCAAACAGATTGCTAGATTAGAAATCACAAAACTTAACTATGACAGTAGCTCTAAGTGAGAATTACAAAGACATTGCTGAGTCTCTTATTCTTGTTAGCAACTCCTTCCTTCAAATACTGACAGATGTTCACCTAATTGTCTTTGGGAATGTCCACATGTACTGCAGTGCAATACAGTTCAGTTATTCCAGTACACAACCTTTGTTTTCAGATAAGTATGAATACTCTTTTGAATGCATTCTCTTAAGTCAGCCTGTTTCAATTGAATTTGTGATGGCTAGTGGTCCAAGTCTCAGCATTCTTCACCACAAGTAGCACCTTACTGGCCATCCCAGCAGATAACATTAGCAAACACAAGTCAGAAAATTGTTTTCCATTGAAAAGTGGCCAAACACATTCACCTGCATTTAGGCTAATCATATTCAAGCAGCAGTCTTACTGTCCTGATCACAGATACCCACTGACACTTGCAGAGGACATTGTTTGTATACAAAGTAATAAAAAATTTTAACTTCTCCCTTTGGAACAGTAATAGAGTCTATTATGGCATTTGGCAATCCTGACTATGAACAAACGTCCAAAGTATTTTAAGTCTTACTTGTATGAAAATGCCAAACAACTAAAAGGTGGTTTGCGTTTAAGAACAGAGGGAGAATATATCTGTTCTTTAAAAAGGAGGACATTCCAAACAGCAGCTGCATCTCCGTTTCACAAATGGGACTATAAAAATTGCAGGTGGGTCTTATTGTTTATGGGTAACAGCTAAGCTAAATTAATATCACCACCTTTTATGCATTAATTGAAAACCTAAAAGGCCTAATACTTTAGGAAGATTCCTGCATGCTTTGATGTAGTTTAGATCAGGATCATTATGAAGAAAGAAAAACATCATTTTGATGCTGAAATAAACATTTGGTCTTTTAGAAAGTTGTTAAATATGGCCAAGAAAAGATTATATTTTGGATCTGCATTAGAAATATGTTCATCAAACCGAAAGATGGTTTCAATTTACATGAGAAGGAAGCCTCCCACTAGTATTTAACATGCCTCAGAGAAATATCAATATTTACAAATACCTAAATCAAGGGCATTTTATTTCACCATCAACAGTGTGGTGGTAAACACATTACTGTCCTGGACAACAGTTTATCTTGGCATTGGTCTCGTTGTGTCTAATAATAACACAAATCTTGTGAGAAATGCCAGGCTTTCTCAAAGCAAACAGCTGGTCCAGTAAAGATTGCCAAACTCTTGAAGCCTGTCAGATGAGTTTCAGTAAATGGTGGAATGGTCATTGGTAAAGAAAATTACACATATTTTTTAAAACTGCTTTGAAGGTAAAAGAGCATTTACACTTTGTTTTCCTCTAAGGCTCAGTGAAGCCTGAAGCAGCTCTTATTTTATCCAAACCAGCTTTGCCTCTCTCTGATGGTGATATATGTTCATTCAATTGCAATAGGTGATATTTTAAATATCTATTTTTGCTGTATCTGTGTGGTAAATTTCTTCTTGATATTTATGTTTCTGCATGTTTTATTGTAGGAGAAATTCAAAACATTTCAGTTAAGTCGTAAATCGCTCCAGATGAAGGATAAAGCCTTCATTAAAAGAAGAATGGTCTGACTGGCAGGCCAGCTTCAGAATAAAGCCAACCCTCAGAAACAGCAATCCAGAATTTTTCCACGATTAGAAGAAATGAGCACTGAGAGACCTTCCAACCTAGTCAAACACTTAGGGCACAAAAGCATTTCTTCCTTTGAAAATATAAGTGATTTCTCCTTAAATATCACTGATTGCACCCAGGTTGTGGTGCCAGAGGAAGTTTTTTTCACTGTTGCTGCTGCTGGAATACTCGAAAATCTGCTTGTCCTTATTGCTGTTGTTAGAAATAGGAATTTGCACTTGCCCATGTACTTCTTCATTTGCAGTTTAGCCATTTCAGACATGTTAGGTAGCTTGTACAAAACTCTGGAGAATATCTTCATCATCTTGTGCAAAATGGGGTACTTGACACGTCGTGGGGACTTTGAGAAAAAGCTGGATGATGCCATGGATTCCATGTTCATTCTGTCTTTACTGGGGTCAATTTTCAGCTTGTTAGCTATTGCAGCAGACAGATACATCACTATCTTCTATGCTTTGCGGTATCATAATATCATGACACTAAGAAGGGCCTTGGTTATCTTGGCAATCATTTGGACGTTCTGTGCTGGCAGTAGCATTGCCATTGCCCTCTTCTCCTATGAAGCAGCAACAGTCATTCCCTTCACCATCCTGTTCCCTTTAATGATGTTTTTTATACTGTGTCTTTATGTCCATATGTTCCTCCTGGCTCGATCTCATGCTAAAAAGATCGCCTCACTGCCCACCAGCACAGTCCATCAGAGAACAAACATGAAAGGAGCCATTACACTGACTATTTTCCTTGGAGTTTTCCTTTGCTGTTGGGCTCCCTTTGTTCTTCACATCCTCTTAGCAAGGTTTTGTCCACATAACCCTTACTGTGCCTGCTACATGTCGATTTTCCATGTGAATGGGACACTCATAATGTGCAATGCTATCATCGACCCTATGATTTTTGCATTCCGAAGCCCAGAATTAAGGAGTACATTTAAGAAGATGTTCTGCTGTACCAGGTCAAACTGGAACTGGTAAACTCTTCATGAAGAAATGAAAATTATAGGAGCACACCTGTGGGATGCTGTGCAACAACTTGCAGAGTTATGCCCAGAGTAATACTGTGCTTGTAGGATACTGCCAGTGATTTTCAGACAGCTACCAAAGAACGCATAAAAACTAAGCATGCACAAAATATTTGTCAACTAGACCTCCAGAAATATTACTGATTAAATTAATTCTGCCAACAATTTTCATGCAAGTAAAAAAAAAAACTGTGTCCTAACAATCTTTGGTCATTCTGGAAAAAATTTGATGTGAATCTTCTGCTGCAAGTATTGCATTACCCCACAGATCAGTTTATGTCAATACATTTTGTACCAGTAATTTCAATTTAAGGCGTACACTACTTCCTGTTGTTTAAATCACAATCAAAATGACCGTTTGTTTCTAAACTGCATATTTATATAAAAGTCGATGATAAAGTAGAAAATATGGACATAGAACTAGATTTTGCTGAAAAAGTGAATTCATTACTCTTCTTTAATGTCTAGTCTCCTTAAAATCGTGCAGTTACTGTTCTCTAAGTTTCAAATGTAACTTTTGGAGTGTGAGTCCAAGAGAAGAAAATATTTTGGTTTAAAAGCTATTTTTAGTGACTGAAGAGTTTTTCCCAACATAAAGTTGTTGTGGCAGCAATGACAGGTTTTTTATTTTAAAAACCCAAAGCCAGGTCTGGACTAGCAAAGGGAATTGCTGAGCTTACCAGCTCCCCATTGGATGTCCCTGGGCCAGTTTGCTTTAATAAAATAATAATCTTCACAGATAGTAAAAGAACTTTGATTGAGCATGATGTTCTAAACACATAACAAGAAAGAATTCAAAAAATAAAATACCAGAGAGAAAATTCAAAGACCTCCAAGGAAGTCAGCCACCTGGATAAGGAATCAGCTAGCCAGTCTGGATGCTACAAAGCAGATTGTAATTTAAAAATTTTGAATTGTTCCTGCCAAAATGACACAAAACTCATAGAACTTTAAGGCAAAATAGTTTTCAACACCAAAAAACCCCTAAGCATTCCAGACCATATGGTGAGGAATTAACATCACAACAATTCAGTGGATTTATTCAGCTGTGCCAAAAAGACAGAATATTTAGTAAGAGAGAGCAGTGAAACTGAGAAAGCCAAGGCACGACTGGAACACAAAGGAGAGGAAAAGATAAAAATCTATGAGAATTCGTAGATAAATAGAAGAATTTACTCCAACAAAACACTAAGAAAAGCATGAATTTCAAGATACATGGAATAAGGACCAAACCATACATAGTCAGGTGGACTCAGACTTACAGATAAAGATATAAGAAAGTGACAATAAACCTGAAAGCGTCTACAGAACTGAGCAAAGAAAATATCTTAAATGAGAAAAGTTTATCTATAAAATGCAAGTTCAGTAGTGAGTTCAGATATAATAATACATTTATTTTAATGAGAGTTTTTTCCTTCTATCAATAGCAGAACAAATGTAAAGCTGCAGAGCAAGAAATTACTGTTAGATCTGAAAAAAAAAAATATACACAATATTAAAGACAAGGCAAAACAAAAGACCTACAGCACCATAATACCCCATGCACACAGCTGATGAGCTTCAAAATTATAAAAAACTTTGGACAGAAAATTGTGATTTAGGCAGCTCTTGCGTTAACTCTGCAAACAAACATAAAATATCTACTAAACGCATCTTCCCTTAAAACTTTATTTTACAACCATTTCCCTAAAACAGACCTAAGTAGCCTCCACTGTGTTAGAAGTCACTGCATCTTGTAAGGAAGTCCGCTCTAACACCACAGATGCAAAGTCTCCATGTTCAGGCTTAGCTCTCCAAATGTAAATTTTAGTAAAAAACATATAATAAAAAGTTAAGCACATAACTTCTAAACATGGAGAAGTAATCATTAAAGAAAACACTATACATTTAGCACTGCAAAGAGGAATATTCAAGACAGACTCGTGTCAAAATCCAAAATTCAGCAGTAAAACGTATCATTGAAAATCTGTATAAAGTCCTTTGCCCAGGGCTCCTCGTCTTGTGGAGACACTGGCAGTTAGGGCTAGGAAAGGGGCAAATGTGAGAGCCCAGGCTGGGGGTGGACTTGGCCATGGATACAGCAGGCCCCGGATGGGGCCACCAGCTACTGCTTTCTTCTACGACACCAGAACGTGTCAGGGTAGTCCTGAGGCAGGTGTGGCTTGGTGTGAAGGAAACAGGACAACTTAGACCTCACTGCCCTCAGCTACACAAGAGTATCAGGAACTGGCTGGTGCCAACATTCCTCACAGCAGTCCCAGTCCCAGGGGAACGAGGTGGCGGGGTGGTCAGTCACAGACCTGGGAGCCAGAGACCAGCTCTCATCTCTGCACTGCCAGCACTTTGCTTTGCTACAAGGACATGGGCTCCTACCTCGCCACAAAGCCTGACCTCCAGTGCATGCTAAGAGGAGCGTGACCAGAGGCACAGATGTTGGACAAAGCACCATTCCCACCCTCATCCCAGATGTCCAGCCTGTCTTACGGGCTTCCCCACTGCCCTGCCTATGCTGCAGCCTCAAGAAATGGCTGGGAAAGGTGGCACTCTACTGCCATGGTCCCAGACCTACATCAGGAACCCTCAGACAGGCTGTGTGGGGCACAAACTGCTCACAAAGCAGCTGGGCTCACTCGCTCCTTTTCATTACCCATGCCTCAACCTCTCCATCGACCTAAGACACTAAAGGCACCTGAGATAAGTACTTAAGACACAAAATCCATCCTACAAGCACACGTTTGATCCCGTTTCTCTTGGCCCCGCTTCAAGGGCAGAGCAAACTGTCCTCCAGTAACCCAGCTTCTGTGCACACCTTCCCAGGCTGTTCCACTGTCTTTCCCAGCACCATCCCCAAGCCTCCAGCCACCGTTTACTTGCAAAACATGGAGCAGATGTGGTTATGTAGGTTATGGTCCAGTGAGATTTTTTTTCTATTCAGCTTGTTAAAACAACTAGTCAACACTTATGCAGCAAATTTTTGGCAAATTTTATCCCACATTGCTTTTTTTGACTTGAAACTGCAGTTACTGACACTGGATCTCAGATTGCCCTGAGATCCAAGCAGTGTCCAGAACTGGTTCCCACCTGATGTTACTGGGAACTAACAGCCTATTCGTTGTAGCCGCATCTGTGGATGCACTCAGAACAACATCCCAAAACATTTGTTCATGTCATGATGCGTGAGCAACACCTAGACTCATGAAGTTACAACTTTAAACTGGTGGTAGAAACTTGGCTGTTACTGTTAGAGGCTGTGTCTAATACGCAGACAGCCAGCAAGGTTGGGAAAAAGCTGAATTTGCCATGCCGTGTTGTGTAAATTTGCAAGAAATGCAGATCCTATGCATTTGCAATTCAGCTGAAATCTGCAACGCAATATTAGATCTCAGGCTGAGCCTAAGGGTTATATAAAAAAGTCAATACAAAATTCAAAACAGACATATAAAACCATTTCTTTTTTTTAGTTTGCACTAGTTATGATGAAATGGAGCATTCTTTTGAAAATGTTTCCTTTCTGGAGAGGCAGAGTTAGGAAGAGCACAAAATACTGCTGAATAAAAAAGCTTCCAGGAGGATTTTCTTTTTTAAGTCTGCCGGCATTTGTTCCATTTCAGCCCACGGGTAAATCTCCATACGTCATCTCCTAATTGGCTGTAAGTTTGGCTTGCATTTCAGCTGTTGTGCAGTCTCCAGGCAAGTAAGTCTTTCTGTTTCACGTACTAATGTCTCCATATATTCCTCTATGTTCTTCTTTAAACAGTTTCTTTAAGCCATGATTTGTGAAGCCTTCCTTATATTGTACTGAAGTCACTCCTGAAACTTTATTCTGATTTATTAATACAAAACAGTCAACATTTTTCTCAGACTTTGGGATTTCTCTGATGAAGTGAAATTTCTAATTCTGTATGAATTTTAGTTTTGATAACATTTGAATTAGGGGTTGAGAAACTTTGGATCGTAAAACCCTGCATAGCCTGTTTGCTGGTGAAAGGTATGTACAGAAACTGCAGGAACCCAGGAGCCCCCTCAAAGCTATACATACCAGGCAGACATCAAGGAGACAAAGCTCCAGACTCTAAGGAGCCTAGTAAACATCTACACTACTGATTGTTACAAAAGGTTGCATCACAAAAGGCACCCTGGCTTATGCTCAAGAAGGAGGATTCAACTAGAGGACAGCATGAGGAAGACTATGAATGACCACCGGAGGGTAAAAAGACCCTAATCCTAATTTTATTGCGCATGCTTGGACTATGTAACTGAATTCCAGGAACTCATCACTGTAAGACTGCCGTTCTGAGGAAATCTGATGAATATGTATAATTTTTGTGTATACAAACTGATGTGTTTTGCTAACCTGTTGGAGCACTCATGGTGGAACGATCGCTGGTGCTGCCCAGCGCTGCAATAAAGAATGCCTGCTTAAAGACACTCTGTTGTCATCGAGTTTTCATCTGGAATCCTTACCGAGCTGCACCTAGCCTCCCACCTCAGTGAGGAGCCTTAGAAAGCAAGTGGTATGGAAGCTCCAAATTTTGTATCATCACTTCATCTGCCCAGCTTCATACTGCAAGTGTTTGGGATGCAGAACTGTAGCTTAGCTTTGGGAGAAACAAGTTCATCTTGGGTCATCCCAGAAGCTCATAAGCCTAGAAGGAAAATCCAGTCCCTTGAAAATCATAGGCTACACTTCCAAATATTTCATTTCGAAGGGCCCAAAGAACTTCATATGCCTGTGGCAACACACATTTCCCAGTCACTTTACTGCAAAACAGAAGATGAAAAGCACCTCCTCTGTTTCTGTTGTTTTGAACTGAACTTCATGTTCAGGAACAAAGCGAACAAATCTGATAAAGGCACTTAGGGGAATTAATTCCACAGAAGCAGTTGGTATTCCAGTGGGGGACAGACTTGCAATGAAGTTCGAATTTGTTCAGAAAATAGCAAGAGTTTATTTGTGAGAAAATACAGTTTAGAGTTTATTTATATGAGAAAAATCTTTTTTCCCTGAATTATGGTCGTGGGCAAGACCTTCAGAAAAATAAACGTCTTGGACTCCTATCAGATAAACAAAATTTCAGTTTTTCAAATGATATTTAAGTAACTGAAAAAGAAGTTTGACTTGAAGTGCAGAGCTCTGTCAAAGGCAACCAATACTTATTTATAGTATTTGTTTACAATATGAGTTGAGGTAAATGTTAGCCTTCTCTTTTTAAAAATCTCAAGCAATATACTTAATATAGGGGCAGCTAAAATTACAGGCAAGGAAAATAATGAAAGGATCTTAAAGTATCTATTTATTGTGAGACCTAATGCTGCTTGTAATAGTACTAAATTGCAATTCTGTTCACAACCTTATTGATTTAGTTGATTTTTTTGGATTTGGTTTACCATTGGAGGCTTGGAATGTCCCTCCTTTTGTTTCAGTACTAAACATGTAAATTTCAAGCTGATACTTTTAAAAAACATTTTTTTGAGTCAGATTTGAACTAAACTCTTCAAATGACACATTTATTCGAAAGAACCCATTCCTCAAGTAGGAACAGGGTCTGGTTTTTTTTCATTCTTTCAAGGCAATTACAGCAGATAGCTGTCTATGAAGATGTTATGTGCCCATCATTTGATAGCTCTTTGATACAGCTTTGTTTGAAGTGTCAGTTTTACAGAAGACAGGTTGTAAGCTTCTGATTCAAAGAGGATGACTTACAGTACAGTTTTGGAGAAACAAGAGTGACCATTTAAGAAAACTTTCCATGTCCACTTGAAAGCACTTTTCTTATGTCTGCAAATCCCCCCCAAAAATACTGCTATAACACAAAGATCATGCTATGAAACTGCTACACATAGTCTAATGAGTGACCACTAGCTATCAAGTAGTTCCGGATAACCCAGCTAGAGTATAAATGCCTGATGAATAATTAAAATTGTTGCTTTCCATAGCTTTTTTTTACATTAACACCATGAGATGGGTTTGTTACTCTGCATTCCATTGCTTCAGCAACACCTTTATGTTACCATTTATTAGAACTTCAGTCCTTTGACAGTTGCGCCTAAGCTTCATATGAACTTCTGAAGAAAGGTCAAAAACAGTTTGCGAACGAGACCGGTCACTGACTGCACTGGAAACTTCACGCCCTCTGACAGCCTGACTGAGGGTGGTGGAGATGGAGCACACGGCCTGCCTGGACTCTGGTATTGGCAGCTCAGCTGCACTAAGTCAGAGGCGTGGTTTACATGGATACCCAAACAACCCCTCGGTCCGTTCTGCTGTACAGAGAGGTTTCCAGAACAAAAAGGTAGGCTGCACTGTATGCAGCTTTACGGCTTAACAACTCATTTCAGTGTCATGGCCCTGAGACCCTCCCAGCCCCGACTGCCCCTGCGCACCCCTGGGGCTCCCCCAACCCTGCCTATGGCCCAGGACACCATGGCAGCCCCCTGGGGCCCTCAGCCCCTGCCCCAGTGACACGGCATCAGGGCCGGTCCCCAGCTCCCCACAGCCCTGCCCTGCCCGGCCATGGGCCCCACCGAGCTGGGCCTCCCCACGGGCTCAGCTCACTGCCTGGCCTCAGCCTGTCCCTGTCCCCTGGGAGGTTCCCAGGGCTGGGCCTGCCCTGTTTCTGTCCAGAGTGGTGGGACGAGCACTGGCTGCCAGGCCCTGCCTTGATGGGCCCCAGAAGAGCCCCATAGCCACTGGCCCCTACAGCGCCCGGACTATAACCTGCTAGTTGAGAAGAGCCACTTTCACAGAGCCTGAAACCACACAGGAACCTCTGCAGCATAGCAAGAGAGCATTCAGCTCTGCAAGGAGCCTCGGTGTCAGCATGACTTTGTGTAGCTTAATACAGTCTCTAAAGCCAGCAAGAAATCTCTTCAGCCCCTTTAAAAGCCTATCACATAAGTTATTCTGGCTAATTGTCCCTTCCTGATGGTTTAAATTTGGTCTCAGTATTTGGTGGCATTGAAAGCCTAGGGTAGATGTCTTCTAATTCAAAACTAGCTTCCCAGTCTCAGACACTCCTGCAGCTTCTCACTTTCAAAATTCATTTATATTATCCACCATGCCAAATATACATTTGAGCTATCACCTGAATTTTAAAGAACGATCTACAGAATCTGCTTCACTGTTGTACCATTTCAGTCTTACGGTCTTTTTTTACTTGAGAAATGAAACCACAGCCAAGCAATTTGGGTAATCACATCATCTGGTGTGACAGCTAAATTTGTCTTAACTGCCAGTCTGTGCAATGAGGAAAAAAGGAAGAGAGAAAAAAGTGCTTCAGCCCGGTGGTCCGTGTCAGAGGGCAAGCTGAGAGGAACTGATGGAGGCCTCGGGTCTCCCGTCTGTGCTTAGCTTCCTCAGATCACAGGAAAGCCTATGAAAGAGGTGGGAATTTGGATAAGAGGCAGCTGCTGGCTCCTGGATGAGCAGGCAGATGAAAAAAAGCACAGTCATGCAAGTGAGAGCTGGCTGGTTAATAAGGGGTTGAGACTGGGACGGCTTCCCGTTAGAGGACCTGGCACTAGGGGTTGTTAGAAGGCTGGAAACAGGCACAAGGAAAAAGGTCACTGAAGAATAGTCGTTTTTTAAAACAATGATGTTAAATGAACTAAATCAATTGTTCAGCCTTTTTCTATACATAGGGGTCTTTACTGAAGGCTTTGTCTGCACGGCTCAGGAGTATCGGTGGCACAGGAAAGCTCATCAGGCAGAGGACTCCTTGGGCTCCCAAGCTGGAAATGTTGCCAGTGAAGCCAGGGTCAGGGTAGGAGGAAAGAGGGCAGGGAAAAAAAAGAGTAATTTCAAGGAATGGGTAGGACAGCATGGA
This sequence comes from Leptosomus discolor, assembly GCF_034619465.1. Taxonomy (NCBI): domain Eukaryota; kingdom Metazoa; phylum Chordata; class Aves; order Leptosomiformes; family Leptosomidae; genus Leptosomus; species Leptosomus discolor. Next base: position 13,351,379 of record NC_141403.1, read on the forward strand.
AAAGAAAGAAATGTGTGGAGAGGACATACTCATCTTGCACTGCTGGAAAGAAATGTGCAGACCTGAAAGAGAATCAGAAATGAAGAAAGTAGCATTCAGGGTCAGATGAAGCGAAGCGATGTTGAGAGATGAGTGAAAGGACCAGAGATGTCCAGAACAGGGCTTTATTCTTGATTTGCAGTAACAGCCAATAATCGGGTTTTTTTTTTTCATTTTCTGTTTGATATTGATGTATCAGGGACAAGTGCCCAGGTGCCAGCAGCAGGGGCCGCAGGGTTACCTCTGTGAGAAGAGGCCGGTGCTGCCCTGTGCCAAACACAGACGGTTCCACTCCGCTCCAACAGGCTTACCGCAGGGCGCAGCTGAGCTCCTCAGACAAGTCGACGGCACCTCTGTGAAAATGTGTTTAAGAAAGAGCAAAAACTCTGCACAGCAGCTGTGAAAGAAGCGGGCGGGGGGAGGGGGGTATGGGGGGGGGGGTTTAACTTAGCTCTCCAGAGTCTTCTCTCCTGTGTGCAGAAGAAGTGGACAGTGACAATTTAGCTCCTTTTCCCAACATGCTCTCTGCAGAATCAGAGCTCAGTAGCAGCTGTTTGGCCTATGCAAACTGTGGAGCATGAACCATCCAAAAAAGAGAATGAAAAATATACTTCATAGCCCAGTTCCCAATGGCAAGCTCACCTGCAAAGCAAATCTCTGAAAAGTGATAGCAAGCCTGCCTCCTCCTGATTACAAGAAAGATCTGGTTTAGAACAGTTAGAGAGTGTCATTTTTGTTAAGATGCCCTCTGTATTACACTAAGACTGTAATGGAGAAGTTGTCCCCTAAAGAAGACAGATAAGTTTACTAAATGATCTCGTATTGCCTGCAGTTAGCTTTGTAAAAGCCCAGACTTTCAGTTTAAGGGTTTGGAAAATGCCCCTCTGAAAGGACACGGCAGGAAATGAGGTGGAAACAAAAGGTTTTCTGAATTAAGTAAGTCTGCTCTGCCAGCCCTTCTGGCTATATTTGTGACAAAGGCTCCCCCAGAAGGAATATGCCTTACCAAGTGGCAATGTTTTGGAACAAATGCCTAGAATAAGAGTCAGAAATAGCATTTGGCAGTTCAAAAATGCATCTGTTCTGTTAATGATACTTTTGTATCAATACTTCTGGGTCACAGATGAAGCTATATGGAAATGAAAATGGTTTTACATCAGTTTAATTTTTCTCACACTAATTTCAAGCTGAGCCACACTCTGTTGTCCATTGGTGAATCTCCTGAACAGATATCTGTGCTCAGGTCTGTTTAATAAGTCCTGAAAAGGCATACTTGGGCTGGTTTTTGCTCCTGACCCATTACCAACTTCTCCACAACAGACTGCAAGGCAGATTGTCTTGCCTGTGAGCTTAGGTTCCTGGAGCAGAGCTTTGTTAGTACAACATGGCAGGATGGCGGTGGGGAGAAGGGGCCTTTCCCACAGAAGAGAAATCTGACGTTTGCTAGCACCTCAGGTTCTGAAAGTGGGTAAGGGTAGGAGAATCCACAGTCTCCAAAGTGCACAAACCTCTGCAGCAAAACACGGTAGCTGCTGGCAGGCAGGTGGCTGGAGTTACAGGGTAGGCGACACAGAGCAAAGGAGTTTCCAGTGAATGGAACCTTAAGAGAAAGAAAAGGCAAAGAAACTTACTTCTTCATTTTAGTAGTGTTTTCCAGCAACAGCAGAAACAGCGTCGTAATTATCAAGAGAAAACTGTCAAGACCACTGTGCCCAAGACTCTGCAGGTTGCAAAAGAGTTCCTTGTCACAATATTCAAGCAATAAGAAATGAGAAAGGCCTAAAGAATATAATCAATTAAATTTAAAACAGTAAATAATTCAGTAGTGGTAAAAAAGGAATTCAATTCTAACACTTCTGCTTAAAGCCTAGCAACCTGTGAATTACCTGAAGTGCACACTGATTTTAGATATATTTGGCTTTTGAAGGATATTCTAGTCTATATTTTCTGTAATCCGTCAACACTAGAGACATTTTGCTGCCCTTTAAAAACCACTTTTTCAAAAATCATAGAGTGCATTTTCAAGACATTTGCTGCTAAATCTTCACACCTCTTCTTATGATCCACTCACCACTTTTTTCAACCAGTTGCAAGATTAAGCCTTAGTATTACTCTCATTGACTGCTCACCTCAAGGTATTTTTTTGAATGACAACACTCAAGTTTATTACAATATTAGCTAGAGGGAAGGTCCTCTGATTAAGTAATAAACACATTGAAAATTCTAGAGGACATATTTTGACCATGTGGAGGAAACGTTCTTGTAACAGAGGTAGAAGCTCCCTCATGCTTTCCTCCATAACAGCCAAGGTGGGCCAGAGTAATAGTGGCCCCAGAGTAATATCTGAGCCCTATTAAAGGGAATAGCTATACAACATTTCGTCCCACCCTCACCACTGTAGCTGAAGGACACCAAGAACTATGAACTCTATGCTGTCACCACACACACATACAAGTAGGTCTCTGCAGCTGAAAAATATTGTTCTTTAAGTGAATTAGTATATGAAAGTAAAAGACAAAATCGCGATTAGCTGGACAAGAAAGACTCTATCTGGAAATAAAGGCCAGAATGCAGCCAGCTTCTATGTCTAAGAGGGAGGTTAAGGAAACAGGAGGTGAGCCACAGGCTGATACTCCAGGGAGGGAAGAAACTGGCAGTCAAAACCCAAACACAGTTCATCCCTGCAGGAAGGAAGGTAAAGGTAGAAAAATCATCCCTACAATAAACAGAGCAGGGAATTCATTAGTTTTAGTACTCAGTGGTGTAGATTGACCTTTGTGTGATTGTTTATGGGATTTTGGCCCCTGTTTAAATCACAGGGGCTTTCTAATAAGATTGTTCTGATTCTTGGTTTTTTTGACTCTCCTATTTTTACCAAAGAGATCTATTAAGACTGGTGGATTTACTGTGCAGAATTTAACAGCCAGTACACTAGCTTCCTTTAAGGAATACTAGCATCCCTTCAGGGGAAAACTGCTGTAGCAAAGCATAGTGGTGAGAGTAAAGAACAGATACTTGAAATAAGCTTTCAAATATATGTTTCCATGGGAGCATATTAACCATAATATATGGAAGGCTGTACCCACACTTCAGCCAGCATTGCTTCCTCTCCACTCCCTGGCCACATCCTACTGTTTAGGTTTCAAACGCCTCTGCACATGTTTGAGATTCAGCCGTCTGTCCGCAGCTGACTTAAAGTTCATGTATTATCTTTGGCATGTTTTATAGACCATTTGACAAGTAGTGCATTACCAAAACCACAATTTCATACGCTTATAATACAATTGTACCAACCCCCAAGGCTGAGAGAGCAACAGCTGAGAAAAAGAGTCTGAAACAAAGAAAAGCTTCACCCATCCACCAATAACTTGTGTTAGAGCAAACATCAGGGAGAAGAAACACAAGTAGACTTTTTTTAGGACATAAGGAAATGAGAAGTTGACAACCCATCAGGACAAGAGAAAGATCCGACAAAGACTGCATGCTCGACTTGGTTAAGTCTATCCTTAGCTTTGCAGCCTATGACCTTTGGATCTGTATACAGATGCCTGTCGTTGACTACCCTTTTTGTTCTAGGAAAAATGTCTTTCCCAACTATAGTTCCCAGTGGGTTGCACAAGTTTCCTCTAAAAGAATTACACAAATATGTCTTTAGGTCCCTCAGAGAGGTCACAAGATGCTGTGCTGCTGCAGAGGGGCAGTTGGAAGAGCCAGAGGGAAACACTCCCATGCAGAATCTGGTCTAAACAGAGGCTCTCAAAGGAGCCCATTAGAGAGAACAGTCTTCTTGCCTTCATTTACAGCGAGTGAGCACTACCCAGCCTGAAAACAACTGAAAAGAAATACTGGGTGACTCTTTGACATTTCTCTAGTCATCTCACAGGTTTGTCTGCATAAGACTGACTGAGTTTTCAATACACATATTTTTGGCTGTCAGCAGTCTGTGCATATGTCTGACATTGCATGAAGTTCCACAGAGCTGTTTGTATATGTGGAAAAAATAGGAAGATTAACAAAATTAACAGTAGCCACCCAAAAATTCTGATCAGGAGGTTTAGATGTGTTTGATGAGCTGTTAGCATTTAGATCACCAACACGTATCACTTGTCAGATGAATAAAGAAAAGGATAGATAAATAGATAATAATGTTGCATCACTATTTTTCCACTTCAGAAGTAAAGTTAGTCACTCAATAAAGCAGTACAAAAGCCTCAGAGACAGAAGCTGACTGGTAAGAAAAAAATACGTTTTTGGGAAGGACAAACAGAAATAGTCTGAATAATAAGGCCAATATGATCAAAGCACAAAGGACAAGGACTATTTCTCACTAGCAAACGGACATTTAGGGATGGTGGTTTCTAGGGGAGATGAGAACTTCATGTCCTTGTCTTTAGTATACAATGAAGCAGAAACAAAAAACGGAATTTGTGTTGCCATCTACAGCACTGATGAAGTTCGAAACCTTAATGGCAAAGGGAAACCTCTAAAAAATCAAAAGAACTATTGATCCAACTGCTGGGAAAAAAATGAATGTGTAACTGTAGAGTCAGAATCTTCTTACCAGTAGTTGTAGCCACAGCTTTTATTTACAAGGATTCTGTGAATGTAGTGAATTACTATACTAATGAAGACAGCTTTCATGTTAGTGCCAAAGACAGAATTGCAGTCCAAGGAAAGGTCCAAAATTTCTTAAAATGGAAATATAAAGCTATGTCTTATATGGCACAGCTCTTTATTTGTCAGAAAGTGGCTTGCTACATCTATTCGTCTCTTTTACAGAGAGGACAGTTTCACAGTTACTGCAGCCATTGGTTTTAAAAACATTTGTTTCTCTGGATGGAAAAAGCAAATATTTTTGAAGTAAACACAGTATAATTTTATGCATTCAACCATGACACTTCTTGATGTAAAGCAAATGAAACAATTACTTAAAGAAATTCCTAGAACATTTTGCAGACAAGTTATCATTTTGCCTGACCTCTGAAAACTCTACTGATCAAAATCTTGTATCTCTTACAGAGAGAAAATTAATCGCAGTAATTAATACAGGAACAGTAATGGAATCTCCATTAAAGAGGGTAATGTTTTCCCTTCCAAAAGATATATGCCAGTCTGATTTATTAACAGATGTGTGACATCAGCAGAAGATCTCATCTAGGGAAGAAATTTTCTTTATCTTTCACAGAAAATTTTATTAAATCTACTTAAGTCAAAGGCTCTCAGAAAACAAGAAGTTCTTCACTTCCTTTTTGCTATATTGATTGAAGTAAAAAGCTACTTCCCTGCCTAGTCATGTCAGATTGAATCTAAGTACTCACACCATCATTATTACCATGGCAGCTGTATTCATAGTATTTTTCATTGCTTTCCCAGCCACTGTAACTCCTGTTTTGACAAACAGTGTTAATAAAATTTAAAACTGCTCAAAAAGCACTTCACGGATTAATCTTCTTATGTATAAATTTGTCTTTTCCCAGCTAATTAAAATAGCATTCTGCAAGGAAATACTTTTTCTTGCAAAAAACATCTATTGATTTTATTTTTAAAAGCTTACAGTAAACTAAAGTCTTTCAAACAGAACCTGTCCAAAATCTATACTTTCTTCAGGAGCTAGAAATCTATAAATATTACTTGAGATGATAAATGGAACTGGGAAAGGACATTTCGATAATTTGAAGGCAGCTATCTTGGGGACAAAGGTTGGTAACCACAGTTCTTTCCATCTCTAGTAGTTGCATAACTAAACATTTTGAAAGAGAGTAGAAAAAACAAACCTAACAGTGCTGCCAAAAAGAAAAACCCCAAACAACAAACAACTAAAATTGCAGAAAGCCGAAGTGAACAGTTACTAATTAGTCCCTTACCCAGCCAGAGATAAGTATCTGTGTTTCAGGGAAGCATGTTTCAGCTTCTTTTATTATTATAATTACAGTGATTAATTGAGGATTCACAGACAGAGTGTGTTTCTAGGCCATAAAATAAATACATGCGGTGAGCTCCAGAGAGTTGACAGCAAAGGAAAACTAGTAAGCAGGCAGCTGGGAATGTCACGTATTTCACCCTGGAATTGCGTTTGGCACAGTATCTTGCTGCTGGCTGATGACCAGCTTTCTCATTAGAAGGTCTGTTTCGTTTAGGGACAACAGCATGAACAAAGATAATGTATTGTGCTTTCAGATCTGTGTTTGCAGTCACATTTCTTCCCACTCCTAATGCTCTTAAAGGGACATATTCTTTCAGCACAAGTGGAATTTCAACGTACAGGCCTAAGCTCCCACTCACCAATCGCTCCAGCTTTGATGCCTGAAGTCATTCTTGAGCCACTGGGAAACTACATTTAAAGACCTGGCAAGATATATGTGCGACCCCAGCCCAGACACTACACCCCAACCATTGCCTATTCCTCTGGCTCTTAGCCATGTGTTTACCAGTGAGATCTTCTCCCAGCTGGTGCCATGAGGGTAAAATCAAGCTCCCTGACCTTCCCAAATATTTGCACAATGGGAGACAAGGAAGTGTTTCCTGCTGAGAGAGATGGCTCCTTTCCCTGTGGACAGACTTGTCAGCGTAGTGGATCTGTGTAATACAGCAAGAATGTTTCCATATAAGTCCACTCTTTCTTGCATACAAAGACAAGCTCAGAGTAAAGCCCAGAGCAACAGCAATGCACAGTATCTTAATTCTTTGTGATCATTCTATTTTCTGTTTTGAATCTTCTAGACAAACGACTTAGGATAATCTTACAATGTCCTCTAGATCATAAGGAATTCACGTCACCAGCAGCTCTCCAAGCAGTAGCTGTCCATGTGCACTCACATGTGGAATGACATTGGCCATAGATACAAGTCCAGACATTCTGCTTAACTATACTCCAATTGATAAGTGGTTTTAGGTAGTACCTCAGCACATAAAACCAGAATTACTTGCCTACAACACCTGGTCTACATGTGGAAAAAGTTATAGCACTCTCCCGTCCACAGCAGTAGGGAAGAAAAGGGAGTATGCTGTCTAAGAAAGGAAAAACCTTCCCATGCAGACTTTCTTCCCCAACTTGTCATCTACCAGTGCATGACTATGTCATTCCAGGAGTCTGATGCTTTATGTATCCACAATGTTTCCCTCCAGAACTTACACCTTTTAGGCTTCTAATAGAAGTCCTTCATTAATTCTGTGCTTTTTTTTAAACTGCTTGAAGAAGTCTTGCACTTTTTTAAAGCTGAGCTGCCTGTCAAGGCGTACTGGGGAATCAGAAAAAGAATCCTGATACTGGCTCTCCTGAGACTGCTGGAAAGAGGAACACAAACAACCTCCTCTCACCTGTAGCTGATGCACAGCTCACTCCTCCACTCATTTTCGTTTCCCCCAGAAAAGTTAATACATGTTGGTACTACCTGCTGCTGCAGTACAAATACTGACCTCAGAAGTCTCTGTCCGTGTAAGCTGAGGTCTCAGTGACTTCACTGGCAGATTTAGGATCCCTGCTTCTTTGTATGCCTAATGTGATGACAGGACTGTTTGTTAGGTAAGTCTGCTTGGAAGGAAGGGAAGGGAAGGGAAGGGAAGGGAAGGGAAGGGAAGGGAAGGGAAGGGAAGGGAAGGGAAGGGAAGGGAAGGGAAGGGAAGGGAAGGGAAGGGAAGGGAAGGGAAGGGAAGGGAAGGGAAGGGAAGGGAAGGGAAGGGAAGGGAAGGGAAGGGAAGGGAAGGGAAGGGAAGGGAAGGGAAGGGAAGGGAAGGGAAGGGAAGGGAAGGGAAGGGAAGGGAAGGGAAGGGAAGGGAAGGGAAGGGAAGGGAAGGGAAGGGAAGGGAAGGGAAGGGAAGGGAAGGGAAGGGAAGGGAAGGGAAGGGAAGGGAAGGGAAGGGAAGGGAAGGGAAGGGAAGGGAAGGGAAGGGAAGGGAAGGGAAGGGAAGGGAAGGGAAGGGAAGGGAAGGGAAGGGAAGGGAAGGGAAGGGAAGGGAAGGGAAGGGAAGGGAAGGGAAGGGAAGGGAAATGTCAGCTTAGGATTATTGGCTTCACTTTCAAGAAAAGGTCTGAAACTGTGGCATTCACATGTGGAGAATTCAAGTTCAGATTGGCTACAGTCAGGGCAGTGCTGGCAGTAGCCTGACAGCAACTGTGGATAAAGTCATTAAAGTGCTGGCTCACTGAATCAAACCAGGAGGACCTAGAAAAACCTTCAGATTTGTTTCATGCAGAAGAAACCATGAGCCATGAAAGGAGCCTGAGGTTGATAAAGGAAGATTGGTAGCAACGGGATAGGAGCCATTACCATGAAATCACCAGTGACACAAACAAGAACGATCCAGGGAACTGCATACTGAAAGAGCACCGAGATCTAACATGCTGTAGCAGTAAAGCAGCCAGGAGATAGTAAAACTATTTTTCAGTGATGAGCTAGTAAGCTTTAAATGCCCCTAAATTGTCAATAGCTTTCACAAAAACACTTCAGCAACAATAACCACTGTAGAGTTGTGATAACAAACCTTGCAAAGACAGCACCTGTTGCAAAAAATAGAAAAACAAGTCAGTCTGTCAGCATGTGCTGAGATGCTACCAGCAGCTATGCTTGACATAGATTTCTTCATAAAAATATAACTTACTTTTTAAAATATGGAGGGTTCAGATATTGTAAGTATATAATCTTCATTGACCTTGTCATAACAGGACAATTAAAAGGAGAGAAGTAAGAAAGGGAGATAGTTCATTTATGATGTCCCCTCTCTCCTTCCACAAAAGTTGTCATCCCAGTCAACTCATTAACTTCTCTACTTCTCCCTGACATTCTTGAATCATCTTCGACAATTTCACCTTTCATCACAGAGCTCTCTGTCACTTGGGTTGCTCAAGCAGATCAAAACTGCTTGAGGGAAGTTTCTTCCTTTTCTTTCACCTTGCCAACAGAACAAGCAGGAATGCAAAGTCTGAATGAACTCCAGTGCCATACTGTCAAAATAACACAGGTCATTTGCAAGATGTGAAGTGCCTCTCTCACTATTTTAGTCTTGTTGCAGTTACGTTGTATTCAGCTTTATCTCTACTTATTTCTGTGCCTGTATAATCTCCTTACCTCCAGGTGCACAACAAAGACTTTGTGGACAACAGAAACTTTTTCTGACACAGAATGCTACAAAGAGCCAGAGAGTTTGGCAGAGTTTTGCAGAGATGTACTCTCAGTGCCCTGCAATATTTAGACCTACAGCAGCATAATTTGCTTTAGGAAGTTATTATTTCACAGAGTTTTATTTGGAATAACATCTTCAGAGGACCATAGTGACACCTGTAGCTCATGCACCACAGGTTTTTAAGTAGAAGGGCAAGACTGTATTTTCTACAAAACACTTTTCCAACTCTGCAAGTTATGAGTCAGTCCTGTTCTGTTCTAAGTTGTCAGTTCTTGTGGATTAATTACAGCCAGCAGCTCAGCCCCACAGCTTGCTCACTCACCCTTAGTGGTATGGGGGAGAGAATCTAAGTGTGAAAACACGAAAAGTTGTGGGTTGAGATAGAAAGGTTAACAGGTGAAGCAAAAGCCACTTGCACAAGCAAAGCAAAACCAGGGATTCGTTCACCTCTTCCCATCAGCAGGCAGCTGTTCAGCCATCTCCAGGAAAGCAGGACTCCATCACATGTAATGGCTGTTTGGGATGACAGACACCATCGCTCCAAATGTCCCCCCTTCCTCCTCCTTTCCTTGAGCTTTTTGTCGCTGAGCACAACGTCATAGGGTCTGGGATATCCCTTTGGTCGGTTGGGGTCACCTGTCCCGGCTGTGTCCCCTCCCAGCTCCTTGTGCACCCCCAGCCCACTCGCTGGTGGGGTGGGGTGAGGAGCAGAACAGGTCTTGTTGTGTAAGCACTGCTCAGCAATAACTAAAACACGCCTGTTATCAACACAAAACATAACACCATACGAGCTACTAAGAAGAAAACTAACTCTAACCCAGCCAAACCAGTACATCAGCATAAGGAAATTATATTCACTTCAGCTATAGGAAGTATGACCAATTTAAACAAAAAACCCAAAAAAGAAAGAAACAAACCAATTACTATCAGTAAAGCTGAAATGAGAAAACAAGAGTAGCACCATATGAATCTTTGGTCTCATTAAATACCTAAGCCACACTGCAGGAAGAGATAACGTGAGAAAATGTGCCCTTAACTTTCCATCCAGAATTTGGCTCCGTCTTTGCTTATAAAGATGGAACTTCAAAATTCTAAGTTATCTAAGGACTTTTCACGTGTATTTTTAGTATATACTGTACTACTATGGAGTACAATTGTACAAGGTACCAACTACAGCAGTAAAATATCTTAAAATAAACTCAGAAAGGGGGAGAAATAAGATTGACTTTGTATATAGAATTTTTGGAGGTTTGTATTTTTGTTCTTACCATTCTTTTACACATAAATATATTGTTGTAAATGGATGCTTCCTCAAGAATGCATTATACAGGAGAGAGCCAATATCCCTTTTCTTTACATGGAAAACACTTGGTTACTTCTTTTGTTCTGATTTTTCCCTCTGCTTTACAGAACCAACACTTACGTGAAGCGAATTTGCACAAAACCTCACTAAGTGAAAGTAGAGCAGCAGGATGTATATTCCTGTTTTGGCTCCCCCTACTGTATCGCACTTTTAGCTGGGACATGCGGAACAGTCAAGGGCCTATACTTCTTCGCTTGTCAAATGAAAGAAGCTGATGTTTCTGAGGCAAGACACTCAGATGCTCATACAGAAGAGAATTAAATACTGACATCTTTTTCCCATGACCCTTAAGAGACTTGACATTAATACAGTTCAGGCAATCTAGCAGGATCAACACTAGAACAAAGCGTATTTTTGCAAATGTGAGTTACAGTACATTGGCAGAAGTTCACAGCATGAACCCCATCTAGCAGATAGTCCTACAACTATCTGAAGTCTTACCATATTCCACTGGAGCAGCATTCCTTTTCAAAGTTCCTATTTGTAGGAAACTGTGTGTTATGCATCCTCTTGGGAGTTATTTAACAGGTATTAGCTACTCACTGAAGCAGAATTATTCAAAAGAAACATACGTTTCATGTTTTGATACTATTTCCAGTCTTTAAAGAAAGATTGATCTTTATTGCATAATCCATCTCTCAGAAAAAAAATCTCCTAGCTTCCTCCTTTGTAACAACAAAAAAGTGAAAAGTCACGTAGCATCGTCTCTCAACTAATGTATAAGAAGATAGCAAATGATAAGCTTGAATACATAAAAATATTTGAAATCCATTCCTTTAAATCTAAAAAGCTTTGGAGTAATTTAAAAATTACTCCTAACTGGCTTCATAGATCTTGTCATTTAAGATTTTTCTAAGAAAAAGATAACACAAGACTGTGTTCCTTCAGTGGTAACATCATTTTAAATGCATTTGCAGATAAACAGAACTTCCCCATTTGTGCTCCTACAAGAAGAGACGTTGTAGACGTACACAGAGAAACCCCTGTATCTTCAAAAGGTTCACACGTATCGCTTTCAGCATGTAAGACAGTTACTGGGAATGTTTTATTCCAGGTAATTACATAAGAAAATAACTCAACATGGCAGATGTGAGCCCCTCTCTCTAGCATTTTGGATCAATTCAATTGGGTATGGAAAATGAGCACTCAAGTCCAGAGCTCCAGTCTCTAAGAAGAAAAGATCCACAATGGTTTTTCCTTTTGTTAGCTGTTGTTCAGATGTTTCGGTGACTATTCTGAGGTAAATAAAGCTTTTCCATTATGAAAGTGCTTGTCAAAACATAGGATCAGTTACAGCAATATAATTTCAGCTCATGAATGAGCAAGCTGCTTCATGGGACTGAAGTCATTTGGCTAGCTACAGAGGAAATAACTGGATGGTGAAAAGCCAGGAAGTGTTTTCAGAGAAAATATCAGGAACTTTTAGCCCCTCAAAATTTTAAGTTTTATTTCAAACAAAAACAACCAAAACCGACTCCCTTTGAAACCAAATAAAACAATTCTTTCAGTTTCCTTTTCAATTCTTTTTAAATTTTTTTCTTCCCCCAAAAAATTTAATGAAAAGACCACCCAAGTATCATCAGGAAGAAATTGGACAAAATCACGCCTTCCATTTTAAAAAACAATGAAGCTTCATAAACGTACATTTGAAGCTGATAATATAATGGAAAATATCCTATATGATCACTTTTTACCCTTTTTTTGAGAAAGAATTCTGTGGTGCCAGTACTGTCCTATACTGCCAAAGCCAAATCATCCTGTAAAAGTGTGTTAGCTTCACTGGGCTTTTGTAGGGGAATGCATCTGAAACCAAGGGATCCCTGGCCACTTCAGAAGCCCAGAGAAAATGTCAGGTAGAGCCTGAGATCTAAATATGAAAGTCACATTTCACGAAAATGGGTTACAAAACACAGCAAATTTCAGAACCTTAAAAATCTCATAAATTGTGTTTGTCCTCCTATGGATATTCATTCAGCTGTGGTTTGAATGGAAGACTTCATCCTGTCCCAATGAGGAATACACCATGAAGCAGGTGGCAGACAAATCCTGCAAGCTGGGGGGAAAACTCTTCAAAGTAAATCAGGTGATAGCAGTAAATCAGGTAATAGCAGCAGCTACACCTTGGGAAATTTTTTTTTAATATATATATATCAGCTCTATTCTGCCTACGCTAATTTTGAAGTAACTGCAATTGACTCTGTGAGGGCTTCAGGAGCATCCACAGCAAATCTAGTTTAGGAGAATAAGAAGAACAACTTAAGTACATTATCAGAGGTGAAAAAACCGTTCTAGCATGGCCCATGGCTATCACAGGCATGGCTGGGTTCATCTCGGAACCACTAGAATACACAAGAAAGGGCTCTGTGGTCAAGGTCTCAAAGACACTGACATCCCAAATAGCGCAGCAGTAGACACGATACAAAAATAAGCTTAGTCATGAAACTGGTGGATGGGCAGAGCATGCTGTTTCCTTTCTCAGGATGAGAGAAAAGTGAGGTCAGTTCAGACCATGAAGAGGAGCAAGGGATGTCAGGCGCCAGCTCTATGATCATAAACGTCTTGTCACCAGTTACCTGCGGACGCCTTTTTTTTATAAAGTCCTGTGTCCTGGGAGTCTCTCAGAAGCTGTCACTGTGACATTCAGCCATGCCTGCTGTGGCATCGCCATTCTGTTTAGCTGGCACACAACCCTGTGTAATTCCTTTCTGTACCCCGCAAGTACTTCCACAAACTGTTATGCCCCTACACTGCCTTAATCCCACAAATTACTTGTAAAGCAAGAAGGCAACACCATAGACAAAACCACAAACCTTAGAGGTGAAAAAAAGCTGCTAAACAAGTTTGTGTAAAACAATATCATTGTTTTAACTAAATTGTGAGCCTGCTGTAGCAGAAGAGGCTGGCAGAGGCAGGAGCAAAGTTTGTATTTTTTTTCCTCCAGTCATGAAAGTTTTCTAATTATTAATTGAAATATACTAAAACCTTAAGTCCCAACTAATCCTATCCCTGCGTTGGTTCATACATGATGATGGTTCATGTATGAATGGCACTGTGTTTATATTACATAAAGCAGGAGGGTGAGGATTGCGGTTATAACATATACTAACATATCTTTATTATATCCTAATCCTGATCCCAGTTTCCAGGCCAGTTAGACTGGTGACACTAGATGGATAAAGGGGAGCAATGGGATGACATGTTCAGCTCAGTGCTCTTGAGCTAGTTGCTTGGTCATAACTGGGCAAAATGACTTCCCACAGTGTCTCACACTAAGAAAGAGGACAGTGCTTCTCATTCCCTTCTCCCTCACATGAGGAGAATGCACGAATATGAGATGACTGGAACAAGAGAGAAAACTCAATGACAGGTTCTTCCTTTGTCTTGCAGTTGTGCAGGTGCCTTTATTCCCCCTATGGCCAGGCTGCAACTTTCAGTCTAGGCCACAAAGGAGGCGAGAAATCCCGATTCATATACGATTGGCCCACAAGTTGTTCAACTGAAATAAGTAGAAAAATACACAATGTGAAGTCACCCTCAACATGATTCAAATAGTCTGCCTCCAGCTCTCCCTTCATTTCAAAAGCCCATTGCACTCCTAGGAATTCTGTAGTTGTATTAAGATGAGTATTTTATGTCTAATGGCATCCTAGAGATGAGACTGTCTTTGGGGAATTCCTACACTGCATTTACTGCATTTCCACTTACTTTTAGTTTGAGAAAAAAGGCTGAGGCATAATGGTTTTTTTCATTCATTCTTTTTTTAAGTCCATTAGGAGAAAAAAATCTGAATCAGAATATTTTAACATTATAGAAAGAATTTGCAAGAAACAGTCATATGGGGGGAAGAATATCTCCAGAGTCCTCAGTAATGACTGGATTTTATTTTGTTAACTAATCATAGGTTATCGCATTGGGTTTCTCTGTCAAGGTTTGGTAGCCAGGGGGGGGCTAAAGAGGCAGCTTCTGTGAGAAGCTGCTAGAAGCTTCCCCTGTGTCCAACAGAGCCAATGCCAGCCGGCTCCAAGATGGACCCACCACTGGCCAAGGCCTAGCCCATCAGCAACGGTGGTAGCGCCTCTGGGGTAACGTGTTTAAGAAAGTAACAGTTACTGTGCAACAGCAGCCAGAGAGAGAGGAGTGTGAACATGTGAGAGAACCAACACTGCAGACACCCAGGTCAGTGCAGGAGGAGGGGGAGAAGGTGCCTCAGGTGCTGGAGCAGAGATTCCCCTGAAGCCTATGGTGAAGACCATGGTGAGGCAGGCTGTCCCCCTGCAGCCCATGGAGATTAACGGTGGAGCAGATACCCACCTGCATCCAATGGAGGAGCCCACACCAGAGCAGGTGGGTGTGCCCAAAGAAGGCTGTGACCCCATGGGAAGCCCACATTGGGCAGGCTCCTGGCAGGACCTGTGGCCCTGTGGAGAGATGAGCCCAGGCTGGAGCAGGTTTGCTGGCAGGACCTGTGACCTTGTAGGGGACACGCGCTGGAGCCGTCTGTTCCTGAAGGACGGCACCCTGTGGAAGGGACACACGCTGGAGCAGTTCGTGAAGAACTGCAGCCCCTGGGAAGGACTCATGTTGGAGAAGTTTGTGGAGGACTCTCTGCCATGGGAGAGACCCCACACTGGAGCAGGGAAAGAGTGTGAGGAGTCCTTCCCCTGAGGAGGAAGGAGCGGCAGAGACAGCGTGTGATGAACTGGCCGCAAACCCCGTTCCCCATCTCCCTGCACTGCTCTGGGGGAAAAGGTAGAGAAAGTTGAGAGTAAAGTTAAGCCCAGGAAGAAATGAGGGGTGGGGGAAGGTGTTCTAAGATTTGGTTTTATTTCTTGTTATCCTACTCTGATATTAGTTTGTAATAAACTATTTCCCCGAGTCGAGTCTATTTTGCCCATGATGGTAGTTGCTGAGTGATCTCCCTGCCCTTATCTCGACCCACAAGCCTGTCATTATATTTTCTTTCCCCCGTCCAGCTGAGGAGTGGGGTGACAGAGTGGCTTTGGTGGGCACCTGGCATCCAGCCAGGGTCAACCCACCAGAGTTACATAATGGTGTACGTAAAATGGAGATCATCTTACTACCATTGATATAACTGGCAATTAATCAGGCCCTTTAAAGTTCTCCCTGTCTTTCATCTTGCCTAGAAGAAAATATATGTACCATCAGAGAACATCTGCAATATGTGTCTTCCTTCCAAACACCTTGCCTTCTGCATAAGGATTCATGATCTTATTTATACATCTGCTAATCAACTTCTTAGCCAGAGTCTTTGTATCACACCACCCCTCACTGCTCCTCCCTGTGCCAAAGCCTCAAAAAGTCAAGGTGTTAGTAACTCCTAATGGCCCTGCAATCCCTGCTCTGCAGATAGAGAAATGGGTAAAACAGTCTGCATCAGGAGAGTTCAAACAAGTTTTAATAGGACCTAAAAAAAAAAATCGAAGCAAATTTGCACTATACAAGCACTAGCAAGTAAAGACATCTGTTTGAAAATAATTCTTAACCAACTAGATTGTGGGGTTACTAAAACAATATCCAGACATCATAGATATTAGTATTAAAGAGGAATTTCAGATACAGTTAAATGTTAAATACAAACTTGAAACTTCATAACTGCTCTAGAACTCATAATTAAGCACTTTTACTTATTTCTAAATTTATCCCAAAGAAGTTCTCCCATCCCAATTAGGAATTATTCTATCATTCATCCTTTACAATTTTATTTACAGAG
Source organism: Leptosomus discolor (assembly GCF_034619465.1). NCBI lineage: Eukaryota > Metazoa > Chordata > Aves > Leptosomiformes > Leptosomidae > Leptosomus > Leptosomus discolor. Next base: position 13,367,632 of record NC_141403.1, read on the forward strand.
TTTATCATCCTGGTGTTTGAATGGATGTCTAAGATGACAGCTCATCATTTACTTGTGGAAATTTAAAAATTAACATTGACAGGAATGAGTTTAAGGTGATTTTTACTATTCCCTTGCATTTTATCTCCTCCAAATTTTGTAATTCATTGCTACCTGTAGTAAATATTTTGGAGGCAGCAAAACCACACAAATAACCAAAGCTCTGGATGATTAGAGATGCAGTAACCATAATCAATGTGAAACTAAATAAGGTTAATCACAGTTGATTCAAATAAGGTTAAACAATTCCAGGAAATTAAGTGATGAATTAAATGTGTAATGTCACGGCTAAATCTGTATAAATTAATTGTAATATAAATTATTCCATGAGCTTAATTCTTCTTTCTGTCTTTTTATCAATTAATTATTCCATCAAGCTTTCTCTCTTGAAGCAAAATTTTGTACAAAGCTACTTCACAGTTCAGGCTGTTCACTTGTCCTGTGATTTCTGATTCAATCCTTGAGTTAAATTTCATGTAGTTCTGATGTTCTTAACCTGGTCTCATGAAAGCTTCTAGCACAAGCCTCCACATTTATAAATGTAGGCAAACTGCTTTTGGATCACATTAATTTACCCCTTAAGAAGAACAAGGTTATCACTGTTCGTTACCTTCCTTGGGAAAGAGACCTGAATATTTGCTAACTGTCCATTAAACTTAATTCAGAATTTTAAGACCAGAACAGATTAACACAATCCACCAATCTGACTTTCATAATAAAGACTATAAAAGTCTCATCCTGCAACTTCTGCATCATGATGACTGATGTATTAATTCCTTACTATTAACTCAGTTTCAGCAAGTTCTAGACACAATAGTTTCCACAGCCTCTCAATTTATTATGTTAATACAACAGTGGCACCAGGCATGAAGTTACATTTGCACACGTCTGGTGAAAAATGTGCTCCATTGATAGTATCTATAGAGTCCCTTCACTTGTGTTTTCTTGCTTCATTTTAGCTCCAAGATGAAATATGCACACTGTATGAAGAAGGGGCAGAGATTAATGACACTTTGCAAAAATAAATTACATGATGTGTTATTTAATATCATTAGGCCTTTGAATTTGTCAAGTACAGAACATGGAGACAATGATCCAACTAAGCAATTTCTCAGGGTACATCTACCCCTTGCATTGGGCAACAGTGCAGAGACGCGTGAAGAAGCTCCAAACAAGCTGGCACCAGGTCTATGGGAAATATAACAAGCACTGACACTGCTGTTAGTGTTAGACTTTGCCAAAACACATCACCATATTTAGGTGGCCAGATTACCTGGGAGCATCAAGTCAGTCCTTGTGCAATATTTTCTTTTGTTCTGCGGGGATATTGGGCCTAGTTGTAGGCTCTCTAGCACCGCTCTCTTACCGCAGAGTCATCAAGTAGGCAGGCCTCCAGATTTCAGAAAGAGAGTTTGCACTTGTAATGAGAAGCCTGTTATTACGTACTTGCTTGAACTGGAGACTAAATCAAGAATGCTGCCATGAAGTTAATGAACAGCAGGTGCCAGTCAACCACAGATCTTTTCAAAGGAAAACATGCAAACTGAAAAAAATGCCCTCAAACCATCTGACTGCAGATAGACTGAAAGGATTTTAGACCAGATGGCTACATATAGGGTGAGTAATCGAAGACAGCAGCCTTAGTAAAACTAAGGTGTTTTTAAAAGTTGCACTTGTTTTCATCCATCACTGATTTTCTTTTCCCCACAGTATGAATGAATTTTAAATTTAGTCTGTTTCTGCAGTGCACAGGAATGTGTTCCTGCAGAAGGCAAGAGCAGCACTTATCACTAGCTGCTACAGAAGTCCAGGGTTACTTATGGAAGAAGTTCTCAGTGAACCCATAATGCTACTAGATTGGAGCAGTAGACTGATGAAATAGTAAAACTGCAAAGAAAACAATTATAAGTGCAAACGAAAACTGCCTCATCTGCAGCAAAAGCAACACAAAACAGCAGTAGAGAGTCACTGACAGCTAACCAGCAATATATTACCCTAGTGCCCCCAATAAATTGGGAGTCAAATGTGCCTTAGTAGAAAAGTAGAAAAGATTTTTCAGTGACTCCTACCCTACACAAGAAAAATGTCTATAGAATAAAAATCACTTCCATTGGTTTTATAAATACCTAAAGCTGTAGCAAAATATTAGCTTAAAACTGTGGATGTCATTAACAAATCTCCACTTAGTTTCCATGTATTTGCACATTTCAAGAGCAAGAAATGGCATTTTGTATTCAAACTTCCTACTTTTTACAGATAATTTTCTGATTGCCTCAGAAAATAGCAAGGAGAATTTGACACAAGCTTTGTGTCACTGTCTGCCTTGTTTGTGGTTTTGCAAAAGCATTTGTACAACAAATAACTTTTCAGATTACCAACAGCATCCTTCCTAAGACCTTGAGCTACAGGCCAAGCATACTTTGCTCTGAAAATACTAAGCCCCGCAATAAAGGCCAAAACTGAAAGAAGGTGGATGTAAACATTCATATCAGAGTATCTGGTAGGAATTCCCATGGCAAAATTAAGTTTAAGAATCGATAGTTTGTCGAGTTGAATTATGTCGGTCACTTCAGTCTAGAGGTACTTTTCTATATCTTTGTACTAGTGATATCCCTCCTCTGACTTAAAATTTTCCATGTCTGAAAAGTATTTATGAGATATATATCATATAAATGAAAGCAGATATTACATTAAAAGTACAGTTAAACTAAAACATCTGTAGGAAAATGCAGAAACCCATCGAGCATAACTTCTAAAGTGTGCTTCCCCTGTGGCCTGGCTTATTAGAAAACCAATGCCAGTCTAATAAAACCTTACATTCCCTATCTGCTAAGCCTATTGCTGGCACTCAAGTCAGTAGAAATGAATATGACATCCTTAAGACTTTAAATCCTTTTGACTGTGACTGTTTCAGTTAATTAAGAAAGAAAATGGATTGTATTTCGCTTGTTATCAGGACAGTCCTAAGCAGTACAAGCATTTCAGAGGACTAAGGGTGCATTAGGACGGCTTGCTAGTGTGCAAAGTGCTCTCAAACAGGTTTGAAAAGGCTCCAGACACTTTCACGTCCTGCAAGTCAAGGCGTCCCACTCCCTATCCTTAGCCTATGTTTTAGCAATGTATTTATTTATTCAAGGTCCATTCATTGCAGTAATCATAGTTCCTGCTTCGGAGTTTTTCACATTGCAAAGAGATTCTGAACCTGTTACAAAGATGCCGCTCACAGGCCACTAGCCACAGCACAGAAACTGGGGGGGGGGGGGGGGGGGGGGGGAAGGGAATACACCCCAATGTCTTTATCCCCTGAGGGAGCAACCTCACCAGCAAACACTGCCCTGGTACGAATACTTCCTCCTGTGCTCTCATTGCGTCTGGGCTCCAGAGAACAGGAGGAACAGTCAGGGCTGGAAATGCATTTTTTGAGAGCAGGAAATGCCCTGCCTGCCCTTGCAGCCCAGCGGAGACTCCGAAATCACGGCTGGTACCACAGCACAGAGCATAACTTTTTCTCATATCTGGTACAGGATGAAACTAAGCTTGGGACTATCCTACCACCTCATGTTATGCTGTGGATGTCTTTTTGGTGTGTTGAAGCCCCAGTGTTCAGATTGTGGAGTGAATTCAGAGAAGTGCTACTTAACTGCAAAGGGATGAAATCAGTATTTTAGAGCTCTGCTTTCAAAAATAACTCATTTTTAGCTCTCCACCTTCAAATTCAGGGTGATGCTATGCTTCTGCAAGCGATCTTGCATCAATGGTTTGAGATTTCATTCGTTAGTGTTTGCAAAATACTTTGAGGCTGTCAGAAGGGAGATGCTAGTGAATTCTAAATATCTGCTTAATTAGCTCTGTTCAGAAGTTGTTTTAACCAGTCAAGCTGAAAGATCATAAATATCATAGAAAGGTAAACTGCAGAACAAAACAAGGCAAAAATCAATTTGGAGATGGTTAAATACCTCCTTATTTCTCTGTGGAGAAGTCTTATTATATCTCTTTTAAAGCACATGACTGTCAGGGCCCCACAGACACCCATCTCCCAGGGCTGGAGTGTGGGTTGAGGGGACCTACTGCAGGCAGTGGTAACTAAGGACAAGGTCTGGGAGCAGCCTTCAAAGGGCCCGTCTTCTATCAACTCTGCTAGTTCACCACAGATTTTTTTCATTATAATTAGCAATATTCTTGTCATTAACTGCTTTTTTTTTCTCAGCACTAAAAAAGCTGGCACTTCACTGGCCATAATGAATTCAGAAAGTTTTAAAGTACGAGTAATTCCAGGCATCCTGCCTCCCTGTATCTTCATTCCAGTTTTTCCCTGAGCATTAAACCTTTCATTATTCAGTCCAGTTATTTATTACCCTCTTTATAAATTCAGTACAATCTTCTAACTGACATTTTCAATGAAAGGTCATCTGAAATACACACGGTGTTCCTTGTATCGCCTGCCTTCCCCTCTAAAGGTCCACCAGAGCTAATGTTGTACTTGTCATCTATTTACTCATTACATTGTGCAATAGGCCTTTGATCCCCTGCTTGTCCGTATGCCAGGGCTGTCTGCCGTGAGGTAGCTCTAGGGTGGTTTTCCTTTCTTCCATTCCCTTCCAATTAAGCTGGACATGCTTTCAATATCCCCTGCTCTAAATACAGTTCCAGAGTATTGCTTAAACTGCCATGGCTATGCTCAGTTATTAATTGCATATGACTGAAGCGCCAGGCATGTGGCCAACACAACCAAGGAGCTGAATGAGGACCTGGGAGCCTAAATCCACCTGTCATTTTTGTACCTAAAGTCCTTACACCTTCCAGTTTTCTGGAACATGAGCACCTCTGCTTCGAGCAACAGAAGCACTAAGGGCTACAGACTGCAGATACCATCTTAAAAATAAGTGCAGTCAAAATCAACTGAAAAGTTGTTTATCCACTTTTTTTCGCCAGAGGGACAGTCAGACTTTCCAAGAGCGTAACTAAAACAGCAGGCCACACACCAAATACCATTTTTTTTTTTATTCACAAAGTTTTCCTTCTAAAAGCCACCTTCCAGATTCAGAGGTGGCTGCACCAATGTCCCTTTTCAAAGTGAAAATCTGGATATTTAGCAGCTTCACTGTAAGATGAAAGACCAGGACTTCATTCAGGGACTTACCTCCTACTTCTTCATTATTTATGCACTTTATGCAGGGACATGAACTGTCATTGGAACGGCACTTGAAATTCATCTCTTGCCTCTGCAGGGCTTTTTAAGCACCTGCTTTACAAACTGTGATTACCAAGCAGGGCATTTAAGCCCAGGAGAAGTTGAAGGTTTAACTTACCTTTCCCAAGTGAGTTAAGCAGGTTCCTTACGAGCTGACTTTTCAGAGAACCCCAGTCAGAGCACTGGATCCTGGGGCCCACTGTGGACAGCTGGCATGTTCTCAATCTGAGGAACATGAGAAATAAATGTAGTTGTGGACAGACTTATTTTCCACTAACATTTAAAATACAGTTATTTTCTTTTCTGGGGAGGAAGGAGCTAGAGAACTACCTCATCCTGAATTGCTACTATATGTCTTTGTGTGGAGAAGATGTCTTACAAGGCACTTCAGTGGAATGGGATTCAGTCACACCTGGTGACAGTCTTGCACACAGGCTTTTCGTCAAGTTTCCAGAACTCACTGACTTTCGTCTTTTAAAACTGATTTTGGCACATTTTTGTCTACCAGGACATTTTTTCATACAGCCCAGTCCTCACAGCAGGAAAAGGCAATTCATTCCCTGTAAAGTGAAGTGTGAACTTAACAGATTTAAAATGCTTTCTTCCCCAAGCTCCACCACTTCTCTGCCTCTGTATGAGCAGAAAGCAGGAATCTCCTCTCCTTGTTATAGTCAGGGCTCTTTATGTCTTCTGGGAAAAATCTCCAGGAAAGAGCCACTCTTGGTTTCAGTGATGTATCTCTGAGCTGAGGTCAATGTTTGCACTACTAACAATTATATTATTAGTATAATAATTAAATCTATATTGCTATAGATGTAAAATAAAGTTAAAGTACAGGAGTATTTCCTGATACCCTTTGAAAGAAGACAATCATGGACAGATGCCCCTGACTTTAAAAAGCACAAGGAACCTGTGAAGCAGAAATAATAATAAGGTCTAGGGGATATAGAAATTCAGGGATTTAGGTCCTGATGCAAAAATCCATGCAAAGTTTTCCAGAAAGCAGTTCAGAGCAAAGCTCTGACAAACAAAAGGCATAATACAAAGATGATAGGTATTTCTAGGGTAATTTTTTTTTCTGGGTGGGTGATGTAGGCACGAAGTTTCTGTGCAAGACACAAAAGCCAATGAAAAAGCTAATTTACCAGCAAACTCCACTTATTGCTTGCCAAAAGTAACTGTGTCCTGTTAAAAACTGGCAAACTAGAAAGAAAAATTAATCTTACTTTCTTTGTGGGTTTTTGTTTTGTTTTGTTGCTGTTAATTAGGGAATTTATGCAACAGGGCATCAAAAAAGTTCATTTGGTGCCTTTGAAAATCATCTCGAGCCAGCACAGAAGGCTTAGAGTTCAAATTCTTGTCTTGTTTTAATCATGTGTAAAACCAGACTAATTGAAAGGAGAGGAGTGACGAATCACCATCTGGAGGTAGCTGCACAAGTGACATTCTTATAACCCTTATAGACCTAGGAAAATGAACAGGGACCAGTTATTTATCTTCTTTACAATTTAAGGATTCAGGGGCATTGAAGAAAACTTCCAAGCAGATGTTTTAAAAGAGAAAAAAAAAAAAAAAAATCATTTTTCCACACAGCTTATCTAAACTGTGAAATTTACTGTCACAAGATGTGGCAGATGAGTATAATGAGATCCAAAAGTGATTAGGTAAATTCTTCTAAGAAACATTCATTGAGAGCTATCAGTCACAACACTGTAAATATAACGTCCTGCCCAAGAAGTCCCTAAACCATAGCTTGCTGGAAGCTGTAAGGGTATCCAGAGGATTACCGTGCACATGTCCAGACTTTGTATAATTCCCCTAAACAGCTGCTCTTTATTTTGATGGAAACCCTTCACTTTGAATACTCAGTACAACCAGTTCTTAGGGGGTTTTAGGCAAACAGCTCAAGAAGAAAGTGTTCTAGGGATAGTTCTTAAGTACCTTAAGAATTTAAATTTTACTAGGCAGTGTGGCAGGTGCTAAGGGAACTATTTGTCCTGTCACAGTCATTCACTGTCATTTTCAAAAGCTCAGGGTGCAAAAAGCTAGTTTTTGACTGCTGGTTTGTTTATAGGTTGAGGAAATATGTCAGAAACAAGCTGCAAATTGGAAAGCAGTGTAACAAATAACTGGATGACAAAGAGCAGAAAGGTTAGGGGAAAAGAAACTATACATTCTTGCATACATTTCGTTTGTTGATGTCGTTTGTGATTGTACTCTATATTTTGGAGTAAGTACACACACCTGTAGGTATGAATGTAAGTATAGACATACACATACACACCTCAGATTCTCCTTTTCTGTCCTGTATGAAAAACCAGCTGGATCCAAGATGCATGCATCTCAGGTTGTAATACATGATAAAATTAGAAAAGGAGGGAGAGCATCTCACATGGATATAACCTAGCACAGAGACCTACGCAGACAGCTCCACTGCAGCCTGCGTAACTCTCCATCCCTGATGTGAGGATTCCCATTTCCCCATCCATGTTTCCATATCTTATTCAGCCACCATACCTAACAGGAAGGGCACTGTGCAGGCAAAAAAACACAGCTGAAGACTGGGACCATCCATTGCAATCCCCAAACACAGCAGTGGTCACCACAAGCTGGTCTTCTGTGCAAGAAGCTAAGCAGCAACAGAAGAAGGCTTTACTGCAAGAGAGGCAGGAGAATCCCCAACAAGGCTTTGGAGACAAAACAGAGTCCTTTGAGATTTCAAAGAACAGACTGTGTGAGGGAGCTGGTTGCTTTCCCACAGATGTATAAACTTTTTCTGCCTTCTTAAAGTTCATGTCTGCAGGAAATTCCTGTGGTTTCTGCACTTGCTTTGCACAGCATTCCTGAAAAACGCAACTGAAGGCTCCACAGAGCCTTTCAGAGATGCTTTTCCTCTTAGAAAACAGGAATGTGCAACCTGCTTTCAAAAGGGAGTTGGACACAGGTTGCACAAAAGTTGCAGGCCTGTAGGTTGTAGAGCAATATTCCCTCCCAGCCCAGACCCAGAGGTGGTAGGACTCAGTAGTTAGAACCTTTGTGACAGACTCGTACACATTTGGGAAGCAGGATCATAAAGCCTAGGATCACAAACAACCTCTTTGTTCCATTCTGTTATGACTGTTTTGTGTTACAGAAGACACTAAGGCTCTTGGAAAACTGGTACTTCCTGGTAGCTTATTGTGGCCTTGGCCTGGAGAAAAGATTCCGATTTTCCCAATGCTAGTGTAGAAGCATGCTGGGTATGGGATTATCCAGGCAATGCCATCATTTGCAAAAATCAACCTTCTACTTTAATCTACTGAAGCAAAAAAACTCAGAGCAACATATCAAGTACTTCAATGTAATCTGGAGACAGAGATGCTTGCCTACCGTGAACCACCTTTTGCATAATTGTAGACTAAAGAATCCAGTCTTCTGCTTCACTAGATGAAGTTCTGGTGCAGCTAGAAATGTTGGGTAGGGGTTTTTTTCAGTATTCTCTCTGCTCTTACTTATCTACTTAAAACAGAGATGAGTTTATAGAAGTTGACCCCATCTACAACAGGAGTGAGTTCAGAATAATTTCTCATTAAAAACTTTAAAATAGTGACACACAGGTCAGAAGCAGTGAAGTGTCCAGTCATCAAAGCAGCAGTGGGCAATAGAAATTCGGTTCAGAGCTGCGGGACAGAAATAATGTGATTTGAGCTTCTTTCCAATAAGTGATACCAAGCCGTAAATGACTGACAGTGTAAGCAAGAGTAGTATCATTAGCTTTGGGGACATGGTGCAATGACAGCGTAGCAGCTAATTTTTTCATGACTGTCCTTTAACAGCAAATTTCATATTTACAATGCTTGCTGGTCCCAATCTATCAGACTACTTAGTGTTTTCCAAGTGCTGGTAGAAGTAAAAGCATGGTAAATTTTGCTCTTATTCTGCAGCTAAACAGGAGAAAGAAACAGATTAAAACATCTCATGGCCTCAGAGACATGTGTTTTCTGTGCATTCCTATAGCATAAACAGCCTTTTTTTTTGCAGGAAGTGTTCCAGCCTGTTCTTGAAAATACTTTCATTTCCCTCTTAAGCTGTTTTAGGTTCCCACCTGTGAAGTTTATAATGAGGATGTGATGCTGACACCTAGAGGGACATAGGTACGAACATAAATACATTTTATTCGTCTGTAACGCTCTTTCAGAATGCATTTCTTAATAAGGCATCTCTTTAAATTGAGAAGTGAAAGCCTGTATGCTATATTCCCTCTGTGAGTAATCTATGAGGTTAGCAAACACATTGCAATGAATAACCAACAATAGCGGAGTTTCCAGCAGTGCAGTTTAATTGTTTCTTCATATGTCTGTGTTTATACATCAAATAAACTTCCAACAAAAATGTAGTGTACGATTCAAGAAAACACCCAAAGCTATTACAGTTTTGGCTTCCTCTTTGTTGATTTACAATTATGCTTAATATTATTTGCAATACCCAGTGAAGATTTAATGATTTATTTACAACATCAGCTGGTGCCTTTCACTGTGCAATTGAACTGTCTCCTTTTGCTATTTACATTCATAGTAGTAAAAGCCCACTCTTAGGTGCTGTTTATGGATAGGGTTAAGAGGCGGACTGAAACAAGGCAAGATTCTCACTACTGGCCACAAACATACCTCTGAAATTCTGTTTCCAGATATAGCTGAAGGACGATTCCAGCACCTTCTGCACTGATATAACCATTATATTTACAGTCAACATAATAAGGTGTCTCCAATGATAATAACATTCCTGCTCATATCAGAGGGAGACATGTGCAACCTGGAGGCAGTGTATATTTTTTTAAGGTGCAGCAGACAAGAGGTATCACTCTGATGCTGAAGATGCACCCTACTTATCCTGCCAGAGACCTCCAAAGCAAATGAAGACACAAAGTATGCTATATTTCTAAATGTGTGAAGGAGAATCTTTTACAATTCTTCTTACACAAGAGATTAAATTAGGAGGGGGAAAAAAAAGGATAAATTTATCATAATACACAAATTGTTTCACAGAATCACAGTATAACTTGGGTTGGAAGGGACCTGTGGAGGTCATCTATTCCTAATCATCAAAACGACAACATCAAAGTAAGAGTCAGGTTTCAACTCAGAGCAGATTGTTCACGCCTGTGTCCAGCCAAGGATGGAGATTGCACAACCACTGGGCACCTGTTCCCACATTTGACCACTCTTATGGTAAAAAAAGCTCTCCTAACAGTTGATCAGAACTTTCACCTTGAGGTATAACTTAAGGCCATTGAATCAATCATAGTCCTTCTGTTGACAATAGTTTTAGAGCATCCCTAAACCAAGTATAACATGAGTTATCCTTTCAGCTTTTCAGAAGAAATAATTCATTTTTCCAAGATATTTTCTGATATCTAGTCAGTACGGTACCACTGCTTGAAATAATTTCCTAGCTTATATCTCAGTGCAAGATACATACCGTCCATTGGCATCAAGAAATCAATGCCACAGTTTCACTTCCTTCATTTGTGATAAATCCAATATTTTGCACATTACACAGCTGTCACAGAACAGCATGTTAACGAGAGCATGAATAGATGCAAATTGCTTACACAAAAGGCAGAAGGTTTCACCTTAGAATCTTCTCAATAAAAATAAATACTGTTTGTTTGGGAAGCAAAACTCAGAAGTCTCTGTTATAGCTACATATGCCTGAGGTTTTGAAAGCCGTGTTTTGCCATTGCCTTCTGATCATCAAACTTGTTTTTTCTCTCCCAGCTTGAAACATGCAATCTACAGGACGGCTTCCTCCCATAACAAAAGCTGCTCCTAGCTGAAATGCTTTTGTAATGTCTATATAAAGGCAGCCACTCACTAGGGAAACTAGTGGCTATCTAGAAGTCATGTACCCTTTACTTCCCTAGCCCTGGTGAATAAATAAACCAGACAAACTAGAATCAGCTCAGTCTTCAAATTAAGCCTTAAAATCTGCCTATGGTACATCTTACCCCACAGTGAGAAGACCGCACGTAGTCAGTTATGACAGCATAGTGTATTCAACATGGAAAATCTCATGGTAACATTGTCCACTTAATACATATTTTATGACAGTAACACTCATGACTGGAACACAAGACCACTGATACGTGCATATATATCGGTTATAACTGTTGAGCAAGGGATGTGAACCCTGATAATTGGAGCTACTTCTCTGATGATATGTCTTCAGAAGGAAAGAGCCAAAAACCTATTAATTCCGGGCATCAAAATAAGCCATGCTGTATCTAGAGAGACAAAGAATATCAACAGAAACACACACTGACAGGCTGATGGGCTCATTTGCATGCCAGGTCACACTCGTTGCCTTTAGGAGAAAGAAAAATAAGGCTTTCCCTGTACAATCCTCTTATAAGATCCAGTCTTCAGTAGGGTAAACGAGATTAAATTCTTTCTCCCTGTAATACAGATGCACTGAGTAGCTCCTACCACCAGTGTGTGGAGGGAAAGAAATGTAAAATCACATATTAAAAAATTATTTCTGATTTCTGAAAAAGTCGTGACAGCTGAATGAAGAAAGATGTTCCATAGGCATTTCAACAGAATCACAAGACACAGCAAGATGTTGCATTTCCATTCTCTTGCTTGGTTTGATTTGGTTTTCTTAATACTTGTTTGATAACCCACAGACCATTCTCAGGCTATAGCAACAAATTATCTCTTTGAAGGTCTTCCTCATTTCCTGGCTACGAAAGGCATAAATCAAGGGGTCAATCACTGAGTTACACATAATCAGAATGAGGTACATGTTAAAGTGGGACATGAAGCAAACACAGTAGAGGTTTTGAGGGCAGGAGATCATCAGGATGAGATGAAGAAAGAATGGAGCCCAGCAAACAATGAAGATGCCAAGAAGCATAGTCAGAGTGATGGCTCCTTTCATGCTGGTTCTCTGACGGACAGAGTTGTACCCAGGCAAAGCAGCTATTTTCTTCACATGAGTACGAGCCAGGAGGAACATATGGATGTACAGCGAGACCATGAGGAACAACATGGTAAAAAACATAGTGATGAGACAAATGATGACGTAATTTGATTCATAATAAAGAATGAAGATAATGCCACAGCCCGTGCAAAAGGTCCAGATGCATGCAATAATAAGCCCTGATCTTTTCACTGTCATGATGTTGTGATAACGCAGGGCATAGAAGATAGTGATATATCTGTCTACTGCTATAGCCAGCAAACTGCACATGGAAGCCACCACAGATATGCAGATCATTGAATCAAAGACATTGTCTATATGACGGACAAAGGCATCTTCCATAATTATGTGTCTATTGTTTATTAAGTATATCGTTATTGTCTCCCAAGCATTAGACACACTAACCAGCATGTCAGCCACTGCTAAACTGCAAACAAAAAAATACATGGGTGAATGCAAGTTCTTGTTCTTAACTATTGCACATATAACTAAAATATTTTCAAGGAGGCTTACAATGCCCAGAGTTAGGAACACCTCAGCTGCAATGACCACTTGCTCACATGGCGATGACTTGCTCTTGACAGCAGGCACAGTGAAGTTGCTACCAAAGGCACTCAGGTTTAATTCAGAAACATATAGTTGAGAGGACATGTTCATCTCTGGAAGCAAACACGTTCTGTTCTTTCTGAGGGACTTGCCAAGGGGTGCAGTAAATGCATTTTCCAAAAGGCAAAAGACCCTGCCAAAAAAAATACAGCTTGACGAGAGCAGGCGGTAGTTGACAAAACAAATATCACCCATTTCTATTTAATTTAGCTTGTACACATCCTGTCTTTTCCACACTACATTCCTCTACTGATTCTAAATCAACCTCCAATTGGCTCAGGAAATTACTGGGAAATTAAAACCAGAAACTAACAAAGAGATTCATGCACTCTTCATTCATAGTTTTGTTTATTCTATTCAGTCCCCCAGAAGTGAGCACAATGTCCTGGAAATTATGCTGAACACCAAACAACAAACTTTTCAAAGTCTCAATTCTCAGACCCCAGAAATGCAGGAGAGTATAGTATTAGGTTCAGCAGAACCTGCTCATTTGAATACTATATATATAAGTTTGAATTATTGCCACAAAACCTGAACATTATCAGTGAAATATTTAAATGCTTTCCTGACCTTAGTACTTCTTAAGTTCGCATGAACTGTGTTATAAACAGCTTATCTGTGCACTACTAACATGCTCAATTAAGAGTACAGTATTAAACACCTAACTAAGGCAAATCCACACATTTCAGGATACACTTATGTTACAGAATCGGTATGGGTGGAATCCTGTCATAAAAACAAGTTTTCTGTTCCAGATTGTGAGTATTTTATTCAGTGCTCTTTTGATAATGACAATATTCAGGGCAAGTTGTAAGCCATCACATTCTTTGTAAGAGGAGCACTTAAAGCTGATTGTCAGTGACTTGTTGCAAATAAAATTCAAAGCATATCAAGATAAATCATTTTCAGTTTTTAAAAGTAACCTTTTATTTGCAATCAAGAATTAACCGTACCTATTTACCAGAGCTGCTCCTTCAGTTGCTCTTCCTTTTTTTCATCGCCTGCAACCTTTCCTCCATGCAGCAGAAGTTTCAGCCCCCCCCTCCTCGCCGACATCTGGGGCTGGGTTCTCCTTGGTGGGAATAGATGACAAAAATAAAGGAAAAGGAATGAATAAATCCATAGAGTCAAGCCTGACCACGTATAAATTACTTACTGTGCAACTGCCTTTTTATAGACCCCAAGCAATAATGTCTTCAGTACTCAAACTCTGGCTCCTCCTCCCCTTCTTTGCCCCTCTGAACTTCTCTTTTCATAGGTTTTGTTAGCAAAGGTTTGGTTTTTTACCACCACCTAGTGGTCTTCTCTTGTCTTTCTAACGGAACAGTGATTCTGATCTAAAATTCATTACGAGCTTTTTATAATATTAAAGGGGAAAATGCACTAGACGTGCTGCTTTCCAAAAACATTTATTTTTTGTTTTTTCTGCTGTTGCTAGTACTCACTGACAGTAAGTCCATACTGCAATAGTACTCCAAAAGAGGTGGGAGCAGAAGACTTTTATTGAAGTGGGAGGCTTATTACTGTTATAAACATTTATCTTCTATTCACAGCTATAATTTTGCAAGAATAAGAACCACATCATTACAAACTCAGAGAACGTACAGTCAAGGCCATTACACCACTAACAGAAGATGTAACTCAAGTAATTTGTGTGAAAAAAAAATAGAATAAATAAATGGTCCCCTTGCTAGACTAGAGATTTCTATGCAGACGTAGAAGAAGTACACAGAGCATCATGCTGGGAGCAAGGCTTCCCAAGATGGATATGAATTCATAGAATCACAGAATGGTTAGGGCTGGAAGGGACCTTAAAGACCACCCAGTTCCAACCCCCTGCCATGGGCAGGGACACCTTCCACCAGACCAGGTTGCTCCCAGCCCCATCCAGCCTGGCCTTGAGCACTGCCAGGGAGGGGGCAGCCACAGCTGCTCTGGGCAGCCTGTGTCAGTGTCTCACAGTGTCTCACCACCCTCACAGTGAGGAATTTCTTCCTAAGATCTAAACTGAATCTCCCCTCTTTCAGTTTGAAACCATTACCCCTCGCCCTATCACTGCCCTCCCTGATCAAGAGTCCCTCCCCACCTCTCCTGCAGCCCCCTTTCAGCACTGAAGGCCGCTCTAAGGTCTCCCCGGAGCCTTCTCTCCTCCCGGCTGAACACCCCCAACTCTCTCAGTCTGTCCTCACAGGGGAGCTGCTCCAGCCCCTGAGCATCTTCATGAACCTTCTCTGGACTCATTCTAACAGATCCGTGTCTTTCTTACTCTGGGGGCCCCAGAGCTGTATGCAGCCCTGCAAGTGGGGTCTCACCAGAGCAGAGCAGAGGGGCAGAATCCCCTCCCTCGACCTGCTGGCCACGCTGCTCTGGATGCAGCCCAGGATGCCATTGGCTTTGTGGGCTGCAAGCGCACGTTGCTGGGTCATGTTCAGTTTTTCAACCACCAGCACCCCCAAGTCCTTCTCCTCAGGGCTGCTCTCTTAATCCAATTGTTGTCCAGCCTGTATCTGTGCTTGGGATTGTCCCAACCCAAGTGCAGGACCTTGCACTTGGCCTTGTTAAATTTTGTAAGGCCCACCTCTCCAGCCTGTCCACATCCCTCTGGATGGCCTCCCTTCCCACCAGTATGTTGACCTCAGCACACAGCTTGGTCTTGTGGCAAACTTGCTGAGGGTGCTCTCAATGCCACTGTCCATGTCACTGACAAAGATATTAAATAGCTCCGGTCCCAATACTGAACCCTTAGTTTTAACCTGTAACATTTTTCTTAAAGAATCTCCACCAATGAACACAAACTTTGTTGCTGTGTCCTGTGCCACTTCTGTGTTTTCAGTGTTCAGATAGAGTTTATTGTTATAATACAGTTAAATCCGTATTTCTAATTATTATATTCGACAGAATCTTCCTCTATTGTTACTACTAGCTTCACTCTAGGGCTGCTGAAAGACCCAGGCTGTTGGATGAAATGTTCTTCTGTACAAATAGTGCCTGCACCAAAGGAGAAAGTGAAAAGCATTTTTATTCATGCGAGTAAAATGGCTCCTCTAGCATTATGCAGTTACAGTCCAGAGATTAATTTTGCATGTCCCTTCTCACCACTACCAGGAAGAGAATTTAGATTACAAACTAGAGGTAGCAAACTATGCTCAAGTGCAGCTGTTAGGTCTGAGCAGATAATGCCAGCTAGTGAACAGCAACACTGGCTGCTGTATCTCATCTGTCTGTGTGCCAAATCTGAGCTCATAGTTCTTTGCTATGCCCAAAAGAAAAGAACAGAGGGTGCCCATCTGCAGTTCTCTTTCAGTTGTTTAATGTAAGGCATGTTTTAGTTCTCCTAGGTTATCTTTAGTTAACTTAGCTTGGTTATCTTTTGTGCAGTTTTTGATTTTCCTGTTGCAGATCCTGGAAATCATATACCTAAAAGTAAAATTTTACTTCAGTGTTCTTATATCTAGCAAGAACTGTGCAAATGTTGATCTCTTCACTTCAAATTATTTCTTGTCCACTATCCTATTTTTTTCATTTATTACACTATATTTTTTAAATTCTGTCTATCTTTCCATTTACAAATTCCTCTGTATATTCAGTTTAATAAAGTTCTTTCTTTGCAGACCAGCTTAGCTGCCTTTACAAAAGTTCTCACTCTACCTGGCAGGACTCAGTAGACCAGCTGATTTCCAGAAATAAATCACGCATCAGACTGGGTGGTGTGCTATTATTCCTTAGAGCAATGCCAGGTCTCTCATACAAATTATGAATCAGCTTTCTGATTCTTCTTCCACAAGCCAGACACTGCAAGTGTAAACCCTCCTACAAGTGTCTATGCTAGACAAAGAATCTCCCTTGTTTACAAAGCTTGCAGAAAAATTACCTGCCTGGAAACTGGGGTAATGATATAGATGTAGTTTGTTTATGTTAGAGGATGAAATAAAAAAAAATACTTTTTTTTTTCCCCCCAAAAAAGAGAGTTTTATCGTTACATTGCTGCAGCAAGCAGCTATAAGCATTATAGTTTGACAAGCAAGTAACTGAAGGGACACCCAGTTAGCAGTGAATGGTTGCGTGCTTGTGAGTTATGAGAGTTGTAAGGGATATGGGAGCAGATCTTTGGATTCTCTTGGGAAGAATCCAAGAGTGGCTTCATCTTCCAGCTGGAGGACTCCTGACTCAATAGGCTGATCTTTCAGATATTCATGATCTTGGTGTTTGGCTCCATTGTTTGTTCAGTTAAATAAATTCTCTGTCTCTACAGACAGGCTGGCGCTCAGTGTTTTCCAAGACCACAAAGATCATGCCTGGACTGCCAGTGTGGGCAAACAGTACTTCATGCACTGCAAAGGCTGTGTTGGTATTTAGCTATTGGGCTGTGCTGACAGAGCACAGGACCTGATCCCCCTGAGTGCACACAGAGCAGTCACCCTGAGGAACACACTGAAGTCCCTGTCCTTTTATCAAACCACCATTTTCTTTCCACAGATGGAAAGAAGAAGAGAGGTTGAACTGGGGGGCTTGGGACATGGGTGCACAGGTCTTCCTGCAGCCCAGAAACAAGCACAGCTGGATTATACACCAAGGAGCCTAGATCTGGAGCCCTTGGGAGTATTCCTGAGGTCCACGGTCATCCCAAAAGGGATGCTAAAATGTGTCTTTTGGAAAAGCTGTTTTGTTCTGTACTTCATGTAATATCTTACCTGGTGTAAGGAAAATGCTAACTGCTTGAAGTCCCTATTCCACTGAACTCACCAAGAGTTTCCTTTGGGCTCCAGGAAAAAAAGATTGAAATTGTCCCAGAAAGACATTGGTGACCATAAGAAAGAAGTAAAATGTGATTCCAGCAGAGAAAGACACATCAGGGCCCGTTTTGGTCCCATGCCATTTCTTTCCATCGTGAAATGGTGAGAGAGAGCAGAAAGCCATGCCAGTGGCTTGCCTAACAGGCTTCATCAGTGACCAGAGTGGGAGCTGAGACAGCGTCACTGGCAGAAACACCCAGGCCCTGCCTGCCACCAGCACCTCCAGTGATCACGCCAAAACTCCCTGTCACCCAGAATGTCCACCAGGACAGCAGAGGCCATGACTACCCTGACCCATGTCAAATGGGTCAAATCATGTCAAAACCATGAGGGAATCGCATGTCACCTTCATGACAGCAGGATACAGGATACTGATTTTATCAGTGAATGCATATGCAGAGTACGATGTGCCCCTGAAGAAGTTTCTGTAAGAGCTCAATACACCCAGATGCGTCGGTATTAATCTGTGCTAATGTTAACAAGTTCAGAGGAGAGTTTTACTAATACAAATCTGCCCAACTTGTCTAGTGCTAATACATTCAAGCAATTTAATTCCAGTGTACTCTTGGTTTATTTACAAAAATATCTCTTCTATCTACTCCTTGCCTATGCTGTCATTAGCGTAGTGTTTCACAGCCACAGCAGACCGTTTGTAGATTGCTCTAAGAAACAGCCCACAGATCACCAAAAGTGAAGAACATAGCCTTCTCTACATTTGAATCACATAACAAATGTTCTCTAACTTCTCAGACTGAGAAAACTATTTCTCTTGACCTCTGTGCTGAGTAGTTTTGGCTGAGCCCCATCAAGGTCCCCGCTGTTACCTCCTCAGCATTACTATCCAGTTAGCCCTTAATAAAGACAGGTAATTAATCAAGACAAAAAATAAAAGGCACCAATACTTCCTGTCCTTAAATAAAAAAGCTGGATGAAGTGGTGATAGATCCTTTTTAGTTCAGTCCTCTCCCCTGCCCAGGGGACAGCTGAAAGCTTAAAAGTTAGGCTTTGCAGTAAGCAGCAGTATAGTGAATACCTTCTTTTACATTGTAGCCCTAATCTTCAAATCAACATTTACATGTTTTTTGTGGGAACAATCACAGAAAAGCAAGACTAAAAAAAGACACCAAAATATCACGTAAACTGTGCCCTGTCAAAGGGTAGGATCAGCCATGCTTAATACGACTGCACTAGCACTTCTGACCATCAACCCTTTCATCTGAGTCCGTCAAAATGGTTTGAGACAATCTCTGGCTATGTTCAGTTAGTACCTATTGGTGGTGCTTCTTGCGTCCTAGTAGAAAGCCAAGGAAGATGCAATACAGTATAAAAGGCATTTTAAAAAGACATTTGATAACGCAGACCTGGCAACATCGTAACTAGCCCCCTAAACTGTAAAAGGTTAATAAGAGGTTTAGTAACCATCATTTTTATGTGCCTCCTATTGGGAGCCAATTCCAGTAATGAATCATCCCCTAACATTTTGCAAGAGCATGGGTCAGCAGTACAGACCTGGTGAATCACACAGAAGCACCAGCTGCAGATTCACAAAGCCCAGATGACCAGTGAAAGACCATAGAAACTTTCTGACCAAAAGGAGGGGTAATTCAATAATGGAGAAACAGACTGGAAAATAATAATTAAAACAAACCAAAACCAAAACACATAGCAGGTTCTTGTTGGATACTACTTTCTACAACAGAAAGTATTTTTTACTAGACCACAAAGAAGATTTAATATGTCTTTATCCATTAGTACAATTATCAAAAATAAGTCATTAAAAGTGTTACTTTAACTACATATTTTAAGACATTCCATGTCTTATTTCTGCAAGCTTATCTTGCAGTATGGCAAAGGCAAATATTAAGAGCACATTGTTCATTTGTTTCATTAAATGCTTGTACACAAGAATCTCTTTTTTTTTATAAAATGCTGCTAATTTGTTGTATAATTCAGCTCCTCAGTGAGATTTGATGTTTGAATGTTTTAGCTTTGTTAGAGTGATCACAGGCAATTCAGTGAAAGCTGATGTATAATACACAATCTTCAGTAAGTATATTTTAATATTGAGCACAAAAGCCCTAGATAATAAGAATAGAATAGAATAGAATAGTTCAGTTGGAAGGGGCCTTCAACAATCACCTAGTTCAACTGCCAATTCACCCTTAGGGTTCCACATTTTTCCAGCCCAGTTTGTAACACCAGTGCTATGCACACATTAGCTGCCAGGTGGACCTTCCAGTTACCCATTTACCAATAGATCATAGAATCATTCAGGTTGGAAAAGACCTTTGAGATCACCAAGTCCAACCATCAACTCTACTGTACCAAGTACACCCCTATACCCTAACTCCAAGCACCACATCTAAAGGACCTTTGAACACATTAAGGGATGGTGACTCAACCAGCTCCCTGGGCAGCCTGTTCCAATGTCTGACAACCCTTTTAGTGAAATAATTTTTCCTAATGTCTAGCCTAAGCCTACCCTGGTGCAGCTTGAGTCCGTTCCCTCTTGTTCTATCATGAATCACCTGTGAGAAGAGACCTGCACCCACCTCTCTACAGTGTCCTCCCAGGTAGTTGTAGAGAGCAGTAAGGTCTCCCTTCAGCCTCCTTTTCTCAAGACTAAATAGCCCCAGTTCCCTCAGCTGCTCTTCATAAGACTTATTCTCCAGGCCTTTCACCAGCTTTGCTGCCCTTCTCTGCACTCTCTCCAGCACCTCAATGTCTGTCTTGTATTGAGGTGCCCGGAACTGAACACAGTACTCGAGGTGTGGCCTCACCAAGGCCGAGTACAGAGGGACGATCACCTCCCTACTCCTGCTGGCCACACTAGTCCCAATACAAGCCAGGATGCCATTGGCTTTTTTGGCCACCTGGGCACACTGCTGACTCATATTCAGCCACTTGTCAGCCACCACCCCCAGGTCCTTTTCTGCCGGGCAGCTTTCCAGCCGCTCATCCCCAAGCCTGTAGCACTGCGTGGGGTTGGTGTGACCCAAGGGCAGGACCCAGCATTTGGCCTTGTTGAAGCTCACACAAGTTGGCCTTGGCCCATCGAACCAGCCTGTCCAAGTCCCTCTGCAGAGCCTCCCTACCCTTGAGCAGATCAACACTCCCACCTAACTTGGTGTGGTCTGCAAACTTACTAAGGGTGCATTCTATCCCTTCATGGAGATCATTGATAAGTATGTTAAACAGAAGTTCCCCTGGCACTGACCCCTGCAGAACACCCCTTTTGACCGGCCACCACCTGGATTTAACCCCACTGATCACCACTCTCTGGGCCTGGCTGTCCAGCCAGTGTTTCACCCAGCAGAGCGTGTGCTCATCCAAGCCATGAGCAGCCCGTTTCTTCACTGGAATTCCATGGGAAACAGTGTCGAGGGCTTTACGGAGGTCGAGGTAAACAACACCCACAGACTTTCCCTCATCCATCCGGCAGGTCATCTTGTCACAGAAGGAGATCAGGTTAGTCAAGCAGGACCTGCCTTTCATAAACTGAGGCTGACTGGGCCCGAT
The DNA here is from genome assembly GCF_034619465.1 of Leptosomus discolor. Lineage (NCBI taxonomy): Eukaryota > Metazoa > Chordata > Aves > Leptosomiformes > Leptosomidae > Leptosomus > Leptosomus discolor. Next base: position 13,388,740 of record NC_141403.1, read on the forward strand.
CACCTGGCTGTTCTGTAAATGACTCGTGACAGCATCAAGATGATCTGCTCCACGACCTTCCCTGGCATCGAGGTCAGACTGACAGGTCTGTAGTTTCCCGGATCCTCCTTTCAGCCTTTCTTGTAGATCGGTGTCACATGTGCTATTCTCCAGTCCACTGGAGAAAGATGTTCACAAACAGATCATTCTGCTGCAGGGACTACTGAAGGTGTGCTCCAACATCTGTTCCCAGCAAGAACCAGCTGACTTCATTTGTACTCTTCTTGATCTAACTAGCCGAGCTTAAGACTCGTTTCGTTTTATTTGGGACCAATGTGGGGCACTCTGATTTTAACAGGCCTGCCCTGTGATGACGGCCTACCAACTGCTTCCCTGGGCTCAAGAAACAGGGAAAAGGCCATTTTAAGGGCCGGTTTGAACAGGCCAGCCACGCATCCACTGTTGCTCTCACCTGCGTCACTAGCACATGGCCCAGACATTGAATCTTAAACCTCCCTACCTGATCAGAAACACAGACACTGTTCTTCTGCCCTACAATAAAGCTTCACACATTCCCAAGAAACAGACCATTTCTAAAATTTGGGATTTGCTTTTGTGCTGTCTACCCTCATGGTCCAGCTCCAGCTTCTATTGCAGCTTAACTCCACCATTCCTTAACTTTCATCAAAGTTGTGAGCTCCCTGATTTAGAGCTTGCATCTTCCTCATGAAATGAATGTGAAAAAATTCATGTACAAACAGGCACTGCACAGAGTGTCTGAGCACACCATTACATTTACATTAACAGATAAAACCCAGGAGACTATAGACCACTAGCAAACAGCAAACCTGCTAAACCCAATGCACTGTGCTTAAGTCATCCTTCCCTGGGAGTTTCCTGCATATCCGTTTAAGTATAAAAAGCCACATAACCCTCAGAACGAGTGAAAAAGATATGATTTCTGGGGGTTTATAAACTTCTGGTCTAAAGAGATCCCTTGAACAGTTGCTCACTTCCCTCTTCCCTCCTGCCAGATAAACACAGGTGCCCAGCACAAACCTTGCCCTGGGAGCACTGCTCTCCCCATCGTGGGCTGGCTGCTGGGTTTGAGAAGAAAGCCAAGACAACTCAGTGTCCCTCTGTCTTGTGTTGTCTCTGTAGTCAGGTGTTGGTATTTTAGCCCAGCATGGGTATGGAAAGATAAAGAAGATGAAGGGCAACCTAGAGAAGATGTACAGTGAGAATAATCATTAATTCACTATACCCACAAAGACACTGCTACACACGCAAAATTGCAGGTGCAGCAATGTGTGCATGCAGTTCCTATCTAGGCAGGTGTGAATATCTCTGATTCAATACATATGACTATACATGTTACCCAGGCAAATTTCAAGAACACTATGACAGTGATATCAACATTTCTCTCTTTAAAAGTAGTTTTCAGTGCTAATCTAAGGTCTCTACTGATATACAGGTTCTTTCTTCACTCTCTGTTCAGGCTGGCAAAAAATGCAGTTATTTCCTATTTAATGAGGTGTCCGAATGCAACAGAAATGAGAATTAAATAATAACAATTTAGCCAAGAAATCATTTTTTTCTGTCAAGCCCTCACTGCACTACTTTTTCTGAGCTTTCTTACAACACAGGCTTGCAATATACAGTATCTTTTTTTTAATGTCAGGATGTTTTTTCAATCACTGTTTCCTGAAAAAAAAAAAAACACAAGCAACATTCTTTCAGGAGTAGGAATTACTCCTTTTCAAGCATTCACCTGCTAAGGAGTGAAAATGTGGCTGAAACCAAAGATGTCATAATTAAAAAGGCAAATGATGTTATCTAAAAGCCAACAGATCTGCAGAAAGGATAGAAGTCCAGCATCATGTCTGAAAGCAGAATATTGTCTTCTACACTGAAGTAACCAGTGCATTCAATTGTACCAGTGAGAACTTTAATCAATTTACACTAAAGCATTGTCCTCGATTACAAGATGTTTGCCAACATACAAAAATCAAGTGACTCTCATGAACCCCCAGATTCACGGCATTTAAAATTTCAAGCACCGTTAATCCCTCACGAAAGCAGGCTGTATTTAGTCTCTAAGGCAGTATTAACGGTGAAGCAGAACCCGAGAAAATTCTTGTCTTACTGGTTTGGTGAGGCAGCCAGTAAGCTGCAGCTTCCTGGCTTTCCTGGACTTACAAAGTGCCTGGTTATAAAAGAAAAGCAGAAGATAACTTCTTTTTGGCAGGTTTTGAAATGTGAACCATAAAACCCCTTTCTTCCTTTTCCTTTTTTTTTTTTTTTTCCCCACCCTGTCATGGTTTAACTCCAGCCAGCAACTAAACACCACGCAGCCAGCCGTCTGCTCACTCCTCCCCCCTCCCGGTGGGATGGGGAGGAGAATTGAAAAAAAACCCACAAAACTTGTGGGTGGAGATAAGAATGGTTTAATAACGAAAAATAATAAAATAAATTGCAAGAAAAGACAATTGATGCACAGCGCAATCGCTCACCACCCACTGACCGATGCCCCAGCAGCGATCTGCCTCCCCAGCCAATGACCCCCAGTTTTAGCCCGGGCGTGACGTTCTATGATGTGGAATATCCCTCTGGCTGGTTTGGGCCAGCTATCCTGGCCATGCTCCCCCCAAGCCTCTTGTGCACCCCCTCGCTGGCAGAGCAGGGGAAACTGAAAAGTCCTTGACTTAGGATAAGCCCTGCTTAATAGCAACTAAAACATCAGTGTTATCAGTGCTACGCTCACACTAAATCCAGAACACAGCACTGCACCAGCTACTGGGAAGAAAATGAACTCTATCCCAGACAAAACCAGAACACATCCCAAAAAAACAACCAAATAAACCCTGTATGATTTCAGAGAGAGGGCAGTCTCTAGAGCAAGCCCTGATTCTAATGAAAATAACCCAGAAAGCCCAGTGCATGAGTTAATCATTCAGGCTAAGAGGGATGGCAGACTTGTGTCTCCAAGAAATTAGTTGCTATTGGATCGATTGGGAAATCAATTTCTGCAAGAGCTAAGCTGGACTATGCCATGGTTTCTCAACTGAATTATATTTCTTCATGACATCTCTAATTGCTGATAAATAAAAAGAAAAAAATTGCTTGGCATCTACAATCTTTCTTACTTCCTCTTGGTGAGCTCCTCAATTATTGCAGCGTGGAGGTCAATGCTGCCTAAACATCACAGCCTTCGAAGTGGTGAAAAGCTTAGTCTTTGAAAAAGTGACCTTCGTGCTTATTAAAGATGCTGAATGCCTAAAATGCACTTCAGACTCTACAGCTAGTTGAAAGCTGAGATTGAAATATTTCCATTTGGCAGATGACAAACAGACACTTCAAACTTCTGGGGGAAAAAATGAAACTTTAATCTTAAGGAAAAATCAAATTAGATTTTTCTTGTGAATCTGTATTTGAGTTGCCAGCCTTCACAGTCTCCAGGGCTGACAGGCAGAATAGCTTGAGCATTCTCTTGAAGAGAAACACTGGGGAGTCAGGAGGGAAGATGCAGTTGTGTAGACCTTGCAGCAGAATGCCAGTGTGACAGGACTTCCTGCTCCACATGTCCATATAAGACACATTGATGGAGCAGCAGTTTGGTACCACAAAACCACCATGGCCCTCTAGTTCTAGTGACTGTGCAATACTTTGTACTCTCCCACAGACGTAGAGAGCCACCACCAATGATGCTACAGAACTTCAAACAGCAATGATTGCACTTGTTGGTACAACTCCATTAATGCCAGTAATGTCATGCAGCTACGCAACGTGGCTCTGATTCTCAAAATCAAGTATATTTTTGTTGATACATCCTGGTCTGTCAATGACTAGCTCATATGAAAAGTTCCACTAAGATCTGAACACCTACTTACGAATGCACAAAGCAGCAGCAAAGAATTAACTTTGGCTTGAGGGAAAGTAGTAGCAGTGTAGTCAGCTTATATATATGCAAATATTTTTTATTCAAGAGAAAAGGACAAACAAGTTAATCCAAAGTTTCAGATCAATTAGAAGAATCAGAACAAAAAGAAACTGCAAGCCTCCTGACTTTTCTCCAGAGAATAAATTTGCAGGCAGAGCAAGTTCACAGGCTCTTATTCAAAGAATAGGATGAAACAAAAGGAGCCCAATTTCCAGTAACGAGAAAGAAATGCACTCGATTAGCATACATCTCAATTTTAGTAACAGAATTAATATTGACCTGCGGTACTGACATTGTCAAGCTCAATGACACCATCACTTCTGTACACAGGAAACACAAAGTATACTTCTCAATACAACCTGAATTCAGCCTCAGCAGTAGGACAGTTGGAACTTTGTCTTCATACAGAGTGAGAAGCAAACTAGAGAAAATCAATTATTTGACATTATAAGTTCAGTTAATTCGAGGTTTGCAACCAAGTACTGGTTTTGGTGCTGAGAGTTAAAAATAACAACTGCTACTAATGTGGTAACACTAATAATGAGAAAATGAAAAAGTAAGGCAGGGGTTTTTTCAGATTTATAAAAGTTTATTCTCAGTAGACTGGACAAGACTAGGAAAAAATTGCAGTGTTTCTCAGCTATAAATAATACAATCTATTAAAATACAAAGGCAAATGAAATTTTAATATTATTATAGAATATAAGAAAGACAATTTAATCAACTAATGAAATTTCCATCTCTTCATCTTCATTAGGAACTTCCTAAAATACAGTAAATTTGCCAGTAAAAAAATGCTTCTTTTAAAAGTCTTTTTACATTATTTTGAGATTAACATAGAGAGGTTGTAAAGTGCCAGAGACTGACAGAAGGCCATGGGAATTTCTTATGAGGACACGTTCCTACAAGTTGGAGGATGCAGCAAGAAAAAGTTCAGGACATCTGATTCAGTGGAAGAGATATTTTTATCTTGAAGGTTTGTGCTGGATTTAGCACACAATGTTGAGTTTATGCCCTGCCACAGGATGATCAAAGCCTGACCTGACATGGAGTTAGAATGGGGTGGACAGGCAATTCATGCACTGCCATAAGCATGCCAGTATCAACTTAACCCATCAAAATTGTTTCAAGAAATTTGAACCAGCTGAATGAGCCTGTATTGCACCAAAGCTTTGCAGCACAGCCAGATTTCTAACAGAGAATCAGAATGTTAACTTTACTGCCATGTCAAACTTCAGCTCCTACATCCCTTACAGTTGAGGCCCTGATAGTTTTAACATTGCAGGCTAGCATGCCAACTATTTGCAATCGTGATAATAAGGCTTTTTCCATGTGAATGTGTGTCCACTACACAGTCAATAAAACCAAAATACATTGGATCATAATATTTTAGCCCTGTCTAAAAAATTTTCTTCCTATTCTGTCAGTCCATTTTTTATTTTATTCTTAATTGATTATTCGTGTTTCTTGAGGTTGTCCTACTCAATCATTGAATTAGTTTTTTTCCAAAGACATTCCAGAATAAATTTTCATTACTTTTGAAATTCAGGACATATGTTTGGGTCATTAATTATTGACTTAAAAGCTAACTCCAGGCACACATTTTAGAAAATCTTGCCCTATATATTTTCCAGCCTAGTGTTATGAAAATATAATGGGAGGTGTGGGCTGGGGGAGATTGGGTTTTTGTTTGGTTTGGGGAGGGTTTGCATCTTTCCTATTTCTTTGGCAGAACTAAAGTTATCTGAAGTTACCTGAAAATTATCATTTGCAAATGAACACTGGAAAACAAAACCATGAAAGATGCATGCACAGTATGGCACGAGTGGAAATGCATTTATTTCCACAATTATAGCCCTTTAAGCAGCCTTTAGTTCCCAGCCTGGCCTCCACACCTGCCATGCCAGCAGGAACACTTGGAAGCCGTATGACAAAACCGATCAGGGAAGAGTTCCAAGTTGAAAAAAAGTAGCCTCTTAAGAGGTTGGTTGTTCTTCTGCTAAATTTGGGCTCTAGGTCTACATATTCACAGACAGACCTGTGCAGTTCAAGCGGCCAGTGGCAGACAGAAACTGTTGCAGCCAGCAGAGCTGCCGAAGGAAATCTGTGCCAAACCACAGCCTGAGAAATCAAAACTGTTCTAACTTAAAAGTTTTTCACATACAAAAAAAATAACTACGACTGACTTTACTTGTTGACGTGTGTGCTAACAAACTAAATCTGTTAGGAATACAGATGCATAGCAAATGTTTTTGTATTTACCGAAGCACAGCATGATTATCAAGGGGGTGAGCTAGCTCAGAAAAAAATGTACTTAGCTGAGGGAGCCAATTAGTAGATGAAGGCAACAAGGTGGCTGCCCTGAACAGAAGGATGGTAATGATACCCGTCTTCCTCCTCTCCTGACCCAGACCCAACCACAGCATTTAGCTGCCTGAAAGACCATATACTTATTCAAGAGGAAGAAGAGTTGAGTGCTCTGAGTTTTGTTGCTGTTTCTAATCCAACAACTATAAAACACTTTGTCCAGGGAACAAAGTCAAAAATACCAGCTTCTCCTCTCTGAGGAGGCTCCTAATGACCAGCTGCTGTTCAGAAATCATGGCTTACTTGTTTGATCCTTTTCCAGCTCAAGAGCTCACTTCGGTGTAGCTTCAACAAAAAAAGCGCCTCTGACAGCAGTCCTGTAGTCAGATGAACAAGTCTTATTCCTTGGGAAATGGGAGGCTTGGGTTGAAGCCCCGGCCTCTGAGTGGACCTGCGGTGGAGGCACCGCTGCCCTGAGCGAGGGCTTGGGCCTCGAGGCTCTTCAATAATTGGTAAGCATCTCTTTCAACACATTCCTTAAGGCCATATTTACAGGGTTCAATTTCAGCCTGATGCTGTATTTATTTCACCTACAGCAACCCCACTGTTTCAGTGACAGAAAATATGTCAGACAGTGCAACAGTCAAAAGGATAAGCTCTAGCTTCCCTTCCCATAACAGGACCCAGGGCATCACTCGTCAAGTGAGCGATGCTGGCAGGGCAGGAGCGAGACCAGGAATGCCAAGCTGAAAATAATATTTCAGAGCCTTGAAGGCTGGAAATGCACACAATCATGACATGAAGATCAAACTCCAGTTCAACTTTCTTCATCTAGTTTAGAAAAGATATATCTATTAGAAGTGTGACAGCTTTACTAGGATAGTTTTGCCCAGCACACCTTGTTGTACTGGAATGGGTAGAGATGTTTCCATGTATAACGTTTGCCTTTTTGCATCTGTAAATGGGCTGTAACAGCACAGCTACTCCTCCAGTGAGAAGCTGTACATTTTTCATGTAACTGGTTGCACAAATGCAAAACAGCTGCTGTCTGTAGAGAAGCCCTGAGTGAAACTGAGCATTTGGATGCTCAGACACAACCTTTTAGACAAGAAATTATATATTTGTTCATCCTATTTCTATTTGCTGTCTGAAAAAAGGCAGCGCAATATGTCAGCAAGACACTCTCTGCCCTTGTTAAAGGGTACAGAAACCTTCTTTTAGGCCTGATGCTGAAATGTTGATTAAAATAGCCCATCCTTTTGCTTTTTTGGAGATGCTGTGCTCTGGCGTTTTCCCCGAAATAAACTGCTATATCTAAATACATTTTTGTGTGAACTTTTTCTTTTAGTACTAACTGCACTTGACTTGTTGTTTGCAGAAAAAGCCAATATTACTATTAAGAACAAAGAACAACCCATGCATTCACAACCATGGTTTGATTTCAAGCTTTCTACTCCATATGCTTCCCTTACATAGCTTTGAAAAGGCTTGCAAAGGACAACCTTTATTTGTTCCAGACTTGTTTTAATGTTTTTTGCTTGAAAAGAGCCTACCAAGTTTTCTTTGATTATAGGATGGGTATTTGTTCTGAAGCAGTGGTATAGCTGCAGTCACCTTGATGACAGTCAGATAATGGACTTCAGATGAACAGTGTCCAAAGATTAGCTTTTGGTGCAAGGATCAGAGATCAGCCTTTGCAATGAAATGTTACCCAAGCAGAAGGAAATTCCAGCAGCTATTTTGCTAGCACAGGATGCCCTGGTGACCAAAACCTGCAGCTCCTACAGTAAGAAGTATGAAGACACGAAACATGCTGCTAGGTTTGGATGGACGGGTGTAGGGCAACCACAGTAGCATAAGTTTCCTTACCTACATCTCTATCTTCGATAGCAAACACTTCTTTCAAGAGCTTCTTGCTGGCAGCCAAAGGTTTTGACATCTCCTGTAGCACCAGACTTGTTCATGCCAGATTAGGTCACTATGTAAGAGCCATGCAGGAGTTGAAGCCCACTGAGGAGTAGATTTTCATCTCAGTGCCTGTTCAAGAACAGGACAGGGCAGAGGGACAGCGAGGCTATATCACCCACTATACCATCCAATGCTATAGGCTAGACTTGCCTTTCTCTGGCAAGGGTGAGAAGTTAAAGGAAGCCATATAAATACATTCCACTACGCCCAGTTTTCCTTCATTGGTCCAAATTAAAAAGTTACTTTATGAACGGTTTCTTTTTCAATTAGGATTTGGGAAGCCAGTGCCCTCTGCTTGATCCATAAGATGAGCAGGCTTTTTTCTTCGCAGTAAGTTCAATAATCTAACAGTATTTTGCAAATTCCAAGCTTCCCATTAGGTGAAGTTCTACCATTTGCTGTCAGGAGAAAACCTATGATATTTAAGACTACAAGATTAAAGTAATCTGTTATCTTCTACAGCTATAAAAGTCACATTGGGATTTTACCATTAAAATCAAGTAAAAGAAAATTTGGAAGTCTTCAAGGCAAACTTTGATGAGCAATGTAAGATAGACATATTTCTGAATACACTTACCTTAAATTATTACTTAATAATATGCCTAGTTCAACTGTTACTGGCAGAGAAGGCACAGTGACCTATCCTCACATGCAGAAATACTGATTGATTTCAGAGAAAGCACTGGGAGCTCTCAGAATATTAACAGGGTATCATTTTAATGAAAATTCCAGCCTCCAGCTTTTCACAGGAGCACTCTATCTTTAAAGCACATAATGGTAAATTTGGCCTTAAGTAGTTCAAAACAATTTGTTTTCTAAAATTACTTTTTCTCTTCAAGGACATTTTGACCACAGATTAGGAAATTGTGAAAGTTTCAAGGAACAGATTCAATGACAGATGGGAGCTCAATGTTGCACTGAACAGGCTGGTGTGACTCAGGTGTGAGCAGAGCCTTGTCCAGAAATTCATCCCTTTCCCTCTTCCTGTTTCTTTGCTGTTATTAAAAGTAACCACAGCAGTTATTTTACCTACAGAAGTTACTGGAAGTTGCCTTGCCTATCAGTTGTGGAGTTGCTCAAAACCATATTGGTGATTTAGGGTTTGATATCCTTGTGTACATGTGGCTGCCATCATTGCACTGTGGAAGTGTAAAATCAGATATTCTCTTCAATGGTAGGTTGTTTTACTGATGTTGCAGAGGTAATACAGATTTTCTTCCTCAAATCCTTTTTAGATTACACAATTCAATTATTTTCTCATGGTATTTTCTAATGACTATATAAACATGAAAGAAAATGGCTGCTTCTTTTTTCTCTTCTTTTTTTCCTCTTAGTTGCCTTTTTTTTTTCCCTTTCTGGACATGTAATAAACACAAAATTAAATAAAAAGTTATCCCAGACTGGCCAGAAAACTGCAAATAAGGAATACTGAATATTGCATTTCTATTGCTGAAGTTGGAAGACCAATGAGTGAAGTGGTACCAGGGATGAATTTGCTACAGAACTGCCTACTCCACTGAAGCTAGCACTGAGCTCACACTGCCCAATTGCCAAAAAAATATCTAGGTTCTTCTCTAAGGACCCCCTGACAGATCCAACTTAGCAAAGGCAAACAACTAGGTAGTGCATTGCAACCGGCTACCGTAATTAGCACCTTCCCCATCCACTGTTAATTGCCTGCACAAAACCTAGAGTCACAATCATGCTGCACTCCAGCTCTGTCACTTGGTCACACTAATTGTGCAGCCACTAAATTTTGAAACTTAAAACAATGCAGTGATAAACAGAATCTTTAATATTTAACACAAGTGTTTACTTGGGTCTCAAGGAGGCAAAAAATGATGCTGTGTATTTGTGATGAAGTAGACCATTGTAATGATCACATGTACTTGAGAGAAGACAAGACTGCAGAAGCTGTAAAAGACCCCATTGTGTTGCTTACTCAGTAGATGGAGCACAAATACATAACACAAAGGTAACCACCAGTAATAATCTTTCCTATAGCCCTATAACTTATTGTTTTGCCATCAGGAGGAACGGGATCATCAACCTCTAAACTTGCCTGTGTTACTACCATGTTACTTTTGTTGCGTGGTACTCACCAATGTTCAAATATTAGTGCATAGAATTCATTTTAGCAGCCAATGAGAGTGAATTTATATACTCATTATTACATGCAGGATATTTTAAGGAAGACTTTGCATGTCTAGCTGCAAGGGACCTTGTAACCAAGGACTGCTGAACAGGTCATCTTTAAAAAAAAAAAAAATCACATCTTTTAGCATTATTTAAAATTCAGATTTATTATATTGTAGTGGGTTGACCCTGGCCAGCAACCAAACACCCACCCTGCTGCTCGCACTCCCCTCTGCCACGAGATTAGGAGAAAATATAAGCAAGGTGAAAAGACTCGTGGATCAAGATAATGACAGTTTAATAAGGAAAGCAAAAGTGTGGCACACAGGCAAAGCAAAACCAGCAATTTGTTCACTGCTTCCCATCAGCAGGCAGATGTTCAGCCTCCTCCAGGAAAGCAGGGCCCCCAGCACAGATAATGATTACTTGTGAAGACAAACACCATAACCACAAGCGTCCTTCCCTTCCTCCTTCTTTTCCCCAGCTTTTACTGCTGAGCACAACATTATACTGTATGGGATATCCACTCGGTCAGTGGGGTCAGCTGTCCCAGCTGTGCCCCCTCCCAACCTCTTGCCCACCCCCAGCCTACTGGCCTTTGGCAGGAGTGACTTGGAGAGACAGCTTTGACACTGTGCGAGCACTGCTCAGCAGCAGCCAAAACACTGGTGCGTTATCAACACTATTGTAGCCTCCAACACAAAGCACGGCACCATACGGCTGATATAAGCTCCATCCCAGCCAGACCCTGTACAAGTACTTTCCATATTTGATTTCTCCAGTGTTCCTATAGACTTTGATAGTACTAGTTCATCTAGGTACTATTTGTGCTATTCTACCTATTATTTTTGGCATCTATGCTGATGGCAACGAAGCTAACTCTTTTATAATGAATAGTAAATTAATGCCCCCCCCCCCCCCCCCCGAGTTCAGCCTATGTAGAAGAGGGATTATAGTAAAATAATTTAGAATTCTTAAAGCATTACAGCATTGTACTTGGAAAATACTTAATACATAGGATACGTATTACAATGCTTTAATACTGCAGCCTAACTGTACAACCAGGCACTGCATTTCCACCTTTAAGAAAAATCAAAATGATTAGCTTTTATTACACTTTAATTCAGAGATTAATGTGTATTACTTGAAGACGTAAAGACAATGAACTTTACCTTGTCTGTGATGGTCTTCAAGTAAAATTCCTGGAATTGAAGAAGTCATCACAGATTTACAGAACTCTTTTCAATGTTTGAAAGAAATGTCTTGGTGGATGGGTGGTGCCTCAGAAGTACTCTTCGGTTAGGTTAAACAAAGAACCAGGTAAACGTGCCATGTTGAAATCTAGCCTCTATTCCAAGACACGTTGCTTCTGACAATACGCAGACAGATCCAGACTGCAGCTGCATGTCTGCTCTGAGGCAGAAACACACACACCATAAAGAAGGAACAATTATACATTAGATATGCAAAAATACCTGAAAAGGAGCCAAGAAGGTGCCTTCTATTAAAGTACTGGCTTGGAAGACATTTAAGACAAAGAATCTGATTGCTACTACCCTTGTCAAGGAAATAAATAGGACATTCTGGGCCTTTTTGGTGAATAAGGAGGACTAGCTCAGTGTTAGGATCCTGGCAGTGTAGAACAAGTCTTATAAGCTCCTCCCTCAGAACTGAACAATAGAAAGAACAGCTGATCCCACTTTACTGATCTCACTGTCAGCTTACTCACCTGGAAACTTGGCCTGAAGTCCAGTTAATATATTGAATGGTTTTACACTGAAGTATTGGGTTCCTGCATTGTCACCTAAGATCCTGAAGATGGCTTCAACTATGCTTTTGCAACGCAATTTATACCACTGTATGGTCTAATCGAGGACATACTCTGACGATGAGGCAAAAGCACACGTCAGCTACCTTGTCCTACATGATTTTTACTATCACTTGAGAGATGTAAAGAGTCTATAAGACAATGAGGCTTTCATTGCTGGCATCGTAAGGCTGGCAGCCAAGGTATCCAACTCACCACGTGTGAATGAAGCAGTCACAACGTGGAAGTAACAAACACACACACAAAAAAATCGCAACTCCTCTGCACTCTCCATGATGATACTTTCAAACTGGAGGGGCAACAGTATACTCTGTACCATATCCATAGGTACTGTCCTTATATTTCACCTCTTCACATTCTTGTGCAGCCGGACACTGCCGTCCACCCTCCACTTGTATTTCCTAGTAAAACACTCCAACCAGCCAATGTGAGGCATATGAGGACTTCTTATATGAAAAACACTTGAAGCAGTGGGTGGTTTAGTCTGTTTATAGCCAAACCTTCAGGCACACTGAATAACACCTCTTACTTCATATATATCCTCTCATTAATGTAACAGCCCACGTACTTACCCGTTGTGATAAAAATGGTAAAATTGGTCTGTAACGATGAGCTACTTTTTGCCTTTCTTCAGCAAGAGAATAAGAGCAATTTGCCTTCAGCTTGTGCAGGTAGTATTGTTTCTTTATTCTGAATATATTTGACAGGGTTCCAAGGGCTGTAATATATGTTACAGGGCCACTAGTTGCTGCAGAAAAACAATCACCACAGCCAGTATATTATTACGCCGTACTAATTGAAGCAGAAGATATTTCCTGGGCAGTAATGAGTAGTAGAGAGGGTTTAATGGACCAAATTGCTACAGAAGCCAATCTCAGTCACTCGTTATTCTTTCAGTAGTTGTCCTATGCTAAGTCCAACTCAGCAACTACACAAAATATCAGATTAAATCCTAAGTGCAATACGATCTTCAAAGTTTCCACCAACATATAAAGCTTTAAAGGTGGTATTTTTGGTATATAAGGCACCAGTAAAAGTCACATAGTGCCCAGATCTGCAGAATATCTTCTCATCTCCTCCCACTTCTCCACCAAGGAAAGTGTTGCCTTTTATTTGTGATGACTGAAATTTCTCATAGGGTGACTTACCAGCTACAACAGCTCTCCCAAAGAAAGCTACCCACGAAGGACAAGATGGCTCATCTCACTGAAAAAAGTCACATGGCAATAAGCAGCCCCAGTCAGGCAGGGTAAACCAAAGCAACTGCTAAACATTATGACACTGCCACATCAGAAGAATATACATCCCAACCTGTTCTGCTACCACCAACCTGCTGCAGATTCTTGTTAACAGACAGGTCATGTTTACTCTGAAGTTAATCTGCTTTCTATTGCAACCCTTTAAAATCAGATGCAGGCAAAGAAATGCATGAAAAGAAGTTTGAGATTCGCAGTAAAGCAGAAGAAAATATATGGCTATGCTGAGTAATATGGACACTGTCCCTTTTCCTACATTTGTTCAGACATACTCAGCCAGAGCACTGGTGTTCACTGTGACGCAGGGCAGTCAAAAAATTACCTCTATCTCTGTAAAAACACGGGAGCCTGGCAGAAACACCCTGGGCTGAAAAGCCAATTTCTGCTTTTCCTGCCTGTATTTACTGTTTTCACACCTCACTGTTACCTTTTGACCACCATCTTCTGTACCAGCATAGACAAAAGACTCAGTGATGCTTCTGCTCCATTGGTGGGTCATCCCAAAGGGAAAGCAGGCAGGCAAATCAGACATTGCTCTTTGAGTGCATATCCTTTCTCCAGCACCCTGTCCCTTTCCTTTTTCTGACATCAAGGGACAACTATACGCTTGTAGCTATTAATTCAGGTTTAAGAGGGGGACCACAGATAAAAGTCTAAAACTCTGCAGGTGGATATGTAGTCACTCTCAGAAAACAAAGCCTGTACGGAAAAAAAAGGCAAAGAAAAGCATTAAATTATGTGAATGATAACAGAGCGCCTAACTTTTGCTAGGAGGGGCATTAGCCCCGTGCAAGACTATACACCAGTTTGCAAGGAGTTTTCCCCCCTCACTTAATCAGCAATCTTGACCCTCGGAAAAGTATGCAGCCCCTGCTAGTGCTCTGGATTGCTCAGCGTTTTCTGTCAGAGCAACTCTGGAGACAAGAAGTTACCCTGCCTTAGGACAATGCAGCCACTGTCTCGGACGTGGGCAGTGCAATCTTCGATGCAACACTGCTATGGGGAAACCTGACCTTGGTCTTGAGCTGGCAAAGAGGGGGCTGAACAAAAAAAGAACACAGTACATCACGATGCTCCTGGGTGAAGCATTGCTGGTTTTTCCTCCGCTAAGACACTGACAAAACGTCTTTCCCGCATGTGGCACCACTCAGCCAAGGGACAAAAGCAAGTGCCAAAAAAGGACAAAGAGTGTGTTCGACATTCACATCTGCGTAACCACCAGGCTGCTCAGAATAAATACGAGCATATGATGAGCCTGGATTCTGATTACAGCCCATCTGTGCAAAATCAACACCAACGAACAAGTCGAACTGTGAAGTAGTTTGAAGGAATAATTGTGCAGGTTGATGCAAAAAAAAGGTGACAACTATGAACCACTTCCTTGGATTGACAACCTCCCTCCAGGAAGAAAGTATAGTGCTTCCACTAACAAGCCAAACACACTTAGGGTAGCAAAAATAGGCCCCCTCCAGCACAAGAAGCCTTGATTGCATGAGTATTTCACACGCCTTTCTTTGGTAGCACCAGACACTGGAAAGGGCAATGACACTTCTAAACATCACATATGAATGAGCCCCAATTGCCATCTACTTCTGCTTCCCAGAAGTCTGTAAAAAAAAAATTTTTTTTTTCACAGTATTTTCCACCCTGGACCCTACTGAAAACAGAAGTTAAAATTTTAAAAGGAGACTAGAAAGGCTAGGGACAAAAAACTGTAATTTCTTTTGAACCAAAGCCAGATCCCAGCTCCCTGCAGCCTCCTTGGAAATTCCCAGCCCCTGCTATTTTGTGAGCTTACGACAGGTGTTAAAGAAGATAGGGGATTCTTGCCTTAAAAAAGTTTTTACATTATTACATTAAAAACTACTGCGCTCACAATAAAACAGCATAGACATACACAAACCTAAATATACAGTACACACAGTGCTGCTGTTCCTATGCGAGGGAAAGGGAAAACTCCAAACGCGAGTACTTGCAGCCTTTTGAATGAACTATCCTCCAGAACAGGTACCATATGAAACCTGGATTGCCCTGGCGATTTACACTTGAAAAATGCTGACACGTTTTCAAGTAATGAGGATAGCCAAAAATAATTGTATCACCAGATGCAAAAGGTTAATGCAAAAAGCAGAATTTAAAGATACATTGGAAGTTATTTTAATGGCTGTAACAGCCAACGTGTCATCTACTAATAAAACCTACTACCATGTTGTCACTGTATCCTTCCAGTTACGTCAATGCTGTAATGTGATTAAGGAAATATCTCAGTTATTTTATGTTTGACTTCTTTTCCTCCATCAGGCTGTAATTTACGTGTGTCTCTAATGGGTTTGTCTCTGAATTACAGCTCCTGGCAAATTCTGCTTCTGAATGTGCCTGAAGTTCCCACATGATTTAAGGAAACAGTTTCCAAGTGTTGAGGTACCATTTGGTTTCTAGCAATTGAAAAGAAAGTCAGTGCTTTCCACCCTTCCCCCAGCAAGGCAAGGGACCACTGACTTTTAAAAGATGGCTAGCTACGTAAAACGAACCTTTCGAAGTATATGTTTTCAGTTTGGATCCAGGCACAACGCACCCAATGTGGACATATCCAGATTCTCCTGCATAGCTGAGGGACACCCTCAGCAAAATAGGGGCAAGTTATAAAAGACTGTGGGAAAACTCCCTCTGACGACAGTGGAAGTCAGACTGAAGCTTGATCTCAGTTTCATGTGGATTTTCATCCCAATAGCATGTGCTAGCCAAAGGCTTTTCAGCAAGCGTGAGGTGGCTCAAGTATAAACGGACGCACAAAGTTCAAGAAAAGTACGTTCACAGTTGTCACGCTTTTAGGACTGCAAGTAAACGGACCTCTAGTGGCATAGATCTACTGCAAAAATACCTACAGGCTTACACCCTTTCCCTCAAGAAAACTGTAGCTTGACCGTATTTTTCTATGGTGTTGAGCACCAGGCACAACAGTGACGTTGGGCATGTGTCTATTTTTGCTCCACACAACTCTCATGACTGTCACCATCTCGCATGAGAAATGCTGCCTGCAAGTCTTAGACTACAGAGAAAGTCATATACCAAACAGGAAGAAAACACCCTCTCCCATTATTTCAAAACGATCCTGCTGCCTTCACTTCTGCCATTTGAGGATGTCTTGCCTAAATAAGGAATTGCCTTTCGGATGATCAGCAAGCCTCCAGGCAGAGAAGATCCTGTTGCAGTCACTCCACTTTTCAGTAACCAGCTGGAAATCTGCACATTATCTTGAGTTGTACCTGGAGTAGCTTGTGCTCCCTGAAGCACCTCCCCTGGATTTAATTTTTCCCAAGCTGAATAACAACTATAAATATTTTATGTCCTTCATTTAATAGAAATGTTCATCAACTAAATAGATTCATAATTCATAACAAAATTTCTTTTTAAATTACTGATCATTTCCTCTTTACCTTTCTGGCCTCTGGAAATAAATAAAAGAACTTAGAGGAGGACTGGGAATAAAATTTAGTGGAAAGTATGAATTACATTTTTGGTGAATTCATTTTTCCCTTCCCTGCTCTGCTCCTATTTCTGACTAGCTACACAGGACATGGTTTGCCAGCTCTTTTTAATGCAGATTTGAGCAAGGAATGCTCTGGTCAAAGGCTAGAACACTTGGGCTGAAGAAGGACTTTCTTGGCCTGACTCTCTGTATAAGCATCATCCAAAGAACTATGTCAGAAACCTACAGCCTTGGGAAAATGAGAACAAAGGCATGCTGTAATTATGTTCTGTGGAGAACTGGACCTGAGAGAAACTCATTCTAGCAAAGACTTGCATGAAATTTTACAGACTCACTATCACATCAGTACTGGCTACGAATGCAACTGAATGCACAGGAAGAGGACAATTAAGACAAAACCCAACACGGATCTACCAACTACCGATGTTTGGTACAGGCAGAAAAGGTGTTACGTTATATCTGTAGCAGCAGACAACCAGCAGTTGAAAGTGAACCAAACAGCTTTTAAGTGTTTCTCTGACAGTGCTAAAACACTACAGAGTACCCATGTTGCTGTCTACAAACCAGTTTCTGTCCAAGTCATCTAGCCAGGAGACCAGAAAAATTTGTGTGTGCAATATCGCCCAGAGCCTTTGCTGAGTCACTTTGTAGGTTTTTGCATCTATCAGTATATCAACAGATACCAGAATTCAACTACTTATTCATGCAGTTGTATTAGCTCAGCATTTCCCAGACTCCTGAGCTTTTGGTGGTGGTCTGCAGGTCTACCTTGCATTCATTCTACTGCCTGCCTTACATCACTGTATGACTTGGTATAATTGCCCAGCAGAGAATTGCCTGGCATATCTCATTAGCATTCTTTAATTACAGTGGGCCTGAATGGCATGTCACCTGCTTGTAAAAACTATTCACTGCATAATACAAAAATGATTACAAACTAGTCTCAGCTTTGGCTTCAGCTTAGACCTGACATTTTTAGACACCTATACTTCATTCTGGTCGTTCATGACAACACATCCCCTTGACTAAGCTGTTCCCGGTTAATAAGCAATCTATCCTAACTCATTATCTCACACTTTATTAAGCATAAGTAAACAAGAGTCTGGGAACTTCTGTTATTGCTTATTTGATTTGTTCGTAAATGTTCACACTAATTTGAGCTATTCTCCCTCTTAGCTCCTACTTGCTGATTCCAGTGACTAGAAGAAAAATTACAATTCAGGCGGAGTTACATAAATTTTGTACTACAAATACAAACTAACATGCTCTGCTTCCATATTGGCCCCTCTACCCTAGCTCTCTTGCTGTCACTTCACTTTGCAGAAAGTGGTGGCAATGAAGCCCACCTGAAAAACAGACTCTTCGAGGTGGTACTTACTCTGCTGAACATAGTGTGAGTAAACCCACTGGATCAGGACTGACTCTCAAGGACTCCACCACAGAAGAGGCAAAATTGCACTTAAACTTGGGGGAAGCAAAAAAAAGAGAAGAGGAAAAAAGGGGAAGATGAGGTTCCTACAGGAATTTGGAGTCTGCTGAGCAGGTTTGGGGGAGTTATCATTTGAAATCCAAATACTTAAAACTCCTCCTCAGTCCAGTTTTAGAAACCTAAGACGTTTTTATTACTAGCCCTTTGTATAATCCTGGGACAAGCAAGCCAGACAGCAGAATGAAGTTTTGCCTCACAGCACAAGGTTGAGCTCCATGTGGTCTTAGTGAATGATCTACAAGGAACTCTGTCATTGCTATCTACATGAACATCATCACCTTAGTTGATCAAACTGGATGATGTTTTTAGATCTAACACGCTTAAATCTAAAAAGAGTTTCAAGGTGGCAGAAGTAAAACAAATACTTTACTGTGTAAGTGCAAAGTCAAGATTACCCAGGTTGGTTTATTACTGAAATAAATAAAAATTACTACAACCTACAGGGAGTATATGCCATTTTCCATTTAGGCTGAGGAGAAATGCGGTTAGCCCCACTAGCTGAACACAGAAATCCTGACTACGAATTAGTTTTTCTCCACCACACTGAACACAGCCATCTTTATACTGGGTGAAGTGGGCAATATTAACACCCTAGATCAATCAGGATTTACTTCCATGCCCACATAGGAGGTTCAGCCCACCAAATGACTGAAAGGTACCACATCTGGGAAAGATTCATTTTTCTTTTTATAAGACATGCTTCAGCGTATAACTGCTAGACTGCTGCTAGAAAAGGGCAGCTGTGAGAGGAGAAAACAAGCAAAACCACAGATACTGTATGGAGACAAGCACATCTTCAAGAAAGGATGAAAGATAATATTCACCTGATTTAAGGCATCAATTGAAAATAGAAATTGCTAAGGAAAGCACAACGAGGGCATGTTCTCTGTTCCATGAACCGCTTCTGGCCTTGAACCCACAAGCAGAATGTTATGTTTTCCCCACTGTGGACAATTTATGGACAAGTCCTCGCCTGCTAGACCCAGAACATTTACATTGCTTTGTAATGCATATATCCATCAAAATCTTATTTGTGCTGGAGGACCCATGGTGTTTTCACACATGATATGGAAATGTTTCATATAACAGAAACTGGTTATTTAAGGCAGTGACCAACACTGGCTGAGATTCATTTCAAATAAAACAAAGAAATGGGCAGTGATTCTACACTACAGATTGAAGGAAATCCTGCAAAGCTGAATAACGCATTTTATTAATAAGTGTTCTTCTCCCCAAAATATTGTCACTATAAAAGTCTCAGTTACAATAATTGAGCTGATCAACTCCCACAGGAAATACGAAAAACACTCTTTCAGCATAGCATTTGATAGCAGAACAGAGAACAACAGGGGAAAAGGAAATACAGGAAATACAAAAAATCCTTTCATCTGCTCTTCTGTTTATCGTAAGGTGTGCTGCCCTACTCCATACAATCCATTTTTAAAGCAAAACCCAATGAAATTAGTTGCTGAGCCAAAAAATCCTGCAGCAGACTCAAGCTGTGACTCATGCATAGGGGCACAGACACTGCGGATGCTCTGGGCTAATGCACCTAAGGCATCTTCGGAGTTAGCACAAATCAACAGGAGGAATGATGACTAGAATTAAAAATTGTACTACAAAAGTAATGTCAGAATAGAAGAAAGTAGTTTTATACACTGACTTCTTCTGTTAGGCCAGCTGTAGGTGACAGTCAGCCAATAAAAGAACATTTTAGCCAGTGTTTTAAAAGTGGTTTCCTGTAAAACTCCATTGTTTCATCTTGATACATTTGCTTGGCATATGAGAACACTGAAGGCAGCGGCCAAATTGCACATTTCATTTCTATTTACCTTAGGAGTCAAGAGAAACCTCTGAAAAGGAAAAACAAAACTCGCACTTTTTGCTTCTTTTTTTTTCTAATACGTTGCTAGTGATTAGGAAAACAACCACCCATCTCCATCACCAGACTGATTTCACAAAACAACAGTGATTTTATAATTTGTATTCTGGCAGGATGAAAGTACAGCAAAAACAAGAAAAATATTTCAAAGATGGAAAAATGGATATAAGTAACATGCACTTTATATAATAAATTATAATCCAGAAATAAATGGGTTATTGCATCCATTAAGTGTCCTAGGTAGTCTTAGACCATTTGGTAGGGTCTCTTTCCTTTCTCTGCATCCTCCTGTCTCAGATGTTTGGCTAACAGCTGCTGTATTTAAAATCCTGGTCTCATGGGCTAATGCACATATTTTATTGTTGTAATAGGCTGTTGGGCAACGATGTAGTCGTGTGGTGGCAAGAACTATGACAAACAGCCAGGTTTTACTACACTAATTTTGGATGGTTTTAAATACCAATATACAATAAAATATTGCTGCTTGAATTTCTTTAGCCTGCAGAAGGCTCCAGGGAGACCTTACTGACTTTTTACCATGGCTTGTAGTGAAAGGACAAGGTGTAACAGCTCTAAGACAAAAGAAGAGAGATTGAGATTAGATATTAGGAAGAAATTCTTCTCTGTGAGGGTGGTGAGACAAAGGTAGAGGTTACCCAGAGCAGCTGTGGCTGCCCCTTCCCTGACAGTGTTCAAGGCCAGGCTGGATGGGGCTGGGAGCAACCTGGTCTGGTGGAAGGTGTCCCTGCCCACGGCAGGGGGTTGGAACTGGATGGTCTTTAAGGTCCCTTCCAGCTCAAACCATTCTGTGACTCTATGAAATGGCCAAAATATTCTTACAAAATTACAATGAAACATCAAATCATCCCTATTCAGGCACAAAACCATAGTACTATTGAAGGCAAAGGTCTATTCAGGTAGGGCAGCATAGAAAACCATTGTCTTCTGATTCAAAGACTGTTCTTCAGAAGATAAACTCTTCTCTACCTGTCTGGACAGCATCTAGCATGAAAGTGCTATCAAACCACAAGCAAGTGATAGAACCCAGAAGCAAAAGGACAGGTTTAACCTAACCACTGGCAGGTATGTCTTTAGGGCAGCCTTAGGACTGCACCTTCATTTCAGATTGTGTTACATCTTGTACAAACACCACTTCAAATAGGCATTAGACAAACTGTACACTACATAATCGGCCCCTTGGTTATCACAGTTGGGGTCCTACGTTTTGCCCAAAAGCCTCCTATGGGCTCAGACTCACAGCGGTCAGCCCAGATCCCCCAGTTTCTAAGAGGTCCACCAGTCTAAACCATTATATTCAAGATGCAGGGGGCCCTACACACTCTTAAGGGAGCCCGGTTTTTCCTCAAGGCTGTTGTTAAGAGGAAGCAGTGATTTTCTTCTAGCTGAAGAAACATTTAATTGAATGTTTTATTAATTATGCAAGGAAGCCAACAATTTCCAACCCTGTAATTATTGTTATTTGTTCAGCTCACTCACAGCTCTTCTATAAAGAAGCAAGCTCATGTTCCAGCTGTCTGTTGCACAGAAGTGCACTGGCAAGTGTCAAAAGCAAGGGAACTGAAGGAAGAAAATTGACTACTTGGTCCAAAGAATTCAGAATAATTCTGCTACCAGAAAATTACTATTCCACAGAGCAGTTTCCTAGGACTATGAAAACTAGCAATTGAAAAGCTGTATTTTATATATAAACCAAGGCTGTCTGTGTTTATTATTTCATGTAGGTTTTTTTGTAGTTTTAAACCAACAAAGACTATTCCTGTGCCTAAATCAGAACAATTCCACCACTGTCAAGTTAGAAGAAATGAGTGCAAACTGAGAAGGAAGCTGTTACTGGTTGTGAGCTAGTAAGTCATCAGCTGAGTAGTCTCATTCCAAGACTATGACAAAGCCATAAAAGTTAAGAAGAGCCAAGCACCAAGGCAGAAGTGAGAAAATATGGCTCCAGAAAACGTGAACATTGTTACTCTGAATCCCATGGTGATGTTCATTCCACTGCTAAGAGTGGTAAATTTCCAGTTTAATTGCAATTAGTGATTAATTAAGGGTGAGCAAAAGCACACCCTTCTATCAGACTGTGTCAGAAACACAACTTGTATGAATTCAGACAAGACTGTACGACCCAGAGAGTGAGCACAACTCTTAGGAAGCTGCCTACTGAAACAATGTGCCCTGGGAACCAAAAGAATATCCTTTCCTTTCCTTGGGCTTCAACGATTAAGATCAGTCAGACTTTAAATGTTCAAATACCTTACCCTTAAAGTGAATTTCAGTTGCTGGGAGACACATTAAAACAAATAAGAAGATGATAATATTGAGAACCAGCTTTAATAACATGAAGAAAGGATGACAGCCTCCATTAAAATGGTATTTATGCACCATCAGAAAGACTTTAACTTATCAAAATCTAATTTATCAGGCTCGCTTTGTTCTGCCTTACATCTCTAAGTAACAGAAACATTCAAGGCAGTACACAAATCTGTGATGGTAGTAGGGGTATGCTATAAGGGAAAGCCATTCCACCAGCACTAGCATATCCATGTAAAATGCTACTCACTGAAGTTGCAAAAAACTAAACTGTATTACCAGTTTTTAGTTCAGTACACAGTATTCATAATGTCATCAGCAGAAGGATTCACACTTCACTCTTTTCTTTAAATCTCAAATGAGGTTTCCTGTTCAAAAACCACTCAAACACTTGTCTCCATGTCTTTCGCCACTCAGATGACCTGATTTTTGTGCTTCACACTACTGAAAAATCAGGACATTTATTTGCATCCACAAGCGACAATGCAGGCATCCATCCCCTCACTTCCATACAGACAGAGGCTCTCATTTGGAGCATACAAAGGAACACTGGGGTCAGAGATTACAAGACTACTGTTAATCCTGCTTGATATTAGACAAGCCATTTCTCCCTCCAGAAGCATTATTACTTCAGCAATAAGTGGATTGCAAAAGTGGATTTATTACCAGCCCCTTGATTACTCTGCAGATGTTTTAAATTTATTGCTACCCAGCTTAATATTCCCTAAATTAACTGTTTTCAAAGTCTTTACAAACACAGTTTGGCAATCAGAATACAGCATATAATTACTCTTTTAATAAAAACAGATACTAAAAGAGAGAGTGCTTTATAAACTAGACTATGCCTCAAAAGGAAAACACTTTTAGTCAAAGGACTGAGATGTTCATTATGTAAATTAAACTATTCAAATGTTGTAACAGGAGCACGTGTAAGATTTGCAGCAAGTCTAACTTCTTAAGTCAATCAAATACTTTGTACCAGGCAATACGCCTCCTTAAGCATTTGCTTAAAACTTAAGCACAAAACACAGCACACGTTTAAGTACTTTGCAGCAATTTCTACCACACTGGTGTGTAATTCACAAAAGCAAACCCGAACAATATAGCAGTGACACAACAGGAACGCACTGAAGCATGACACATATCCTGCACAAATACAGTATTTCATGTCGTTATTTTTGCTGTCATGTTGCAGAATATTCTAAACCTCACGCGAAACTTACCTATACCAACAGTGCTTGGGCCACTGTGTTGCCTCATAACCTCAGCTACAGCACAAGGAAACAAAATACATAGCTCCTTCTGTCAACAGCAAAGAAAGATGGGAGAAAAAAAAGTTAGGACAAATTGCCACTAGCAGCCAAGTACTTTCCTTTGAGCAAGTCTTCCACCCTTACCTTGGCAAATGTGTCTTTCATCAGCACTGAATCCATCTTAAATAGAAAGGGCTGATGTTTGGCTTGACTATCAACACAAAATTGTACGTATGAAGCATTGTCCTTTTGAACATATTAACCAATTAGTTAAAACAGGATTTTCATACATCAACTTTCATGGAGAACTGAGGTGTTTCCTGAGGCAAGGAATTTATGTAAAGTAAGTGCAAAACAGTTTTTCAGCGGAGTAGCTGGTCCCAGAGCGGTGATCAGTGGAACAAAGCCTAGTTGGAGGCCACTAACTAAGAGCATACCTCAGGGGTCAATACTGGGTCCAACTGTGTTCAAAATCCTGGAGCATCTCTCATATGAGGAAAGGCTGGGAAGGCTGAGGCTGCTTAGCATAGAGAAGAGAAGGCTCAGGGCAGTAATCTTAAGTACAAATACCTGAAGGGAGGGTATAAAGATGGAGCCAGACTCTTTTCAGTGCCCAGTGAGAGGACCAGGGGCAATGGGCACACACTGAAACACAGGAGGTTCCCTCTGAACATCAGGAAACACTTTTTCACTGTGAGGGTGACCAAGCACTGGCACAGGCTGCCCAGGGAGGTTGTGGAGTCTCCATCCTTGGAGATATTCAGAAGCTGCCTGGACATGGTCCTGGGCAACTGGTTATGGGTGAACCTGCTTGATCAGGGGGCTTGGACCAGCTGACCTCCAGAGGTCCCTTCCAACCCCAACCATTATGCAATTATGTGATATGCTGAGATTTGCTTAAAAGAGGAAAGACACTCCACTGTATTTCCCCTCTTTTTATTATTCTGATTTCTTCCAAAAATAGCATAACAACATACTTTCAAATGAAATTTAATACAAGAATTCTAACAGAACTAGCTTTGACGCATACAAATTTCAACGAAACATTTCAGCTCTTCTAAAGCGTCCGCATTTTTTCAGCTAATGTCATGAGTACTAATTCTAGCAGACAGGAGTAAGTCTTGTTTTCTCAATTTCAGCAGCAGAACTGACTGTGATTCTGCTGCTTTGGTGAAGATTATAGGTGTTGTTCTCCACAACAAAAAAAAACCCACAAAAAACCCCAGGAGTCATGGGGGGAAAGAGCATGACCTAATTACAGGGGAAAGGCAACACAACTACAAACTCAAATAATTCGAATGCTCAACTCTGCAACAGAAATGTTCTCTCCTAGGTTTACTGTAGCTTTTCAAAATACGTATCATCAACATTTCATCATTTCACCTCTATGTAAACTATACCAGCCAACAGCAGCCAACAGCTACTGTTAGCCCAAGAAGGGAGAGAAAAACATGAAGTACTTGCCCTCCCACGTAGTGGGTGGCTACAAGCATGTGGAAAGCAGAGCAAACTCATGTCAGAAATCCCTAAGCCACCTCTAAGAGACTGACAGGCAGTTAGGATGGTAGTTAGGCACAGTTCTGCCTACTGATATCATTAGATTACATTCCCGAACGCAATACTTGGCTCTAATTTGGGGATGGTTATCCACATGTACCAGGATGTGTACACGCATACGCTGCCTTCCCTCCCAGAGCGAACTTCTAGTATCCTCCAATGTTTTACAGGCTCCCCTTCTGGTTCATGATCCAGTACATGACTATGTTCTTAACGCCTTAAGGACTGCAATGAGGTCCCCATCACCACCAATAACTCATCCTTCTGCCAAGAGCGAACTTCTAGTATCCTCCAATGTTTTACAGGCTCCCCTTCTGGTTCATGATCCAGTACGTGACTATGTTCTTAACGCCTTAAGGACTGCAATGAGGTCCCCATCACCACCAATAACTCATCCTTCTGCCAAGCCCATTTGGAATTTTATGAAACAAATAAGAAACACATCCTAAGATCTGTCTAATAAGTTTCAGGAGACATTAAAACTACCAAAAAAAAATCAGGAGAGACTTTAATACAATAGAAAATGTTTGTTAATCTAAGTTCAGCAGCTGTTACTGATTACCACACAGTCATATTTGGAAAAAGGCCGTGAGGATTTAAAACTTTAGAAATTCAGTTCTTTCAAAGCAGTTTGGTACAGAACAAACTCGTTTAATCTTGAAAGCACCACGAAGTGACACTACGTATCAGCAAGCATGAAAAACAAGAACACCATGGGACTTTACCACCTAAACTACACCGTGAATAGCACTAAGGTAGATTTACACCGCAGGCTTGAGCAGAGCCCAGAGGTACTCAAACCGACTCAGGTATTATTTGTCACTTAACTCTGCATGCAATGTAGACATACCCTATATGTCTGAATATATCTCACTATGAATTAACTTGAGCTCTGCAGTACAGTATTTAGGCCCTCATTCTGCACCATCAAAGCCAACAGTCATTTTTCCATCCATTTCAGGAAAGTGCAGGGTCAGGCTTGTAATCGTGAACATACTTCTACTAACAAAACATCTGTTTCTTACAAAGTTGTCTCAGGTTCAACGTGAGTTTTGAGAGCATGCAGATTGCTTACAAATGCTTAAAAACACTGGTTCAGAATCTTTCTTATATATACACACACAAGTCCATCTGTCACAGACAGGCAATGTAACTCAGAATCATGAGCTTGCTCTAGTTTTTGGTAGTGTCCTGCACACTTCTGATAATTAAAAAATAAAAAATAAAAAAATAGTTGCCACAATGGATTTCTGACCATTCCAATTTGCACAAGGATATGATCTCCTCTTGCTGCATCCATTACGTGAAGTTTCACAGTTGCTTCTCAAATGCAAATACCAAGTAAATGCCTAAAAAAGAAAATAGGAGTATTTAAAGTTTCAACTTCCTTGGCAACTTGACTAAGTTCTCAAAATGTAAACAGGTTGATACTCTGCCCAAAAAAACCTCTTAGAGATTACTGAAATTACAAGAAATGCTATGGTTTCCCAATGAGTAATTGTAGCACTCGATTCCAGCATCCTTTTGACATGTTTTCACAGCAGAACTAAGAATGCACAAAAGCAAAGTATTTTGAATACTGCTGACCTGGGCAACACTAACTTCAGTTAACAACATTACTGAAATGTGAATGGAATTCATAAATTACCATACAATCCTACACATAATTAACATTCACTGGTGCATAAAAAGTCATACACAGCTAAGTTTAAAGACTCCTTCATACGCGCAGTAACGGACAATTGGGGGTGAAATGACCAACTTCATTTTTAACTAAAAAGTGAATAAATTTATGGAACAAAATTATTAATTTTGCTCTTTTAAATCATCACAGACAAAGAAGAAATATTTACAAACACTAGACAACATTTTCTCAACTCCAGAACAGTATGACTCTAGAAATGAATACTGATACAGTCCACACCAGCACCCTTGGGAAACTCTCACTTGGCACATAATCAATGCCAGCTATGTCAGATGTTCTTATGCTTCATACCAGGCAGATAAAACAGTTTCTTGAGACCATGAGTCTAATTAAACATTTATGGATTTCCACTTGAACTTAGCTTTTATTTTAACAGATGAGGTGCCACAGCTACATTGCAAATCTTTCAAGACAAGGCTATCACATATTCCTCAGCAATAAAGCAAAGTGAAGTTCCATGTAACGAGTAAGCTGTGCTTATACCCTACCTATCAGAAGCTCTGTACTCCAAATCTCTCTGAAAAGAGAGACTACTTCAAAAACACAGTCATCACAGAACTTTTAAAGGTAGAAAAAGCCCCCCTCAATTAGATTAATAGTTTACATAATACTTATACATATTCTACATAATAATTCTACATTGGAACTAATGTCTACCTTATGATTCACACCTTTAAAAATCAGACAATAATTTAAGGAAGTAAAAAGCTTAACTAGAGATTTTTTCCACTTGTGAACTGAACAGCATTTTTCGTTTGTTTTTTCAAACCACTAACGCAACCAGTACAATGGTCTGCAAAAATGCAAATACTGGTTGGCTGCAGTTACACAGAATTAAGTAACAATCTCTCCAAGAATCAATTTTTAGCCTTAGAATTCTCATATCCGAGTTTTATTAAACTCAACATTGGAAAAACCTGATGTCAGAAGTTTTCCATGGAACACGCACAAATTTCAAAATGTATTTTTTAATAATAGTGTATCCTTTTTGGTGTCTGAGGCATAGATTTTTTTCTCTTTCTCTTATAAAACATTCAAATACCTCTTCACCACCCACGCTTTAGCTGCTTCTTCCCGAAACATGTATCACTACAGGCAAAGAGTACAGCTTCAGTCCCTGTCTTCCCAAACCAGAATATTTTTGATGAATGTATGTGCCAACTAGAGTTTGTTTTCTAGTTGACTGGTAACAGTACAATGTCCAAGTGTACCAAACAGAACAATAGTATTTAATCCTCTAACACCAGCAAAATAATCCTTTAACACTGGCATCCTCTTTTCATACATCCTAAGTAAGGCTCCCCCAAGCTATTTTAGCCCAAAAGTTTGCATGCTAGAAGCTACTTAAACAAAGCAAAATTTCAAGCTATTTTATGCATTTCCCTCCCAGTTTCTTGAGATACATAATCTATACACAGGCATCCGAATAACACAGATCATAAAATCTTGTTATATTTAAAATTTGGATTTCCTTCCATAACCAACAGGCTATTTTACACACTTTCCATAGCAGTCATCCAGTCAATACTGAGTTTTCAAAACAATACTTACTGGTTGCTTCCCATTCAGATTTACTCAAGGTTCCCTAGAAGGGGACAAAAAAGCACAAAAATACAGTTTCAACAAAAAATGAGGATACAATAAAACACTGATTTAACTCAGGAGAATCCATCTTTTTCACAGACCAGTTTCTAAACCCCCCGCACTGGCTGGCTATTCAGGAACTAGAAGAGCATTACCATAGACCACAGATCCTTGTAACTCGAACAACAAGGACGACGGGGACTTGGAGCACCCCAGACAACAGAACACACCTAAATTACACAGGTACAGGAGAGTGGGCCAACAGCCAGCTGGGCTGGATGCCTCTGCAATGCCGAGCACGCCGGGTGCATGACCCTCAGTGTGACCTGACCTGGCTCAGGCTGCTCTCCAGCCCAAGATGCCCACCACTAGTGTGAAGTCACGAAGAGGCCCTGTATCCTGGTGCTGCCACCTTCCCCAGGAATGTTTCCTGCCTCCACCTACCACCCCCCTGCAGCCCACAAAATCTCTATTTGCAAGAGACTAACACCCAACCCAGCTCACACACTGCAAAAAAACAGCCTGCCTTCCAGCCTAGGCCGAGCTCAGCCTTTCGGATGACAGCAGGTCAAGCGCACAAGTAAAAAGCTGTTGCCATTCACCCTGCTAATTAAGAAGCATGAGGGAACACCAAGCTGGTTTTCTGCTCTGCCTACTCCGTCCCCTTCCACTGAGTCCTCACTGGGGGCTTGATTCCCCCATATGCTACCCACTGACCAATCCTGACCAAATGATTCCTCTTTTAAAACAGTAGTGAAAAAAGGCTTGTTCAAGCAGACGACTTCTTTGCCAGGTGACACAGCACCTGTCAAAAGAGGTCTTTGATCTGACCTGACCACTCACCACCTTAAGCTTATTTCCTAAAAGAAGCATTTTTCTTTCTAAAATGTTTAGATTTCAAATACAGACAGCAGGTTTCTTTTCACTCATGATGTTTTTATACACACAGTAAAGGAATACATCTTCAAGAATTCAGAACATGAATTCAAGAATTCAGAACATGAATTCAAGAATTCAGAACATGAATTCAAGAATTCAGAACGTGAATGGTAGATAAATTAATGATTAAAAAAAGAAAAATCCAAGCAGAAGAAATTCAAGCTGACTAGCCTCATGCTATTTCTACGACAATGAAATAGGATGCCACCTATCAGTAACTGCATATGATTTTATGAACACTACAATCTTTACTCAAACCAGTCTCCAATTTTCGTTCTTTCTTGTGAAAGAGCCTTCAACACATAAAAAAAGACCTAAAGTTCAGACTGAAAGAGACAACATTGCTTATCAGGAACCATTCAGCATGAACAGCTGGGTTAAACCAAGCCTTTGCACGGTTTCCATCCAGCCTGACTCCCTAAATGCACAGACAGAAGCAAATACACAGCTATATGCTACCCTGAATAGCTGGCCTAGCTACAGATGGAGAGGCAGGAGCCAAATGGCAGCAGTTCCTGGGAAAAAAATGACAGCGGACATTGCCTGTCCTTCTGCTCGCTTCCCAGGAGCAGGAGCTGTGCAGGCTCCTGTCCATCCTGCATCCAGCTCCAAGACCAACACACAAGAATGAAAGGCTGGGAGGGGACCAGCTGCAGACAACTCCAACGTCGTCACACACTGCTAGGAGAATGGAAGAAAGAAAAGCCCTTTATAAAAACATCAGAAAGACAGCAAGCTCAGAAAGGTAGCATGTGCATTAGAAGACAGGACTAGAAACACAAAACAGACTTAATTGGCCCAGTGATCCAAAAATCTAATACAACCTCCACTAAAGATGGTTCAGTATTCCTTTATTTCTGAAGTCATAAATCAAGGTGCCAAAACAGAAGAAATGCAGAAAAATATGTGACAAGATAGCAGACTAAGTTTCTTTTTGTTCCGAAATATGAACAGAGTGATCATATCTAATAAAATCAAGGGCGGAAATATATGGATTTAGTTTTATGCACATAGGACTAGTTTAATTTTAGGAGCTCTGTTAAAAACAAAAAAAAGGCGGCATAGCAGATTTAAAAAAAGTTGCATTTACAGAACTTTAATAAAATCAGCTGAGAAGGGAGGCGGATCTTCTTCACCCAAAAAGACAACAGAAAAACAGCGCTCAAGATTTCAAATACATAGAGGATTATAAAGAAAGCTTTCAACTCTCCTGTCAGAGGACTAAAAGAAGAAAACTAGAGCTTAAATCAGTAGTGTGAAGACCCAGAAACAGGAGAAAATTCTTCAAATTAAGAAGAGTTATGTTAGAACTGCTGCCAAGGAAGATGGCAAAATATCCTTTCCCTTTTGCATTGTTAATTTGGTAGCTATTAAGAACTTTTAAGTGAATTTGATTCTTTGAGAACGGGGTAGAGATTAGATAAACTCCTCAGCCCTGCAGCTCTACAATTTTTCACATGCACAGAGACATTCATACCAATTTCACTGCAGTTCAAATGAAGAAGACACTACATGTCCCAAAGATGAGGACCTCAATTTTAGACACCATTTGCTCTAGTGAAGTGAGAAGGAACTTACCAATGGTAACTTTGCCTTGCCATCTTTGATGAACTCTTTTGCATGCTCATAATCGTCAGGTTTATCAGAAACAAGCCTGGAATCACCAAATGTAGAATATGGCTGGAGAACATAGAAAAAAATAAGAAAAATATTAATTGTGCAGTAAGACACATTAATCACATCAGTCAAGGGTTCATCACAACATAGCCCAGAACAGAGGTCAATAATTATTAAGAGGATCTTAAATTTTGATCTCTCCTTTATAGCACCTATAAGATCAGGTCTGATATTCCCTAATTCCCAGTGCCCTGGCCTGAGAGTCCAGCCATGGCACGCAGGCCATTGGCAGTTTCAGGCTGACCAGATACTCGGGCTAGGAGGGGCAACAGCCAGGGCATCTGTCCTGGTCTGAGCTAAAACAGTGTAATTCTGTTTAGTGGTTTTACTTTTCAGTTAAGTCTCTTCTAAGTAACTGCACTTTCTGAAATCAACAGCACGTTTTTCCAGCCTGTCTCTAGCAGTGATAACGCTTGATGTTTATAGTTACCACCAAGGAATGGTATGCAGAAACGCTCTTGCTTACACTGGCTGCTACATCAGCCAAGGTCACTGCTGAATTCTGTACCCTGTGCTGAGGCGCTGGAAGCGGAAAAGGGTCAGAGTGAAGCGAAAGGCCGCACCCACAGAGAGGAGCGAGCCAGGCAGTGACCCAAACCTGACCAGCAGAGTATTCCATCCCATACATGTCATGTTCAGTATAAAGCTGAGGGATCACGAGGGTTAAGTTCTTCCATGGCCAACATCCAAGGAGGACTGCATCCCTTCTCCTGTCTTCCATCCTGATCTGTGCATTCCTGAATCCCATCTGCTGCCAAGTCCAGCCTGGGACTGCCCCAGTGCCAGCCCTGCAGCGTCACTGGTGACATATGGCCATCAGGGGGGTTGGGTTCAGTATTGGTCTCATGTATATTTGCATATATTTTATTTTCTTATTAATATTATTTATCTTTTCTTATTACTGTTTCATTAAAGCTGTTTTAGTTTTCTTTTCCAATCCCTAAGCCTCTCTCCCTTACTCTCTCTCCCCTCCCAGGAAGGGATAGCATCAATAGAGAGCATCTGTCATTCATCAGTGGCTGGCCCAGCCCCAAGCCATGACAGCAGCTGACACAAACTGGCTCACAGGGGTATCCTGTACCATAAACCTCACGCTCATGATAAAATGGGGAAGTTTGCTGAGGACAGGGCGGGGTTCTCCTCTCCCAGCTCCTGAGGACAGCTCTCCTGTTGGCTGTGACCACCGCACATTCGCTGGACAGAGTATAACTTGGTAGACATTTTGTTGGCACTAGTGCAGTTTCATTAAATCTGTTTTCACTTCAAGCTACAGGTCTCCTCTCCTTTTCCCGATTCCCCTTTCCAGCTGGGGAGGGGGTCACTGGGTGATAAAGCAGTTGCTATAGTTTAGCCCCAGATACGGGCTAAATATAGTCACCCAGAAAATCCAACACCCAGGATTTATAACTTAACTTTTACCCTTATGTCTCCAAAGCAGAGGAAAGAGAGTAACTATAGAAAGTATCCTCTGTATACAGCTCATTGTGAGTATTACCCAGTTATACCCTCTTTTAGAACAGCAACTGAACAAACCAGCATCTCTTAAGCAGAAGTATTAAAGAAATGAGCAACTGTAAGATTTCAAGCAGAATGCTTAAAATGTTTCAATAACACAGAGGGGCTGTAACAGAAGTATACAACTGATTTTTCAAAACTCATAAGTACTTATTAAGGATCCTAATTACTGCATAATGGCCTGTACTCTACAGTGCAGTCCTCAATTGTAAGTGGCCACAATTTAAGACAACTCTCACTTTTCTAAGAATGAAGCTGGTATGTCAAAGGCTGTGTCACCACGCTCTGCTTGCAGCCCATGTGACTCAGTTTAGTAAGTCACCAAATACTTGACAGGTTTATGCTGAAAAATTCCACTGTTTGAGGGAGGAGGGAAGCACAGAGAACTGTGAGTAAAACCAAAGCCTCTGAGATGGCATTGAAAAGCTTCTCTGAAGCTGCTAAAGTCATCCAGGACAAGAGCTTGAGGATAAAAAAGCAAAATGTTGCGCAAAATCATAGGCTCAGTTACCAGTAAGTATCATCATCTCCTACAAACACAGCCTGTCCTTTTATTCCTGCAGAGATTACTTTGCCTTTTCAATCGATACTGCTTGCAAAAAGACGCAACTTTCAGCCTCCCTTGGCCGAGGACGGAATGGATTTACAGTTATCACTGTCTGACACCAGGCGTGATCCTTGTGCTTCTGCTTACTATTTAATAAAAACAAAAACTTGCCTCAACATTAAAATTTTATCTACAAAACTGAATCACACTATTGGGCGCTGGTGCCCAGGTGACAGCAGCAGTGGGCTGCAGAGGTGGCCTCTGTGAGGAGAGGCCGGGGCCATCCCATGCCAGACACTGCTGGTTCCACCAGCTCCAGAGCCACCGCAGGGCACGGCTGAGCCCCTCAGCCACAACTGGGGTGCCTCTGGGAAAGCGTATTGAAGAAAGTGCAAAAAAACCTGCACAACAGCTGTGAGAGAAGAGTGAAACCACTGCAGACAGACACCAAGGCCAGAGAAGGAAGAGGGTGAGGTGGTGCTCCAGGCACCAGAAAAGGGACTCCCCTGCAGCCCCTAGAGAAGAGCATGGTGATGCAGGTTGTCCCCCTGCAGCCCACAGCGGACCACAGTGGAGGAGATGCCCACACCGCAGCAGGTGGACATGCCCTGAAGGACGCTGCAGCCTGTGGAGAACCCAAACAGAAGCGAGCTCCTGGCAGGAGCTGTGGTTCGTGACAAGGAGCCCAACTAGGGAGGAGCAGGTTTTCTGGCAGAAGCTGCAACCCCATGAGGAACCAACACATGCTGGAGCAGTCTGTTCCTGAAGGACTGTACCACATGGAGAGAGCGCACACTGGAGCAGCCTGTGAGGGACTGTGTCCCATTGGAGGGACCCACGCTGGAAAAGCGTGGGGAGGAAGGAGAGGCTGAGACAAAGTGTTACGACTGAACACAACCCCCATTCCCCGTACCCCAGCGCTGCGGGGTGGGGAGAGGAGGTAGAAAGGTCAGGAGTAAGGGAGTGAAGTTGAGCCTGGGAACAAGCAGTGGGTGGGGAGAAAGTGGTTTTAGGTTTGTCTTTGCTTCTCACCATCCTACTCTTCTTTTTTCTGCAATAAATTAAATTAATCTTCTCCAAGTTTAGACCTTTTTGCCCATGATGGTAATTGCTAAGCCATCTCCCTGTCTCTATCTCCAGCCACAAGCTTTCTTCTTCTTTTCTCCCCCCATCCTGTTGAGAAGAGGTAATGAGAGAGCAGCTTGGTGGGTGTCTGGCAGCCAGTCAAGGTCAACCCACCACAGTTGCACTTTCAGCCACAGGAGTTTGGCTCTTCTCTTGGTAGCCCTTAACGAATTGCACAATGTTCCCAACAGGAATTTCAATTATTGCACAAATACTTAACAAGATGTGAAACGCTATTTAAATGAAATAAGTTAACTCCATATTTACCTCCAAGGCCTGCATTCTCCTTAACAGCATTTTATGCTCTTCATTCTTGACTTTTTCTTCATAGAATTCCCGAAATGTCATTTTGTAGACTAATTTCATCCCATGCTTCTTCGCCATTCTGTCAAAATAATAAGCTTAATTAGGGAAGCCACAAAATTACTGTAGTTTTATTTTCAAAGGAAAAATTTTAAGCCACAGTGACATCTTATGGCATTCACTAGGATTACATTCTTTCTACTTTTTTTCAGTAAAGACATTTAGATGACAAAAACTGTACTACCATTACAAACTGTACTTTAACTAGGACAACAAAACTTGAACAGAATTAATTTACAAACATTTTGATAGAAAAAACATCTCTTCTCCCAACAGACAGAAGTTCCATTTCAACTTCCAGATAGCCTATGCTATTTTCCCCGCAGTACCATCACCCCGCCATGTCAGATGTTACGGATATATTTAGAGAACCTCTTTCTGCTAGATTTAGTGCCTTACATCTCAATTATATGGTCATACAACACTGAAGTACAGATGTCAGTGGCAGATGCTGGTATTTTTCATAGAGAACTACAAATGAAGTGTGTAAAAATGCACAGGTTTGAAGGGAAAGCTTAATATTGTTTAATAACCATACTGGGCCTGAATGGCAGGAAAAACCCCAACATGGAAACATTTGTCTGTACCTCAGCAGACAGGCTGGGAAAGGCAAACCTGAATTTGCACAGAGGTAACAGCAAAATGTGTGCTCACAGGTGAAAAAGATTTAGAGGAAGAAAAAATACATCGTAGGAAAAAATCCTACAAACATCCAAAGAAAGTTGGAGAAGTCAAGAAAGAGGCACTATGAGGAAGAGGATATAAAAGAAGGCTTGCTGAAGGACTAAAGAAAGGTGGAATGAAATCCCCCAAATGTTTAGATTAAAGAAGAAAAAGTTGACAGCACTAAGGGTTTGCTGACAGAGCCAACGTATCAGATACAGACATCCTCGTGCAAGACCTAGTTTCAGTCTTCACAGCCTCTGACCAGAGCACCTTCAACTGAGCGCAATGGACAGATTACAGCTGTGGATAGAAATGCAAGAAACCTTCACATTTGGAGCAACAACGACAAAAAAAATAAGAACTGAGAATATTATGCAATGACACACAAACTAAACAGCGGTTTCACAACTTTTATTGTATAATGAATTCAAAACTTAACTTACTCTTCCAGTAACGGAAAGTAAACCAAGAACTCAGGGACATCAACCACTTCTTCCAGGTGGAAATCATACTTGCAGCCAAACAAGGGATACTCTCCCTTCTTCTCAAATTTTACACTGTACACGTCATTCCCAAATGAATTTGTTTCTGAAGCTTCAAGTCGCTTTCTATGAGATATAAATAGACATTAAATGACCAGGTTTTAATTTAACAGGCAGAGAAAACTATGCGTAAGAGGCCTAAAAGTGTTTCTCCCAGTACTGCATCATTCAGTGATCCCTGTAGTTTCCCACCTCCTTTATCTAATGAGGCAATGAAACCACAAAATGCAAACAAGTAGCATACAGAGGTTTTAATAGTTTATCATTCCTAGACAACATACCAAGGACTAAATGGACCTAGAAAATTAACCTTTAGCCCAGAGACACCCTACATGGACAAGCCAGGCTTCTTGGAATAACCTCAGCAAAACCCTGACAGTTATTCCCCAGTCTGGTGCTATTTTGCCACTACTTAAGTTGCTACAGAGGGTTTATGTATGAAGATCTGTACGCTATACAGAAGAGCCAGGGGTGCAAGAGACAAGGATTAGTACAGATTCAACTGTTTGAGTCAAGTTTCATGAGTGAGATTTTCCTGACTAGAATCCAAAATTGTTACAAAAAACTTGCTTTTGTTTGCACAAACACACTAGAGCACTGTAAGAATGACTATCACTTAACAATGATTTACAGACTTTTGAAAGACTAATAGAATAGAGAAGCACTTACACAAGTTCAAAGCTATTTGGAGTTGTGCCAATGAAATATCCTCCAGGAGCGAGGTTCCCACAAGCATTTTTAAGCATCATGTCAGCCTGCTCATACGTCTCAAATGAGTAATGATAAACAAATTGACAGCTGCAAATGTCAAAGCGCATATCTGGATCATTGTATTTGGAAGACAAGAGATCCTGAAACAGATTAATAAGAAAAAATGTCTAACAAAAGCTACAGAATCAAGCATGATTCACTCAAATCTTCCAACAAATATGCTACTCCCATAATTCTTCAAAGTTTTCCTTTTCAGCCCCCATTCCTTCACGAGTTCAACAAGAACAAAATGAGAAAGGTAAGAGTAAGAAAGAGTCCTCTGCTACACAGAAAACCACATACAACATTTGGGAACAACAAGAACACACACACATGCATTTCAAAGTCATCATGTCCTCAAATTCTTTTCATGTTGTCACGTAACACCACTACACCTGAAAGGCCAAAACCCAAGGTTAGTTATCCAGTAGTTTACAGAGATATTCTGTTGATGAGGGTTTATAACTGGCCACTGTTCAGCCGGAAACAATTATTATAATAAAACAATTTTTCAATTTACTAACTCTCCGCAATGAGAGCTGACCCATTAACCTTACAACTGAGAGCAGGGCTTGTTTTAAATATGGCAATTTGCACTGCCCACCAGGTTGTATTTGTCCGTATTCTCACACATGTACATACACGTGTAACAACATACTCCTCCCCACCTCAGACCAAGTAACCGGTAACTCTGAAGAACGTGGAGCCCTAGAAATTTGTCAAGTTAAAGCTTGCCACAGTTTGACTCTGTACTCAGCAGTTCTCTAACTCTTCTTGCTTAGGCTTCTTTTACATGACAGCCACTATAAATAACACAGGAGCATACAAGTTCTCCCCTAGGCCCACAATATGCATTCTGTACTTAAAATATTTCATACTTAACGATTCTACCTGTGTTTCTCTTCTCTCACAGACTTGCGATCCACCCACTCATTCCCAGACTACACCAGCTCACGCCACGTACTATCAACGCTCTGTACACGGCAGGACAAAAACAGACACTCACATACCCGTAGCAATTTTATCTGTTCATTTACTCCCCTCTCCATATTTTGAGAAAGAGAGATACAGAAAACTGAGAAACAGAGGCAGGCAGAATTAGACAAACTGTTAGAATGAGACTCTGCACTGTACATAACAGCGGTGATAGAGTTACAAAGTCAGGCAGATGAATCTTTGTGTGCATGCACAGACAGAACAGAGCATGCAACAGAAAATACAGGTGCATATAAGACTGAGCTGTAATAGCAACACGAAAATATCCCTTTCTTTCCTGGCCAAGGCTCTCTCCTCTCTCCCCTGACTGCAATTTTGAGCCAAGAGACACGACCTGGAACCTGCAACAGACTGTACTGCTCAGAAGAGGGAGAGGCAACAAGAATCCAAACAAACCACCCTTCCTGCAAGGCTAGGAAGAACAGGTTCAGCCTTTCCACAGATCCGCTGGAACCAGGTAGGCTCTGTCCCTCAGCCTGCATCAGCAGGGCACACTCAGCCTACATTTCCAGGAAGCAAAAGCAGTGTTGGTTACAAGACTGTCTCCTAAGCCTGAAGATACATATTACAGCAATTAAAATGCTGCTAGAAAAAAAATACTGGGATAAACAAAATTTACAGGTCAAATCAGAAAATGTCCCTTATTCATTCCAGCACAAGAACACATTCACCACACTAGTTTCCAACATCCCATGCTGGCTGCCAGAACTCCAGAGATAAGTAGCCAATCCCTTCCCCTTGTCGTGCGAAAGAAACTGAAAGCACCAGATTCATTATCTGAAAAAGACATTCAGGCTTCAAGAACGTTACACTGTAAAACTGTGACAAAACACATTTAACTACACCTTACGCAACTTTGCAGAAACTCATAAGGCCAATTCTCCTGACAGTACAACAACCTGACCTTAAAAATATACGTGCCCAAAAATATTACAGCACTACCTTCACTCCTATACTTAACAAAAGAACGTTGAATCTCCAAAATATCACAAAGCATAGGAATTGTACCTTTGTACTATCTGCTTGTAGAAATTCTGCATCAAAAATGTGCTCATTATAACGACACCGGGCTTTCATGTCTTCATATCGCTGCTTGCACTGTTGCACAGAAATGTCAGCAATATCTATATATGGAGAGAGAAATTCAAAAAAGAAAAAAACCAAGAAATGAACTTGAATGATTACTGGAACACAGCAGATCCACTATGGCAGGGATAAAAGATTATTTTCAGTTACACTTTGAGGGGAACAAACACTTTTATTTCCAATTTGTAGAAAAGAAATTTAACTTGCAGGAAGTGTTTGGGATTGTAGCTCTTTGTCATTTTCAGTCTTCAAACAAAAGCTGTAATCTGAAGATTTCAGAAAGCTCCCATCCTCAAATGTGCAAAGCAAGCCTCCAAAATTTCAGGTGATGGATATGAGGTGATTGATACTAAGTGCTGTCAGCATTAAGTGTCTACTATGCATCAGCTAAAACAGTTCAGCTACCAGGGTTTCTCGAACAGCACTGAAAGCTCTTCACCTTCTTACAAATACACAAGATGTTGAAATGCGATTATTTCTGATACACACTGATATCCTGCATCATGGGAAAGTTTTTTTAATTTTCTTTTTAAGATTGTTCCTCTCTCAGGCATTGAGTTTCACTGAATAAGTCTGCACAAATTTTAAAACTAACAATACACAATAAATTCATTTAAGAACTTTGTAAGTAAATCAACTGTATTTGAAGACTGCAGAGTGAAAAAGGCAAGAAAGAACTGTAAAATGTAGAATACCCAAAGTAATTCCCACTACAGGAATTTATGAAATTTTAGTATCTAATTAAATTCAAAAGTAATACTTCCTTTGATTACCCTTGGGATGCTTTTTGGGAAAGGGGAAGACAGTATCTCCCTCCCAACATCTACACAACCTATTTAAACAAAAGATTCTTTTAATCAGCTTTCAGCTCTCCCGCTTTCTGAGCTTGAAAATCTTTAGTTGACTATAACACCCAAGACCATTTTTTGTCACAAAACTGTCGGGTTTATTTGTAATTTAAACACAACTCTTCTGTGTGTGATTTCAGAACAGTTAAAAATACTACAAGAGATTAGATGTGGGAGAGAAAAGACATAAAATACAGTCATTCTCCCAGTACCATATTTTGCTTAATCTGTGGCAACTGCATGTTTCTCTCGTGATACTAGTTTTTATTTACAAGTTGAGCTGAAAGCTAATTACATGGAAAATCAATGGTTCTTATATTTATGCTGGCAATCAAGTTGATGTCTTCAGGTTAAAGGACAAAATAAGACTTTTCAACAGAAGGTGTATCTTTGCATTCTTGGGCTTACTAAAAGAGAACATAATAAAAGACCTTTGAGCTTGGTTTTCCCCTAGAACACTGATGTACTTCCCCTGCAAAGTTATTGTGTCCTCTTACCAGTACAGACAAGTTTTTTAATTCTGCCTTTTTTCCATTTCAGTAAGTCTCCACCTTTGCCACATCCTAGATCCAAAACAGTTATATCATTCTTTTTCTGTCGTACCCGGTCTATAAATTCACCTAGAAAAACAAAAAGACAGGATGCATACACAGGTCTGTAACTCGCGTGGTTTGTGCAGAGAAGCCTAAGGACCAAAAGGGTTTCAGAATTTTAAAACATCTCAGAGTTTACTTTGCCTGTAAGTGTTCTTAACATTACGGACTTCGATCTCTTTTTCCAGAAACCACTAATGATGAAAGGAAGCACAAACTTTTAAAATTATGGAGAAGATAATTAATACCTTCTGTGCTTAATGGGCTTTGCCCATAACACGACTGGGGCTCTGCACTGTTTCCCTGGCAGACAAAGGCAAAACTGCAAATCGCTGAACCACCACCCTGTGCATGAGCAGGGGCACAGAGCTCCCTTTCACTCCATCACAATGAAGACAGATGTTGTTTGAAAGTACGGGAAAGCCTTTTGCAGAAGAGCAAAAGCCAATTAAATGCATCAGCCACAATGTTTCCTCACTGTGGCCTTACAAAAGCCCAATGTTTTCCATTCACTCCCCCAGGCCTTGCAGTAACATTTGCTACTCGTCTGCTGTCTT
Source organism: Leptosomus discolor (assembly GCF_034619465.1). Taxonomy (NCBI): domain Eukaryota; kingdom Metazoa; phylum Chordata; class Aves; order Leptosomiformes; family Leptosomidae; genus Leptosomus; species Leptosomus discolor. The sequence goes on from NC_141403.1 coordinate 13,429,643, forward strand.
TTACCCTACTCAGACCAGTTTCATTTTCTCCTCTATCTCCACTCTGTCTAGATTACCTCTGCTCTGACTGATGTTGGCATGTTATGTAAAACACAGCAGCAGGGCAGCAACTTCCCTGCACAGTCAGAGACACGAAGCGCGTTTGGATACGACTGCTGTAACGTCGCACTGCTGAAATCCATCGTGACTGCAAGGCTTCCAGACAGGCTTCAAAAACAGCTTTATACAAACCTCAACATCGCTTCTACCTGCTCTGATACAGACAACAAAATGCAGCATGCTAAGACAAACAGGGCCAACACCTCCTGGCACAGATCCCTCTTCATAAATCCGTGCTGCTGTGCTGATAACGCTCCTCTTTGTTTGCAGGTGTCTAAGGTTTTGTTTCCTCACTTTGGAATTCATTTGTTGGACAGCAGACTTTGCCTTTATAAAAAGCTGATGACTCTTAAAGAACTACATCTTCTAAGTTCTAATCTTTTAAACTGTTGACTATGGATAATATAGAAAATATTTATGAGTTCAAGTTTCCCACAGAATTGGTTAATTGAGACCTGAGGACAGACTGCTTTGGGAAAACGGCTAGGAAATTATTTGAGACGGATTTAAATAACACGAACAGCTCAATCTAGCAAGAACAGATAGATTCTTTACAATTTAAAGCTGCACCTTTCTCTTTAAAAATGTCATGAAGAGCAGTTTCCAGCATGAACTTTTTCTAGTTTGCAGGTCACTTGATCTTTAAAACTTTAGCATACATGTGGCACTGCAACAACATAAAACACTACCACAGAGATTCAAAATAAAATTAAATATAGATATTTTATTGTACTTGGAAATCTTACTATGTATTAAGAGAAAAAGTGTCATAATCAACATCAGAAAGCAGAAAAAAAAGTTACATTTTGTTACAACAACGAGTCACATGTTATTAAAGTCGATTAATGAAGCTTACCAATGAGGACGCTCTTTGTCCAATTATTAAAGTTTCGGAGGTAGAATATGCGAGACTGGCTACGTTTTTCCAATCCAACTTCTTGCAGTTCATTATAATGTGCAGCCACAGCCTGCCCGTGGCCTATCGCACGCTGCAGAAACAAGGGAAGGAACAGACCCAAGCAGTGAATTCTTTTTACTCTTTTTTCACTTAATCCAGAGTTCACTTCAAGGATTTCAGAAAGTAAACACCTAGCACTATGAAGAGCACACCATTACGTACACAAAAACATTCCCCACACCTGTCCTGGTACTGAGGTCAGTACTTCAGTTATCAAAGAGACAACTCCCTTGAACATTTAATGCCCTTTTCAGTCGGTCCAAGTAATTTCTGATGGCTGACGCCCAGCATCTTTCCTTCACAGAAACACTGAACTCGCCGTTCTCTCCCACTCTTGGAGAATCTGTTTCATTGCCCTTAAGATTCGGATCAAAGAAGTTCCTTCTCAAGAAATTTTAAGCTTCTCCAAAAATCCTGTTTCAGAAATTCAGTGTTTACATCCCACAGAAGCGCACAAACCGCCAATTTAACCAAAAAGCCAACTGGCTGATGCCGCACAAAGCCCTAAGGGATGATCCCACTGCCAGGGCTTTAAACAGACTGTGGTAAGGGAACGAGGATGTGACCACGTATCCATTTAATACCTAACAGTTCGCTGCATAAATGCCTCTGGTTCAGCCTTAACTGTAAATACTCCAAGAGATTCCTGTCCCCTGAGACACAGAGGAGCCTACACCCAGACATAACGCTCCTAACATTTCTTCACCTTGAAAATAATCTTCAATTATACATATGAAATTAAAATAAATGATAAATAAAATAGGAAGTAACAGAACATGGAGACCCAACAAGATCTGTGAAGCATAGAAGTGTCTGAAGTGAGGGTACAAACCAGAATGAAGGATTTTCAGTTAAAACCCATAAGCGTGGTACGAAGCCCCAGCCAGTATGAATTCACAACTAAAAGCATTCCCAACAGCTGACTACAAAAGGCAACGTCCACGACATCTCATTATTCAAAGGGCAGTCCCCCAAGGGACAAGAAGGTTTGACCGATTTTAATACGCTATACAAATGCTTGAACGTTTCATGTCATTTTGGTATCCTTCAGGATGAACACAGACATACTTGTCCAAATCTCTATGCCCCCATCATCTGTTTATTACCACACTTGGGTGACTGACACTATCAGTATTTTGACCATTTCTAGCCTTTTTTAGGGTAAGCACAGACAGCTCCCGGAATGGCCACTGATGGTGATGCAAGCTAGAATGGCTGACTTTGGCACGTGTGGGGGACAGGCTCATACAGTCCACCCACAGGCCTCAGCTGCTGCAGGCACAGCTGCAAACAGTCACCAGCAGCCACATCCAGACGTCAGCAGCTGCGCTCGGGGCAATCACCTCTTGGCACCCTTAGGCTACGCAAAAACGTATTTCTTGTCCATCTAAACCTTACTAAAAGGGTGAAAGGGTTAATAATGTTGCTACCACAACAAAGGGCAACTTTTCTTTTACCAGATTGCTTAGTCATAAATCAACATCCTGGAAAAATACCAATCAGAGAAACAAAATATTAGGTCAAAGACATTTTCAAATTATACTTAAATACCCCAAAAGGTCAAAACAGGGCTGGATATTACAGCGTTGATTTCCACAAGCTCATACGTAACAAAGGACAGCATCATGCAAAACATGACCCTTTTCACCCTCCCACTTAACTGGACAAATATTTTCTACTACTCTTGCAGTCTTAAAAAACCCAACAAAACCAAACCAAACCATCTGTAAATCTTTCAGTACTTCACTTTGCCAACAAATCGTACTGACACTATATCACAGAGGATGTGGTTTGTAGATTTTTCTTAATTACACAGTAATTAAAGGACATTGAGGACAATTTCTAAGTTAGACAGTAATTAAAGGACATGAAGGATATTCTCTCACGGAAGAACCTCCCATGACCAGAGAGCTGTACTAACACACAGGGTAACAACACACAAAACACGAACTCAAGACCCGCACGACGCTACCGGACCACCCCCACACAGCCGGCGGAACAACAGCCTTCGGCTAAGCACGTGCCGAGAGCAGATTCCAACCTCCTCACCACCAGCCCCTCTCTCTCCCATTAAGCCCAGCAGAACTTCCACACCCGCTGGTCTGCCAGGAAGCTGCCCACAGACATTGACATTTGCCTTTTTGTGCTGGTTCAGGGATGTTTAGCACAAATACTTTCAATCTCGTCTTGAGCTAAGGCTTTGAAATAGGGGTTTGAACGGAGCTCAAAATAAACGATACTCACTAATTTCTTAGGAGGTTCGTCCCCAGGATCTACATTCTTCCTCTTGGCTCTGCCATCCTGGTTACCACCATCGACTTCATCTTCACTGTCAGCGGGGCACACTGTGCCTGAAGTCGAACTGTCGCCTTCCTGACCAAGACCTGAATCTGCCTCTGAAGACCGAGGCATTTTCTCCACTTCTTCATCCAAACTCTTCTCTACCTCCTGCTCCTCTTCCTTGGTTAAATCAGCCATCTTTGACAGGTTTGTCTCCTTGTCCATTGATCAGAACAGAAACCTACGAGGGGGGAAAGAAGCCACCAACTATTCTGAGTGCTGAATTCCACTTCACCAGGACACGGGGCAGCTACTTTTAGACAAGGCCTGTAGGAGGAAGTTGGGCAACTCCTCCTCTGAGCCCGCGGCCCGCCAGGAAAACAGGCCTGCCGCGCCCAGGCGGGAGCCTCCCGCCCCAGCCACGTTCGGGGAGTAGCCGCTGCGCCGAGACCAGCGGGGCTTCCCTCGGAACAGGCCCTCCGAGCGGGATGGTGCAGAGCAGCCTCACCCGCGCTCCCGGCGGATCCCCGCCCTGCAACTCACCGGATGCGTTTAAGGCCTGAATTTGGAAGCGACGGGCACTTCGTAACCAGCGATGGCAACCGGGTGCCTAGGGGGCGGCTCCCTCGGAGGGAAAGCTGGAGGGGGCGGCTCCCTCGGAGGGAAAGCGGGAGAGCCCGGGCCGCCAGCGGAGCAGGGGCCGCGGCCGGCAGGGACGGGCCCCCCGGCGGGGCGCTCCCGCGGACAGGCCGCCGCCCGCGGCCGCTTCTGAGGGGCCCGGAGCCCGCCGAGGCCCGGCCCGCCACCGCGACGGGCGAAGCGCGCGCCGCCGCGCCGCCGCCCACAATCCCCGGCGCGGTCGCAGGCGATTGGCGACGGCCGGTGGCGCAGCACAGCCTCCCGTGCGCGGCGGCGGCAGCCCGGCCCCGCCCCCCCCGGCTGCCCGCGAGGCCGAGAGCCCGGGACCCGCCTCCCAGCGCGCGGCGGGGCTCGCCGCGTGCCGCCCGCCCGCCCACCTGGCCCCACGTCCCCGCCGGCGGGCCGCCCCGCAAGGCGTGCGGCACTCACCCAGCCCAGCACTCCGCCATCCTGTTTGCGGAAGTGACGCACCCACGGAGCGGCGGTGAGACCGGCAGCGTCACATCCGGGAAAGTCGGGGGGGGGGGGGGGGGTCAGGAACGCGGCACTGCGCACGCTTAAAACGTGACTGGGCCCCGCGCCCGGGCAGGGCTCGGGGAAGGAGAACACTACGAGCCCCAGAAGGCCGCGCGAGGGGGTGGGGGCGCGCGCCTGCCCAGTCGGCCCCGCCAGGCCTCAAGGTGATGGTGGGGACGGGCGCTGCTGCACGTTGCCCTGCCGCGCGCGCGAGGCGGGGCGGGGGAGGTGACGGGAGCGGCGCGCGCGGCAGCGGTCGCCGTTGGTCAGCCGCCGCCCGGTGTGTCTCCATGGCTCGGGGCCCGTGAGGAGGAGCGGTGGCTCGGCCACAAGGTACCCGCTTGGCGCGGCCTGGGGGGAGGGGCCGCTGCCCGGGAGCGGGCGAAGCGGGGGGGCGGGCGCCTCCTGGAGCCCCCCCCTGGGTGGGGGGAGCGCGGGGGGCGGCGGGCCGGCTCCCCCGCCGTCGGGCGGGCTCCCGCTCCGCGCAGGGGCGCCGCCGCCCCCGGCCGTGCTTGCCGCCGCGGCCCCGGGGGACTGGGCTAGCGGACCCGCGGCCTCTGGTGGCTGGCCCGCGCAGGAGCGCTGGGGCGAAACGGCTGCTCGGGGCTCCGGCCCTTCCTTCTGGGCGCCTTCTCTTCTGCAGACTCCGAGGCCGTTCTTCCTGGCGTGAAAAATGTCGGCCGCGAGTCTCTGACGGCTGTACCGTAAAGGGCCGTTGGGTTCGGCTTCTTCAGGTGTTTCTCTCCTGGAACAGCTGGTTCTGCACTTGTCTTGACTTTTTAGACCCCTTAAAAGTGGCTGTACAAATATGAGAAATGCCTAAGAAATGTTCTGCGCGGTTTTTGGTGACTCGCTTGTGGCACGTGGCAAATAGGAGCAAAGGGCTGGCTTTTCTCAGTAGGAGAATCTCAAAACCGAGAAATCTGGTTTTGCTCCTCTTATCTGTTTGCTGGTAAAATTGTGTTTTCTTGCTCGTCTTGAACTTTCAGCACTTTTTCTCTCTTACATTTTCTATGAACAAGCTTTGGAGGTCTCTGAATCCATATAGGAGGCAGCATTCAGCTGAACGAGACACAGCCCTCTTGGCACACTTGCATAGAGTTAGGGTTCTCCTTAGTCGTCTGCTTCTGGTAATTGATGGTGAGAGTTATCCAGGGAGTCAGACTGAGAAGTCATAAGAATTTTTATTAAGGCTTTTAAGTCAAACGTGGATTTATGTCAGGTTATTACAAACTGCATGTTCAGCCTCACTTATGACCATTTCTGAGATCCCTTCCACAAGCTGGTCTAAAAGGGAAAACGTTCACTTGGACAGTAGTACATGAAGTGTCCTAGAATTCCTTACCAAAACTAATTCTTAAACTGGAAGTGTTCCTCAATTTACCTAAACCCCAAGATGTTGTTGCTGTAACAAGTATAAACATAAAATGATTTGCCAAAGCTTTGCTACTGGGAGAGATGGGAAGCAGGTTCCTCGTTTGGAATGTGTCTTACCGCCTGTCCACTAGCTTGTATGACTTGCAGCTGCTTCTGTGTGGGACATGCATGCACAGAGGATAATGTGTCCCCACCATCCATCTCCTCCTATAGGGCTGACAGCATGTGTTTATCTCCTTTTCTGTTCAAGGACTGTTTGAGGTACAAGGGCTATGACTGGCCTCTGTGGCAGCATTACTGAATTGCACTCGCTGCGTGAGAAGAGCACTTCCATCAGGGAGGAAAAGAAATCATTTGATGATTTGGGTAGGTAGGTAGCAGGTGGCTTGCACATGGCAGAAATCAAGTAGTCAAATTCAGACTGTTAAAAAAGAGTACGTAAGGAATGTAAGAAGGTGAAGATTTGTCTAGCATGACTGTCTAAGATCCACTTCACAGACTATAGAAGCTGATAAGAAAAGGTTTGATCTGGTTTTGGTTTTTAAAAGGATCTGTGTAATCCTCCTGCTGTAGATGATCTCCTATCCAGATAAACTGACCTAGCTCTGTGTGTATGCTTATAGACATCACGAAGAGACTGAAGTCTGTTTTTGCAAGACAGGGAGTTCTTGCTGTCCCCTTATCTCAGATACCAGCCCTCGGTTTGCATCTTGACCCATTTCTGGATCTGTAGGGAGTTCTGCCTGGTCTTGCAGATAAGGCCGCAACAAATTCAATGACAAAAGCAGAAAGAACACTGATTGTTTTAAATGTAAAACTGCTGGTTGAATCCAGAACAGTCCTTGCAATCAGTTAGTTTTGCAGATAGCGAAGAAGATCCAACATAGTTCTTGTTGGTGTTGATACACTGTGCAGCCAGATAGTTGAAGCTGAACTTAGTTTGAAAATTAGATGCTTAAGCAAATTCAACATCAATCAGCAATATTTCAGTATTAAGAATAGAACAAAAAACACTAGAAGAACTTAGGCCTGGGCCCAAAACATGGTTGAAGCCTTCCTGGACAGTAAGGTGGTCATAAGGATTTTACCTTGATATTCTGATAGGTAACTACCTAGTTCCATCACTTTAGATCAAGGATCAACCTCGGGGTCAAGGGTTCTTAATGACTGTAAAGTACCTTTAGTAGTCTCTTAGCCTTCAGACAAATGAATTGTGCAGTATGGCAATTACAGCAACAAAAAATACTGCTGAAGTTACAGGACTCTTTCTTCATTTTTAAGTCTTGGATCATGATACCTCTAAAAACCACAGGTTATTCTTCATGTCCCTGTCATTGTAATAAAATTACAGTAAGAGTAGAAAGTTGTTATTCAGTTAAAAAAGCCTTACGATATATAGTGATGATACCTTTCAAAATTCCGTTGGTCTTGAAGGTACCAGTACAGGTGTGTAAAGTCCAATGTACTTTGTTCATATTAAGTCAAGAATGTATCGCTCGAAACTGTCAGGGAAATCATTGTTTAACCAGGGGTTAGCAGGCCAGGTTGGTGTGCCTGGTTGTGTCAGTCATCCCACCTTTTGTCTGTCTGTCAGCAAGCACTTCAGGACAGAAGTCATTTCTCCTTCAAGGCGCTGGGATTACACAGCAGGGCTTGGTTGCTGTCTAGACCTTTGCAAAGGGTAATGGTCTGTGTTCTCATGAACACTTATGTTTCCTCCAAACAGCTCCAGTCACTCAGTTCTCCCTGCATCTTCTTCAAACTAGCTCTCCATTGTATGATTCAACAAAAAATGAATTTTTTTGGTTGTGTCTCCAGACATGACACGGCTCCATTTAAACAAAGACACCTGAATAGTAAAACTAGGTCTTCTCTGTTCGTGCACATCAGAAAATGAAAGTGCCGCTTAGCAGGGCTGTAAATTTTAATTCCATAGATCTGCTATTTGATCTTGTCCAAAAATTGACCTTGACCATGTGTAACAGTTCTTACGTAAACAAAACAACAAGTCCTGTGGCTGTGATTGTGGCTTTGCAGAGCGTCACAGTGGAGGATCCTCTGCAGCTCTCCAGAACTGGTGTAGTCTGTTCTTGCAGAGGGGGATGAGGAGAGGGAATGGGGGTTAGTACTGTCAAGTGCTCATGAACAAATTATAAAATACAGCAGTAGTTTTTTTCAAATTGATGGCTTTTGTTGATTCTAAATAAAAATACGTGAGTGGCTTTACAGCTGTTCTGTAACTCTCTTCCAAAAGTGGCTGGTGGAAGAGCTGAGTAGAACATGAGAGCGCTTACCTTTTAACTGGAATGGTAGTGCTTAGCCCCAGCCTGTGCCAGTTGGGTAACTGTTTGCTCTCAGTGTTTTGTGGACTTAAAACCTGATTTTGCCAATGTTAAAATTAGAGGCATCTTTTGCTTCCTGCTGTCTCGGGCCATAGGATACTACTTTCTGACAGGGATGTTTCTGTGCTTGAACACAAGCCTTGGGCTTTGTTTATCACCTCTCCTAGAATGCAGTGTGCTTTCAGAGGTTGCAGCATTGCAGTCACAGGATTCCTTTCTCAACCTGAGTGCAGCAATGCAGTAAATCTGCTGCTTCAGACTGTGAGCGGGAGCATCGTTAGGGTCCTGTTACTGGTTTGGACACTTGTAGGTGGTATAATTTTGTTGTTTGTATGGTTGTCAACGCTAGCAATCGTATGCTCTATGCAAAGATGCTGTATAGGGCATTAAATTGAATAGTGGACAAGAAAGTTTATGCACGCAGGTATCAAGACCTTAATAAAAATAATACTTCTTTCATAGGAGCAGTTCACATTCATTTGTAGAGATGGGGAATAGCATTTGCTAAAAATTGGATGAAGAGTGTGGTTTTGAGAGTGTGTTCTGTAAATGTTATGATCAGCCTCTTCACACATAATTTCTCAAGATACTCTGATTGATACTACACATAGTTCCCTATATGGACAAGTTTGAATTCACAACAGAGAATTTCATGCTTACTTTGAATATTTAGAAAAGATTTATACTGGAAGGGAATGTCTGCCAACAGTAATTTTGCTGAAAAATGAATGTTCTGTAACTTTTGCTAGGAAAAATGACAGCTTTTCAGTGTTTGAAAATGCAAAATAAATGTGGTGAGAGAATAAAAGAAAAAAATCTTGAACCTAATGCTTCCACTGTGAATTCTGTTCTTATTGAAGGTGAGTTGTTTTTTTTCACTTTAGAGCTCGTTTACGTTTATTCCTACTTTGTTTCTAATTGTAAAGTTTCAGAGTTTTTCCTTGAGCATGTTTTTTGACAGTCTTAGAAGCACTTGGGGTGAATTTGATAGGTAAAAGACTTGTTGCTTGGTGGGGGTTGTTGTTTTAAGTGTTTTGTAAAACTGTTACGTACTATAACTTGCGTTTAAAATATTTTTACAGCTAATACTGTTGATTATGGTTGGGTTATGGAGGGAAGAGACACAGAACAATGAGACAAGACTGGCAAAAAGAGCATTTATCAAGGCTAGAAAACAAACAGTTTTGGTAGTCACAATGCAAGGTGAGGCAGAAGGCTGTACAAAGTTGATGCTAAGATCCAGGTTTAAGCATATTCCTACTAAATGCCTTTTATAATTAGTCAAGAGAAAAGTATTTGAATACCCAAGCTTTTATTCTATGGTCTGGTCAAAAAGGCTGAACTTTATTTGGGTTCTCACCATTTATTTGAGTGAAAGTCACAGTATCTTCAGTGTGTCTCCAGTTGTTTCATTAGACCTTTCAGGAATAAATATTTGATTATAACTCCAAGAGGTGTTTAAAATAAATATTATAATCTAAATTTTTTATGTCAGCTAAGTCCTGAGTGATCAAAAATATTATGAATTAAAAAATGAGCTTGGTTACTAGAATCCAAATTATGAATAGCAGGAAGTCTTGAGCAAGCTAGAGTTCAGTTTTGTCTGCAACCTTGTTATTGATGGCTCTGTTAGTGAGGGGAGATGTTCACAGCAGCTCTGAACTCTGAAGAGAGGTAGCAGAAGTTCATAAAAGAAGTACTGAACCCTGAACATAAACATGTTTCTAATGCCTTCCAGCATGTGTTAAAAAGTAGTCAGAACTCTCGAGATGCTCCGTGAAAGCTGAAAGAGGTGAGGAATCTGCTAAAGGAAGTTCAATGAACTGTTGAGAGGGGAGATCCTAAGAGATTCTCAGTGTTTCAGTGAAGCGTAGAAATCTGATCTGTGTATTTGTTTGTTTGTATTTTAGCACCTAAGCCCTGACCAGTTCAGTTGTGGGGTTTTTTCCTGAAGCAGTTCAAAGCCATGTGCAGGAAACTGTTGACAAGAGTCTATGTGAATTACCTTTTGCAGCCCCTTTCAGTTATTTAGTAGAAACTTCCCACTGCTTTGTAAACGGCACTGCTGCACATACCTCCATGTTAACGGCCCTCTGGTTGAAAACCCTCTGACAGAGAAACACGACTGTTTTGAGGGGAATGAGCTAATGATACATTGGGAGATACAAGGATGAAAGAGGCTATTGGGGGTTGCTTAGGAGAGTTATTACATACCAGTGGAACAGAAAGGAGAGAGAAATATTTTGATCATTAGCTTAAAGTGAAAGGAAATGTGCAGAAGGGCAAAATAATAAGCAGACGAGTACAATCCCTGCTTTGAACTAACCAAGGGCTTTTTTAGCCTTTTTAGCATAGATGTGTATGCCTATTTTTAAGCTTAGTTAACTTCTAAAATAATAACTTCTCTTATTGTAGACGTGTCTGTGGAGTGACAAATGAACAAAGAATAAAAGCAGATCTCACTTTAAAAGGCAGGTTCTTTTCCATTCCCTTGGCTGGTGCCTGTTGTTTTGGGGGCTCTGGAAGATGAAGATGATCCAGCAAATTTACACATGTAAGGAATCATCGAGAGTAGAGACCTTCTGTAGTACTAGTGTAAGAGGTGTACTTACGTAAAAATTCAGTAGAGGGCGGAAGGAAACTTCTGAAGGAAGGGACTCAGCGTAGCTGTTCAGCACTGCAAAGCAGGAAAACAAAGCTAAAAGATGGACTAGCACCAGTTATTGAACGCATAGTTCTGAAGAGCAGAAAGCACTGCAAATTGTCGTGATACTTTCTGTTAGAAGAATTAGAGAGAACTTTCACAATTTTATGTAACGCTTAGCTGCGTGCAAGCCTAAGATCCTAATGCCTTCCAACACAGAGGGAAATGGGGATACCGCTGTCATATTGACTGGGTGCAGATCGGCTGTTAAGCCTCCTGTTTAGCGTTCCAGATCTATAACTCAACACACAGGCGTTGCACTAGGTTCTCCTGCTTTATTTACCTTCCGAATCCAATGTTTAGGCTTTATAAATGCCTACAAGAAATTTTATTTCTTTTATTCCTTCCTAAAGCTACTTTTTGTTGTGCTTTGTAATACTTAAGTATCAGAAGATTGTAGCAGTGAAGATTGCTGTGTAAGGACCCTGTGAGGGTTTATTCTACTTTCTTGACTTTGCTCAGTTTGTTTTAGCAAGAACAGGAGTAGGTAAAGTAAGGCTAAAAAAGCTGTTGGCTTGTCTCCACTTATATCAGCACAATGTCTATAGCCACCTTCCAGTGCTGAAAGGGGGCTGCAGGAAGGGTGGGGAGGGACTCAGGGCGGGAAGTGATAGGGTGAGGGGTAACGGTTTCAAACTGAAAGAGGGGAGATTTAGGTCAGATATTAGGAAGAAATTCTTCCCTGTGAGGGTGGTGAGGCCCTGGCACAGGCTGCCCAGAGCAGCTGTAGCTGCCCCCTCCCTGGCAGTGCTCAAGGCCAGGCTGGATGGGGCTGGGAGCAATCTGGTCTGGTGGAAGGTGTCCCTGCCCATGGCAGGGGGCTGGAACTGGGTGGTCTTTAAGGTCCCTTCCAACCCAAACCATCCTGTGATTCTATGAAAGTAAAACAAATTTTATATTACCCATCACCACCCTCCCCACCTTTCCTCCAGCCCCTTTTCAGCACTGAAGGCCACTCTAAGGTCTCCCCAGAGCCTTCTCTTCTCCAGGCTGAACAACCCCAACTCTCTCAGCCTGTCCTCACAGGGAGCTGCTCCAGCCCCTGAGCATCTTTGTGGCCTCCTGTGGACCCACTCAAGCGGGTCCATGTCTGTCTTGTGTTGGGGGCCCCAGAGCTGGGCACACCACTGCAGGTGGAGTCTCACCATCATTCTGGTTTATTAGCTTGGCAAAGTGCCTTTTTCTTTTTTTTTAATATACTGTTAATAAGTTGTTGAACAGAACACTTTAAATCTGAAAAGAACAACTTAAATCTGAAACCAAATTTTTTTTTTTTTAATTATATTTAGTAAAAATGTAGTGGGGTTTTTTATTAAACTGAGCTGTTTGGATGAGATTTCTGTGCATTTGCTTTTTATGCAGTCTGAAAGGTGAGCTGGAAATGATTTCTGAAAACTTGGTTTGTGTCTGTTCAAAATTCTTCTGTATATACAACACAGAACCCTCAAAGTTTGCTTGATTTTTACACTAAAAATGACAAGAATGTAAATTAATTCTCTGGTCTCTTAGAAAGGTGCCTTGGGAGTGGAAAAAACTCATGGATTTTCACTGGGAACTCTCCTGTGGTATAATTAATGTTCTTTTTTTAAACAGTAACAGAACAAGTAAAATTCTTTAAATTCATCCATATTTACATATTGTGTACAGAGTGTTTCTAGTAAAACAGAGAAGATAAACCAGTGTAGTCTGCATATACTATACCCGCAATTCCCTCATGCTTTCTGACCTCTTTTACAGAAGAACTTAAACTGAATTTTTTACCATCTTATATCCATCTCCATTCTTGTATTTCAATTTCTCTGGTAGCTCAAAAAAAGTTAATTGTAACTGGTAACTGGTTTTACACAAATTATCCTGATGAAAGTTTCATCTGACAGCATCTGTGGCATGATTTCTCTTTCCAGCAGCAGATATCCACAGCAGCCTTTGCTGTACCTGTATTGGCCTGGCTCATTCCTGCTGTGTTTTCCAATGATCCCCTGTTTCTTTTTGGCATAAAACATTAGCACACCCATGAATTTGTGGTAGTCACATAGACCAACTCTGTGACATTAAAGGTTCCTGAACTTTTACCGTCCTCAGGAACAAAAGCAAGTCTGATCTCTACTTGCTAGTAATCACTGGGAGGCAAAGAGTTAGCAGAGCAAACGTGAGAGATAGGGTGCTCCTGCGGTACACCAGGTGTATGTCAAAGCTGATCTGAATTATAACAGAAGTACAAAGTTTGCTAAACAAAACCTCCAGCGCTGTAATGAGAAGCTGATCTATACTTTTCCTCAAGAGGCCACTAGAGCACTCCCTTTGTGTCGCAGGGCTCCTTAATAGCTTGCCATGAGACAGACCCACCGTCAGGAACTAAATGGGTGTCCAAGAATCCCTACCAGGAGTGTGTCCTGCACAGCCAAGATCTCAGCTCAGTTTGCAGCTAGCTGGAGATACTATTAAATAGTTAGCCAGAACGTGCCAGCACTGAGGAGACCTTATCCCAGAAGTGTTTGTATATCATTGCATAGTTTGTCCTACTAGCATCTATTCACTCACCACATGGGATTCTTACACCAGAGAACAGCTATATTTGTCCTTAGACATCTTTTTTTTTTTTTTTTTCCCTTGTGTCACTTTTGAGAGAAAGCTAATGTAGAAACTAAGATGCTCTAAAACACCTTCTGCCCCACTCCAAATTCTCATGCTATAGACCACCTGCTTTTCCACCTTGGTATCTGAAGCTTCTAGCTTCTGTCCTTTCTTTGCAACATCATGCAACAGCATGGGGGGGGAAAAAAAAAACAAACTACATTGAAGAAACACCTTTTGAAAAGTCACTAGGTGCAATTGTGGATAATATTTAGGTTACTGTCCTGACTTCCTTAGAATCTGAGTGGTTTTAACAATCTAAAGTTACAGGGGCAATTGTATAGCTTATATAGCTCCAGTGATTTCTTTAGGAAAGTATTATACTTAGAGAATAAAATTGTGTCTCAAATCCATAGGCTGCCACACTTTCTCCTGCTGCCTGTTGAGTACATGGAGTACTGGGAACTTCCTTTCACTAGGTGCATCTTAAAGGACAGATTCCTCTGTATTCATCTCATGTCTTAGAGGGATGAAACAACTACAGCTTCCTATTTCTTTGGACCTCCAACCACATTTATTGTGCACTTTGAGTTGTCTGTCCTGTTTAAGATTTGTTTGCAATGTTGAGCCAAGTAATTAAAATTCGGCCGCTGCACCCATCACCCCTTTAACAATATTCACTTCTTTAAAATCATTTTACAAAGTGTATGCTATATTAATCTGTTGGTTTACTCATTGGCCTTTCCTGCATCCTGCTGTAACCATTCTAATGCTTCCCGCATTTAGTCTTGTAGTGCTGCTGGAGAGTAGCGTAATTCTCAGCTTACTGGCACTTCCAAAGTCTCTCCTTTATTCACTTACGTAAGTGAAATAACACATGTACCTATGAAACACAGTAGGATTGTTAGGAAAATTCCAACCTTGTTTTGAAAAATCTGTTTTCTTTTATTCTCAAATATAAGCAGTATCATATCTAAGCCTTTCCTTATATATCAAGCATTTAGCAAAAAGGTGGGGTTTTTTAATTGGAGAAGCAAAAAGTAAGCTGTTCCACGTGGTATTAGCTAGAACCACACTGTTGTCTGTGCTTACAAGGTTCAGGACCTTTTCAGGATCTACCCTAGATGGTTAGAGAACCTTCCCTTTGACCAGCCATATGTTGCATCATGGAGAAAACCCCTGTAGTTAATGAGTTCCAAGTCCATCTGAGGATATAGGACAAGTGGCAGGACAAGTCTTGTAGTTCCCCTGCCTTAAAGCCATCGGTGACATTCTATTTTTAAGGCTTAAGCGGTGCACGTAATGCTGTGAGCAGAGGTCTTGAATCTCATGTACTAATCACAACTATGTTAGCTACAGTAGTGACCCATTGCTTCTTCACATGAAGAATTCTCACCCCCTGGAAGCCATTTCATACCCCGATGTTCTGCAGCCATTGCAATGAAAGAGAGGTGTGGCACAGTGTTACTTCTGTGCTGTCAGTAGGTGCTGGACAGCACAACCTAGAAATGGTGTTCTGAGAAATGCTACTGCATATACCCTGTATAGAATGGGAAAATTCAGACCTACTTGTTCGGTTTCTTTGTGCTTCTGTATGGAAGAGTCGTCTCCTGCCAAGGCTGTTGGAATGCAGAGTCCTGTTAGTAACATTAATGAACCAAAATCAGAGTGCCGAGCATGGATTCCCCCATGCTGTACGGTGGCAATCTTCAAAGCTTGTTTGGAACAGATATTTTTCAGTAGGGTACTGTCCACTGAAACAGATGAACAGCAGAAGTCTGACTGAAGAGCTCTCAATTTACCATAGATGGATGGGTACCCTTTGCTGAGTCTGCTGGCTGGATAGTGTAAAAGTTTACTTAGGGCAGTTGCTCAGTGTTGGGTACTATTAGTAAGTGGGGAAAACAGTCCTCTGTGGAGAGTGTTATCCCTCAGGAGAGGAGTGTAAGTGGCAATAGGCAAGCAATGTAGTTGTCTTCTTCCAGTTTGTTGTTATAATGTCTATAAATCAGTAAGGGAGTTGGTATATGACAGGGTGCCATCTTAACGCTTGAGTTTTGCTGAGTATTTTCACTGCTTCTTGCCTAGAGAAACTTGCATTTGGACATAAGAAGTCAGCAAGAATCTCTGCTTGTCATAAAACCAAGGATACTACAAGCAGTTGCTACTTCCCGTGAATTCTTACAGAAAACTGACCCGTTGGGAGGCAGTACCTGTAGCTGATTTACTGCTCTATAAGCAGCAGTGCTTCTTGGCTCCCACTGAGTTCATAACAGGAGTGAATAACTGCTTGCTTACACAGAGAAGAGAATTCCCTTTTCCCCTGTTGATGCAACAATTCCTGTTAGGAGTTCGATGAAAGTGGGTGTCTGGCTTCACATGCAAGGTAGAGGCTCCCAGGGAGTTTGAAATGATTTCTCCAACCTTTTCCCCACATCAACCATTGTAATTCTAGTAATCGCAATTAATTCAAGCACAACAATAACATTAAAATACCTAGAAAACATATAAGCAGGAATATTCCAACTTTTCGTGTTGTGGAACTTTTCTGTCTTGGAAGGAGACACTATTTCACAGTTGTGGAACTTCTAAGTTATGCAGAAAAAACCCTCCACTTAGCGTGCTGGTATCCAAAGGGGAGTTATACCAGTAACTCCAGTAAGCAAGGTTTCAGGCTAACCGAAAATCTTCATAATATTAGTTTGCTGTTGTTGCTGTTTCTCTAAATGTGCCTTTCCTCTACTTTAGCAGAGTCATCAATATGTTCAAGACACATATCCGAAAGGTGGGGAACTAGTGGAAGAGTTGCAACTTTTTGAAGAGACAAACCTTATCGTACTTCTCTTGTTGCGTATCTGGGAAGTCATTAAGGGTATGTACGGCTTTGTTTGTTTTTTTTTTAACTTCTGCCTACGTTATAAGTATTGATCATTTTCAGCAACCTAGACAAATTCACTATCAAAACACCTGACTGAAATGTATCTAAGGCTATAGGTGAAGGGGAAGCAGACATGAAGATAACAGTGGAGTTTCAATTAAACTTGAATGATGTCTAGTTTGGTTCAAGAATTATGGTAATTAAAAACATAAAAGCATCAGAAGGATTTGAAAGTTGTGATATAACTGACTTAACTGGCATTTGTTACATAAAAACAATTAGTGGCACTTTTTTTGGAGGGGAGGGAAATTTGTTCTGTAACTTGCAGTCACTGTATAAAGGAAAGGAGAGAGTATTTCATTTATTAGTTCAAAGCATGCATTTTGGGGGTGAAAAATGACTTCTTGATGTCTATACACGCCAAACTAAATTCCTTTCTTCTTTTGGTGGGGAGTCTCTCAATGGTTCTTTCGAGCTTTCAGGAGTGACTGTTAAGTATTCAAAAATCATAAGGTAACTGGTTATCTGCAGTTTTAAAATATTCTTTGCGTTGTCGTATTTCTGACACTGCAGTTCAGTTTTGCCCCTGTTAATACATGACATTCAACAGTACCGTCCCTTTTCCTAGCACACGTATACTGGCAGGCTGTTGTGGTTAGGTTTGTTACTATTAACATTGATTATTAATAATAATGGTTATTGGGGTTTTTTACTGTATGAACTTCTAGTTCAAAATGGTATAGAACATGAAAAATTATACCAAAACTAAGAATGTATTGACATCAAAAATCAATTTTGATTGCACTTCACTTAGTTCATACTATGTTTACGTAGGCTCAAAGTATCACTCAAACTATCAGTTGCTACTAGAAGTGAAGTTTCAGGATGACTTCTCAGTAACTGGGCCAGGTTATGCAGATAAAAGCTGTAGTTAGCACTAAACATCTAAAAATGTTTCTAGAGAGCAGAGTGAGCATTTTAGCTGTGAGGAACAGAGTGTATTAAGTGAAGGGGCAATTTTAGTTTAGAATGCTAAAGAAGTGAGATCTAAAATGATCTGCTCAATTCTAGAAGGTAACAATTTCTGCAAAGCAAGATAAGGAAAACCTTTTAAAGTAGAATAGAAAGCCATTTAAAATTTGACAATTCCAAGTGGCATTGCAGCAAGTAGAAACCCAATTATTGAAATGCCACTCATTTACACATTTCTTCTTGTTCCCTCTCTATAGAAACCTCAGCCACATTTTGTCAAAATGCAGCGGAGTCTGTTACATACTGCATCGCAGCTGGTGCATGGGGCATGTTTGGTTTTGCCTCGCACTAGTATCTTGCAGTGCTTAAAAGGACAGTCGGTGTCATCTGATGTTGGCTGCAAAGTGATTTTGGCACTGGACCCTCCTATACGATGTCTTCATGCAGGTACAGCATGCTTTGCCTCAAGGAAAAGTGCTTTTTCATCACAGCCAGCAGACACTCCTCACAAAGCACCAGAAGAGAGAGGTCCTTTGACTTCGGCCAAGCAGAGCCCTGTGGACTCAGCTTCTTCAGATCCTGATCCGTTGCAAGACAAATCAATTAGTCTCGTTCAGAGATTCAAGAAAACTTTTAAACAATATGGAAAAGTCATGATTCCAGTGCATCTTCTGACTTCCACTGTATGGTTTGGATCCTTTTACTATGCAGCCATGAAGTAAGTTGGTATTTTGTTGCAGTGCCCAATACTGTTGTTGAATTGAGGCTGACTTTCACAGGTGAAAGGACCTATAAGTTGTTATTATTACACGTTAAAAAGTGCCTCTATATGTAATAGGGAAATGAGGCCACATTTAACCGAAGCACAAGATTAATATCAAAAGTGTATATAGGATTCATGAGTGTCATATACGTACTATTACCATGCAGCTATTTCTGTGTACCAGAGATGTTACTGACATTTGAAGCAATGTGCATCTCCCCAAAATATGCTTGGATGTAAACAGCATGGAAAGTGTTACCTCTCCCAAGGTAAAGGTAGGGATTTAAGAATCCTGATTACGAATTGCTAGGTGTAATCTTTATAGACCTGTTCTTTTTTTGCCACTGGACTTGAGGAATATTTCACCACTTCCTCCCCTGCTTCCTCCCCAATCCTCCCTCATCATTGGACTTTGTCATTCCCCTCATTCTGAGCTCCTCCCAAGCTATGTGTATCTTTTCCTTTTTTATTTCTGTTTCCTGTCTTTCCTGCCCTCCACTGACAAAATTGCTACTGTAGGCCAGACTTTTTAATTGGAAATTAAATATTTGTGTGGCTAAAAAAAAAAGATAAATTAAGTATTCTAATTTAGTTTCTTTCAGCTATAGTGTGTGCCAGTTACTGTTCGGGGAAAATGGCATTTCTTAGAAAAAAACCTACTATATCAGCTATGAGCTGCTAGTTCAGATGAAAGAGGTTTTATCTACCTGCAAGAGATTTGCTAAATATGAGTAAATGTTTATCTCTGGATTGCTAGTGTTGTGTATTTCATAGTAGAAAGCATGGAACAGGCTGCCCAGGGAGGTGGTGGAGTCACCATCCTTGGAGGCGTTCAGAAGACCTGCAGATGTGGTGCTTAGGGATATAGTTTAGCGATGGGCTTGGCAGTGTTAGGATAATGGTTGGACCTGATGATCTTAAAGGTCTTCTCCAACCAAAATGATTCTGTGATTCCATGAAACCACCACAGTTGGTGGCGGCAAGGATGGTGCTTTGACATCAGAATGCCTTTACTGCACGAGTGTTTTAGTTACTCTAACCAGCTGGCATAATTGCCCTTTATAGGAGCTATAGATCCAAATGTCATTCTAAGTTTAGCTCATGTCAAAGGAATAAAGGTCTTGAGCTATAAAAATATTTTACTTTGGCTGAATTCAGGATGATGCTTACATCCAGCCATTTCAGGCTGAGTGAAGATTACTCTTCTTGAAACACTTGAGTTAGCTGCTAAAATAGGTATCTGACGGATGCAAACAACTGAAATACTTAACTAGAAACTAATTATAACAAAGCTTCAGTTTGTCCTGCCACAGGGGCAGCACCCTCTTGAAGTGGAAGAATGACTTTCAGAATGACTGCTCATGATACGAGGCTAAACAGCGGCAGTTTGTGAAGTAACACAGTTAATGCTGTCTTTCAGATCTGGCTAACTCCATTTTCTACTCTGGGGAAAGGCCTGTAGATTATAGCTTCTAGGAACTGCTGGTAAATTACTCCCTGTTGCTGTTCCTGATGCTAAAGTGATCACATGCAGAGAAGAATGCTTAAAATATTGGGCAGAAATCAATACTGATACTAATACTACAACATCTCTAAATATTGGAAAGTTGGGTCTTCTGTAACTGCATGTAGCTTTCTCCTGGAATGTAAAGATGGGCTGTCTTTTTTTTCTTTGGTGCTGGTGTTAGTTAGCTTTGCTGGTTTTCAAATAGAAAGAAATTGTGATAGGAGCTTCCTCCACCCATCTTGCCACCCTGTATTGACAACGTAGAGCAACTGGGCACGAAACCCCTGAAGTCTTGTCCATGTAACATGTTGCTTCCTTCTCTTTTGCCACATTGCATTTGTCTGATGTATTTAAAAGTGAATGGAGGACACTGAAGTGTGGATTCTGTGCTTCTGGGCATGCTGCAGATTAGTCTGAAATTTTAAAAAGGAAAAAAAAAAAGTAATTTTAAGCAAAACAGAACATGAAGTTGAACCTGCACGACTGGAGCCTGGTGTCTTACTACCACTGTATCTGCTTACCTCCAAACATAATAAACTGGACGCAGGTAAGTTAGTAGCTACTCAGCCCAACAAGGATAATATGAATGGGTCACCTCTTGCAGTGCTGAAAAGAACATTAATTTGCATATATGTACAGAAATATAAATCCTGTCAGTAGATTGCTTAGATGAAAAAATACTCTGCTATCGAATTAGGAGGTTTGTGTAATAAAGGAAATGGTACTGGAAATCACTGTTCAGGTTTCAAATTCCAATTCAGGTTGCCGATTTTTTTCTCTTTTGTAGAGGAGTGAATGTTGTTCCATTCCTAGAGCTGATTGGGTTACCAGGCAGCATAGTAGACATCCTGAAAAATTCCCAGAGTGGAAATGCACTAACTGCGTATGCGTTGTATAAAGTAAGTATGAGTACAGTTTGTAAATAAACTTTAAACCTTGCCTGGTGAATGAAATAGGGTTGGTTGGTTTGCAGTGGAGAGAACTAATGCTTTTTTCTCTTGGATAGTTACACATACTTGAGCATTCCTTTTTGTGGTAAAAAGTCACACACAAGTTGATAGGGGCTCTGTGTCCCTTTAAGGAGTCTGTCTATATTTCTAAAATAACTTCTTTGTTTGCTGCAGAACTATTGTCTGCCCTCAGAGATTTAATTACAATTAAGTTATTCCTCTGTATCCCTGACGTAATTAACAGGGATAAAGAGGTAAAGTCTAAACACCTCATGATTTCCAGATGAAAGTTATTTTTATCCTAGAGGATTTGCTAGCTTGTCTTCCTACCTTAGGTCTCCATCATTGTCAAGTACTTTCACTGTCCCTTTCAATCAATGACTTGCATTCAGGTTTGGGTCCAGTCTCTGTTGCTTTAAATGTGCACAATCCGTATTTGGGAAACCTGAAGCATGTCAGACCATGCAAAAACAAAGGACTGTATTTGAGTGTTGGTCATCTGTTTTGTTTCCAAATGCAATGGGCTGCTTATCTGTGATTTAAAGGGGTTATTTTCCCAAACAAAACATGGAAACCCTACTTTTGCCAATTCTTGTTCCTAAAAGACACCAATAAATAAATGTGGTTAAATACAGAGATTTTATTACAGCTGAGAGATCTGGCAGTGTGGGAAGAAACTTTCAAGCTGTGGAAGCGCTAGGATAGGTTGCAAAGGGAAGATTGTGCAGGCTTTATCTTTGAGGTCTGGAAAGAGCAGGTGGTCTGTCTGGAGTAACAAATCTGGTTTGTTGTGTCTTGGATTAGCTGACCTCTTAGCTCTGGTTTTCTATGTGTGGGTCCTAGTTCTGCACTGAAAGGTGCCTATACTCTTTTAGGACATTTTAGAATTTAAAGCGCATCATGTCCATATTTCCTCTCTGCTTGTGTGGCTCGGGGTTCACATCCTGTCTGTTCCGAATTGCATCCTCAGAACCCTAATGCTCATCCCACAGGCTGCACAGGGAGCTGGTTCTTCTGAAATGGAAGTCTAATGCCTGTGCTGGTTTTGTCAAAAGGATACTTTACATAACAGGTGTCCATTTCTGGGGGATGCGCTGCAGATTGGCTTATTTCCTTATAAATAGAAGATCTTTTTAGTCTCTGACACTGGCCAATATTATAAAAATGCCTTTTTCTAGATAATACTGTCCTGGTTTATTGATGTGGTGTGTTCTTTGGTTTCTTGAAGATTGCAACTCCTGCCAGATACACTGTGACTTTGGGAGGAACATCCATCACTGTTAAATATCTACGTAAGAATGGCTACATGTCCACACCACCACCAGTAAAGGAATATCTACAAGATAGGATGGAGGAAACAAAGGATAAAATTACGGAGAAGATGGAGGAAACAAAGGATAAAATTACGGAGAAGATACAAGAAACCAAAGAAAAAGTTTCATTTAAAAAAATAAAGGACTAGGAGAGATGCTTAACTTTTGGAAATATCAAACTTTGCACTTTAACCCTTTGTGAGGCAGGATATACAAAGTGCACTTTCGAGCTTTTTTCTTTTTTTTTTTTTCCCCCTTGTCTGGAGACTACAGTTCCTCTGTGGACTTAAAAATTCTGTACATTCACCAAGGTTAAATTCTCTGGGTCAGAGTTTGTGACAAAATGTCGATTTACAGAAGAAAAAGCAAATCTCAGATTAGAAGGTCATGTGTCCATTGGTAATGATGTTAACAGTTACTCTTCCCTCACTGTTTTTTGGGTTTTTTCTTTTTTTTTTTTTTACACAGCCTGCCCCCCCCCCCCGAAGATGGGTTTCTTTCAAAAGCCACTACTTTATTCTTCTTCCATCATAGTGCGCAGCCATTATTGCATTAGACTGAATCTTCTGTTAAATGAGAATAAAGGTTTCTCTGCTGGGAAGGCAACATGTTTTCAGAGTATGTGGAGCCAGGCCTCTTCAGCCTCTCGGAGACAGACCGTTGTCACTGATGCTGCACATGAAGGACTCGATGGATTTGCTGCTTGGGTTGCATGAATTTGTCACAGCTGCGTTGGCTTCAGCTGTGACGGCTTGCAGGTGGAGACTAGGAGTTTGTCTTGGACAGTGTGTCTCTTTGGAAATCTCAACTGGGAGCTACAGGAAGAGGAGTTAATCACAGTAGCCATACTATCAAGTATAACTTGTTTCCTAAAGTTGATTTACAGTAGAAATAAAGTTATAAAAGGAAATTAATCAGTAATTGTATATTAAAACCTAGGATTTTTTAAATTATGTTAAAAGTTTACAAAACTGTTCTATTTCATTTTTGGAAAAAAATTCTGAAAGAGAAGTTTACTTGAGAAGTTGGTATACTAAGGGGCTTTTTAAATACATGCAAAGTTAGAGTTAAACCCAGAAGTTCTTCCTCCTGTTCAGGAATCCCTCAGACTTGAGTAAAACAATTTAACTAAAATAAGCATAATTTCTGAGACAGTGGTCACAGTCTACCAATCATTTTTTTTCCCCTAGATTTTCTTAGCTATAAGTATTTGCTCAACCTGAAGCCTGCAATGCTGCTTCAGAGATGTCATAAAGGACTAAAGTTGAAACTGTTCTATTTGACTGGGCAGGCAAACAAACTACTCTCATGGTTTTACTCAAATGTTGGCTAAATTGAAGTGTTTTTCCTATTTCTATTACAGATCTCACTTTGTAGCAACTCTCTGCAGGTGGATCTTGTTTAACAGGTGCTGTTTTACAGGGGGATGTGGGGAAGCAATAAGAGTGGGACCTGTGATGGCCTGTAGTAAAAGAATAGAGCTGGCAATGCCTTGGCTCTGGCCTGCTCTTGTGTTTTCAGTCCAGTCACTGAGGGCCTCTCCATGTGTGAGTTGAACTTCATTAGCTTAATTGTGCAGGATTGATTACATACTTCTCTGCCTCTGTCCACATGTCAAATAGTAACTGCAGTCTGATGCCTACCTCACAGGGATGTTGTGAGGAATAATCATTGTATATTCAGTGCCCTGAAGATGTGAAGTGCCATGTTTCTGATAAATATTATTAAAAAATAATTCTGTGAACTCTTATGCTGCTGAGATGAGCACTAGTGTAGGACTAGAGCTAACAGAGGCTTTTCTTTTTTCTGTTGTAGTGTACTTTTCCTTACTGTCCCTATGCACACATTCTTCTGATGTTGGCATTCACTCTGCTTTCCCTTTTCCCAGCCAGCATCGCCCGTGTCCTGCAGCACTCTGCAAATCCCCAAGTCTGCCCCAGTACTGCTGCATGGTCATCCCTGCTGGCTGGGGCCAGATGTGGGAACCTCTCAGTGCAGCCCACAGGATCCCTCTGCACATGGCAGGGGTTGCACAGGGGCCCCTTGGTGTCCTGGGAGGGGTCTGTACCCCTCAGGCATGTTAGAACTTGTTCATTATGCAGAGGCACCCTTTTGGGACCCCCATCTCTTGCCCTTCCCTCTGTCCAGCTGACCTGCAACCACTCCAGCACTTACATGATCCATCTCTACCCATGCTAAGGACAAAAGATCTCTCTTAACTATGTGTCTGTCCTGTGGCCATTTCTGCATCTGCAGGAACAGCTCATAGGGCCTGTTGGCAAGTGCCTCACCTGGGTACTGTTTGGTCAGTTTTGCAGCTCGAGGGGTTTCTGAGGCAGCCGCCCTGTCAGTTAACAAAGCACATGATTATGTGAATGGATCTATGCTGGGCAGGAGGGGAAATCTTCAAGACTTCTTTGAAAAAAGCCTTTGTGACAATTAATCAGATGCTGGGTTGTACTGGTGACCTTGTCTCAAGGGAGCCTCATCTGGAACCAATGCATTGCCCCAGTGGTGCAGAGATCAGGTGGGGAGTTCCTGGGTGATCCAGTCAGTCCACTGGGTGCCCAGCACGTACCCAGCCACACTTGGTGACTTTAACTATAAGATAAAGTTGATGATTTTCATCCTCATATCTCACTTCTTACAACTTAATTTCTGTGTAGGGTGCAGTTCTCATTCCTGATGGATCCCTGTGGCTGGAAGCCAGTGCCCGTCTCCCCCCCCCTTTGGTGATGTGCTAGCAGGGGCTGCCTCCACCTCTGCAAAACCTTCAGAAATCTGGTGAGACTGGGACAAAGGTATCTTTCACCACACAGGCAGCAGAGAAATTGCTGCTTTGGTGACTTGCCCCACTTCTGCCTGCTCCCTCCCGCACCCATAACGCCACTGCAGAGCACCTCATTGTCTGCACCCCATATAGGTACATGAAGGCACCAAGTGCCTGCCAGAGCAGAAGCTGGAACTGAAGCTGCAGCCCAAGCAGAAGCTGAAGTAGTGCCCAGGCAGGACCTGGAGCCAAAGTTACAGCCTGAGTTGGGGCTAGAGCCAGAGCTGCATCCCAGGATGGAGCCAAAGCTAAAGTAGCAACCTGAAAAGGAGCTGGTCCAGAAGCTGTGGCCCAAGATGGTGCTGAAGATGATGCAGCCTGTGTAAGGGCCCAAATGACCGCTCAAGCAGGAGGTCAAGCTGAAGCCATGGCCCAGAGCTGAAGTAGCAGCCCGAGCAAGAGCTAGTGGCAAAGTCTGGCTGGAGCTAATTTAAGAGCCTGAGATGGGGCTGGAGGCAAAATAATGCCCAAATGAGGACCAGAGCCAAGATATGACCCTATCAGGGGCAGGAGCCAAAAAGTTTTAGCCCAAGCACTCTTCAGAGCCAAAGAAGATGGGGCTGGAACCCAAATAGCAACCTGAGGTGAGGCCAGAGCCAAAACTGCTGCCACAGATGGGGCAGGAGCTGAAATCTCACTCCAACATCTTGACAAAGCCGAGGCTCGATTTGGCACCAGTGCCAAAGCTGCAGCCCAAGCATGGGCCAGAGTCAAAGTTACTTCCTGATGGGGGGGGGGGGGGGGGGGGGGGGGCAGGAGTGAAGTCACAGCCCAACATAGCACTGGAGCTGACGTCACGGGCCGATATCAGGCTGGAGACAACATTGCAGACACAGATATGGCCAGAGCTAAAGTCACAGCTCAGTACAGGGCTGGAGCCTTAAGTGGTGACCCAGTATCAGGCCAGAGCAAAAGTCATGGCTCAAGACGGGGCTGGAGCCAAATTCATCACCCAGATAAGGGGCCAGAGCTGCAGTAGCCTACTGTGCAGGGAACTGCAGCCAAAGCAGCAGACCCAGCTGGCACCAGAGCTGAAGTTGTAGCCCCAGGTGGGGATAAGAGCCAAAGTTGCAAGATGGGGCTGGACCTGAAATTGGGACAGCATTGAGGTGGAAGCCTGAGCAGGCTGGAACCAAAAGCAGGGCCCACAACTGAGCCAAAGTTGCAGCTCAAGATGAGTCTACAGTACGTGCTGTGATCAGAGCAGGGAATCAGCACCAAAATTGGGGCCCCAGGAGAGAATTGGAATAGATGTCATGAACTGAGCAGGGGCCAGACCTGAAAATACAGCCCAAGGTGGGGCTGGAGCCTAAGTTGCAAACCAACGGAGGGCCAAAGCCAACATCACAACTCAGTATGTGGTTGGAGCCTATGCTGTGGCTCAGGATGGGGCCAGAGCCAAAATCGCAGCTGAAGATGGAGCCAGAGTCAAAGTAACAGCCCAAACATGGACTGAAGCAAAAATCACAACCCAGTATCAGGCCAGAGCAGCAGCCACCACCTGAGGTCAGAGACAAAGTCATAACCCAAGATGGGCTGGAACCAAAGGCATGGCCAGAGATGGGGCCAGAGTCCACGTTGCTGCCCAAATAGCAGGCAGAGCTTCAGTAGCCACCTGAGTGTGGACCAGAGCCAGATCTGAGTTGGAGGCAAGTAGCAGCCCAAGACAGGGCAGGAGCTGAAGTCACAGCCCAAAATTGGGCCAGAGCCGAAATCACAACGAAAGATGCTGTTGGACATGAAGCCACAGACCAACATGGTGCTGGAGCCAAAGTCACAACCTACTATCAAGCCCTGGCCAAAGTCACACACTGAACAGGCACTGGAGCTGAAGTAGTGACCCAGTATTAGGCCAGACCTGAGTCAGAGACTTGAGATGGGTCTGGAGCTGAACTCATGACCTGAAATTGGAATAGAGCTGAAGTCAAATCTAGCAGTGGGGCCAGAGCTGAAGCCATGGCCCAAGATTTCAGCCAAAGGCAAAGTAACAGCCCAAGATTTGGCAAGTTCTGACCAACATTGGGCCAGAGCCCGTGTATCGGCCCAAAATAGGCACGAGCAAAAGTTGCAGACCAAGATGGAGCTGAGCTGAAATTACAGGCCAATGTTGGGCTGGAGCTCAATTTACAACCTGAGCAGGATCCAGAGTCAAAAATCACAGCCCAAGACAGGGCCAGAACCAAAGTCATAACCTGACATGGTGGGCTGGCACCAAAGTCAAGGCCTGCATCAGGCTGGAGCTGGAGCCTCAGTCCAAGATGAGGCCAGAGCTGAAATCATGGCCTGAGCAATGACTGGAGCCAAAGCGACGGCTGCTAATGGGACCGGTCAAAATAACAGCCTCGGCAAGGACCAGAGCCAGTTGAGGTTGACCTTAGTACCAGAGCTGAAGACCAACTAGGGGCTGGAGTTGCACCAGTCTCCTGAGCAGGGCTGGAGCCAAAGCTGTGACCCAACAACAGGCCAGAGCCAAAACAGCAGCCCAGAATGGGGCTGGAGCCAAAATCGAAACACATTTTTCTGTTTGTGTCCCCTTCAGGGTGTCAGCTTAGAGCATTGCGCTGCATTCGTCCTTGTTGATCACTTACCACCAGCAACAATAATAATTGGAGAATTGTAATTATCCCCTGGCAATTATCTGGCTATTTTGATGAAGATGATCTCCTTAAAGTAGAAAGACTACATCTTGATTTCATGAGCCCACAGGGCGACATGTAGTGTTAAGTTTGGGCTTGAATTTGATGAATTGATTAGACAATCACAGAGAAGGGAAGGGAACATGGAAGAATACACAGGCTTGTTTAGGAATGAAAAAAGAAAAAAAAAAGTCCAGACCTAATACAACAGGGAAAGAGTTTCATAAAGAGACATAATTAAAGATTTCTAGCTGCTTCTGGGTCTGACCAAGTGGCCAGAAAGAGACTAAACTGCAAGCAAAGGAGACCCTACCTCACTTAAATTCTCCAGCACTGTTTTAAAAAAGTTTTTCTTTAGGTTTGTTTTTGGTTGGGTTTTTTTTGTTTTTTTTTTTTTCCTGAAGGTATTGTTTGGAGGACAAAAAAAATAGTAGTCTGCAAATCTGTTACTTTTTCTGTGCAGAACTGGTGTAACTGAAAACTGCTCAGTGACTTGCAGGCACCAGACAGAAGACATCCTCGTGACGCAGGGGGGCAGCTCTGTGAGTGCTCAGAGAGCACTTGCTCCTCGCAGACGCAGCAGCAAACGCAGCTCTCTGGCCAAGAGCCATGGGCGTAATGGTGGTTGTGACAGTGCCCACCTCTGAAGGTGAAGGCCTGTTTCTCTGAACCTTTTCCATTACCATACAGAACAGTCCTATATGGGAAAACAGAGGTTCAGGCCATCCCCTGTGTCCCAGTGCTCTGAGAACGCAGCACACGGATGAGCTCAGGGAGACAACAATGGGTGCTGCTGGCAAGATCTCATTTGCAGCCCCTGGGCTTCAGCAGCCCCCAGGAGTACCTCACGAACGGCGTGGCAACACTGCTGTGTTAGGTGGACAGAGTAGCTGAAGGGCTACTGCTGCCAGACACTGTTTTGATAATGTTGGTTCACCGATGGGCTAAATCCAGGTTTAGCACACTTAGTACCAGATCACATGTGCCATGTCTTCCTAACATAGAATCATAGAATCGTGAGGTTGGAAGAGACCTCTACGATCATCAAGTCCAACCATCAACCCACCACCACCACACCCACTAAACCATGTCCCGAAGCACTACATCAATACTACATCATCACATCCTCGTGGGATGGTGACTCCACCACTGCCCTGGGCAGCTTGTTCCAATGTTTGACCACTCTGTCAGTAAAGAAATTGTTCCTAATGTCCAGTCTAAACCTCCCCTGGCACACTTGAGGCCATTTCCTCTTGTCCTAAAACAAGTATGATACAGTATGACCTCACATTGCTCAAACATGCTACAGTTTTTGAGTCAACTCCATTGGTAGGCTGACTCATTACAGAATCAAATAGCCTATGTCCTCCTCCTTTTAATCTCACAGTGAATCAAGGGTCTTATGTTCTCTTGCAACCAGAATAAAGTCATAAAACTGACATAATTTCCACTTGAGATGCTGTGTTGAACCCATCTGAAATGCAGTTGTGACCCTACACCTAACCTGAACCAACACTGTGCTGCTGGGTGACTAGAAGTGGAACAGATCCAGTACTGGGACCTCTAGAGGGCTGCCTGGGCAGCCTCTGCACCATAAAGCAGGCATGGAGAGACAGCACAGGCTCCGTGTGAACTCAGCCTTTACCTGGCCCTCGTGCCTACTGATGTCTTCCCAAATAGAGTCTCAAAGCAAGAGACAAAATGCAGATCCACGATTAGGCCCTACATACACAAGCTCCAGGTTTACCACACGCTTTTTTTTTCCTTATCTTTTCATATGCATTTACCCATAAATGCCAAAAGAGTTGCCAGAGAGCTCCTAAGGATGTGGATCTGAAGGAACACAGAGAAGTTACAAGAAGTGATGCTGTACTTGCCCTTCATGCCTACTGGTCTCTGCAGTGAGCGGTGTCAGGTGCCCTCAGCTGGCACCGACCAGCGCTTCCCACCAGCACATTCACACCAACAGCGCTGCTCTTTACCCAGGCGCTCCGTGAGGGCTCACTCAGGGTACCTTTCTCCCAAAAGCAGGCACCTGCGCACACCTCCCAGACGCAGCAGCTGTGTTTTGATGCAGAAGGAGACACTCCGAAATAATTTTAGTGGGGGAAGGGAAATTTCTCAGCCTTGGCTAACTGATGGGTAATGCTTCGGTTTACCAAATACCTGTGTTTATACTGGATTAGATTAGAAAAGCCATGAAAATAAAGATAACGCACCATAATTTTATGTAAGGAGGTCTCCAAGTTCTGTCTACTGTCACTAGCGGTGTATTTCGTACTGCTGGATTGCTGTGCACTAGTCCCCTGTTCAAGCAATTTGCACGTCTCTGCACAGTGTGTACCTGCATACGGCAAATCTGCTTCAACAAAAAAGAAAGTAAAACTGCCAGTGCACAAGCAGCACTTAAACTATAGCTGCACGATTTACTTGAGCACCGTTTTACCACAGACAAGCACTTTATTTTTTCTGTGTTACTGTCAAATAGCAATTTTTGTGTACCTGATACCATTTTCCCAGCAGAGCATAATTCTACAGTACTGGAAAATGTCTGGTTCCCCTAGCATATGGCTGGAGCTAGCATGGGTATTTTCCTGTCTACAGGTATAATATCAGCAGAATATACAGCATAGTTTAAAAAGGTGAGAGGGCTTGCACATTGAGTAGCTAATGCAGTTATCAGTCAGCCACAGGGCTTTTAACGTGCGCCAGTGCACCTCTTGCTGAGAAGCTCTGACACCTAATACTGCACCAGTGACTCCAAAACAAATACAGCTGAAGGAAATATCAGTGCCTTTGATCTGCAGGGCGAAGGGGGCCAAAGGAACCAGACTGACTCTGCAGTCAGTCAAGTCTTACCTGTTAGGCTTTTCCTGACAAAACAGCAGCGAAAGTCAGCAGCTCATCAGCTTTTTCCCCTGAGAGCTCTGAAGTTTGCAGCCGTAAGCAAATTTTATAGCACTTACAATCCTAACCCCATTGTCAGGAAAGAGCTCGCTCCTGTGCATTTTGCTGTTGCCATAAACCCTCCTGAACAGCTATGCAAGCACATTTGTGCTTTTATATCTGACTTATATGTCTTCTTCACCAAGTAAAGCCAACTAGGGCAGACGTGGCTCAGCTTATGAAAAATTCACAGCGTTGTAACACAGTCACGCATGTATGCATATACGCAGGTACATGTAATAAGCTAGAACATTCTCACTGCTTTGAGATGAAGAGGACTTTTCTTCTTTTTCCCCTAAGAGTTTCTTGCTGCCCAGGGTTAAATGTAGGTCAAGCTGTCTGAGCCCATGTCTGTGGCACACAGAGCGGGATTAAACTGGAATTTTCCACTCAAGTCAACTGTCAATCACTGTAATGTCTGCAAATGTTAAATTAATCTGGCGTGATCTGGTGTTGGCATTGAAGGGAGCTTCTCGGGCTCAAGGATGGCATTTTAGCCTCCACGAAAAAGATGCTTTCTTTCCCCAGACAAGGGGTGGCTACGTTCTGGCTGCTTGCTTAAACCCCTGCGACTGTCAGCCAAACGCAGGAAAACAGCTCCGTGCGTGCAAGACAGCGGTACACGCGCGTTAGAAGCGAGCAGGGATAAACCACGCCTTGCAGGCAGTGGGACCAAGAACAGTGGCGATGGGAAGTTTATTCCTAGCATCACCATAGACTGTGCTGAGACCTGCCATGCCCTTCTTAACGCATTTCCTCATCTTTATAATAGTATTAGCACCTTTCTGCTACTGTCCCGCAATGCGCTTCGTTGTGGAAACCATTAAAGAGTACAAAATATCTTACAGTAAGCAGCTTCTGGTTTACACATTAGTCCCTTCATTAAGGGGGGCAAGCCTCCAACACGCGCCCTGCTAGCTGTAGTCCACTGGCGTCCCAGCAAAGCTGCCTCCAGTGTAGCACGTGACGGACATCACTGGGACAGATCCTGCAGTCCTGCCAACTTAAATATTGTGTTTTAAGGGACTCTGGGAACACCTAAGGTAAGCAGAAATAGGTAGTTAGGTAGTAGCAAGTACAGCAGATAGTTTCTCCCTTATGTTTTGAAACAGTCTGGGGACAAGTAATGTTACTGACTATACAGGATACTGAGAAACGCAGCTCATCAGTTTTACCACATGCAAACAATTCGTTACCTCAGCTCTAATCCCCACTCTCAGGAGCCATCACTTGAGTCGGTCTGGAAAAAAATCTGCAGAAAACAAGCAAAAATCAAAATCGTGCAAGTTTTTATCCTAATCAACGCTAGGCTTCGGTAAAAGTGGCACAATGTGAACGGCACAAAAGCTGGGCATCGCCACAGCAGAGGCAAGCTGTTCGACTAGGATTCAGCAGTAAGGTTTTTAAAATGTGCATTTTAATTAGAACTCATTTAAAGCACAACCGATCAAAACAGTGATAATGAGAGAAGCCTAATTAATTTTTGTCTAAGTAACGAAGCCTTATTACAGAGGGGTCTTTAGAAGAAAAGGGCTTGGGATGTTAAAAACAGGGTGTTTGTAATGAGACGCAATACTGCTGGGAGCCTGGAAGCCAGACCTAGAGGTTTCACAGGACTGCAGCAGCCACTGTATTAATCTTTTAACAGGAAAAAGTAACCCTACTGAGAGGAGACATCCCATTTATAGCAGAGTTCTGAGTTGCAACCATTGGCAGAGATATTAAAACACAATCAAACAGAATGGCATATTATAAAACAAATATAAATACAATTAAAACCAGATTAAGGAAAAGATCAAAGCAGGCTCAAAAGAACCCCCCACAGTTTCCAGGGAGTTCAGGGTTCAGACAGCAGAGGAGGAGCAGAAGCTTGGAGATTTGGAGCACTTCTAAGGACTAAGGAACTTGCAATTTCCTAAGCACTGAAGAATTAAAATGCTGTAGATGGAGGAGCGCTAACTCACGGTAGTTATAGGAAAATAAAATGGTTTTTGAACCAAAAATAAGTACTGTAACATTTAAAGAACCAAGTCATTTGGAAAGAACAGCAGCAAGGGGAACACCCCCTGGTCCCTGTCCGAGGCTGCTCCATAAGCAGAGTGTCAGAAATGGGCTGTGACGGCAGCTGCCGCAGCAGACCCCTCTTTCTTGGGAAGACCTGTAGGAAAGTCCCAGGTTTGAAGTACTACCTGCCTCTAAGCATTGCATCTCAACAGGAGAGATCAAACTCCAGCAAGCACAGCCACAGGTATAATACACAACACAAGAGAATTAGTTCATCAATAATCACGCTAAGTAAATCATCACTTTATACTTCAACAGAAAACTTTATACTTTCAACAGAAAGTGCTCTGTAAAAAAATCTTCCCTGGTTTTGTTAAGCTTTAGTACAGCAAAGCGACAGGTACCAGCCAGTGGCAGTTTGATCCACCTTGCAAAGATCCGTATTGCCAAAGACAAGTCACGGGATCCTCCTGTCTGGTTTCTTACCACCCTTATCATCCCTCTCTTCCCCCCATACCGGCATGCCCCTGGTCATGCTGCCCCCTCCCATGAGCCACATCTCATTTTTTTAACCGATTTTTGAAAATCGGTGATTTGGGGCTGGTGCTGATCCCCTGGCTGGTCAGCCAGCACTGGTCTGGCCAGAGGCAGCCACCAACACCCAGTGCTTTAAATGAGACGGCAGTGGGGTGGTTGTCTCAAAGGAACTGAAGTCACCAGTGGCTTGGACTAAGCGCCTGGACTTAACCACAGCGGGTGAGGGGCAGGTGCCTCCTGCTACAGTCCATCCTATGGCAGAGGGGCCAGGCAGGACCACCCAAAATCACCCCCGTATTAATCACCAAAGGCTCAGGGTCAGAACACTGATACAAAATCCCCATCAGACACCCCTTTCCCATGGCCCTCCCATATGCTCTAAGGACGGAGTCCTCCCTCTGGCTCCTCAGTGATCAGCTAACAGCCAGCAGCAAACCAATGGGAAAAAGACCAGTACCTGTTTTACAGAAGGCCACTCTAGTGTCCCACCTTTTTTTTTGGTTGGTCTTTGTTTTTTCACTTCAAAGAGAAAATAAATTCAACAGGAGACAAATGCATTTCATGATTTTTAATAATTTTGTGCCATGGTTTAACCACAGCATATTAAGAACAAGCATAAAATCTGTATTTAAAACTAACAACAGCACTTAGAGCAACATCTTCCTTTAAAAGTATTGCAATAAACAGACCTTAGGTCTAAAAACTAGGACATCACCATTTGCTCAATTAAAAGAGTCAGATACACAACAGTTGAAATCTTTTCCTGTATATAACTGGGAGTTACGGTGGAAAATAAGCAACAAATTAATCGTGTTAAAAGGAAAATAAAATTTAAAAAAAATTAAAGCAAGCCAGGTTTGTCATAGCATCACATGAATAGCTATTGAGAAATTTCAATACAGTTGTAAAAAGACTTACTGGTTTTAATAGCTTTGTTTTTACAACAATAAAATTTAAAATAAAGATTAAATATTGTTGATAGTGCTGTACATATTTCAGAATAGCTTGAAACAAAATGGACAAAAATAACAGATGTGTTGAAAATGTGATCTTGAAAGCCACAATGTTGGAAATACAGAAAAAAAATCCATACAGCAATAAAGCATTTTACACTGTAAAATAACTAGCAAAAAACAACAAAGAAAGGGTCAACACTCTAAAAACAGGCATTTGATGGTTATTTTTAAGTGTAACAGCCTGACTGATGTACATACCATCATGAAATGCTCCAAGCACAGCAGCACTGGGCAGCTGATAGCTATACAATGAAAACCCCTGTCGACACTTACATAGTCTTTGTACTCTAAGTAAAAATGCTTTGTTAAAGAGTATTAAAGTAAATTTTAAAAATTATTATTATTTTTGCTGTCCAGGTCTATGATGCCTGAGGCTCTCATAACTTCTGCTTATACTTCTTTTAAAATCTTGGCTGTCTGCTGTGCTTTGTGGTAAACGGAAAAGCGTGAACGCAGCTGTGAATACACTTAATAGACAGTCTGCTCTTTCCACTGCAGCTTCAAAGCAAATTAGTGCCTCTAAAAGGAGACATGCTTGTGTTTGGTCCACTCAATATGCAAGTTTTGTTATGATAAATCCTACCCTAGATTCCTCCAGCGGTAGGTTTGCTCTGTACAGAGTCTTCCCAGTCAAGGCCTGGGGATTTCTGTTTTTCTTCCTTCATGCACAGAAGTGGTACTGCAGTGCAAAAAGAAACGTGAACGTGGCCAGGCAAGGCGTACTTCCAAAACAACTACTCTATGCCCTGACAAACAATAAATGAGTACACAAACGACAGTCATGAAATATGTACCCTATGATACATGCGTACTGATAAAACCGCTCGATGTATGGAGGTACGGACACAAGCTACCTGTGAGGGCTTGATGATGCAGAACTGGCCATTAAAAACTCATACACTTTAAAACAAAAAAAAACCCAAAACAACCATGATCAACATTCAGATACAGGACTCCTGTGGGGGCTTTTAAAAAAGGTATTTACAGACAAACATGTAGCTGAATTTTCAGGTTGACAGAGAAGTCGTGAAGGACTGTGCTCCACAGCACCATCCTCGAGCGCGACGGACCCCATTGAAAGCCCACTCAAGCCAGAGGAAGCCTCACCGTTGACTTCACTGAGCCCCGGAAAAGGCCCCCTGAGTTTTAGCATAGCGTTGAGCTAGTCAGCTGAAAAACCAAACACAAACGCCATCTCAAACATATCTCAACATGTTGCTACCTTACATCTGTGGTTAAAGCCTGACAAGTATAAAAAAGCTACATACAGACATGAGTATCTATGAAAGATTAGTCGGTGTCCATCTGTGGGAGGACTAGTCTGTCTCAGACCGATACACTTTTACATCACTTACCATCCTGGGATAGTTAGAACGAACACTTTAGAAAAATAAGTACAGCATCTGCAATTCTCTACGCTAGAACTTCACGCTGATTTTTCCTGAGGTATTTGCTTCACCGAAGAGCCCGCGCCCAGAGCAGCCATGGCAGACACGCGCAGAGGCGCCAGGGGAGAACCGACCTGCCGAGGGAGCCTGGCAGAAAGTTGAAAGGCTGAAGCACTTTCACTTCCCACCTGGCACCTGAACAGGCTCAGGCCTTTCTCCACAACCTTAAACACCAACGCGGGTTAAGCCACGGCCGTCAGAGGCTGATGCAGCAGCGGCAGCGCTGCCGACTGCCAGCTCACGCTCAAACCCTGCATGCAGCTCGCTGCCAACCGCAGCTTCCTTGCCTACCCTTCGGCTTGCAGCCCCGCAGCCCCCCAAGGCCAGCGGCAGCCCCAGCCACGCACCAAGCCTGACCCAGGCCGCAGTGGCAGGATCGCCTACCAGCAGCGGGCGCAGGGCAGGGGCTGGCTGCCGTCACGAAACTCTCGTTGGCCTCGTTTTGATTTTGCAGGGATGGTTTGGGTCAGTTCCCACTTGTCTGAGCTTCACTTCAAATCTAGGATGTGGATAAAAAGATTCAAAAGGTTTTAGCCCATTTCTAAGTTTGTTTCTTTTTTTTTTTTTTTTTTTTAAAAAAAAAAAGGTGAATCAGGGATACTAATAAATAATGTATGTGCTGGAGAAGTAGTAACTAATACTGGTCCAACTCAGCAACAGTGAGGCAACAACCAATACCAGAAGCATCCAGTTGCAAGGTTAAAGCTGCGGAGGTTTTGTTTGTTTTGCGTTTTTTTTTCCTTTTTCTTAAAGTGACACATTTAAAAAAAAAAAAAGAACAAATCTTCACAGCAAAGATGCATCAAACGACCAATTGCTATACACAGCTAGTCAAAAAGGATTTGCTCAAACTTTTTCCCTTATTATATTGATATTTAATAGGAAAATAAAATACATAGACTTTTTGTCATTTGTATGCATTCATTTGCAAATTTTCTTACAAAAAAGGACTAAGCACAGAAGCTGGCATTCACAAAGTCTATGCCTTTTTTTTTGTGTTAAAATTGGTATCATCTATACATTATCTTACAGTATTAACAACATCTATTTGTTTCTGTATGTTTGTTTGTTCTACCCATTGGGTAGGATATGTGCATAATATATTCAAGTTATACACAGCACCATACAAAGAAAAAAACCCAACAAAACCCAGAAAAAAAGACCGACAACTGAAAAAGCACCATTTTAAGTGAGGCACAACAAAGGTGGGAGTGTAAGGCCTGATCCAAAGCCCCCTGAAGTTGGCAAGAGCTTTCCTACCAACTTCACCGGGCTTTGGATCAGGCCCTCTCAAGTGCAAGGGGGTTCCTATCTGCTCAGACCTGAACATGAGGCACCTTAGTTGCTTACAAACTACTGACATGCAAACCTCCTCAAAATTAGATCTAATGTGGATGTGCATCATTCATTAATAAACCTACCACGGTGGACAGACAAGCACAAACTGAGGAGAGAAAGGAGGAAGGAAAGAGACAGCTTTGTCACCCATGAGATCCTACACACACCAACGTTGTTTCAGAAAGCTCACACACCAAACCATTTAAAGCAGCAGCAGCAGCAATATAGCAAAGAAATGACAGAGTCACCTCTGGCAGTAAATCACACGGCTGTCGGAGGGAAGGAGGGAGTATCTAGGTTACGAGTTTGTTTCTTTATTGTTAACCACCATAAAAAGGTAAGCTCTTCTACAGCAAGAAAGCGATGCCAGCAATGCCCGGGTTGCTCGTGTTCAGTCTAAAAATGGAAGAGAGGACAGGAAGGCAGAAGTAAGAGCCAGGAGAGTTTGCAACACTTCTCAATATGGAATTGTGCTTGGTTTTCCCTTTAGAAAGCAGGAGAAATGCAGTGAGTGGTCACAAAACTGGCACTGGCGGCCCTGCAATATATTTCATGCAATTAGCTGTGACTTCAAGGAAACACCAGTGTCTGCGGTGCCTACTAGCACTCATCGGAACTGAGCCCTCACCTACACTTGAGCCTACTGGGAAGAGGCACTGCAGGGCTGATGCTGTTTTTGGGGGCTGAACGTAGTAGTGCAGCTTCTGCTAATTCCCCAAGCGGAGCTGTACCAAGAAAATAACACTTTTTTGCTGGTGCAAGTGTGCCCAATGGGGCTTTTGCCAGCATAGCAATGGCAATCGGAGGTGGGTCAAAAGGTAATTTGCACCCCTGATTAACGAGCACAGACTGGCAAACAATATATTATTAAAAACCCTAAAAATCTTACCAACCAACACTTGCAGCTGGGCCACTCTCAAAACTTTGAACTTCAATTTCCTAACGAAACATACGGAAGAGTCTTCCAATTGTGAAACCTATGTAAGTTCAGCATGCCCTCGCACGGGACACTTTGTGCTCTAAAAGGCCTCAACGGATCGCAAACAATTCAGCAAGAGTGCCTCTTCCCAGGGGTTTAAACAACTGACACATCTGGGGCTAGCTGAGGAGAAATGCTGTAATCACACTGGTTGGCAAGCAGGCAACACAGTGTGGGAAAAAAACAGGTATGTGCAATTAAATTATCTGCAAGAGCCTTTATCTAAAAAGCAAAGACGTAATCAAAAGCCAGCCTTCAACCGAACCCACTGCACAAATGGATCACCTGGTTCCCAGCATCAGCTAGGTTTGAAAGAACGTGCTTCTGAGACTCGGAGTACAGGAAGAACATTGCCTTCCGCACATCATACGTGAGGTCTGCACTAGGGCTGTCCCAAAAGCACGAGGATTTTTCAAAGCTCACCCAGAAGGAGAGAGCTGTTGGATGGAAGAAGAACTAGCGCACCAGCCCACAGGCAAGAATTTGCGCAGCAAGAAACTGCCCTACTGATGAAAACAGGGCCATGACATTCACAGGACTGAAAAGCAAATATTCCTCATGCCTCCAGCTGCTCGACAAGTGACCTGTCACTGTTCCTGAGAGCACAATATATAGCCATTTAGCACTTCTGGGAGGTGACTGTGGAACAGTAACTAATACACAATCAAGGGGCAGGGTACAGGCACAAACGTGGACGCAGGGACGTACAGACACCCATGTGCATGGACATGACAATGGTAATGATCAGACCAAATGATCAGATCTGTGAATAATCCTAAATACCTTCAAAGGTACAGGCAAGCCTATTGTTTATCCTTGGGGAAAGGAAAAAAGGCAAAGAAAAAAAAAAGCAAACAATTTTGGAGCACACCTATCTTCACCAGCATACCTTTTTCTTTGCCTATGAAGTCAGGTTACCTTAGTTACCATGAGCGTTCAGGGCTCAGAGTCAGAGAAAGGTTAGTACTCAATCTTCTCCAAACCATCCAAACATTCCTCACAGATCAGTGGCAGTTTTAAGGTCCAGTATCTCACTACCTGGCAGGGTTAAAAACCGCCTCAGACAGCGCTGTTCCAGACAGCCTATGCATGGGCTCTCCAGCAGGACAAGGCTTTCTGCCCTATTGCAAAAAAAGTGCATTTTCAGAAAGAAACAATGTCATTTCACTCCCTGCCCTTCCCTGAACCACATCCACAGGGTGAAACAAAAAAATCTCAGCGACACTTTCTTTTTCATATTTCTGCAACACAAAAATTCAGAGAATTGGGGTAACAGACACAGCTTCCAGCTGGGACAAACTGGTGGGAGAAGTGGGCAAGCAATAATAAAAAGCCAAAAGCAGCACAGCTTGACCCATGGTTCTTGCAGATTCCACGACTGTGGGAATGTACACACCTTCCTCACTAGCCATCAAGAACTTGTACGTGGGGCATGCATCTGAGTTTTCACACTTTCAAGGAAAAAGCACGCTGTCATGAAGTCACAGCAGACTGAGACTGGGTTAAGTGTCAAATTCATCAGTGACAAGACTAGGAGTAGCTTAAGTAGGTCCTCCCTGGCAAAACCAACCTATTACCCAAAGTACTGTGAATTCTGTACATGCCACGTGCTACAGGAAAGGGACCTGAACATTGCTCCGTTGACTAGGCACTAGTCTCCTTGTTCCTCATATCTTTTAAGCAGCACCACGTACACAGAGCCTGCTTGTACAGCACTGAGATGAGACCCAACCACAACCAGGCTATATGTACATCCAGAATTAGAGCTAAGCGCCGAGCACTCCATCAGGAACCTGGGAGAGAAACATCTTTTCTGTTGCTAAAGCCCCTGCCTTTTCTGGCCCTGCAAGATCATAGGAAACATCAAAGATGGGGCATATTTAGCATGAAGAAGGGAGCCATGGCAAACCACATAAGAGAAAAATTAACCTTTGCGGTAGGACAGAGGTCATAATGCTTTATTTCTTAAAGGTACATTTAAAAAAGAATCTTTTAACTTTAAAATTTATAAAGTGGGGACATCATTGGACTGAATTTTGGGAAGATGGATTACTGGGCAAAGGCCAGGAGATGCAACCAGAATTCAGGCTGTATGAACCATCACACATAAAACTCCACACACATATATTATGTGGGTTTTGTGCATGATAAACATAAACCAAAACACCGATACAGAGGTATAATCTACATGATTAACTCTAAAATGTTTGCAGAAATCTTTTATAATTGACAAAGCTTCATTTGGGTGGCTGTGAATACAGTTATTACTTCTGGATATTTTCAAAGGGAGTTTTCCATAAACGCTCCATTGAATTACCTATCTTCAGACATCGCCAGTTCCTAAGTCTGTGAAGACTGACAGTGCTATCTAATTCTGATATTCCTTCTTTCACCATTCTCTTCTGTTAGCAAGGGCATACTTTCTCTCACTGCAACAAAGGAAAAAAACGGAAAAACACATGCTGTTGCAACGTTATACTCTTGACAGCACTCCCATCGGAGATCATGAACGTTCGTCAGAAAATACCATATTTACTCCTCTAAGAGGCCCCAAAACCAAAGTGGCAGATTGCAAGCTCGGCTATAGCAAGCAACAGGTGACTACACCATCAGAGCTGACAGGCATCCTGGCTGCACACTAGCTTTGGACAGCAGAATACGATGAGAAGGTGAAGATGCAAGAGGAAATGCAACCATAAGGTGAGCAAGTACTAAGCTGTTTTTAAATAAATCTTTTCTACAGAACTGGAACAGGTTACATTTTCCACGCAAAGAAAAATTTCCTCAGTCAAGAAAAATTAAGAGACAACAGTGCACACATCGTACTGGACAAGGTTAATAGGAAGAGTGTAAATCCACTGGCATGCAGAGACGGCAGAAGACAGCAAAGGGCTGTCTTCAAAGAAAGCGTGTTCCCAAGAGGTGACTTTGAAGGCAACTTCAAGGCTCACTTCACTGAGATCTGTGCATGGACAGAAGTTGGTACTCAACCGGCCCAAGCCCAGGGCCCAGTCAGGTGTGCTCTGCCATGATGCCCGAGTTCCAGCTGTTCTTGCCTGAAGGCTTCTCGGCTAAGAAATCCCCATTTAGGCAACAGCACAGTATCTGTGTAGGCACACACACGCTCTGGCTTAAAAGCTCACTTCTGAAGGACAACGAAAATCACTGAAGACCAAACCCAACATTTGCTGGTTTTGTCTTCTGTTTGGTTTTTGTTGGTTTGGTTTTGTTTGTTTTTAACTAAG
Source organism: Leptosomus discolor (assembly GCF_034619465.1). Lineage (NCBI taxonomy): Eukaryota > Metazoa > Chordata > Aves > Leptosomiformes > Leptosomidae > Leptosomus > Leptosomus discolor. Next base: position 13,470,494 of record NC_141403.1, read on the forward strand.
AATTACGTTCATAGGTTGTCTGCAAAAATCTAACTTCACAGCTTTTATTCCCAGGAACCAGACATGATGAGAGCCCTAGCTGACTGACAGCCACCTAGTCATCTCCTAAATACCTGTCCTGTGGGTCTGAGTGGGGAAAAAAATAAGTGAATCCCATCATGCAATCTCTCTCTCTCTCCCTTCAAATAATACATAAATTAAAAGGCAGCTTTACTCTGCATCACCAGTGTGACTCAGACCAGAAAACAATTACAGAGACAAATGAGGCTGTGCATTCAGACTAACAGTTAGACAAACATTTTCTAAACTACAATAAAACCAAATTACCTTATGAAGAAAATAATCTACACTGAGGGCCATAAAACACACACGCAGACACGCACACTGTTTTGGCATTAAAACTCTGCATAGATCAAAGATGCACTTCAGCTATCAGAGCCCCCGGTGTACAGAAGTCCTGCAGAAATCCAGCCTCCGGCCATGGGGCCCAGCGCTAAGGCAGGGCACTCCTCCACAGCGCCCTGGGGGCACTCAGTGGCTGCTACCCACAACCAAGCACAAGGCTAAGAAAATAGAAAAAAGTGAGAGATCTTAACGTGAAAAGGCCTATGACACACTCACACACATATATATTAGAAACTATTCAAGCTAAGACTCTAAAGGTTCTTACTTAAAGTCCGTTTCTGAAATGCATTTTAAGTGCAAGTTGTGCTTTTTCATGTGCTTGTGATGCCACTACCACCATCTGCCAACTGCCTTCCAGCACTGCGTGTGCTTCCACACAGGAGCAGCCAGGGCAGAGATACCCCACATGCCACTTCACAGGCAGGCAACATTTCCCACCGACTCCTAAGCCCAGCACGGCAAAACGAGGGCTTGCAGACCCTCAGGCAACACGAGTCATCTTTACCCACGCACGCAGTCCCGCCAGCACCAGCTGGATGATGTGCACGGAGGAGGGTTTCCACAACAGGGCCCAGAGCAGAAGGGTTTGCAGCGAGTGTCACTGGTGCTCCCACGTCACTGCCAGGGACGCCGCCCAAGCCAGTGCCACTGCGACGCGCGCTCTCGGTACTGCTGCGGAAACTGCACGGGGGGTTACGGCTGCAAAGGCCCCTTCACTTCAACAGGATGGATCCCCAGGACTGAACCTTCAGTAGCTAAAGGATGAAATGGAGAGCGAAAAGCACAACAGTCTCACGTATTTTAACAGCATTGCAGGGGGAAAAAACCACCTTACATTTTTAAACAATTTATTGCATAATGTCATGATATGTGACTAAATACATTTCAGGCTACAGTGAGGACACAATCTCTAAAACTGTAAGTACTGGTGATACTGCATTATGAAAAGGAAAAGAATGGCAGCACTTAGTTAGAATTAACACAAATTGACACATCGGGGATTTCGTTTTGCCGTTTACGGAACAGTCTACACTGCAAAACAGCCAAACCCTAAGTGACAGAAAATGCTGGGATTTTGTATTTGCCTTCTTCCATCCAAAGGTCTCCAAGACACTTCATTGACGCACTGTTATCTGAATGCAAATTATTGCAAAGACAAGTGTCCCTGTATTTCTTGATTTGTAAAAGTCAAAAGATGTTAGGCTAAGTCCTGTCTCTTTTTTTTCTAGCAAACCCGAGGGGAGGGGGGCGAACTCCTCCAGATTACTTTTGGGTCTCTACCATTATTCCACAGGTGAATAGACAACATACAGAAGAACTTCACATAAAACAGTTCCCTCATATATATTTTTTTTAAAAACATTAAGATAGTGCAACTTCGTAAAACACATTTATCACAACACAAATTAATTCCTTGCATTCATCTAAGCTCTCAACTTTATACCTTGGCACACAAAACAGGAATTTTGTTTCATACTAAAAAAAAAAAATCCACACCCTAGGAGAAAAAAAAAAAGCAAACTGGCCAATTCTTCCCCCATTTATCTAGTAAAACCACCTTCTTCCTTCTGCCATTCAGCGAGTATAAAACAGGCTGTACAAGCCTCATTTCTGTGCTAAGTTAACTTTTAGAATTAAATAATTGAAATAGTTTATTAAAAAAAATAATATATCCCCCCCTTCCCCTGAAACACTGCTCGTAGACAAACTGAATGGAAGTTTGTATTTCTTTCAAGCTGCTTTGCATGCAATTCCCCTGAAAGGAATCAGAAACAAAGAACTGGTTTGCACGTTTGGTTTTACTAAGTTGTACCACGTGAAACGTAACAACACTGTGCACCGGAGCACGGGGGTCTTCTTCCACCGCCCTGCTTGAATCTCTCATCTTCAGTTCAAACGCACCTGGGCGAGTGACTTAGACCAGGTTTCCTGGTTTCCGGTCTTGGCCTTTGCTGGGGACTATTGCGCTCTCTGAATTGTTCTGCTGAAACTGAAGTCTGCTCCCCCTCTGTGAGGAAGGAGGCACGTTGCTGTGCTGGTGATGGAAAAAAGAGGAGCCTGGGTAATGCCCCATGACCTCGCTGTACGTCGGGGGTGGTCCTTCCATCCTTCCGTTACTGCTATAGTTGGTTGCACTTATGCCCGAATTGCTGCTTGGTGGGCAGGGGCCCCCATTGTACATCGAGATGTCTATCAAGTCGCTATCAAAAATGGTTCGGTTGGGTGGTGCCCTGACAGATTCCCGGTTGAGCTCCATCTGCTGTTCTGGGTCCCGGAGCTGCAGGGTGCACGGGCCTTGGTACGGCGGTGGCTCTTCCCCGTCAGAGAGGGAGATGGTCGGAGGAAGGTCAATCTCATGCTGCATGTAAGGGTAAGTGGGCTGGAAGCGACTGAAACGGTCCCGCTGCATAAACGACGGGGTGGTAAACCTGTCCCTGGACCTTGGAGCATACATGATCTGAAACGGGAAGAGAGACACGTTGTGACTCCACGCCCGAGCAAAGCACCGCGGGTGCTCCGTGTTTACAAAGAACCAATAAACCAGAAAATACTTCTCTTCGCCACCTATCTTAGAAGACGAAACCCGGCAGACACTGTGCACGCGTGCTCCCACACATGTGCATGTGAAAACAAAGAGGTACGAGTTGCAGGAAGGATCTAACACAAGACACTTGAGAACAGAACAGCTTCACGAAGGAAAACCAAGACCTTGCACAGCTCCTTCTGACATTAAAACATGCAGAGCTGAGAGAACACAATTCTGTTTCTGTACATAGCAAACGCTTTCTCTTTAGACCTGACAACTAACTAGTTCTACGAAAATGTCCCAGCACTGAATTTCAGCTGCAGCCTGAGCCTCCCCCTCCTACTCAGAGTTAACGTAATACCCTGCATCACCAAAGAATTCAGATGGCCATTTTAGTACATTTTGTAAAGGCCTGGCATACCTCATACCTTCACCACCAGAGTGGGTCAGGTGTCCTCCTCCCCCTCAGTTCTCAGCCAGAGTTCAGCCTCCAGGGAGGACCTGGAAGGCTTCTGTATTGCGAGTGGAAAAAATGTCCCTGGTATATTAAGCCCTGGAGAAGGTCAGGAAGAGCTATTGCTCCTCACTTGGTCTACCCCAGATCTAGAGAGACACACCAGCTTCTTAGATCTAGATCTATCAAATTGCTCTTATGTTTGGGTCCATGCAGGGTCTTTAGCCCTCAAGCCTCATAGATACAAGCTCAGCCACCAGGAAGATTCATTGTTTGACACAGGTGAGCTGGGCCACTTGGAGCAACACACCCACAAACTATCACTCAGACCAGGGATCTGTGCTAGCCGGAAGATGGGAGACACTGGTGACAGCATATGTGTTGGAAATCCAGGAAAAACACAGGAAGATGAGCAAGTGGTCTCTCAGATTCCAATGAATACTCAAAGTACTGAGCCACTGCATGAGAGACACGTCCACTGCTTACCTGTGAATGTCTACTATGATACAGGGAGCTGTGGATGGAGATGAGGTGTCGGGTAGGTAGAATGTCATTCTTTTAATGAAAAAGTCTTAAGCATTTACAGAATGGGACTTAAAGCAGGCTCAGATATCCACATGAACCTGGCTCTTGGTCTATGCCGAAAAGTTTTATTTACTAAACAGATGCACGTTTTTGAGAGGAGCCAAATACATGTAACAGGAAAGAGGTGAAGATAGTAAGAAATCTCTCTGTACCTCTGAAGCACCCTGGCGTGAAACGGAGCTTTCTGAAGGCCACAAGCACCCTTCCTGGAATGTAGAAAAACACAACAAAAGAGAAAAATTAATAGATCACATCACCTCAAATATCATGACTTTTAGGAGCAGTCAGCTTCTAAGGACTGGCTGCCTCCACCTAGAGAAAGCTGATAAACAAGTAATGTCCCACCCTTTTTCCAAAACCAGGGAAACAGCAGCTCTGCACCCAAGCAAGTCAAGCTTGTCCATTGTGCAAGTGCCAGGACACCAGACACAGCACCCAGCCTCACGGGCCACAAGGACGCAGCAAGCTGGTCAAGCTGGTCACAGCTATGAGCGCGTGGCACCGCTGGTCACAGCTATGAGCGCGTGGCACCTCGCAGAGGTGACAGCAGACACTTCAGTGCTTGTGCGCTGAGCGGGTACCCTTCACCTCCCAGCCCGTGACCAGGCCACGTCGCCACAGTCGGCAGGTCCAATGAAGCTGACCCGCCAGCCAGGATCCTGATTACACACCAGAGACAAAACAGTTCACCACAAAACCTGGTGCCTGCAGCCTCGGCGGTGAAGCGACACTCTAGACCCAGGTATATTCTGGTCAAAACTGTCCGTTGCCCAGTTCCCACCATAAACAGTAATTAAGCAGATGAAGTTTCAGCCACCAGTTCCCCTCTTCAACCACTTCTCCAACCACCTTCTCAGGTATTTGCTCTCTCATGCCTTGAAAGGCTGTTCTGACACCGTACCAGCACTCAGGGCAGAATGAAAGTGTGAAGAACAACCTGTGTGTATCATTACTTTTCTTCTCAACTAACTATTTAGAGTAGCAGTAACTACCGCAATAGATTTATTTTGTTGGAAAATTTCGAAGCTGGAAAGGACTCACCAGAGCAGGTATAAAGCACAGAATTTCAATCTTGGTGTAAAAAACATCAAAACATTGTATAGTCATGAATATTTTCTTGGTTCCAATTCAAGTTTTACAATTTTATAGACATAAGAAATTTCAGGAACAGGAAGGAAAATGCATACTGTCCCCAAAAGCATTACCCTGTGTAGACTACTTTCAGATCTTACTGTACTGCTGCTTCTCTGTATAGCATCTTTCAACATATTTCAGATGTAAAAATAGACCTAACTAGATGTTCATCATGACACCCAGAGACCAAAAGCAGTCTGTGATCTTGTCAGGAGAGTCCACCGCAGAGGAAAGCTACTCTAAGAGGAATCTCCCACAGGATTCAGCTGTTAAGGGAAATGCTTTGAATAACAAAGCTGGTCAATCACTTCTCTTCTGTAGCTTTAGAGAGGAGAGATAGAGGGAGGCTGACAATTGCAATTATTTACCACTTCCCTTTGCAAGTTTCCTCATTTGCAAGGGCCTGATACAAAAGAGAAATCTTACATAGATTCATGTATTTCAGTGCCTATATAAGGTTCTGTCAATAGAAGAAACTGTAGCTGAATAACTGCATATGTACCTGTACATGCATACTTGTACCCACCTTCCTTTCCACCCCTCCCTCACCCAGATGCCCTCATTTTGAAATATCTGAGGGTGTACTTGCCCAATGAAAGACAACCAGATTATCAGCAGCTGACCCAGCAGACTCTAAGCCTGTTGCAATTGTTAAGTAAAACATACCAGTCAAAGCTAAAGCGCTCAATTAACTGCCCACGAACTACAGGCCATACACAGCCCAACAGAGATTCCTGAGCGAGGGTTGGAAAAATACAATACTGAGTAGCTTTACGCTTAGTGCAACTGCCTCAGTCTCTCCTTTAATGTTTCAGGCTCACAAGAAAGGAAAAAAGGCAAAAACCCATGACCCAACCCAGAATGGACCCCCACCACTCCTGATACTTAAGCTCCCTTATAAAAGGGTTTCCGATGTAGAAGTGGGAACGACAGCTCCCATCCCAGGGCCCATCTCCCCTAAGGCAGGCAATTAAGAAGAGCCACAGGAGACGGTGCAGCACATGGAGAAAAACTCCGTGCTGACACGGAGTAGGACTCCATGCTGAGCCTGGGCACACAGAGCTGCTACCAGCAATGTTGAACAGAAACAACTTGTCGGAAGAGTGGAGTTGCCCGTTACTTCCACTGCCAATGCCGGAATCCCAGTACAGTAAAACACCTGCCTGGAGGCATTGCAGCTGCTACAGGGACCCCACAGAGTGCGACCAGGATGCTGGGGTAGTTGGACAAAGATGACAAGACCAAAGGAGCCCAAGGCTCTCCCTGCTCTGGGCTAACTACTCAAGGAGGCAGACAGCTTGGGATGCAGCTGAGCTCCAAGGCTGTGAGATCCTTAGGATGCAGGGATGTGCAACAACATGGCCTCTGTGACAGTGTGTCCTATAGCCCACCTGTAGCTACTCCCTTCCCTAAGGTTTCCTCTGGAGGGAGCAGCAAGCTGAATACATCACTTGGCAGCAGCCAGCCCCCCCCCCCAAGATCTCCATCCCGGGAGCCAGAGGAACTCCCCAGGCAGATGGCTGGATAGCATGTGCTCAGCATGCCCATGCTCGGAAAGTATCACGCTCACACACCATGTGCAGACCAACCTCACCATGCATACATGGTCAGTCCAGTGCCACAGTAGAGGATTTTCTCATGACCGCTAGAATAAGCTCAGACTAACTGGCCCAAAGTGGGAAAAGGCACTACACTCTTACTTAGTGTATGGACAAGCCTTAAAATGGACAGCAAGAGGGGCAAGCAGAAAGGGAAGGACCTGATGGACAACTGGGTTTGCTGCACTCAGCTATAGCGTAATCCTTGAATCCTTCTAGGACACGAACTTACTGTATGCTGACCTGCAGCAACAAATACAAACACATAGAGGGGCTTCCTAAACTTTAAGAGGAAAATATGACAACATGAGAAGAAGAGTACAGAGAGAAGGAAAAGAGAGAGAGAAAGACAAAGGACAACATGACACTGCTTAATTATGACTGGCTCTATGGGGCTTATATTTATAAGTATTTGAGGGATACAACAGAACAGGAAAATCATTTATGCTTAATATCACACACTATCCTTTTACACAGCACATACTTCATTAGGTACCTCAGCCAGATGCAGTAGCTCGCTACTGAGCTGTGCAGCTCCTGCTTCAGGGCTGGCCTGGGAACTGCCAGCCCAGAGCAAAGCCGGACTCTGCTCGGGTCCGTCTGCAACTGCTTACTTAGATGCACCCTCCTGCTAACAGCCCAAGGCCAAGAGAAAGGTGAGGAAATTCATAAAAATGTAACACACTGAAGCGCTTTGCTGAACCTTGCCTTGAAATGCTATAGGGGTTTTCTGTGCTTTGTCTTCTATAGACAAAGCCCATCTCCTCGACAGAAGGTGGCATCTGCCTGGAATGAGAGAACTGCATCCAAACAGGTGCCAGCCCTGTCTTCACAATTTTGATCTTTTCAGCCATTCTGACTTCCTGAAATCACTGCATCCATCATGGGAGACTTACTATCTACCTTTCTCAAGGGAAGTCCTCCCTCCTCTGCACTGGGTAGACACAACCTAACCCAAAGGGTTGGTGCCCACTTACCCCACTGTTCTTAGGGCGATGGCAAGGAGTTGAAAGGAGAAGTGAGGAAAAACCTCAGTGTTGCAGAAGGAAAATACCCCCATGACTTTTTTTCCCCCAAGACGCAGATGTAAGAAATAACATGCTGGGACTGCCGTGAACAATCTAGGGTGACTTACACTGAGGGCAAGTGCTGTTTCTTGCTCTCTCCTTGTCCCTCTACTTACAGACCTTCATCTGACAGCTAAAATGTTTCCCTTTGCTCAGACTAGTAAAAATCAGGTAAGAACTGTCAGCATTTGTATTTATATTCCATCATATTGCTTCTCTTTATTATTCAAAATACCAAGGTAGATTGGACTAACGACAAAAAACTTCTTTTCACTCAGTGACTTCTCATCCCACCTCTCACCCTGAGCGCAAGACAAAATCAGGCACAACCAGCCGCCAGGGCTGGCGCAAGCTCGCAGCCCCAGCACTGCATCACCTGGCATCGTGCCGACAGGCTCCTCCTAGCTAGCAAATCCAGCACCAGCAGTCCTGCTCAATGCCCCCTCACACCAAATGCCGGGGGATTTGTACAAGTAGCTCTCAGGTACATGCAAGAAAGGCTAAACCCAAGCAAATGCAATCTACCCATGTTTTTCTGTGCACAATATATCATTTACCTGCTTCTTACAGGTTCTCAAGAGCTAGCAACTGCAGCTTGCTCCTTCTTAAAGGGTCTAAAGATCTTTAGGCATGAGCTTCAATACTTAAAAGTAACAGGGAGAAAAAGCTTATACATTCATTCCTATATTGTATTAATTTTTACCATTGTTAGGTTTTGGAATGAAAAAAGATAGTAAATGGTAAACTCCACGGTAAATACTAGCTCCTACAAATAACACCAAAGCAAGAAGGGATCCAGCTTTGTCTTTTGCTGACCTTTGCCATTCCTGGGTTTCATGATAATTTACAGAAATTGATTTTGTGATTAGGTTTTAAAATAACAGCATCATTTAATAAATCCAGCTGGGTGATTACTCAATTATCTTACAGTGATGATTATTTAACTCAATATTTAGAGCTTAGGAGACTGGATAAGTCTAAGACAATTTGCCCAATTTGTATTTTACAAAGGTTTACAGCCTCTAGAATTAAACAGTTTAGGAAGATGACTTTTTGAGGCCATTTTTAAATACTGCTTCCTGGAGCACACAGTGTCATCCACCTACCTCGGCTGAGCTTCAGCACATTGACAGACAGCAGGAGAGAAGCGTACCAGAAGAAGAATTTTTAACTCAGGATAAATTGCAAGTAAAAATTTACACTCAGTAAGAAAAATTCCTCAAACTGTAATGAAGCAAAAGCATTCCTGTGCTGGTTTTAGCTGGGGTAGAGTTAATTTTCTCCATAGTAGCTGGTGTGGGGCTGTGTTTTGGGTTTGTGAGGAAAACAGCGTTGGTCACTCAGGGATGGTTTAGTCACTGCTGAGCAGCGCTGACACAGAGCCAAGGCCTGTTCTGCTCCTCACCCTACCCCACCAGTGAGTGGGCTGGGGATGCACAAGGAGCTGGGAGGGGACACAGCTGGGACAGCTGACCCCAGTTGACCAAAGGGATATCCCAGACTGTGTGATGTCATGCTCAGCATATAGAACTGGGGGAAGGAGGAGGAAGGGAGGGATGTTTGCAGTGATGGCGTTTGTCTTCCCAAGTCACTGCTACATGTGATGGAGCCCAGCTCTCCTGGAGATGGCTGCACACCTGCCTGCCTGTGGGAGGTGGGGAACGGATTCCTTATTCTGCTTTGCTTGTGTGCGTGGCTTTTGCTTTATCGGTTAACCTGACTTTATCTCAACACATGAGTTTTCTCACTTTTACTGTTCTGATTCTCTCCCCCCTCCCACTGAGAGCAAGCAGCTATGTGGTGCTTAGTCGCTGGCTGGGTCAAAACCACAACAATCCCATATAATCCAAACTTTTCTTTGTTTTTTACTGACTCTTAAGGAGACTTTCAGCTTTTCTCCACTTTCAGGTTTCTGAGAATTAGAACTCTGCCTGAAATTGTAACTCCTGAGAAACAAAAGTCAGTTTTTCACTTTCTGAACTGCATGACAAGCATTAAGAAGGTCTGTCTTCTCCCCTCGATGAAACTCAGATTTTACTTTTATTATTTTCCATACACACACAGACACCACCACCCCCCCCCCACCCCCACCCCCCCCCCCCCGCCCAGGCAGCTCAGGAGGCAGTGCAGGTCCCCATCCCGGCCCTAGGTGGCACTGACACATTACACCATGTCACAGCCGGGCTCGCTCAAAGGGCTCCGGGAAAGCAGAGGGGCTCGTCCCTTCCTTCTTGCTCCTGGAGGACACAGACCACCACCGCCCGGCAGGCTGCGACGTCTTCCCCTGCCGAACCCAAGCAAAGCCAACCACTGCGCTGCCCAACAGGATGACAAAAGGACTCCAGCAGGACGGCTCCCTCCTTTCAAAGCAGTCTCCCCAAGGGCAGGAAAGGTCACGGTGTCTGGCAGGGCTGTGCACGCCACCAAAGAGAAGTACTAGAGAGAATTATTTCCACCAAACCTCTCACACGTAGTCTGCCTCCCTACACTTACAGCAATTTTATGTTACTTAATGCTTTAAAACTTTTATTTCCCCAGCCTCAGCACTTCAACACTCTAGGTAATCTTCATTTCATCCAAGTGAAGGCAGTAAGTACTGTTATCCTTCCTCCTTTGTTTGGAGATGAAGCAACTTGCCCAAGGTGACACACTGAGTCAGGTGCCACCCAAAGCCGGCGCTCCTCACTTCTAGTCCTACCAACTGATTTCCTAGATGATCCTGCCTTCATTAAAGGTGTTTAGGGTGGCAGACTTCACAGAGCAGCCGTCAGCGCACACCATCCCTCCTGGCAGCACACCCTGGGGAGAGGCGAGCCCACGTCCCTCGCATGGGCAGCACGAGAGCACAGCACACGTCCAGCTCCTGCCAACTGATGCCTGGTGCAAAGCAGAAGGCTGGGCAAAGCAAGGTGGTCTGCAGCACTCACACTCTCTCCCAGCTACAGACTGGGTTCTCGTTCCCACTGGGATTTTCTTTCTTTGGCACATCAGTAAGAAAATGAGAATGAGTGGGCCAGGGATGCCGGCAGGGAACAGAAGGAATAACGCTAACACTGGTGGGGAATAATTTAAAAGGCCAAGAGGCAAGACTAACATTTGAAATCACTGACAAATCCCTGGAGTTGTCAGTGTTATTGAGTACTTTCTGTCACCCTCCCGACATCTCCCTTTTATTCTGAAATAGCTATTCCAAGGAGGGCAGTATCTTTACAGTTGTGCTCCTGGAGCTTGGTATTTGAGATGGGCACTATCAAAGCAAGTCCTAATGCAAGCTGACTAGCCCTAGCAGCAATGCTGCCCTCAGTGCTGGGATGCAAGGGCTGGTCTGGGAGAGCATCTTGTGTGATTAGATGCAGGGACTTTACCGCCAGCAGTAGGCCTGGGGCAGTCAGTGTTTAGTACTCCTTCAACATCCACTTTATAAGAGAAAAAGATGCCAAGTCAGAAGCCACCAGGATGGGGAGAAGGAATCAATTTAGGAACATCAGAAGCTCATTACGTACCACCCTATAAGTCACTTAGTAAATCTCTTTTCCCTCAACATCCCCCTGGAAATCACTGATGATGACACTAAGAGTTAATCATCAGAAAGCAAGATTTATCTTGGTTTTAGCCCAGCAAACAGCAGTCTACCAAGGCAGCCACACGGCTGCAGCTACCTACATTCCAACAGGATGGTTCTGATTACCAGCAATGCTGCCCTCCCAAAGCACAGTGAGCAACGCCACAACACACACCTCCCCTGGGACATCAGACACACATACCCTGCACATGGATGTGCCTTTCAAGGCTGCCACGTGGCTCTGCCCCAACCCCCCCCAGCACTGCTGGTAGTACATCAGTCACTCGCAGGGCATGCTCCTGGTCTACTCCGCAGCCTACAGCCTCCGCAGCCCCCTCAGATCCTCTGCAAACCTTGGCTTGCTCCCGGCTGTGAAGCCAAACACCGCTGAGGGATCCACCACCATGGGGAAGCTTTCAAGATTCTACCCACTGCAATACAGACACTGTGCAGTACTGTGCATGCTCACTTCAGGCTGCCAATCATGCCAACCCAGCTGTCATTCAGCATTGTTCCACCTCTTGCAGTTATGACCCCAAAACTCCCATTTCTGCTGATGTTAAAACAGGCTTTGAATGTTTTAACAGCCACACTAGGAGAGGGCAGGGCTTGCCATGGGAGGGCAGGCAGCACCCTCGGCAGCACAGCTGCACAAGTGCTCCTGAGCACTCAGAGGTTGTCCTGCCCCAGCTGAGATCTGTTTAAGGCCTCAGCACACTAACCAAGGTAATGAACCAAACAAACCAAGGCCAGGGAAAGACTGGAAGATGTACTTGTCAAAGAGCACTGTTTTTTCTGGGATCATCCCTTTCTGCCCTTTGAGTATTACTAACACTTGTTATTCCAGTGATACTTCATCATCTTTTTAGTACTCTAATTTCTGGACTTGGAAGACAATGAGAATTTCAACTCCTAGACCTTTTTTGTTATTGTTTTTGTTTGTTTGGGTTTTTTTTTTTTAACAGGAAGGAAGTTCAGACAGACAGAAGAAGAAACCCATAAATACCTTTTATTTCATTATTTTGGAGGCCTGACCCTGTGAGTTTTACAGGTTGGCAACAAGTTGATAAATTATCTGTTCATTTCTATTACACTTCCTAGAAGAACTGGAGTAAGAGAGATCATCTGTTCAACAGTTGGTCTTTATGGGGCCAGAAATCTGTGCAATTCAGCCAAAAAACAGCTCAGCTGTTAAAAGGCATGATTATCTAGAAACATGACAAGTTTGAAGGAAAACTGAAGGTAAAAGGACAAATAAAAGGCCCATCTGAATAGGAAAGGCAGAATTCTGCCTCCTGATACACTTCTGTTACCTCAGTTATGTGAGGGAAGGGGGCTTCACTTCATTGTTCGCTACAGGAACTAGCTAACAGTCAATTAATTTACTATTTTCTTTTAAGAAATACTGCTGAATTTCCTCTATTTCCATTAATTTTTCTCCACCAACAGAATGCCTGAGTCAGAATGGTATTTTCTTCAGACACTAGCATTTAATAAACATTTAAATCTGTGTTCAGAGTTTATATACCATTAAAAAACAACAACAAAAAACTCACATTCCCTTGGAACAGTATCCACTTATCAGTAGCACAGACACACAAGGCCTGCCTAGTTAAAAATAAGTACGTTTTAAAAGTGTATAATCTAACCTGCATCTCAGTTCTCATGCCATCTATTTACCTTGTGCAACTCATTCTGCAGTTGACAATGAGAACAGACTGGTCATTTCCAGTCTCACATCAGAGCCAACGCTTTAGTTTCCCTACTCTCATGCACCGCACCCTGCTTCTCAGCCAGTTCCCATCAGCATTTCCTTCTAACACCTGAGACAATAGAAAATTCAAACATATTTGACTTCCGACCTCGGAGACCTCCAAAGTCCTGTTTCCCACCAGTATGACCTTCTTTTAAGAACAGCTTTAGCTTATCAGAAATCCAGATGAGTAATAGTGATGTCAAACCTACACCAGAGAGTTTTCAGAAGAAATCATAACCAGTCCTTGCCAACACACTGTCACTTCCCATGAAGTGCTCACTTGGTTACGATTATCATTAATTACAAAGGTGCCATCAAACTGAAACTGAGTCAGTGTTTTAAAAATCATTTCAGAGCAGTGCTGGATACTAAAGCAGCTCTCAAGTGCCCACTGTCAAATTGCACATCTTCACAGGAAGGTGACGTATCCTCCCTTGCTTCCAAGAGAAAAGGCACCACTGCCTCTGATAATACTAACGAACTATACAAAGGAAATAATTGGGTTACTTCACGCACCTGGCAGCTTACTGCAATTTTAGATGATTTGTGAAGATGAAAATGCATTTCCTTTATCTCAAATTATTTCATTTTAGGTACTTGTAGCAATTATAGCTAACGTTTTCCAGACAGAAGTGTGATTCTTGAATTACAGCATCCATTTCAAAGCAACACTCAAATTAATCTAGCCAATTTTTCCAGCCCTGAAGTCCACAACGTTAAGGTTTGACAAGTTCCAGTTTCACCTGTAACCAAATTAGGGTTAAATACTCCTGCGCTACCAAAGTGTGAGGGAATGAGGCAACCTCCCCTTGAGGGGGCAGCTCCTTTCCTCCCTGCAGAGCCTCCAAGGTAAGAGCTGTTCACCCCAGCAAAAGGGTGTGACTGGCTAAGCGAGAGCTTTGGGGACCCTGCACTCATCACATTTTACAGCTGCCTTTCAGGGGTGAGCTGCCAACTGCCAGGCTGGACCACGGCATCCCTGCCCAGGTACTTCCCTCGCTGATCTGGTTGAAATCTAACTGGTCAGCCTGGTCAGCCCCCTCAGGCCTCTTGACAAGACCTTGGAGCTCCCCAAGGCGCACAGAGAAGGAGGAAACACAGGACCGGGATGGAAAGAAAGGTGAGACTGTGGACTTACGACTGGTATATACCATTACAGGACCACACCTTCCAGTTACGGTTACAGACAACTTTCACACCAGCTGTGAAGCCAACGCTGTTGCCAGGAATTCAATGCATCAAACTGCTACCCTCACAAATGGCCCTTTGGCCATCGCAATCGAAGAGGCCAAGGGCACCACACTGAGAGGACATCCAAAAGCACATCAGAAAAAGGACCTCCCTGCAACACCAGAGGATACTACTGGCACTGCAGGCTTGAGTGGATGTCCCAAGGTCAGGGACACTCTGTGGTTAACCCTCACAAGGGGGCAGCACATCCCACCCAGCAAACTCCTGGCTGCCAAGGTAAGTTAAGTGCCCATTCACTGCTGGGTTGACGAGGGACAGCCTTTACAAGCCTCCACTGAGATTTGGTTTTAAGCCTTTGGCTCTGTAACAACACGTTAACCACTCCAGGTCCTTGGAGCAATAATTTTCCTAGTATTTTCTTGCTGTTTCGGCGAAACAAACATTACATTTTCCTGGGCTGCTACTGGACCAGTGTTTTGGATCCAGCAAACGGTTACTGCAGCTTCACAAAACTGTAATAGCAATAGAACTCTGGGATACTAGTAAATATATGGAAAGTCACGACGTGTATTTCACATCTTCATATCCCAGGTGATCTCCATTCATTCCCTCTCGACTCGCCTTCAAACTACAGCAGCAGCAAACAGGACATCACATCTGAACCTCCAAATGCAAAATGAAAATATGGTACATAAAACATAGCAGGGTCTAAAAATAAAGCCAGTATATCTTACATTTATGCTCCAATTTTCTTCTACTGACAAATACCACCTCAGCAAAAGACCTAAGAACCATAGGGAGTACTAACAGTGACATCAGAAGTTTTTCCAAGAGTTGCCTGGACTCCTCAGGAGGCCTCCCTGCAGACCCAGACAGCACAAGGAAAAGGAATTTAGTGCACGGGGCTCATACTCACCGTCTGCAAAGTTTCTTCCTGTCTTCTGCTTTGGCTCTGTCGGTTGATAAAGGAGCGTGTTGAGAGTTTGTAATGGTTCAACAAGCAGATGATCACTACCACCATAACAGTTATAACCACAATTATAATGATGATTTGAACAAACTCCAGTTCAGCTAAAACAAAAAAAGAGAAAAATATGTCAATCACACAGAGAATGTTATCCATCAAAACAATAACCTGAAAACCCTCCAGTATTTCATCAAGACTGATCTGGAGTAAGATGTTCACTGCTGTTCATTTCACAAAGTTTTGCAAAGAAAATAATTGTTCTAAGAAGTATAAAAATTATTCATTTTTTTGGCAGTGCCAGTCAATTGGTACGAATGGCTGCAGGTCAAAGCTAAGAAACTTCTCAGTGATCAGCCTCTGCAGCCTTCGCATGCAAATTCTTCAGCATAAACACCACAGACAAGCCTTTTGGATAATACAACAATTTCGCTGGGGGAAAAAAAAAACCCAGACACACACAGATACAAAACCCACCCTATTTTAATAGCCATCTGCAATCCCAATAGAGTCCAGAGGGCTCCATAAGCTTCGATGCAGAGGCCGTGGAATCAGGACACTATCTAGTAAACTAACCTTACGTTATTATTTTTTTTTAATCAGCCAAAAAGCACGGAAGCTACCTAAATCAAGTGGAAAATAAACTTTTTTCCCCATTGGATCTACAAGCAATGTCTTTTTCAATCACTTCTCTCCAACTAGAGTAAAATTAATTTTTCCATGACATTTCCATTCAGGTAAGAATCTAAAAAATGACCCGGTACTCTAAACCAAGGTATGTTCCACTACAGTTAAAAATGAAACCGAGGCCTCGGCTGTTGCAAGAGATACAATTACGACGAACTCCATCAGAGCCCGTCGTCTTATCTGAATCTCTGCCTGTACCACAAATATTAAGTATATTTAGAAATGAGTCACTCTTGAACCCTTTTGGCTATATTGGAGCAGCAAAGATGAGCAACATAAGGGGAGAAATTGCCCTTTGGAGTTACACAGTTGCTGATATTTCTATGGAAACTGCATTGCTCACAGGGGATGCTCTCATCTTGAAAGACAACCCCAGTTAATGGGAGGAGGTCTTGGTTGCTAGGCTGGTAGAAAAAAAGCAAAGCAGCAGCACAAGTTGCTCAGTTTTAGCACTTTCCAAAAACAGCACTACTTTTGGGCACCAAAACATGAATTTTGGGGAACCAATATTAAATTTCTGTTTTAAAAAGCCAATGAGGAAAGATAACAAAATACAAAAATAAAAAGACAAAGCAAGCATCAGAGAAAACACACTTTCCCCCCCCTTATCTTTCATTTGTAGTCATCCTCAGCCTTCTGCGTAACAGCGCTACGCTTATGCAAACACAACATGAAGCTGAGCTAGAAAAATGCTGTTCACACATAAAACCCAAAGCGACCTGCGGTGGGACTAAAGCAAACCCAAGGCTGTTTCATTATTCTAAGATCTCTTGCAAACAGGAGCTGCAAGTGCACTGGTGTCCAGTGGTGGCTGGTGCAGAGGTCCAGCTCTTTGCCATGAGCAGGCACGGGCACACCACCATCGAAGTGCTGAGGTTCCGTGATCATCTCACCTATTTAAGGCTAAGGAAAGAATAAAGGGCAACAATACATCTATCATTTAATTTCGCTTTGCTGTTAAGCATCATCCAGTCATCATTAGGCCACCAACGTTTTCAAAAAATTTGATTAGTCAGTGCTTTGCTCTGCTTTTGCTATCAATCCCATACGCAGCGCAGCAATCTGTTTTTTTTCCTCTCGAGTTATTTAAAGCTAATGATGTAAGCACCAAAAGATCAAAAAAGCAGGAAGCACAGAATTAATTAAAAAATAAACCCACCAAAACCATGTTTAAGTGGAAAGTCAGGTTTTCTTGGCTCATAAGCAAAGAATACAGACTTGACACTGTTGATAACTGCTGCAATTCACATTCTGCGGCTACTGAGGACTAGAGGGTTTCTTTACCCAAAACATTTTTTTTTTTGGGGTCCATGTAATACTTTAGACAGGAAATTGAGAGACTGCTGCTAAAGGGCAACATGCAAAACAAGCAATGTTGATTCAGGCTTTCCTAGAATGCAAAGATCACTGGAATGACATGTTACTTCTCTATCTGCCAAGGGCAGAGTCTTCCAAGTTTACCAAGGCCCAGCATTTCAGTGGCACGGGATGGCACCTCTCCTTTAAAAGTAAACGATTGGATCTGTGAGCATTTCCCTTGGGGGGGGGGGGAAATCATTTGGAAGCGTTTGACTAAAACATGGCCATACAATAAAGAAAATGAAAACTACAGCACACAGGATTTCCCAAGTCCAGCTTTACATCACAAACACTAAACCGCAACAAAACTACTGATGTTCAAGAGGATTTCCTCACTGGGAAGTGGAAGGCAAGGAAAGGGAAAGGTAATTTTTAATCTCTTCTTCCTCCTGCCTGGCCCTCCTGCTACTCATTAGACAGGAAAAGGCAAAGACACAAGAGCAGCAGCAGCCGCCTCTATATACCGGCACTGCTCAAGGCAATTTGGACAGCTTCTGAGGGTGCTGACACACACTAGGTCCCTCCAGCCCCCCTCGTCTCCTGCCCCACGCATGCCAGGCACCGAGGGCCCTTGCTACCGCAGCGCCACCTTCCTCCTGTCCACCGGTCCTATAAATTAACTACGAAAGAGACTGGAGAGAGCTTCGGGAAATTACATGTTTTTACCTTCCCAGATCTCTCTGTCACACTCGCATATACCTGCTTCTTTGCACACAGGAAATAATATTTATAGCGCGTTTTTTCCCAGGGGAATATTTTCCAAGGTACACGCACAACACGAAAGAGGCAGCTATCCAGTGTGTGCAAACACCTTCACAGAAGAGTATGAAGAAAGAGAAACCGTTTATAACCCTACCACCAGCCACCCAAGCGAAAGCGCCTGGACCGTACCCCTGCACCCTCCCGGGCAGCCCGGCTGCCCCAGGCCCGGAGAGCCCCCGCACCCGCGGCTCCGCAGGCTGCCGGCGGGGTTTCGCTCCGGTAAGGCGGGGGCCGAGCTCGCAGCAGCCCGAGCCGCGCAGACACACCGGACACGCACTCGGGTACCTCTTTCCAACAACAGGTCTTTTAACCGCGCATCCTTCACCGCTGTCCTGTTAAGCCGCTCACTGGACATGCTCGCCGCCGGCGGACGGGGGGCTCAAGCCGCTCCGCCAGCCCCCGCGGCGAGCACCGCATCACCCGCAGTCCCGGCCTCCATCCAGCGAGGGGACACCGCTCCTGGGGCTGCCCGCTCGGCCCTACGCGGGGACGGACCCGCAGCCTCCCGCCTCTCCGTCCGCCCGCCCGCCCCTCTCCCCAGCGCACCGGCAGGGCCCAGCCCCGGCGCTCCCACCACAGCTACCGAGGACCAGCGCGGCGGAGCGGGGCCAGCGGGCGGGCAGGGCCGGGCAGGGCCAGCCCCGGCCGCTCTCGGCCCGCCGTGCCCCCAGCCGCGCGTGTGCGCGCACGCACGGACCCACGGACACGAGAGACGCCTGTGGGCTCCCGCCGGCGGGGCGACGCCGGGCTTTGTCTGCGGCAAAACGGATTAAAAAAAGAATAATAAAAACATAAATTAAAAAAAAATTTAACCGGCGGGAGCAAAACCAGGACAGACCGAACCCCGCGGCGCCCCGCTGCTCCCCGGGCCCCGCCGCAGGGCCTGGCAGGGCAGGGGGAAGGAGCGTAGCTTACCCGCGCCGCCGCCCCGCCGCTCTTTAAGCCCGGCCCGGCCCGGCGGGCGCTCGGGGCGCCCCGGCTCTTCCGCCTGCCCCGGCCCGCCGCGCCTGCGCCGCTGCCACCGACCCCGCCCCCTCGCACGTGCCCGCGCCCCGCCCCGCCCCGTCGCCGGCAGCCCCAGCGCGGAGCCGCGGAGGGGGGGGGGGAGCGAGGCCCGCCGCAGGGTTGAACCGGCCGCGCTCCGCCTCCGCCCCGCTGCCGCCCGCCGGGAAGGGCACCGGCAGGAGAACGTCGCCCCCGGCCTCCTTCCCGCGCCGCAGGCGCAGCGACAGCGACCACGGAAACGCTCGCGGGCTGCACGGCTGCGATGCTGTGGTTTAGGGAGAGTCGGGGCGGGGGGCGGGATAAAACGTGAGGGAGACGCCGAACATTCACCGCCAGAAAGGATAACGGCCACGGCCTCAGGCGCGGGGAAGGGAACGGGAAACACCGGCGATCCTGAGACTCGGGCTCCGCGTGCGTCCCATGTGCTCTTCGGCAAACCCCCGCTCCGGCCGCGCCCGCTTACCCGCCGGCCCCACTGCCCGCCCAACCCTCCTGGCCTGGCCGTTTTTCGGGCGGGTCGGCTCCTCATCCCAGTCGCGGCCGGTACCGGCAGTCGGAGCACCACAACGGAGGCCAGCAGCGGGGACTCGGAGGCTGACCCCACCGCTGCGGCTCCCAGGAGCAGCACAGCCCCGCGGGAGGCCCCGCCGCGCCGGGAAGCCCCGTTAGCACCAGGGCCCTCGTAGCGCTGTGCCCCTCGACTCCCGGGATGTTCCTCCTGCACCTGCTTCGCCAACACGGCCAAGCCCTCCCCACGTTCCGAGGCACCTCTGGATGATGGTAGCACGCCCAAAGCGCCGGGTAAGACCGGTGCATGCCTATGTGAGCAGGAAAAGTGGGTTCACCCCCTGGCCCGCACTTTGCCAGGTGCTGGGAGCTGCAGAAGGCAGAGGAGCTGGGCCGCACTGCCGGCCAGACTCCACGTCCCACTGCCAGCAGGAGGGCCGGCTCAGCACAGCCCCACGCCAGCACTGCTCCCCCTCACAGCACGGCCGCAACGGTCCTAGCCCCCGGGACACGCTCTGGGGCTGACCATGGTGATGGACCCACTGCTCCCCACACTTTTCAGATCCACCAACCCCATGGGCCAGACTCGACAAAAAGGATCCCTTGACTCTTAAGTCATGGAGCAAAAGCCAGGAGGAGAAGGAGGCTGAAAGAAGTGGGCCTGCTTGCCGTTACCCATCAAGGCAGCACCAGGAAGACTCAGGGGGTTTAAAATATTAGAAAGACACATTCCGATATAGAGATATATATGGATATAGATATATACATATATATATATCTCCACTGCGCACAGCAGGGCCCTATTGTTTGGCTACAGGCTATCCCCACTTTCTGGATTTATTAAATCATTGTTGATGTTTAGCCTGATATTGCAAGGTCTAGGGCCCCAATCCAAATGGTACAGTCAAGCTGAGGGACAGTGATTGTGGACTGCAAATAAATATCCTTTGAGAGTTCCTAGAAGAGCAGAACGAGTCTAAATTATACATCAATGGAATGCTTTTGTGCAACAGTATTAACTGACTACAGCACCGCTGCCACCAGAGGGAAATAATTCAGTACAGGCAGCCGATGTGGAGCACCTTCAAAACTACAATCTTATCGCTCCTCAACTACTTTGAAAAGAATTAATTCAAGACTGTCCTTTCAAACATGGCTGTTGTATGGGCATGACCCACTTCATGCGTACAGAGTTGCTGCTGAGGCCGATTATCTTCCTGTTGGAAATGCTCCATTGTCAAGGACTGAAATGTAAAACAAAGTTCCTGAGCCAAAGATTGACCCACATATATCATTCCCGAACCCCATGTTTAAAATGAGAAGCTGGTTTCAGATAAGTGTAGTTTAAAGACTGTAAGCAGAAAACAAAATAAAATTAATGTATCAGTATTAACACTGCTCCTTTACTTTGGTCTCCTACAATTGAAGCCTGGATGTTTAGAGTCTTTTCAGTTCGTGAAGGGCATTAACCTACAGCATCAAACAATTGCTTTGGAAAGACTGGGGATTCGGCGCATGGAGAGGCTGATACATTACACACTTTACTCCCTCTCTAGCCCACTACTTCCCTACCCACCAAAATTTGTTTAACATTATTACACAAGTGCAGGCACAATGACTGCAGAATGGTTACAGACAGCTGTATCCACAAGCAATGCACCTGACAGGCATCCTCAAGAACATCTTCAGAACAGTATTTGGCTCATCACCTATTTATTAAGAATTTATCATCAAGTTTTTAATGTGAATCCAGCTCTTCAGGGGCTGAACAATTGCGCAGCAAGTGCCAGATAGGCCATAAAAGCTGCTTTGTCAACAAGGCTGGGGGACTGGCTTCCTTCTAAAATTGCCCTCCCAGTAGCAGGCTGCACCGCAATCCGTGGCTGCTCTGGTCACAGGGTTGAAGCTCTCTAAGCAGGCTTTGGCACACCGAGTTGTAATGCTCCTCCAAAAGCCTCTGCAAGTCTAGCAGATTGAGGATAAAGCCAAGGGCTAGTTAAACTTGGTGACATGGAGGTAAAATTTTATAAAGGATGCATTTGCTGATCTGTCTCCTCATTCTTGACTGGGAAAACAACTCATTCTGGAACCCGCAAGAACAATACCTGATTTTTTGTTTTACTAATAGTAAAGATGTTAATCTCTTAGATGTAAGAAAACACGGTCATGCTTTGGTGACCAAAACGGCACAGATGCTTCTCCCCCAGTAGCAGTTTCCCATTTCCGCTATGTAGCCACTTTTTTCTCTGCTTCTCTAAAGACAGTACTGGCTGTGGGCAGGCTCTTGGCCAGCCCTTACTCTGAAGAGGAAGAGAAAAACCACAGTCTTGAAACTGGAAAATAAGGGGATCTTTCGACCTGCCTGCAGTCAGCCCCTTGGGGTCCCTCACCTGGGGAACCTGGACGCAGGGGGGTGTATGGAGGTGCTTCCCCCTCCCTGCCCTGTGACACAGCTCAGAGCCACGCGCCTAACTTCAGCCCAGAAAACCATCTGAGGCAAGTCTACAACCAGAAAACCATCTGAGGCAAGTCTACAACCCTCAACACATCACGCAGGGCCACATGTCTTCACGAGCCCCTTCCAGGCAGCACCAGAACAATGCTTCATGGTCAAAGCCATGTTGGGGTGACACATGCCCGTCGTGGGGGAGCTGTGCACAGCAGCCCCACGGGTCTTTGGGACTACCTGGATAATCGCTGGCTGCTGCAATCCCAGCTCCATATCAAGCTAGAGGCCGTGGGAGCCTGCCTTGTGCCGGCCTTGGCGAAGGCACAGACAAGCCAGACCAGGTCTCTGCTCCCAGGGGAACAAGTCAAATTTGCTCGTTGGGTGAATGCTGACACCAACACAAACAAAGGAGGTGGGAAATGGTCACTGAGGGACAGAGCAGGGGACGAGGACCATCTCCTTTTGGGTGAGCGTCTGCACCTGGATGGGCTTCAAGCGACCGCAGATGCACACACCGAATGCCCTATGCCCCCACCTTTCAAACTGCCACCTCCTGGGGTAAATTTTCGCCTTTTCAGTTAAATCTGGAGTTTATAGGTTAAGTATGTCAGAAGAAGATACTGAGGAATGGCTGTTCTTTACTCTGCATTAATAGGAAGGATTGTGAAATTGATTTCTCTCTCTTTTTCTTTTTTTAAAAATCACCCTTTGCAATCTTCAGTTAAAGAGCTCCCTCTAAACCTCGTTTCTGTGAAAAACAAAGCGGTCCTTCGTATGCATAGTTAGTTGCACAGCCTGCATGGTCCATGTGCTGGCCATGTGTGCGGTGGTTTGTCTTCTTGCGCTGGAAGGAGGGTTCAGTCTGGGACACTGATTTGTAACATGCTGTTTTAAAAGTAATCACAATTTCAGACCTGACTAGCCCTAGCTCTGTTTTCACTGGCAAGTGAGAAAATCTACTCATGAGTTACCTCCACTGCAGTTCTATTAGTCCTCAAATGCCAGCTCGGCACAGGCAATTTACAGTCATCTCCTCCAGCGGGGGGGGTTAAATGGTACAGTGAGCATGATACGCTGGCCCTGTTTACCCTGGAGATTACACTGCTGGTAACTTCGATGCTCCCCTGCCACTGCTGAAAAACAGGTACAGGATTGCCTGCTGCTGATGCATAAGGAATGAGAAATTCTGGGCAGGGAAAGGCAGCTGTAAATCTGAGGGTGATAATCAGCCCAGGCTACTTGGACCACAAAAATACCCCTAAAGGGACAAAGCAACCGGATGGCTACAGAACCACGATTTCACGCAGGTACCCCTTATGCTGAACACTGTTACACAGTGGCTTCCGCTTGTCTTAATCATTGACTAATTCAATCCTCCATTTAGTTGTATTAAAAACCTGTGAACAAAATCAGCTGCACTGAAAATACTGCAACCCCTTCCATCCTTCATTTTGATCATATTCCATAGCTTTTGGCTTATTTTGAGCTCAAATCTAATCAGTGGTCATAAAAATGAGCCATTTAAGTAAGAGAAAAAGCAAGTAAGAAAGATAATGTATTTTTTAAATTCTGCTGTTATTCAGAGTTCTCCCAGCAGTAACTGCAATGAGTACCTGGTACTGGACTCTGGAGTCTCAGTGGTTGCAGCATGACTCCCCTGCCTAAGCTCCCCATGGTTTCCAGGCAATTCCCAGCAACTACAGGGAAGAATCATCCCTCGTTATTAATATTTTTTTTTAGCCCATTCAAACAGGAGCTAGAAGAGATGCATTAAAGACCACATTGAAAAGCTGAGATCACATCATGCGTTATCCTACCATAGGAACAGATGAAAGTGAAATGAGAGACAGAATTAGCATGGGTGCTAGAATCTATGCATATGCAAGAATCCACCTCCAACACAAACCTGAAAGTTGTAGAAATATAGGTTGCTAAATAAGCTATTAGCGGTATTTTACACACAAAAAGGAATGTTCGTTCTTCCACTAAAGAACACACTTTGGAGCTACAGAGAGTCTCCTGCCAAGTGGATTATTCACTCCGTAAATCTCAATTGCCAACAAACTCCCTGGCAGCCAGGAAAAGAAAACAATGGGCACTTGACTGCAGATTAACAGATTATCAAGATATTTTAGTACTTTCTGACTAAGATGTACAGAAGACTTCAAAAAGCTGGACAGTGCAGAAACCTTTCAAGATCACAAGAAAACCCAGCAACCCTGGTCTTCTTTTTTAAGAAACCTAAGGGCAAGACACAGAATGGAGATAAGAAGGGGAAGCAGAACCAGGATTACAGTAAGGTACTAAAAATACAAGTAGAATGTGAAGAGCTGTATTTTATTTATGACATTAATATAATCATCTGGTTTAGAGATAGGAAGCTCTGCCTCACTGATGGTGCTGACTAGGACATGAAAGTAAAGGATGAAGAGAGAAACCTGGAAAAAGTATCGAAAGAGATATGCGGGAGAAAGGGAAGCAACATAATGCAGTCATGCAATGAGGTCAGTGATGACAGAAAAATAATGCTTTTAAGGAACGACAATGCCAATATAAGCTGGTATTAACATTTGAAAGTGAGTAAGAGAAACACATTGACAGTGAAAACAGATCTACGAGCAAAACAAAGGAATTTTCTTTGTTTTCTTTTATCCTACAGTTTTTTTATCATTTGTCTTGAAGCATTTACACACATGCTGTCTGGATGTGTAATCATAAGGGAAATTAACCCTGGACAACCCCATGCTGCAGCACGTCTACAGAAACTGCTCTAGAGAAAACAACTCTAGGAATAAAATGGGGGATGTCCAAGCCATTGGAAATCAAGTGAGTCACAGAAATGATAGGTCTGAAGGATGGGAAAATCTCTTTATGAGAACATGCCATTAAACATTACAATCAAGCATAAAATTGCTCTGCCACAGTGTTAGTGTTTTGGTTTATTTGCATTGTTAAATTTCTTCTCCTCACAATAATGGATAGTTTACAGCACTAATGATTTATACAAAAGGAGCTGTGTAAATGCATCCTGAATGGGCGGCTTCTTTCTTAAGAATTGTAGGCTCCGTTTCCTTCAGCTTCATCGCAAATCAGTGACTCACACAAACTTCAGATCTGCCTCAGGATACAATGGCACAGCTTCTAATGAGGTTTCAGGATGGATTAAGTTCCTATGGTGCAAGAGAGGTGTAAAAACTTCACGCTGATTTAAAAAAGTGCACTGCATTTCCACAAATTGCCACGGTGCAAGAACTATAGATGCTTTACCATTAGCAACTTTTACTGAGTTTGTGACTTCTGGCTTCTGCAGCCCTGCTTAAAACAAAACACAGTGTTCGTATACAATTCATGTATGTCCATGCACACAAACACAGATTTTCCCCAATAAATCAATGTAATTGATCTCATCTGGGGAAGGGTGCCACAGTTTAAGAGTATTTAAATTGGTCTGCAAAACACATTCACCTCACTTGCAGTGCACCCCCAAAAGAGATGGGGATTGAGATTTTTGACATGCAAAATGATTTGGATTTGCTACAGTTTATAACCCACTTTATGATATAACAGAGCATTTTATTCCCAGTCCCCAGCATTCCAAAACTGTTAAGTCAGGCTCCCTCAAATCAGAAATCAGAAGAGTGGCATAAAACAACACTTTGGGATACACTGCAATCCCATCTTTCCAGTGTTTCTTTGACCTTTATGTCAAAATGAAGGTATTCAACTGCCTTGATTCCAGCAGCTGAAGCATTATGAAAACCACTTAATTTATGGTAAAATCTTGAGAACTGACAACACTGGAAGTAAGAATCAGAATCTAATCAAGACTTCTTAGGCCAGCAAGAGTGAGAATAACTGCAGATATAATGTACTCGGCTCACGGGGAAGCATCAGGAAGTTTCTAAAGCACTTCTTTCCTGACTAATGGCCTAAGTGAGTGTGTAGACAATAATCCTCACGTAGGAGATTTGAGGAGAGACGGGAGAGAAAGCCCACAGAGAGTGTTGGTCGTCGAATGCTTCCTGCAATTCTTCCATAACCACTTATCAGGAGCCGGTTTTAACGCATCATCATAGGCATTCCTCGGCAAGCAGCAGCATTTCTGCCGCTTCCTTCAGACTGGCAAAGGAGTAAGACTTCACAAAAATACATCCTCTAGAAAAGTGGGAATTAGGCGAGCGAGCTCAGCGCTCAATGGGAATCAGATACCGCACTGCTGCCTGTGAAAAGCAGACCTCTGAGTAAACCACCAGCAAAATGACAACCATGTAGCAGAAGCTACCAGGTTATTTTTACCAAGGCAGAACATGTTATCTTTTCATTTCGTATAAAGGCAATAAAAATTCATAAGATTCATGCTCTGCATTTAAAGAGAAAAGCTTGGTAATACAGCATTCAGACCACGTGGTTTTTAACATTACCATGAATGGTCTACGTTCTTCAGTCTTTTGACATGTTCACAGGGATGGTGTTTACACTGACTCGTTCATAGTACATCATATCACATTTTAATGATTCAGTGCAGCTCTGACAAAAGGAAACATCTGCCATAATTTTTTCTTTCATGAACTTTATCACAATTAAAAAATCTGACGTTTCACCAGCCTGTACGCCAACTGAGAAGCACGCCAAGTTCGGCACTTCCCGATACATACAAATGCGTGCAGCACGAACAGCTAGTACCAACAGCACCAAGCCATCACTGACTTGTCAGTTCCCACCACAAAAGAGAAAAAAGATCACAGTTTGTGGGCAATAACTTCATAATCTTGATCTGGTTTCCATATGACAGAGTGCAAGAGAGAGAAAGCAAAAAAAAAAAAAAAGAACGCTTCACAGCTCTGTGTGATGACAACATAAGATTTCTATGTCTTGCCCTATTGCAGCCAGAAAAATATTAAAGCAGCATGTCAAAACTGGCATAGCTTCTAAAAAACGATTTCCAAACGTCACTTGATGGACAGCACCCTAGCAACTCGATACGAAGCTTAAATCCGCATCTACTTTACATAAAATGAGGCCAATCCCACCCAATGCAATGACAGTATTCTTGTTTCCAGCAGAATTCATGGTATCTACAAACTCAAGCCGCTTCTGAGACATTGCACATACGATAGGAAGGCAGCTGGACCATTCACTGTGAAGGCCACCAACCTCTTGAACCCTGCGTAAGGCTGGGTAACTCTTGTACCTCCAGGCAGTTCCAATGTCACTGTCATTTCAGGGTCGAAAACAAGAGTCGGAAACAAAACCAGCAGCCTAATGATACAAGCAATGCAGTGCTGCTTCATACATGGAGTAGCAGGGTCCTGCTGCTCGGTGGCTGTGATGTTACTGAGCCCAGGCAGTCGGGAGGGACGGCTGTTTCTGAACAGACTCCAGGACAGAGGTGGGGTCTCAGTAAGGGCTGAGAGGTGCTTTCTAACACTGCTCCTCAATCCTTTTTGTTCCCTGTACTACCAGCATCATACTGAATCAGGTAGGGTACAATTAAACTTGAAGTGTCTCATAGGAGGACTTCAGAGACTGACAAAAAAAGGAAAAATGACCCTGCATACAGAACAACGAAGACTACCCCAAATGTATGGCATAGGAGATGTTTAAGGAGATGCATGGTCTAGCCAGGAGATCAGACTGAGATTCAGCTTCTCTCCCCAGCTCTTCCACAGACCTGCTAGTGACCTAAGGGAAGTCCCTTCAGCTCTCCCTGCCTGTCCCCACTCTTGTCTCTCTCACACAGCAGCACCTACACAGTGCTTCCACAGAGCACAGACACACTCACTTCAGTCTTCACACACTGTCTGATACCAGTACCGTATGAAACTGGGGCTGCTAAGCCACTTTTGAAGATGACATGTGAGCACCTAAGCCACAAAGGTGCATTTTCAAAATCTGCCCAGTGGCGAATGGGACGGGTGCCCTTTCCCAATGAGCAAGAGGCTGTCCCCAAGCAGCTGCAATCATGCGTGTGACAGCAAAAACCAAAATTTGCTTGAAATCTCACCAGACACATTGGGAACTGACAGCTAATGTATCTTACAGTTGGTTGGCTGGTATTTTTGGACGGGAGGCTGCATTTCAAACTACTTCATCCTATGTTCCCACTCTGTACAACTGTACATCTGACACTGTACTGACTCACCGGTAGCATTTTTGTGTAGCTCAATAAAGAGACACCATTACACCCCATTTGGGTGGGGCAAGACTTTCTGGGTGCATTTCTTTGTTGGAGAGCAAGTTTTGAGAGTAAGATGCTTGTTTTCAGAGTTACAGAGAAACCATGCACTCCCGTGTGTGCATGCACACATGAGTGGGTGGGAAAAGCACATTCACTCCCTCTCACTTCTCCACTTTAGCTGCTTCAAACTTGTTGTGGCCCTAATTTTTAATAAAAATCTTGGTTTTCATTAGGATTAAGGTAAAGGGTTAAAACCAAATAAAAACAAGTTGTACTGATACTGAACATGAGGAAAAACTTCTTTACTCTGAGGGTGACAGAGCACTGGGAACAGGCTGCTCAGGGAGGTTGTGGAGTCTCCTTCCCTGGAGATACTCAAACCTGCCTGGATGTGATCCTGTGCAACCTGCTCTAGGTGATCCTGCTTTAGCAGGGGGGTAGATGATCTCCAGAGGTCCCTTCCAATCCCTGCCATTCTCTGATCCTGTGATTCTGTTACACAGCCTCCAGGGAGAGGGCTGTGCTTTCCGCCCAGCCTAGGAAGGGACACTGCCCGCACAGCACACCTTCCAGGCTGTCTCCATGCAAGAGTGGGACAGATGCAGCCTTCTGGAGAAGCAAAGGGCAGAGAGGTCTCGCCATCATCCCTTTTGGCCTGAGATTAGGGGTCTCTGACATACTTCTGATCAAAAGAAAAAAAAAAAAAAAAAGCCAAACCTGCAGAGAATCGGTCTGAGACAGGTAAATGGTTTACAATGCAGCTTTGCGGTCCCCTGCCACTGGGACTGCTTCATGCATTCGTGCAACAATTGCAGAAACAGCCTTGACTGCTCACCCATTAACTGTGGGACGTGAGTCAGGTTTGCAATGCTGGGAGACAGGCTATTTTTACCACACTTAGGATGTGCTGTCACAATGGTAAATCCCAGTTGCAGATTTACCAGAAGCGCTAAGGGGATTTGACCAGGATTTCAGGACGCCTGGCCTCCTGATCCGCACAGCAGCTCAGACCAGGCTTTTTGCCATTCAGAAGTCCCAGACGAACGACTCGTGAGAGCGCGCAGTTTGCCAGCGCAGCGCATATTCGGCGAGCATGTGGGGTCTGGAGTGCATCTGACACCGGAGGCGTGTGCCGGCCACCTGCACACGGGACCTCAGCCTCCCCAACACGCCGCGCCCCGGACTTCATTGAACACCCACATGCACACGCACACCCCCTCTCCCGTCCACTATGTCCGGGCACACCAGACCCTGAGGACCACGCATACAGACTGCCTATGGCATGTGGCAAAGACCTGGCTGCTCAGCCCCTGCCCGCAGGCAGGGCAGCATGCACTCCCCGGACATCTCGCCCCACTCCGATTTCTCCAAGCACAGCCCAAACTTGCACTTACTTCCCTCACAAAGTTTACACCCTACAGCAAAAGCTTCCCAGCCCACCTCTCTTCTCAGGGATCCGATCCCCTGGCTGCGGTAGGTACACAAAAGGGTCTCACAAGAGAAATCTCAGTGCACCCATCACAGGTGGCTCATGGATGAAGTCCGAGACACGTCGCTGTATGACGCTAAGGACAGCGAGGCTGAGTGGCTGCTGATACCTTACCTGCTGTATGTCCTGCCTTGGCAGCTGCATGCCATCCTATTAGCACAGTTTTGCTAAATTAATTAGAAAAGGCATACCCTTTCCAGCACTCATCCTGGTTCTTTAGACATGTCAAATACCTTTACCTTGCTGTCAATGTATCTGGTTTCTGTTTGACACACAGAAGACAGGAAGAAGGGAATTGCTCAAGCCAAGGTTGTGCATATAAGGAACATGAATCTGTCATACAACCCAAACCGGCTCTCAGCTTAAATCTATCCTTTTTTGGGCAGGCAGTTTAGACATTTTGAATTTAAAAGGACTCTGGCATTTTTCCTTCATGTCCTCTAGTATTTCTTGCTCTGAAAGCTCAGACTAGGACTTTTTGTTCATTGTACGTGTATTCTTCAAAGCCAGCTTAAACCTGAACGCCTCAGAAAATTTTCAGGAAGGTGGTTTTTTGTTTTGATTTTTTTTCTACTTTTAGGGGTTAAGAGTTGTGGTTCCCAGTGTTAAATTGCAAAATTTTGCAGGTCTGTTTTTCTGCTAAAAAAAAATAAATCACTTTTCTTTTTTAGCACAGTGTGAATTTCTGTCACATAAAGAACTCAGTCCCAGTTTCCAAAATGTTCCTATTTTATCTCTTCTGCTATATTTCTTCAGTTAATACTTTACAATTCTGCCTGAAACTGAAGTAGTTTTAGTTTCTCTATTGCCTACACATTTTGTCATTTCTAACACGACAGTACTGTAACCCATTTGTTTTCTCAGTGCATCTTTCAGCATCACTTGTACTTCACAGTGCAGATGTCTAATGCAGATCAAGGCAGGCGCTGCAGTATATTCTGTTCCAAAAGATATCCCCACCTCCTCATTTGTTTTGCAACATGGCTATCAAAGCATTAAATAAATAACGTAATAGTTAGCATATATCCATTGTTTTACATATTAAGAATGTTTTGTAGATGTTACTTAATTTCTTCACAGGCTGCTCCTATGAAACAGATACAGAGGTGATCGTTTTATATGAATTGCAGCTACAAAGCAAGTCAATAGCTAACTAAATCATCAGATTGATGTCCATTTCTCGATTTCTGAGGTCAGAATAAATCCCATCTATAAGGAAGAAAAAAAAAAATTGCAGATCACCTCCTGCAAACAAATGAAATGTAGGTTAAACTTTGATCACAGCTTTTTCTCTGTGAGCCTCTAGCCCAAATCCAAAGCCTGAGTTTTCTCTCTCAAAGCTCACACCCAGAGGCATGGCTCACTGGTCAATGCAATCTTCAAAGTTTCCCATCTTGAACAATTTATTTTCAGGAACAAAGCCTGGAAACGGTCCAAAAACCCCATGTGGGTTGGCAGCAGCTCAGGATGCTGTCTAGGTGTGTCTGGCTTGCCCAACTGACAACTCTTTCTACTTCCTCCATTCAGAGCACACTTGAGTTCTGCCGTACTGCAGTGAGCCACCCATTAACTTCTACTCCTTCATTTCTAAAAAGGTTATCGGTTTCTCCCACTAAATCTCCAGCTTTACGGGCTGGCAGACACTTGGGGTTTTCACTAGTGGCTGAGAATTCGACAGTGAATGTACAGTTTAGGATTTACGGCTGGGAAAACAATTTCCCAAAATATCTGTATGAATGCAACGCAGAAATGTGCCACATTATAACGGTGAGTATTCTTTCTCAATATGGAAGTGTTAAAGCTTCAAGCACAGCTCTATGCCTGAGATGAGCCAAGAAACTTCTGAAACGAGTAACAGGCCTTGCTCAGAACCCTATGGGCAAAGCAGCCCCCTCCCTCCCGCTCCTCTTCCCTCCCCAGGTAGCCTCGGCATAGGAAAGACTTGTTTCTCAGCTATGCTCTTAAGCTAAACTCATACCAGGACCATGTTTCTCAGCTGCTACCCTCAGATTGTTAAAACTCGAAATGGGTCCCTCTGAAGGTTATTAGAATCATAGAATCATTTATGTTGGAAAAGACCTTTTAAGATTAAAGAGTCCAAACTGAACCTGATTTTTCATGTGCAGAAACACAGAGGGAAATAAACACTAATATTAACCTGTTCAAACGGCAAGAAATCCTCCCCTTTTCCCCTCCTCCCTGCTTAAAGCTACAAAAATTAAATCCATAAGGGCATTTACAGAGAGCATCTTATTTAGGGAAGAAAACAAAAGTGACTGACACAGTTATTTGTCACTGCTGGTAAATAAATTTGTGCAGCTTACAATGTTTACCCTGGAGTACGCCTGAAAGATCCATTCTGCTGCATTAGAAACCCGCCTCAATGACAAACTTCAGCTCCCCGCTCTAGCAAAGCTGACGTATTGACTAGACAGGTAGATACTAGGTGCTCTGACTGTCTGGATGCTATGGAAATCATGCCGCACACATCTGACCATTGTCAGTGGCAGAAGACAAGCGCCGGCCTCATTCTTATTCTAGCCAGGAAAAAGGCCTCGTCTGCATTAGCCTTTTTACTGAAAGGCTGCCATATTTGTCAGTTCAGACGCATGTAAGATAAGCTCTTTCTCCGTTATCTAATATTTCACCAGGCAGTGGAAACGAAGGATAAGCAGAACCTAATAGTCTATGTGGGCAGGAGATCTCGAATGCTGTCAAGCTCAGCACAAGGCCTGGATGCCCTAGACAAGGGGAAGTTTACAGCAGAAGTTAATCACTTCATTTTGAAGAAAAACTCACAGGGATTTGGAGAAGCGGTTATGACTTATCCTGGCTATGCAGCAAGCAGAGAGACAACTGTAAAACCCTTAGTGCAGCATTATACTCAGTGCTTCTCCCTCCCTATAATGTAGGTACCGCTCAGCTAAAATTGCAGTCCAGTCAAAGGGGATTAAAGAAGGCAGCTGTAAAACCACTGCTTTCCCTAAGCAGCCAGAGGAAACAGAAGGACAGGACAGGGAGAAGCTAAATGAAAAAACAAATTCTGTGTTCTTGAAATGTCCTGGGCCGATCAGTCCCTCACATGGCAGCTAGCAGAGAAGCCAAAAGTACCACTGCAGTTGGTTTACCTGTACTCCTCCCCTCTAAAACTGCCCAAGTCTCACAGAGTTGGTAGCAACCTGGCAAACAGATCAGAAAGGCTCTTGCTCAGTTGCAGGGCTTCCAGACAAGCACGTATCTAACAGGCTTTTGTGCCACCTAAGTGGCATAAGCAAATTCTGAATAAAATCAGGATAGCCTGTTTCAGAGCTCACAGAGTAAGCCTGATTTAACAGCATGTCTGCTTAACAGATACTCCATCTGAAACAGGAGTGACTATACAGTCACGCTACTTCATGTTAACGAACTGACATGAGAATCAAACTGTATTTGCACAGAATTGCAGCCCCAAGTATAATCTTTTAACATTGTTTTGGCCCACTCAGAATGGCCAAGCTATGCTCAAACGTCTTTTTTTTTTTTTTTCTTTCATCTGGCAAAAGTGGATTTTTTTGGGCCTAACTGTTAATAGGCGCTACTCAAAAATGTCAGCAACAGGCTCTGAGGGAAGGGTTACAACACATGTGTGGGGTATGGCACCCAGCATCCCTCTGCTGCCTATTCCTGGTCCACTGCCATTATTCCAAACCCCTGTGTAAGTGACACAGTGAACTGTGTCGTGTACATGGACTCCTGACGTCCACTCCGCACTGAATATCTCATCTGGTCACCACTAATAATTCTGATCCTCCCTGCAGTCAACAACGCTTTAGCCGTCAATAGCAACAGTCCCAGGACAGCTGCTGTCAGCGGGGCCCCACCGCGCGTGCCCGCATGTGACAGCAGCTCCCATCGTGTGATGACACGGAGTATAGAAAATCACAAGAAACCTATTCCCGGGGAGTCAAGTGCTCCTCAGTGTCAGCACTCGCCGTCCTTGCAGAGTAGGCCAACTGGGGGAAGACGCGTGTGGCATGTGAGCCTGCGAGGAAAACAAAGCCTAGCCTGCGTCTAATTTTAGGCTTGGCAGCCTTAAGGATGTTCTGGGCTGTCTTTATCTTTGGCTTTTCCAACTCCTCTTCCTTTAAGGTCACACCCTTAGAAACGGTTGTGCTGCCTCTCACCCTTGGTCTCTTCCCTTCTCCACATGAGCCCGGTCAGAGGGTACACCAGTGTGAAAGCCCTGACCTCCCCCAGAAAGCCTTCCTTCCAGGGAGCCGGCAGGATGCCTCACCCAGCAAAGACCTCCCAACCTGCTGGCACAGGTGGGACAAAGAAGGGACGATCCCTCACTCAGGCAAGCCAAGCCAAGCCAAGCCAAGCCAAGCCAAGCCAAGCCAAGCCTGCGCTCCCAGCCCCCATGTCCAGCAAAGCGACATCCCGTGTTTAGGGAACTAAGAAATGGAAAATGGAGAGAAAGGCTATGGTGGCTTTCCAAAACATTTTTGTTTCACTGTTAATTTCCTTAATTTTCCTTAAATAATTCCTTTATTTAAAAACTGGAAGAAAGTATAATAACCTAATGGTGCCCCTTCACCCTTTACAGTATTCCACCTCTGCTGGTGTTTCCCACAGCTGTGCGCAGAGAATGCAGCAGGTTACCGATCCTGACATGACTGTTGGGTCCCAGCCCCAGGGGGGACCATACAGCCTCCTGCCCACCTGTGGTAGGGCTGAGCAAAAATACCAGCTTCTGGAGTAAAGGGTCTTCCATGCAGCCATTACATGGCCTCTTCCTTTTACTTCACATTCCAGCTGCCACTCCAAAGCTTGCACAGAAATGAATAATCTCATTTTCTTTGCTTTTTGATATCTTTTTTTCAGGGGGAAGGGGAAAACCTTGTTTAGACAGATGTGGCTACTTAAAAGTAGTCTCTAGCAAGTCCATTCTCTGATAAAACAACTGGGGCAGAATGGCTCTCTGTTAATGTTACATTTAGTCATTAAAAATGTGCATTTGTGATTCTAAAAGCTGCTAGAGGCAAAGCACAACAGAGAGATACATACGTTTCCAGCCTGGTAGACTCAGTGAAACTAAAATTAACATCTCTACCTTTCATATGCATTTACGGACAAACATACATTGAGTAGTAACCACCACTGCTGTACACATTTGAATCCTCTTTCAGCAGAGGACTAAATGCCTCTTGAAAAACTTCAATAATTTAGCATCATAATAGTGTGAAGTGTGTGAAGGCACTACTGCATCTAGCTCTGGGGTACAGCACAGGGGATGTTGTCATCTTAAAGCAACAACACGATGGCTTTGGGCAGGAAGTACACACAGCTAATAGATAAAAGGAACAAAAATACTTCAACTGAACTGGAAACCATCACTCAATAGCAATAATAGATAATCCAAATAAAAATAATAACAAAAATAATACAAATTATACAGTGGGATTTTTAATTGTGAGGGTCTACAAAGACCTTGGTTTCACATTTCATCCATTC
This sequence comes from Leptosomus discolor, assembly GCF_034619465.1. Taxonomy (NCBI): domain Eukaryota; kingdom Metazoa; phylum Chordata; class Aves; order Leptosomiformes; family Leptosomidae; genus Leptosomus; species Leptosomus discolor. The sequence goes on from NC_141403.1 coordinate 13,505,666, forward strand.
TTGTTAAACAACGTCCTGGTAACATTTGTTCATTCTCACCATTTATTTGTATTACAGGAGCAAAAAGATCCTCCAATCAAGAATCACAATTGCAGCGGCCTGAGCACTGCATCATTTAAAAAAAGACAGTCCGTACATCCACGATCTTGAGGTCTGGAACTATGACAAAAAAGATGAATTGCTTATGAAACAGGAGGTGAAATCAAGGAGTAAAATGCTCACATCCACCATACAAAATTCTGGGTATTCTTAGCTCAACAGCTGCCTAGCCAAAAAAAAACCCTCACCACCCCCAAGGAAGCCTTTTTAGGATTTTGACAGCAAATGTTATTTCCCATGTATCAGGGACCATCTACTGAATCACCAAGACCATTTTCTGTTGCACTAGGGCAATCTCCCCCCAAGCCACACGCAGGAAATGCACAGCCAGACTAAGGTGAGTAGCAGGAGAAATTAGCACCCATTGTATTTTCTGTATTCCAAATGCCCTCTGCTCTTTTTTTCTGAGCAGTAAAAGAAACTGTGAAATCAAGGTCCAGATACTAACAGAAATAAAGCTGTTTCCTATCTTCCTATTACCTATCTTTTAGTATTTTTGGTGTCTCAAAAAACAGGACACACTGGGAAATAAAGGTTTAAAAAACACAAAAAAGGCAATCTGAAAGGTTCAACTCAAACAAAAGCAAACAAACTAGATGGACACACATTTCAAATGCTGTGGCCTTGCTACCCAAGACTCTCTACCACCAGCAGCAGGAAAAAACAAATCTCAAAGCTGCTTAATTTTTGTTCTATATCACCCAAACTTTGCTTTGCTTCCAGACTGTGGAGACCAGGAACAGAAAGCTATACCTGGTTTTCCCGTAACAAATTTTACAGCCCACTTCAAATAACTTCTGGCAGATTCTTTTTTTTTTCCCCCAGAGCTGCTTGGAGCAGGGAGCCTTAAATAATTTGCTCCTGCAGTGCCAAGGAGAATGCCAAAATGAAAAAAAGAAAGAAAAAAAATAAAAAGCAAAAGCCACAGAGGTACACAGAAACGAATCAATGACAAACTAAGCTTCAATGTAAGCAAGTGCGGAAAAACCCCTAAATTAAGGTGAGGGACTATATGAAAGTAAGCGGGTGAGATGAAACAGGCACCCATGCAGGTGCTCAGAAGTGATGATCTAACGGTCTCTTCTGATTTCACAGTTCAGGAGCTCCTGGCACACCACTGCCCTATCTGCAGCATCACCGTGCTGGAAAGAAAAGTCTCCATCTACAACTCAATTGTTTAAAAGTGGCTCTTTAGGCTACTGTAAGACAATAATTTACAATGCCTAAATTCACTCTGTGCTTTGTTGCTGAGGAGAGCAGAAACAAACTTACTGTTCCTCTCCTACAGTGCTTTAAAAGTGCTGCGCAATGTCAAGGGCAGATCAAAGTTAGTCTAATTATTTCCTTTCTGCATATCCTATAACTAAATGTAACAGGTCACTAGGGAAGAGTGAAACAAAAGAGGAATGTATCTGCACACACTAACAACAAACACTAAGAAACAAGGACATTATTTATATAATAAAAAGATGCATAAGAGAAAACATCAAAGCCTGTATTAAATATACAAACCCACAAATACATCACCAATGGTGCCTAAATAACTAGGGAAATAAACTGGCTATTCTCCTTCTCCACACTTCAAATTAAACATAACTGCTGAGGTGGTTAAAGCCTTCAAGAGCCTTTAGCACTGCTGATCATGAAGGTTTGACAACTCTAGTATTGCCCACTTGAAGTTAATCCCAAGACTAAAAAACCCCCATGTCTCCATTGTTTTCTGTTGTTTAGAAACATTTCAGTTTACTAAGGGTGTACTTCAAAGATTTAGGCTGCAGCCAGGAAGGCTAGAAACATGCTTTACTATATTTTTTTAATGAAACTTGACATTCTTATTTATACTGTTCCAGGAATGGGAGCTTTAAAATATTTCAACTATCATGAGAACTGAAGAGTGGTCAAGAATATAATTTGCCTGTAGAAACCTGCAGAAGCAAATAGCTCCTGTTCTGCATTAATTCCTCTCTAGGAAACCTTAAGAAGGATATTTTGCTTATGTTACTGTTCCTTTGTCCTTTTCCCAGGCTACTTCATCTGCTAGTCAAGAAACTGCAAGCTTTTTGGGGAAAAAAAAAAAGAGTGTGTAACTCAAGTGTTTTGTCCATCTGTCAGCAACCGCAAAAGCAGTCTCTGTGGCATATCCTTAAGCATTCCTACTTCAACCACTGCTTCAGAGTACCTGCACCAGGTAAGATGTGGTCCCAGCATACAGGGACTCCTCCAGATAGTACACAATACACAGCAGCATCTGCCAAGGCTCAGGCAACTGTCCAACTTCTGTTAAGACCCAATAAACTCTCCATGATACAAGAGAGCTTTTGGTATAGGAGCAGTTCTAGGAGCTTCTTGTTTCGACACCTTCCCCTGAAAGCCATCTTCTTGGACAACAAGCTTTTTTCCCCCTCAAAGGGCAAAGGAGGTTCACTGGGATAGGAGGAGAAAAGGGAACAGGCCTTTACAAGGCAGAGAACTGGAGGTCTTCAGAGAAAGTCCTCTTGAATAGAAAGGGGGCACACAGGGAATGCACCTGAGCAGGACAGACGGATGGCCACGGCTGCACGGAGCATGGGGCCACCACAGTCAGCTGGGCCTCCTGAGGTGGCAAAGTGTGCAGTCCTGCAGGAATAATACTTTGCATATTCATTGCTCTTTTCTTTCATTCCTGAAGCCTCAGGGAAGGCTGCTGCCTGGCTCACCGCCAGGAAAGGTTGCATAGCTCGGGCGAATGCAGACAGAGCACTACAGCCTGGCATGCCAAGGTCTGAACGGCACACCTAAGTTTCTACAGTAAAGCCAGGAGCAACCCCAAACTCCTTCTCCATTTCTACACATGAATAAAGGGCCTTTTATTTGCTTGACAGTGCTCTTCATTTTTTTAATGTGTGCCCTTTTACTGTTCCTTGACTAAGAGTACAGATACAGGCACTTTTCACCCACACAGTACTCAAATGACTTAAAAACCTTTGTGTTAACTTGTCATTTTTGGTAGGTTTCACACCCCTATTGAAACAAAGCTTAGACAAACCCTGAAAACTAAGGATCTCTCCAGACATGTCTAGACTCTCAGTTCAACAAGGCACAATATTTTTGAACTCTCTAACCTTTATGGGAGGTGACCAAAGCCAGCTCAGACAGACTAAACTGACACACCGCCAGCTAATACCCTGAACACCTTAAAATGCAAATAGCTCTAATCTTATTAAAAGTGATGCAATTCGCCCTACGCAACAGCAAGAGGGGGAAGGGAAGCAAAAAATACCATTGATAGCATAGGCTACTGTTCTCATCAGACAAACAAAACTGCAACATTTATTAATTATTTCCATGTGCAGTTAAAGAAGCCGAAGAATTAGGATTTTTTTTTTTGGATCCATATTGAGACAAATAAAAGACTGTATCTAGGCTATGTGTAGGAGGTGAAGAACTGCCACCATCTCCCAAAGACATGACTAATACAAGATTTGGTAAGTCAGGAAGACAATGCCAAGTCTTTCCTCATACTATACAACTTGGATGAAAGCAAGTATGTAGGAAGGTAGCTAAAGCATGCCAGCGTAGGCTCATGCTGTACCCGCCACTATAAAACAGGTACTTCACTAGCTCAGATGGAGCAAACAATGTAGAAACATAGCAAAAAAAGTAGCTCTTTGCAAGTCAGGCTGTCCTGCTATCCTCCCTCCTATCTCCAGTGAGACAGCAGGAAACTCGCACCCCATATAATGGAGGAGCTGCTTCTACTTGGTAGAGGGATCACGTCACCGATGCAGTGAGCCTTGCACACCACTGGATTCAAATTGCCTAAAACCTGCTCATTTACAACCTGTTAAAGTATGGTCTCGATTTCCAGTCCTACAGGGTGCATGCTCTGACCATAAGGTAAATGAGGACTGCTGAAAAGTTCCATATTCTGATGGCCTACTTGTATCCAGTATCCTGGAAAAATAATGCTGCCTTGGATTTCCACATGCATTTCCAGCAAAGGATATCCAGTTTCCTCCCAAAGACTTCCAAGACTTGAGTTTGGCACTCAGTGGAAATGCCTCAAGTGAGGCTGCCCAACTCCAAGCTTATGATTGCTCACATTTCCAGATATCCAATTCACTCCTTTTCCAGGAGCAGAAACGTACGACCAGCCAAGGCTATCAAAGTATCAGAAGGGACACGGATAATAAACGGGTTTCTACTATGCAGTATTGCTGGAAGAGCTGTGCTGCAATAGCACAAAAGCCTTTCGGCCTTGCTAACAAGCAAAGGCATACAGGAGAGACGACTGCTGGGGTTTTGGAAGCTATTTACTGTGGTAATCTGCAACTGGTGTAGAGCAGCATGTACAGAAGGAGTGTGGCAAGTTGACAGAAAGCAAGTAGCAAGCTTCTACTCTTTTATTGAGGCTTTGCTCAGCTGGGTTGCCTTATGCAACCACCATGGGAGCAAACTCACCGTGGGAGGCAAGAGGAAAAAGAGACTGATTTATCTTAAACCCTGTAGAGCTACTTCATTCTCAGTTTTGCAAAGAGTGCAGCCTCAAAGCACAGATCCTATCACATGAAAGACCTGTCAAAAATCCAAATCTAAATCAAAAACCTAATCGTTCGATAAACACTAGGGCATCATCAAACTTACATTTGCCTCCAGATCATGGATTATTGTTAAATTAGGACAAATCTCCTTTCAAGCGACATCTCAAAGTAAACCAAAACCAACCATACCACTCAAAACCAAATGAACCAAAAGCTCTACGGCCTACTATCCCAAACAGATGCACATAGACCCATGTTTCTGTCTGGTTTGGATCATAAGGAGCATAACTATGAACCTATTCTCAGACAAGCATCACCATGCCATTAAAAAAATCGCTAACCAGTCTTCAATACTGAAAACCTTAGTTTAAGTCAGGTCACAAAAGAAAGGATGGAATGGTCCCTGTGAGCGAGATGGGTTTTGCTACTCCTCTGATGGATTTGAGATGAGAGACCTGGTGAGAGTCTGCCAGTCCTTGGACAAAAGGCCAGCAAGAATGTCAGCAATTAAAGCAGACCTGTGGGGAATGGGCAGGATCTGGAAAAAACCTCTAGGATGAGCACTGGAAACAGGGCAGTCTGCCTGTGCCATGCTAGCTGGAAAGCAGCTCCCTGTAGCGGCTGGTCATCTTGTAAAGGGAGTTTCAAAACCAGCGGGCAGCACAACTAGCTCTCTCTCTCAAGTCTGTTCCATTAACAAAACTGAAAATCTGCCACTGTGAGGCACTTTGAGCAATACCTACACCATGGTTTGTTTTTCCAGCTTACACGAGGTTCCAGCTGACCAGAACTGCAACTCTGCCGAGAATCTTGCGTGGCTATTGCTAGTTCAGTGCTATCAATTCCAGACTTTCATAGTCTCCAAATTACTACTGAGTGCCTTTTGAAGTCCAAAAATAAACCATCGTTCCTGTTACCATTCAGATTGCTTTGCAGAACTTTTCCCTGCAGGATCTGAGTGTTCACGTGGAACAAGCTGTGTCTTTACATTGGTTTCAGTCTCAGAATGAGTTGGCAAACAAAATGGGAAATCTGAGTGCATGGTGGAGCACTGGGACAGCAAGACAGGAGTTCCAGGATTTTCTTCACAGCCTGCAGACTCCACAGAATTTAAACCCATCTCAAATGGCAGCAGTGGAATAGGATAGTGTAAAAAAGAAGGGACAGGAGGGCTTCCAGTTACAAGCTCCACCTTCAAATTGCTAGAAAGACTTGGGTCAGTCATTCCAAGTCAATAACCTAAGACCCCTAGTGCAGAGCTTCACTCAAGGAAAGAATTTTGCTCATGTCTTTTGCTCCTCTTCTTTGGCTCCCGCCCCAGTACAGCGCTGCTGACTGTCTAGCTCCCATGATCTGGCATGTAGAGACAGGAAATCAGAGAGGCACCACACTGTTGGGAACATAAGTGGTGCCAGCACAGTGACAACGAAGCAGAAGATGAGAGATCTCTTTTGTAACCCTCTATGACCATGCTCAGCAAATCCATGTGGACGATCACCTCTGTGCCACAGAGAAGAAAAAGATCCTAAAAATAAAATCTTCTGACACTGAAAGAGGACCTGGGAAATTTTGTGCCATTTTCCTTCACACTGCTAACTCATTGAGATTACTGAGTGCAAGGGAGGGATGGTAGACGGACCACAGCTGTTCTACATGGCATGCACTGCTGCACGTCAAAGACACAACATCAGAAAAACAACAGGAACCATAATGACACAAGAGTTTAACAGTGCTGTTACTGCTAGCCCTGCACCTTTGAAACCTGCCAGGGATGGCAAAGTGCAGGGGAACCATAGTGACCACCAGATGAGGCCAAAGAGAGATCTGGGCACTCAGAAAGCATCTATGATACAAAAGATCTTTTTTTCATCCATTCAGGCAATTTTCTTGGATCATCTTGCCAGCACCTGTGAAGGCTATGGAAGTCATTCCTGCGCATGCAGCACATGCTGCACCATCATCCGTGAGCCAGCACAGCCCTGCCCAGAGCCACTGAATCCTTCAGGCTACAGGGGCCCTGGGAGGTGCCTTGTCTGATGCTGTGCCCAAAGCCAGGTCAGCACTGAATCCAGTTCAGGTTGCAACTTATATTCTGTTGATCAGATTGACTGTAAGAAATGCCCTTTAAGTCATCAGGGCAAGGAGGGATCTCCACTAACTTAAATGAATTCACTTAAACTAATTCACAATTAAATCAGTATTGCTTGGGTCTAAGTAAGGCCGGCAAGGGTTTCTGAAAACAGGCCCTCCTGGCGACAGGAAGTATTTCTCCTAGCATGAGAGCACTTAACGGAGTTCATAAAGTTATGCAGGTAACTCTCTTACCCCTACATGAGCAAAGAAACCCTCAGATAGTATAGTTTAAACCTGTCTCTTGGAAGAAAAAAGCTACACCAGCAAAATAACTTTTTTTTTTTTTTTTTTAAAAAAATTCACCTACCTTCCAGTTTCTGCTGGCACAGCTGAACGGGTTAGGAGAGTGATTTACGTGCAGCCCTCGCTGATGTACCATTTTCTACTGCAGACTAAGCTGCAGTCATTAACTAAGAGAACTTCAGAGTATGATGAGTTTAAAGGAGGTCTCCAACCAGTTCAGAAATACTCGTCAGGCAATTTTTAGAAGTATAGCAAAGAAGTAACTGATAATCTTTCCCTTATGAACGAAACTTGTCTCTCAAAAGTTCAACGCAATCATTGTGGTCAATTTTGGAAAAGCACGTTGTGACATTTAAGATTACCCAAAACTAACAGTGCTGGAGGAGCTTTATAGTCTGAGGAATGCCAAGTACACACATTTTCCCCTTGAGTTTGCTTTAAGACAAATTATGGTATTCTCATCATGAGCTGACTTGATACCTGAAAAACTCTCCAGGTAATATAAAAACATGTTTTCAGATGTGCCACCACTGGAACAGTTCTGCTTACAGACCGGAAGCTGACAGTGACAAAACAATGGATAGGAAAACTTTCTCTTTACTTAATTTAAACATAAAAGTTCTCAAATCAGTCAATGAGTTATGCTTGCGCTACCAAGGTAAGCAATTTTCCAAACACACTATGTCCAAAACTGCAACTGTCCTACACGCAGGATTCCTGAAACCTCACTGGAGCACTCAATTTTTTTAGGAAATAATGTGCTTTCGTCATTTTCTTTACTCTGCTCTCACTTCTGATTCCAGAGCGTTTGTTTGCCCTTGCCCCAAATGACCCACTGCTGCTACCACAAACTAAAATTACACATAGCTGGCACATACACTGAGAAATATGAAGAATAATTTTTAATGTGATTTGCTTTTAAAGGCAAACCAGGAGTTACTAATCGGTTGACCTATTTCTACTCTAATTTACCATACTTAAACACACAACCCAAAAAAGCCTCTTCAGAAATGAAAAACCACCTCAAAAACTTAACTGGGGTAGTGAAAGAGGTAAAGATGCCATTACCTACTAAATTCCTTGGGGGAAAAAAAATTGGTATTTAGAAATAAGATTAGTTATAATAAAAAGAAGGAAAGAAACAAAAAGCTTAGGGAAAAGATCCAGGTCATGAGGATGGTATTTCCAAATTTTTTAAAGCTGCAACACAACATTCCCAAGCCGAGAAAAACATGTTCCCTTGCCCTCACGGCAACCCCACCACAGAAACGCCAGTGGCCGTCTATCTCCTCTTCCTGTTCTTCATGTCCCACACCTCCAAACCCAGAGACTGACTCCTCCAACCAGGTGCCAAGCTTCCTGCACGTCTGAAGGAAAACTGGCAGAGCTAAAGACATTGCTTACAAAATGGGGCTCTATGGGTATTAGCAAAAGCATCTATTTTACTAGTATTTATTTTCACCTGTTTGTGCTTCCCCCCCAATACTTTCTCCTTGAGCAGGCCACAGAAAGAGCCTAATTCGTTTCCCTTTTCTTTGTTGGCACAGATCCTGGTCCCAGTGCTGGGGCTGGCAAGATGCCTGTTGATTTCAGTGGGAAGAGGATCAGGCCCAGTCCTGCAGATGTTACTCATGCAAGCACTCAGCTCCACCCTTCGCTTCTCACATCGCTCCATGCTCTATTAGAAAACAGGGACAAACTGGAACCACGCAGCCCGGCGTGCAGTCCTTGGCCTCTCGTGCCTTCTCGCCGTTATTACGTGCTGCCCCTCAAAGCTCTCTGTCACCGCCCAGCTGGGGACTGATAACACACAGCATTCTGCACCTACAGCTCCCAACACTGGGCTATTCGCAAGTGGATCTTGGTGGAAGCCATGCACCGTCATCCTTGTTTGTCAAGGGCCATGGCTCTTCTGGCCTGTGGGAAAGTCAAAAGTCAACAAAGCCATCTCAAATGCTACAGCATTTGCTCTGTTTCTTAAAGCCCCAGTTCCTGGAGTCATGTTTCTTCTTGAGGAACCTGGCTTTCATTTAAAAACTAACCTTTCTGGGTTCCCATTATTGCAGAGGATAGCTTGAAAATCCGGCTTCAGAGTTTCCCAAGAGGAAAAAATAAGCCAGTAAACAAACAAAAAGAACTGGAAGTTTTTCTTGGTTTGATGTCATTTGTTGATTTTTCTTAACATCACTATTTTAAGCAACTTTTTTTTTTAATGTCTTGGCAAATTATTTTTGATGCTTCCGAATGGCAATTTGCTCTGAGCTAAATCCTGATTCAGACTGCCATGACTGAAGATTTAAAAAACTGTTTCCTCACTTGTTTGTCAGCATTATCCATTATTTCATTAATTACATTTTTATATCTACTCTTTTATAGTAACACTTTAAAGCTCTTTATTGGATTAGAGACAAACTTGGGAAACAAAGTCCGCTCCCAATCTAGAAAACCCTCAAGGCAACTAAGAGACTTGGATCTCCTTTTATGCTTATGAAGCTGGTGTAGGAATCATAAATATATACCTATGAGACACCCTAGATTGGGCAAGAAAAGCTGACTGCTGCCCCTTTGCAATCGGACAATTTACAAATAAGTATGTAATTGGGCTTTAGTTGCTGACCTGTGTAATGTGCACTATTTCAGTATTTCAGACCCAAATAAAATGATGCTCATTAGAAAAATGTTCAGCTTGCATTATTTCAATACTGAAAACTGCTCTTCCCTAAGCAGAACTGAAATAGAAAACAGGGATATGTTTTATTTATCCCTCTCTCTCTCTCCACATACAAACACACTTCTTTTTTTTTTAACCACACTTTCTGCCTTTTGGAGAGCAAGATATGCAGCTTGGACAACTGCAGATGTTTAAGAAGAAACCCTTACAATGCTTTAAAAAAAAAAAAAAGGAAAGAAAGAGAATTGTGTTTGCTTAATGTGTATGTATTTTATGCATGTGGCTGCAAGAGCGTATTAGCCAAAACCCTCATTTTGTATTGTTGGTTAAAAAAAAAAAAAGACAGAGAAAAGAATGAGACTTTCAGTGCAGCTGGGTCAGCTCATACCACGGGACTCATATCTGGCACTGGCGTGGCCCAGCTGCGTCAAGTATCTTACGCCAATGTCACGACCCAGCTACTACAACCAAGGGCTATTGCGCAGCGGTAGCAAGCTCTAGCAACAGGCTGTCGGGGCTGTAAACACACAGCCCTGTCTTGTCCCCGGCCACCTGGAAGCGTGCTTGGCTGAGAAAAGTTCCTGCTCGCAGACTGGCACCGACTAAGATGTCGATGCATCCCAGAATTTATGACCCTCTACACTTTGGCTGCTTACAATAACCTTCCTCATAAAGCGGCATGGGATGGGCTGGGCTGTCGGTGCTGGGCTCACCAGGGTGGAAATGCTTCCCCCACCCCCAGAAAGAAACCCCACGCGTTTCCTCCTGTGTACCCAGCCCCGACAGCCAGCCTTCTCCATGACCCACCATCATAAAACAAGCTGCCTACAGAGAAATATTCACACAGAACTATTTCACGTATGATTTTTACAGGAATTTGAGCCTGGGCTCCCCAAAACACACCCATGAAGGTCTCTGGATTGGCCTCTAATGAATTACATCACCACACCAAAATGAAAATGACATTTATTTAAATTTTTTGATACCAGAAGTGAGAGGCGGGAGGTTGCAGGAGATATTTTCAGCAGCAAGGAGTTAAACTAACAAAAAACCCCACAACAACAGTGCAGCAAGCTTTGAGACAACTTAAATAGAATACATTTGACTCCAAGTCTAGTCCTACCAGACAAACAGGAAAACTACAAGTTATGTTGGGGCAGTCAGGCTTGGAAACCTAGGCTGGACTGTTCTGCCCACCCCTCCCAGCCTTCTGGGTTCCTGCTAAAGCTTTACGAATTTTAGGGAAAAAAATTAGCAAGTCGGTATCCTGGACCTTTATGAGAAAGGTAGCGATGGCTGAAGAAAGCGTACTTTGGGTTTGGTGCACAGAGAAGTGAGTGAGACTCAAGGATGTATTTCTGAGAAAAACAGTAGCAATATGCACTGCGCTAGCCCACCAGGTGATGGAAGAACCAGCAAGAGAGCTTAAGGAGCTGCCACTGCCATGAAAACAGTAAGATGCTGCTCAGCTCAGGGAAAAGACAGGATGAGATAGAAGTACCAGGAGAACACAGTGCTATCAAGACTGACTCCAAGTTTACACCTGCAAATCATTCTCATGTGTTAACAGTAAAGCCCAGACTTTTACTTAGGATTTTGATGCAGACCAAACAAACCCAAGAATAAGTCATACAGAACTTCAAAATTACCAAGTCCTTTCCTTCTCAAGTCTCCCCCAAGAACTTCAGGTCTAATTTAACACAAAAGATACTTGAGGCATTGAGACTATTTCTCAATAGTGAAACTATACTTTGGGGGCAAAGACAACCGATTCTTCTGGAGAATACCCATTCCTTTTTAAAATGGTAGCAAAAAGTACCTGTCTGGGGTATGCACAAACTCAAAGACTGACGTGTTTACAATGCAAAATAATAATGTATCAGTCCATGCTGAGAAGCCAGGAACCGTCAATTGACCTCACCGTGACTGCACAAGGAGCATTTTTCCCAAAGGCAAACTTCAAAGAATTTTTCAGATACTGAATGCAAGTCTTTTTTTGTTGTTGTTATGATAATTTATTATGATGCAGGAAGATCCAAATAATCTCTTCCTGGTTTGTTCTTGAATTTTAAACTTAATGAGATCAGAAAAAAAAATCAAATCAGTCATTTTTTTCCATTCACAAAGAGGACTTTTTTCATGGGTTCTCTGGAAAATGCTTATATTTAACCACTTGTAACCTTTCAACCAAACATTCCCTAGGATTAAGCTAGTATTCATGATATCACAGAGAAAATTTTGCAATGAGGACAAATCCTTTCTCCTCTAAACTGCTCAGCCTATGGTAGGTTCAAGTTGTAACAGTCTTGAGCACTTGAACTGCAGGACTGTGCAGTTCTGCAAAAAACACCAAAAATCCCCAACCAAACATGATAAAACCCTTCAAACCCTTCCCCCATTCTCTTTTTCTCCTTTTACCTGTGTATGTTTTGTATTATCCTGATTTTTCTATGCAGAGAAATCTGAGAGTGCGTTCTCCCACACTTCCACATTTTCTTTCAGAATTTCCTTTTCTGCTCTAGATGTTTTTCTGGGAAAATGGACAACTAGGGAGAGAACTCTTTACGTCCACATGGAAAATTGGAGACTCCAATTCTGATTTATCCTATAGTCGTTAAGAGTCAATGAAAACCTCCCTGAAAACAACTGAGTTATTCTCGTGTAAACTTCAGAGAGAAAAAAAAAAAATAATTAGGCTATTGCCTCATTGCCTACAGAAATTGATCAGTAATGTATGTTTAGGCAGGCAGTGGCATTTTTCAACCATGAACTAGTAAGAATACTCAGCTCGAATATTCCACAAATTCCTTTAGATCCTAATGCCTCTTTCTGGGACTAGCTCTTAATTAAATTTAATGCCTCCTTAAAACACAAAAGAGAAAATGTCAATACCACCTGCTAGCATGAATGAAAGCTATCTAGGTAAACTTGGTCAAACAAATTATACTGGAAACTTCCACGACTTGTAGTGGGATAGTGAATATTTTCTTGAACTCATGCACACACAAAGGGAAAAAAAAACCCAACTTGTTTAAAGACAAATTCCTGTCTTCCCCTTGCAGTCCTTCCCCCCGCCCCCCCCCCCCCCCCCCCCGAGAATGTGATTTACCAGAAGGAGCTCACAAAGCTGCTCTGGCTGAGAAAGTACACTGAGAACTTCACAGCGAGCCCAAAATAGCCTGAAAAGAGGAAATGGGTGGGGGTGAGGCTCTTTCTTCTGCTCACAAAGGACTTCACCAGCCGATATAGATCAAGCAAAAACAGTCCTGACATGCGGAGCGGCACTTGGTGACAGTCCTCCCCTCTTTTCCCAGTCTGGTCTATTTTAAGATCACATCACAGCAAACTTGGCAGCTACATGTTTCCAAAAGTTGCCCCTGCCACTTCCACAAGTTCAAATCGTTTGTAAAGGCACAGCTCACAGCACAGAAAATTCTGAGGGGACAGAAAAGGTACTGTCGGGCTACCAAGGCAAGCCAGTCAAAGAACAAAAAAAATTACTGACAATTAAATGAAGCTGAAAACGTTTCCTCTTCAGTACTGTATCACTGTGTTTCAGTGAAATGCAACATTTACGTGAGCTGCCCAAGTGCTGATAGTACTTGTGATGGACACCGCGTGTCTGCTCAAAGAAAGAAGCCCTCTGCATCAAGACATTCAGTTGTGTGGGCTGTACCCTCATCATTTTGTCATGGACTTTCTCTCACCTTCTGAACACTTTTCCAGGAAAATTTAACAGTGGTAATCACAGATTTTAAAAGGATGTGTGTGTGTGTGAGTTACACACACAGACGCAGAACCAGGAACAAAGAACAATACGGTTGTTGCATGTGAAACCTCAACCCTGATTCCCATTAAGCATTGAATAGGAGAAATGTTAATGGCATGGTCTGATTGGAGAAATTGATGGTAACTAAAACATTAACAAAAAATGCAAAAGCACGTGAACATTGCTAATGCTTTCATCCTGCATTATAAAATCCATATGTACAAAATCAGCAATGGGAGATGAAGCAGGAGTTTTCTGAAACTAGGAAAATCAACAGTAAATATAACAGAAAATTCTTTTAAAAACCCCATGTTTTTATTATTTCATAACCATATCTTTTACAAATGCCAAAGCTCTGCAGTCCTTCTTGTTCTGAGAACTAAGTTTCTGAGTAAGATTAGTTCAAAAAAATAGTTGAAAAAAAACATTCTGCAGGGGAAAGACAGACTATTTAAGATCAATGCATTAACACAGTCAAATAGATGTTTATTTCCCTTTCCAGAAGTAATTTATTTCTGGATATGGGAAGGACATTCTCATCCCCAAAAGTAAATTTTGAGATACCTGTAAATAACTTAAAATACAGGTCCTCGAGTTCAGTCTGTTCACTAACGTGATATCGGAACACCATAAATCTTGAGCAGCAATAAAGCTATGGAAAAAAAAAAAGGTTAATATTGTCTACAAAAAAAGGGAGAGGTGCAAGCCCTTGCCTTTTTACGGTGTGTAAAACTACACAAAAGCTTTCAGGGAATTTCATGTGGTTGGTGTTCCATATTTTAGTGACATTTGCTTCAAAAGGAAGGCCACCAGAGGAAAGGCGTATTAGATCTCTTCTTGCAGAGCTCACTCACTGCTCCCATGCTGAATATCACTGCCCCCTCATGTGAGGGCTCTCTATTCAGCTTCCACACACAGTCAGACAGATTAGCTTAAATTGCTGTAAATAACTCCTACTTGCTATTCTCGAGCCCTTTTTTCCAGGCTGCTCTATATTCTTAAACTGCACCTGAGTCACCTTCGTGTGTTATCCTCGGCACTCTGGGAAACTCCAGGTTTAGTAAACAGGTTAAGCAAATGAAGAGATTAGTCAGTATTGTGCTTCAGATGGATGCAAGATGAGATTACACTGAAAGCAAGTCTATTAACAAAATTAAGAAAGAAAGGTTTCCAGAATCTTTGCACTAATCTAAATAGCATGTACTGTACAAAAGGAAACCACTCAAAGTTTTGTGCTGGTATTGAAGACCGTTACCGATACTACAAGCTTATTGGGCAAACTGGTTTGTTTGGTTGTCATACAGGCGAGATGACAGGGACATCATGAGTTCCATAAAATTAAAAATAAAGAAATTGGAAGGAACAGAGATTAAGGTGGCAACTAGATAATACTATTAGTTATGGCAGACAGAAGAGCACAGTGTACTTGCATTCACTCCTCACCATGTGTTAATATGTATCTCTAGAGCAAACTGCATGAAATTCAATACACTTAAATACTCTTTTCACCACAAAACAGAAGAACTAAGGCCAGTTAGGGCAAGCTTATTTAAGAATGAATACTGACATTTAAGAAAGGCTCAAGATAACATTTTTTCATTCATTGTTGTGGGTTCCGTCCCCTCAAACAAACAGGCTGGTGACAGTAGGGTATGACAAGCCATCACCAGTTTGAACTCAAAGCTTACCAGGGACAAAAACATCAGGTGGGAAGCAACGTGATCCAACCAGTATGGTGATGGATAGAAAATCTAGAGGCTTGGAAGCAATCCAGTCCCTTCCATTCTTCTGTGTACCTCTGTCGCAAATCAGTCCAGCCCTCATACCTCCATTTTTCACTGGCCAAGAGATAGGCCATGATAGTTATTTCTCTGTAAAAGCACTTTATAGACAATTGTAGAAAAAGTATGTACAAGACCTTTTTATTCTTATGCCCTAAAAATAATTTTTTCACAGGAGCTGGCTTTACACTCTTGGTTTCTCTGTGTTATATGGTCCCTCAGCATGAACGCGTTCAGGGTCTGGTAAGTATCTCACCATCGCAATATTAGAGGCATCGTCCATCACCTTGGATCATTAACAAGCCAGCACCCTCAGAAATGAGAAGGAGAAAGGAAAGGATAGAATGATTTCTTCCCTGAAAATTAATTCTTCTGAATAACAACGAAAATATCTTGGACATAAATCTGATGAAGCAGAACGAAAACTTGCTAAGTTTGCAGACTGAAGAACTGCAAACCAACAGAAAATGGCTGGTGCCAGTACCCCCAATAACCCAGACCTCTAACGGTTTTCTGATGCAGTCCTTCAGCTGTGAGATAAGGTGATTAGTACAATAACTCTTTACATACACGGAACCCACACAGACACATGCAGAGCTGAAAATGTTTTTCCAATTCAGTGGCATCAAAGTAAGGAAACCGCCACACCAGTGCCGCTGCACGTAGCAGCACGGCACCTAGGAGTCTCCGCAGTGCCACATGCAGCCCACGCACATCGTGCGACTGTACCTAATTAAAGTTTTGGTGGATGTAAAAGGCAAAGGGCAAGCAGAGAAAGAGGCACAGCAGGATGAATCCATTGTCCTGAGCACCAGCTGAAAGCAAGTGGCAAAACCAAGAAAAAACCCCAAGGCTGTGTCTACATGGTTGTAAAAGCCTGACTTTGGGAGAAGCCATAAGCACGATGCATTCCTTGCCTTCAATATACAACACTCACTCCTTGCCTGTCCTTTCTCCCAAGCCATGCAGAATGCTGTAGTATCTTCTCAGTTACTCAGACTGCCATTTCTTTTTTTTTTTTTTAAATGACACACAGTACTTCCATACATTTTCAGAAGTTCTCAGCATCCAGAAATGTTGAGCCTTAAAAGAGCTCAGCACTTTGCATGCCCTGAATATGTAATAACACATCTACAGATCTGTCTTGTTCAAAAATCTAACCTCGGTAACCTCTCTGGAGGTTACATCAATACACACAAAAAGAAGAGTTGTTGAAACCCTCCCCCTCCTGTTAAAAAAGAAAAAAGAGGCTTAAAATATTGTTCTAGTTTTTGATAATAACTAAAAGTTGAAAACCAAAACCTAAATCTCTCCTGGAACTGAAACAAGTGCCTCTTTACAGTAAGTGCCAGAGAAATTCTCACAGGGATGCCACCAACTCTGCACTAACTATTATGATGTCTCTAACCTTTTGAGCCTCTCGGCTAGCTCGAGGCACACTCAGAGCCATGGACCCTATCAGTCTAGCGTTTAAACATGTACACTTTTTTTTTTTAAATAACAATTTTTCTATGGTACGAGGCTCCCTTTCAAAGATGCTCATCACTATGTTTCCTGTTGACTACTCCAAAAACTAGGCCATAGTTGACTTTAGAGCTGAGCTGACACTCTCCGACGTGACATCTTCTGCACAGTTACAGTGTCAAAGTCTTCCAAAACCGAACAAGACATTAGAGAAAGAACAGCTCGCAGTGTTAAAATGTGAGGTACTCTAAATGTAAACATGAAAAGAAAAAATCCTAAAAATCTGGCTAATTTTAATATATCAGCAGTCACGTTTTAAAACACAGCCTATTTTCCTAATGGAGCTATGTCTCAATGAGGTGAAGGATCTGTTCTGCAGCTAGGAAAGGTCTATCAAGAAGAAAATACCCACTGTGACAAAAGGCAAGGAACGTAGCATTCATCCCACCAGCTCAGCCCTGCTGTATGCTGGCAGGGGCTGCAGTGGTAGCTGTTAGCTGGGCAGGAGCACCTGGGGCACCACCGAGACAAGGCAGGTCCTGGAGGACACCTGTGCGAGAAGGCTCAGCTCTTGGAAGGAATGAGAAGGTGCTGTGGACAACCTGGTGAGCAGGAACACGCCTCGCTGAGCGGTGACTGATAAATAGTGAAACGCAACGCTGGCAGACAACGAAGAAGGAAATCTGGCAAGCTAGGACAGATGCCACCGGCATTTTGCATCGGTGATGTCCATCCACTCCTCTTTACACCACACCCCCCCCCCCCCGTTTGGATTACAGGATGTCGTCTCCTGCTCACGGAAGACGGTTGCTGAAAGTGGGTCCTCACCGCAGGCTCAGCTGCTGGGGACTTTCACTACCTTTCCCCCTCAGGTTAGGGGGGGGGGGGGGGGGAAGCATGTAGGTTTTGGCAGCTTTGAAGGGCTGGTTGGAAGGCTTTGATATGGGGGGGTGGGTAGGTGAGAAAGGGACTAATCAACACGTTCAGTTATGAAAAAGTTATCTAAGTTTTAATCACATCATTAATTAATTTCTTTATTAAACCATTACGGGAATTTGATTTATGTTTGTTTATCTCCAAGGTGACGGTTCAGCCCCCCCACCTCTCTCCCTGAACCCCGAAAACAACTTCATCTCCTCACGGCTGAACCAGGCAGCCCTTGAGAGAGCGGCCGGCGGGAAGCAGGAGGGCGGGAGCCCTCAGCGGGCAGGGGTACCCGGCGGGCCCGCCCGGGCGAGGAAGCCCGAGGGCGGCGGGACGGGCCTCCAACCGGCCGGCAGCGAGCGGGGAGGCCGCTCCCCGGCGCCGGGGACACCTGCCGGCCACGGCCCGCCAGGGCGGGAGCGCCCCGCAGCCCCGGCCCGGCCCCCGCCGGGGGTGGCTTTTTCTGGACACATGACAGCCGGCCCCGAGGAGCCTGCGGGGGTGGGGACCTGGGCGGGGGGGGGTGGGGGGGTGGGCGACGGGGGACGCGGCGGGGCGGGCCGTCAGGACGCGAAGGCGCGACGTGGCGACGGTTGTTAAGGGAGTGACAACAGTGCGATCAACAGAGGGGCTGGTGCCCGGGGAGGTGTGATGCCCCGGGTTTTTATAGCCGCCTCATGATGTCAGCGAGCCGCGCTGGCCGCCGCGCACGGAAATAGCTGGGCCCTGCAAGCGCGCGGCCGTAAATCCGTTGGCAGGCCGGCTGCGAGCGGCTATTTTTGAACGGCCCGAGCGAGATCCAACTCGGATCGGGGGAGAGGGGCTGGTTTACAGTCGTTCTAATGTCAACTTGCTCCGCCGCGGAAGGGCAGGAAGGCTTCCCGGGGCGCGCAGGGGCGTTTCGAGCCGGCCCGGCCCGCCTCAGCGGGAGCAGCTGCTGAGCGGGAACGGGAGGCGGAGCGGGGGATCTGGCTTCCCACCCGCGCCGTCCCCGCCGTAGAGCAGCCCCTGCCGCCGCGTTGTGCCCCGCGGGCCGCGGTCCCTCCCGCAGCAGCTGGCCCTGCGTGGCAGGCACGGCTCGCCGGCCCTCCGGCGAGAGGAGGCGAGGGGCAGCCTGGGCCACGACACCGGCCTCGGCCCTCCCTGCCTTGCTCCAGAAACTCAGCGCTGCGTCTGCTCCCAGAGCTGCCTCGGCCGTTCAAACCGGGCCGTCTGGCCAAAGCCGCTGTACCCGGACGGCGAGGGTTGGTCGAGAAAGCCCAGTTTGCTTAAGCTCACGCTGCCACTCGGCGCCTTAGAAAACGACGAGGATGTGGAATTCCCCCGGTTGGAAAAATTAATGTGCTGAACTACAGCAAAAGCCTTCATCACAATCAAACT
Source organism: Leptosomus discolor (assembly GCF_034619465.1). Taxonomy (NCBI): domain Eukaryota; kingdom Metazoa; phylum Chordata; class Aves; order Leptosomiformes; family Leptosomidae; genus Leptosomus; species Leptosomus discolor. Next base: position 13,524,650 of record NC_141403.1, read on the forward strand.
TCTGTTCCAACAAAGCAGTACCAGTGATCTTCTACACTGCTGTGGCAAGGCCCTGAGTCATGTTATGGTTACTCTTTTTTTTTTTTTCTCTTGTTAAAAAGGGAACAGGAAAGAACTAGGAACATTCAGAAGAGCAAAAAATTGGGTACCTTTTAAAACATAACAGTATTTCAATGCAAATATAAACTTATCATAAGCTTCCTGAAGCACACAGAGCATAGAGGCAGTATCACGGCAGAGAAGGTATCTGCTTTCAAGGGGATTTGCATTCTCATCAAATGCTGGACCAGATCCAGACCAGCCGGAGGATAACCACCCTCTAACCTCCCTGTGGAGACTCACAGAGACGAGACTGAAGCAGTATCATTTCTGACAGAAATCAAATCCTGGCTACTGCACTGCTGGGAACACTACAGACAAGAAGAAAAAAAATAGGGAGGAATTGGAATTAAAACAATTCTGTAGAGCTCATTTAGATAATACCTTGTCAAAGGACCTGATAGGGGAAAACATGTTACATATTTACTAAATGCATGCAGAAGTTAAGTATCTGCTAGCATAAAATATAACTTTAACAAATGGGAACGTACAAATGACCAGGTAGAAAACCAGCTCCGTTACATGCCCAGGTTAACCAAGCTAAGTAATACGGCTGGTCGAATTGTACATAAACCCATGTAAATCATTCAGAAAATACAATTTGTTCAAATTTCCATCAGTTCATATTTCAGCACCAGCATCTTAGAGGACAGGATAATGCCTAGCAATATGCCTCCAAAGATTCAAAACAAGTGACCTTAATGGAAGCTTACGAATATTAGGGTATTGCATTACGGGAGCTGGCTAGGTATTCAGTACTTCCTTCTTGATGTAATGCACCCAGAGACATACATAAGAAAATCCCAGGACAGAGTGATGAGCAGCTTCTAGGTATTCCCTGTCTTGCCATACCCATTCTGCTGTAGTGGTAGAAACCTTTGAGCAGCCACACACCGAACTGAATCAGAAAAATGATGCTCAATTCTTGAGCCCCAGCAAAGCACAGGAGGCAACAGAGGAATGGGAGCAAAGCGACTGCACAAGGCAGCAACCGCTCAAACAGTTTTGCCAATACGGCCAGTAAATGAGTAATCTTCATGTATCGTTTTCAGGGCCGGTGAGCTCTAAGATTCTCCCAAAAGCAGCAGCATCTGAATTGTGTTGGACCTACAGTGACCCTTAGCCATGGCTGGACTGTTTGTGAAAATATGTCTACGCTACAAGAAAATGTGATGTTTTAAAATGTCCTGGTTGGCCTGGTTTAGCTGTAATATGGGCAACCCAAATTATGGATATGACAAACCCAAATGACAGTCAGATATAAAATCACCACATTACAAAAACATTAAATGCAATTTATTTTTCAATTGGTATCTTAATTTGTACTTCTTTAAGTCACAGTTTAAAATACTTCCCCTTAGAATCTTGTGTTTGCTGTTTTGCAGCATTTGTAGCAGAAATACTAAGACTGGTCAGAGGAACGTATGAACAGAAATGTCTGTGGGTAAAAGCACTGGGGAAGCCAATAGAGCAAAGTTATGAAAAAACCCCAAACCATTTTGATAACCATGGACACAAGTGACAGCAGTCAGACAGGTAAGGAGGAATGTGGTGTTTGCATCAGGAGTAGGCGGCCTGCAAAGACACCCGCAGCGGGAAAACCCAGGAAAGAGGCAGCAAACTGATTCACCTAGGCTGAGGTAAGCAAGACTGAGAAGTGAAAGGACACGCCATAATAACGTGCTTGATAACCAAAGGATAGAGAAGATCTACCCCAAAAATAGGGCACCGCAGAGGCAGAAGCCAAGAGACGTGGTGAGAACCTGGTGGGTGATGTCCCCTGTCCTCCAGGTGCGCACAACTGATCCTGGCCAGATCACTTCTCGGGCACACATCTCAGAGCTTAAGAGCATGGGGGTGTGAGAGTGGGCAGGAAATCAGTAAGAGAAGGAGTGTGGGAGGAATCAGTTTTGTTTAAAACAGATACTACGCTCCCTTTCTGTAATGTCTGACTGAGGGGGTTTTCTGCATTAATTTCCTTGTCGCTATGCGTTACGATTAAAGCTGAGATGCTCAGATAATCACTAGACCCTCAGAGTTGAAACCTGCAGAAAACTGTGGAATATACAATAAAATCGCAAGAACTAGCAGGCAATGCTGCAAATACAACTTTTTAACATGCTAGCCCATAAAAAAGGGCAAGCTGATTACGGAGGACCCCACTGCTGTTCGTTTTACCTTGATGTAAAAGTACAGTTTGCTCTCTAAGAGCGTTTTAGGAGTATTTTCTAAAACCCCCACTTTCTTCCGTGTTTTCACATGCGCTCCTGGTGCTCCAGGAGAAGCTCCATCAGCAATGCAAGTTAGACCAGGTCTAGGGTCTGAATGTATTTGCATAGAGAGAAACTCTGTTGAAGGGAGAGGGGAAGGAATAGACAGTAATTGTGGCCTGCCTCTAAAAATGGGATGGATTTACCAGAGGGGTCTGTTGTTTCTGTGCAAGTACCCTTGATTCCATTACAGGGGTGATTCTTACCTAAATAGTTTATACCAGCACAGCCTGTAATACAGACACATCCATACTGGCTACAGAAGTTTCTGTGATGCTGCCACAGTCATTCCCACATGGGAGTCCTCTGACATGGGACAGAATACACCCGTACTGAAATCAAACCATTTCCATACTGTTTTCAAAAGAATTTGTTGCTGCAGTGCTGCAGAGTGCCTGCTTCTGAACGCTGGTTGCTCTTCAAGCACCAGTTGCTGTTTTCTGGGATTTATGACTGAAAGGATTAAAACCAAAGAAAACTAAAATAGATTTCCAAAGGATATTAATAGCTCCCTCAAGCTCTGTCACATTCCAGATCTTATTATTACAGAAAAATATTCTTAAGGTAATAGATACATCGTCCTCAATTTAAATGTTTTTCCCAAAAAGCAAATTTTCATTCACTGTACAAAGATCTAATATCCCAAACACAGCCATCCATGCAAATGATGTGGGTGATCATTTGCCCCATTTATACACGTATTTAAAGAGCAGCTGAAAATTTGGGCCATTGTCAATGTATGTGCATGCCACTGTTTTGCAAACATAGGGCTAATGCCCTGGAAACATTCAAATGCCCAGCGGCATCAGTGGGAATTGAGAGCTCTCAGCATTTGGCAGAACTGAGCCCTTCCTACGTGGGGATATAAACACATTCACTCGCACTCAGGGAGGTTTTGAATAAAACGCAGATGGTGGACAATAATTTCCTATTCATCTGGAGATTCTGGGAGATGACATTCCTGACTGTAGTTTTAACAGTGTAAGTTAAGATTTGGTAGTTCATTTAAACATAGTTCATTTATTTTCTAAAGATTCTGGTTCTCAGCAAATGAAGAAAACACATTCCCAGCCAGCAGACCAATCATAATATTAACTCTCTCACACTTGCAGATAACCTTTAAGGAAGCTTTACCTATTTATAGCACAGCCATGAAAACATCCAAGAAGCACATTAATTAATAGCGATAATAAAAAATAAGGCCTTCAGTCATGTGTTCCGTTCAATCACTTACACCATATATTTTTAAAATGAACAAAATACATCTGCAGTTTGTCGGGAGAATTATTTTAAGGTCCTGGTGTCCCTTAGAATCTCTTCTCACGTCTTTAGATGTCTGCCTTTCGCTCGTGCGGGCTGAAATGTCTAGACATCCAAATTAAGGAGTGACCAATCACGGACAAACTGATCTCTCTGCGTACAAGGTCAATGCTACAGAGGCACACGCGCACACACACACACGCATGCACACATACTTGCAGCAGGCAGTGTGCAGGAGACCTTTATTTGTGCACAAAAATATTGATGTTGCTAAGTGATATGCAGGCGGTCACTAGCCGTTAGTCTTTGTGTTTGTTTATTACTGTGTCTTCTTTCCCCAGTAAACAATGCAACGGTGATGCAGGGATAGAAGAATCCTCCTAAATTAAAACAGCTACGGGACCTAATTTATTATGTCTGTACGATATCAACCTATTACTTTTTTTCCTGATTTTGTTCTGTTAAGTCAGAAGGAAAAAATTTTGGAGGAACTTGAAAACACACCTGAATGGTCCCAATCATCCTACTTTCCTTCAGCTAAATAATAAAAAACAATTTATTTGCAAAGGTCCCTCTGCATCTTAAGCTTGCTGGCACCAGATTTAAGGAAATTTTTTTGAAGTTAAAAAATAATGGTCCCTTGTTAAATTCGTATTTCTTGTCAACTGGAGTAACGGGCAACCTGAAAATAGGATCTCATAACACCACCTAATAAGCATGGATACACTTTTCCTTATCAAAAATTCAGTCCAGTTTCATGCAGTTCTGGAATCCAAGTTTCTATTTAAAAAAAAATCTTAAAAAAAATTCCCCCCAAACAAACACACACCCCCTGCCCCTCTTTTTTGAGTCATTCCAGATTTTTAAAACTGTATCTTTGGTGGTACTAGGAGTAGGTTTCTGGAAACACCAGTGTTCATGACAGGGCTTCCCTCTGGAGTTTTCAAAATAAATCAGCTTTCTTGACTTCAGGGAAGGCAGAGCAGGGAGAAGCCGTGTCCCCATAATCACTCCCTGGGCTATGGGCTACCCTTCAGGAATTCTGGGGTGCCCCAGAAGTGCCACAGAACCTCAAACTTGTGAGCCCTCCTGCTCCAACGCAGCCCCCCAGGGGAGGTGCCCAGGTGAGACTCTGGGGAGCCCTGCAAACGCAGGTCCCCAGAGGTCACAGCACTGCTTGCAAGCATGATGGGAGGGAATCAGCCCGGTCTCCTCCTGGAAGCTTCCAGATTTCTAGACATTTTTACAGTCAACATGGCAGAACATTAGATTGCAAATCCTTTTTTCAACAGAAAAATATTTCACAGAGCTTTGCCATGTTGTAACAGAGACGTCACTGGAGTGAGGCCACTCTCCCCCTCACCTACGTGTACTGCTACTGACACCTGGAACTACTACTTACACAGAATGTGTTATTAGGAAAATAGTGAGTGTATTTTGACTTTATTTGATTTTATTTAGCAGCAAGATACAGAGATGATGACCAATGGCAACTGGCTGCGGCAAGCAAAGCTTGAGGAACATTTCAGAACCCTTTACACTGTACCAGAACAGCGAAAGTCTAACCAGCAATAGAAGGATGAAAACTAACTAGGAACTAATGTAAAACGGTAATTCAGGTAACTTGGTTTTGGTTTTACTCTAGGTAAAATCACAAGACAGGCGTAAACTTCTGGTTTTCATTGCCATGTACATACAAGTTCTCTCTCTCCCACTGAAACAACAGCAAGGTGACAAACTCCGTATTCTGCCGGGTAACTACCTTTTGGAAGTCTCGATACATAACCATACCCAAAACAGTGCTGCTCCAAACCACTGTCCATTCAGTCAGCCGAGTCAGACACGGCACCAGTTGGAAACTGCAGGGACAGGACAGCTTGGTCCCTTCCTCCCTACATCAGTAATTTGCTGGATGAGTCACTGGCGCTCGCTGTCTCAGTTTGTCCATCTCTGCAACGTTAATAGTAACGATACCTTCCAAGCAGAAAGTGATGCTTTAAATTCCAGAGATCAAAGACCAGAAATATTCCTGTTATGGACAAAAGCAATACTTTGCTGTATTGTCAAGCTGCCTGCATGGCCAATACTGGGAGCAGACCATTTCTGCAGTAATCGTGAGATAAACATATTAACCCTTATGCACCAAATCAATACCTTCCATGAAAGCATTATTTCTGCAGGTGTACTCTGGACAAACACTTTAGTTGTGGAATGGGGAAAGAACAGGGAAGCGAGGACATAAATAGAACATATTTTCCTCAGAAAAGCTGTATGTTAATTAAAAATACTCTTTTCCAACAGAATTCTATTTGTAGGAAGAATGAGATGGTGAAGACGACAGGCCTTAACAACAATGGCTCTATTTGGAAGGACCTGGCTTGCCTTCAACTACAGCGTGACCTCTTGGGCAATCAACACACCCTCTGAAGAGCACATAGCTTAATCACACGTTAACTTACTTTCTTTACTTCTTCTTCCTCTCTTTTCTTAAAAAAACGTTTTATGTTTCACTAAAATTCTAATTGTCCCACTGAAAGTTCACGCTTCCTATTTTGCCTGTCTAGAGGAGAAAGCTTATTCACAAATAAACCTTGCAGGATGGAAAAATGACAAGGAAGAAGATATCAAGTCAGACAAGTAAGACTGGAAACCCAGATGTGAAGAATTCAAATATTTCAAAAGATGTCTTGATAGGTATATTCCCCCTCATTCCAAGCAAATAAGATTAGCACGTATTACTGAGAATTTTATGCCTCAGTAGAAGGCCCTAATTATATTTCACACTGCTCTGAAGATTCCTGTAATATACACACATCTTTAATGTGGAATTTCATACCCTATTTATAGCGTATAGGCTCTTTTTTATATTATTACTTTTCTATGAAAGTTCCTTTGAAGTCAGGTAATTACCTTAAGCGAAATATTTAGCCTGTTGTGAGAATTGAACTATGAGATTTGTGTAGAACAAGTCAGTCATCATGTAGCCCAGTATAAAGGTTTCCAAGCCACGTGTGGGGATAGAAACATTAATTACGAAGACAAAGCCAAGAATGCATTTTAAAAGTCATTTAAAGTGAGAGCTGATACATCTGTATAGTACTACGTCTTGCTTCATGCATGCCCCTAACAACTGTTTGAGCTAAGTACTAAAGAGCGTAAAATTATTTCATTACTAGTTACTATCCTTGGTAAAGCCACAGCTTCAGGTTACCACAGACCTGGCCAGAGTTGGGCTGGAACTCTGAAGAGGTCAGGAGGAGTTGCTGAAACAGCTAATAACGATCTACAGTAACTTCTCCCCAACCAGAAATGTCACATTATTACAGACTTGTAAATCTGGATTCTGCCCATGCTAGAAGAAAGTGTGCCTCTTTCTCTGCAAAGCTACGAAATGAATCTCTTTAGTGGGATAAATGGCGTATGGCTACCATACATCAGTACACAAAGTTACGTCATTTTTATATTGCATCCTGATTAGGATGGAGCCATGACCGTTTTGTGTCTGCTGGTAGCATTTTCAAGAAAAGTCACTTGTAGTGAGAAGTCACCAGCAGATCCCCTCCTCACCTCCTTAGACACAGTTCCTTGAAAATACATAAAAGTACAGGATGTTAAGACACCATGCCATATGGATCCACAGTTTGTCATGCAAATGTTATCCCTTAAATGCAATGCATAATATAACACATGCAGCCAAAACGTCAAGATGTAACTGAGCCATACACACACACAAAAGGTGAGTCAGCCAATACAGGACCACAAAATCAATTTATGACCATTTTTCACAGATGGGACAAATTCACCTAGTTTACTGCATCCAGACAGGATCCCCAGCTGCATGCACTTCAATAACCTGAGAATTGAAACTGCCATTTCTGTTATATCTTTTGCCTAAGCAAAAGCCTACCTTCTTATTAAGAATCCTTAATAAAACCAACACATATTAAAAACAGTCAGCAGGGAGTGTTGCAATTAGATGCTTGCACAGTGCTTCCCTCTGTGCCTACATGAAAATATTTTTCATCTTATACAGACTTTCAGAAACTTCGTCATATTGCTGCAGTAAGAGAGACCTCCTCTCTTCTTCATGCAAGATGTTAGGCCATCGCTTGCATATCACCATTATTTTACAGAATAAACCAAAATTACTTGTAAATTGCTTAAAAATCTAAAGTTCCCCACCCCCATGTAAGACCTCATTACAGCCTAACTGAAGACACTGATACTGCAGTTTCATCCGCCAAAAATCAGGGGTGGAGGAGAGACTAGGACTAAAAGGGCAGATGAGATATGGGTCAACAAGGAGGTAAAAAGCTGGAAGAACCACGTCTAGGATGACTGTAGTATCTACATCAATTATATGAAACATTTTCCTTTACAGAATATAGAAATGCTGTTAAATATGTTCTTTTCTGCCAGGGCAAAATGTTTGGACTAATAAGGGCAATCACAGGGAAGACAGGCTTACAATTCATCTCTATCGAGTTAGTCAGATGCAAAATTCACTCTGATTGCTGTGGGATTCTCTATATGAAGCCATAGTCTACAGAGTGCTGCATGCTGTCAGCGTAATTCCTTCCATCTGAGTGAATGGTGCTCAGCAGTTTATAGGAGGCACTCCTCCATCTTGTACAATTGGCTTCACATAATTTCATAACAATGTCTGCAATTCTCTGTCTTCATATTCTTCCCTCCCAGAGTAACCTACTGAAGGGACTACAGCATATACATGAAAGAAACCAAATCAGCAGGAGGAAACGGGAGGAATAGGAGGAAGGCTCTGAATCACAGGCTCACAGAAGGGTGGAAGTGGGAGGGGAACCTCTGGAGGTCATCTCATCCAACCCCCCTGCTCAAGCAGGGCCACCCAGAGCCGGCTGCTCAGGACCATGCCTGGCTCCTTCCAGCCTTGCTCTGGCGAGTGAGAGGCTCTGTTTGAGGGGAGTTACTACGTCTGTCTTACCTCACCCCAGGGATGTTACAGGATATAGTCCTGTTCTAAACCAGTGCCACACTTTTACAAAACTTTCAACATTTCTGTAAAGGCTTCCAGCCAGCGCCCGGTGGCATTTGACATCGGATTTTCTGATGCCATAGTCTGACAAAGAAGGCTTCCATTTTGTCAGAGCTTTGTTCCCACTGCTGTATCCTAGCCTGCAAGCATAGCAAAACGTCGCTACCAGAAGCAAGTATGCAAACAAACAAAAAAATGTTGCAAAAATATTCAGCATGAAGGAAAGCCACACCCATCATCTAGGTCTGTCCAAGTCTGTCTTTTCAGCGTATTTATATCCTAATGTTCCAAGTTTGTTGGTTTATTAATTGCAAATTTGTCTGTGCGAGTCTCTTGCACAGTCATTATGGTCTTTATAAAGATATTCCTTGAAATGCCTTGAGGTCACACTTAAAACCATGGTGTGAACTATGCCAGACATCGAGTTTGTGAAAGAGCTTCTCCTTGGACCGTGCATGATGTCTGCCTCTCTGCGCAGAGCGATTCAGAAATGAGGTGCAACTACAGCAGGCCCTCACCCACCGCTTAGCAGCCGCCACGTCTCCTCTTGGTCACGGCCGATTCCCACAAGATGGCATGGCACAATTTAATCTGAGCTTAATCTGAGATTTTAAATGATGACTCCTTTACTGACGCAAAAGTCTGCCAGCGCACTGCCTCGCTACACAGCTCTTACAATCCACTTCTCTCACGGAGCATCTTTGCAATTTTCCCTGCATCAAAACATTGCCCGTCTCTCCTGGCTGGCACCAGAGCACTGTTTCTTTACAGCTCTTCTGCAAAACGAAGTGGCAGGTGGCTTGAAAATAAAGGTAGTTTTAGGTTGTGAGATCTACCTGAAACACCACTCAGGCAGCAAAACGTCGAAATGGGAAGGAGTTGAAAAGAAAAGAAAAATAAGACATAAATGAAGAGTGGGTTTTGGGTTTGGTTTAAGATTTTTCAGCTCTGATGGTTGTCAGTGCTACTAGTGTTTTGGTTTAAATAAGTCTTAAAACATACTTGCCTAAATCTTCAGGAAGAAATTTAAACCGAAAATGGAAAATTAACACTGGTTCAACCAGTACAACCCCTCAATTACACAAAATCTCCATTATCAGGTTGGAAAAAGAAGAAAGAAAATGACATTGCTGGTAGCCACATGTGAAGTTGGAGAGAAAAACAACCTTTTGCCAAAAGCTGAGTAAAGGCTTCTCCTTCTTTTCACTGTCTTTATCATTTCTACCACTTTGTCTGCCCGAGCCGCTATTTCAGCTCCCCACCTGGGAGCATTCTGCGCAGAAGCTCCCGTGCTGCTGGATGCGTCCCTGCCTTTCCGCAGCCGGGGAGAAAATGGTTAAGTTGAGCAGCAAAGCGACAAGAGAGGCAGCAGCCTCTGGCAGCCATGGGAACAACAATTTCTACAGACTAGAGGCTGAAATTTCAGAGGGAAATAACCCCAACCGTCGTAGCCAGGTCAGAGAGGGGGGCCCCAATGGCACTGACTTGAATTTTAAGGCAAAATGTTAACTGTAGACGTGCACGGACCTGACTTTACCATCCTCTAAAGGGCCATAATAATGACAGCCACATACCTGCAAGAGGTAATAAAGCAAAGCAGGAATTTCGCCTGCACAAAATGTAAACATCAAAACAGATGGCGCAGTTATGTTAATCAGTTAATGTTTGCAGAGTGCTTTGAAGATGCAAAGCACTGTAAAGGTACTAAATACTTACAGTCTTGTCTAGACATCATCAAGCTCATTTTTAGACTGCAACCTTTTCAGGCCAACAGAGCCTTTCTGTATATGTGTGCACTGTGCCTTCTGTAACAGGCTGCAATCTCAGGATGTATTCGTAACGGAGAAGTAACAGAGGAGCAGCATGAGTAGCACAGCAGAGAATCGGGCTAAATATCGTCAGGGAACCAGATGGAAGTCAAAATGTACTATACTAGAATCAAAACAAACACATCACTCCTGTGCAGTGCAATACGTAAAATACACATTCAAATACAAAGACTATTTTTTGGATGTTTCACCAGAGAAGTAGGTAAAGATTGAGGCTGTCACAATAGATAACCCTTTACAAAACAGTTTGCCATAACGGTGACAATTGTTTACTGCACTAACAAGCCAGGATGAGAAAAAACATCTTTGACAGAATAAACTATGTATGTAGACGTAACAGAGCTGTGAGAAGTGCAGTGACAATCATCATGCATAGTCCAAGTATGGAATTTAACAAAGCGAGTTATGAACAAAGAGATCACAGATTTTGTTGAGGTTTGGGAAAAATCCATCTAAACCGATTCAAAACTTGCACTTTTTATTTGCTCTAAGGAATGTGGCATGCAAATAAAATTAAACTCCAGAGACTTAATGTGCAATAAGTGAGTCTTCTGTGTCAGATTGCCTTGCAACCTAAACCAAACCTTACCATTCCGATGTTAAGAAACCACAGATTTCAGAAACCTTTTCCACTCACGTTTCCCAGTCTGCTCAGACTGTAAATGGGGAAAGAAGTCTGGTGTTACACAAAAGGTGTAGACAGCTGAAAAACGTAATCCTTATTCACACCCTAAAAATAGACCCAAACTGACCACCCAGCGCATAACTAGTGCTACTGAGCACGGAGCCAGAGTTAGAAATTTCAGCTCAGCCACTAGCTCCCGGCCAGGAGCAGTGCGGAGCTGGCGTGGGGAGGCCTGAGGGCAAAGCAGCTTCCAGTCCCTTGGAAACAGTCCCTCCGACCCACTCTGAGGCAGAACCAACCAGACCCCTGGGGGAATGGCATCCCTCTCCCTTTACCTTGAACAGCAGTGCAGCTTTGGGTAGGGGGCTTGTGGTCGGGACAGAAAAGACTGAAGGAAGAAAGGGGCTTTTGTGTTTCGAAAAGTGACCTCTTTCATCCTAAAAATAAAGCACCATTTTTTTCAGATCAGAAATGTACATTCTGAGATCTGGGGGAAGAGATGGTTTTATTCCTGTCTGCACTTGCGGAGCATTCCCCTAAATCTACCTTCCTACTGTGCTGGGGGAGTGTGCGAAGGGTCTGCTACTAACTCACTATTTCCGTAAAAAGCTGTATGACAAAGGTCCTATGCTATAGATTCACTTGAATACTAACGAGAGGTTGAGAGGTGAGGTTATTTTCTTGCTTTTGAGGTTTTTTTTACTTATTTTCCAGCCTCTTCACGTCAACTGTTAAACATTAATTTCTAAGCAGAAGAAAAGCCGTAATATCATTACAGCTCTTATTTCTCAATTTGTTCTCAAATAATTTCTGTCACTGTCACAAAAAGAAAACTTTAATTGGAAAAGGATTAAAATAATATAAAAAAAAGTAGTCCTTTATACTGGCAAAGTACATTAAAGAGCAATGCCAGTACCATACTGACTTCTTTCTTTCCAGGGAAAGTGTTGCCTCTCCCTCTCTGTTTCAAAAAGCATGTATATATAATAAGCCAAATTTTCAGTCTTATCTTAACTGAGTTACCCTTTCCCTGCCCGTAATTTTGCATATGCTCACATAATTACGGCCTGAAATTTGCAAATACAATTACTTGCTGACACACTTTGTTATTTGAATGATAAAGTATTTCATTGTATCCAATGAAAACAAGATTAAGCTGTGGAAGCAAACGTGTTTTAGCAAACGTAATGTACTAACTTAAGCTGCTGTTGTTTTATGGAAACATGATCCTCTAACAGCATGTCTACACCCTGTAGTGAAGTATTGTCTAGAGACCTTGCATTAAAAGCTGGATAGCTGTATTGCTGCACTACCACATTTGCACTTGCCTGGTAAGAAATACAGCTACACAGGAACAATCACCTTTTTTTTTTTTCCCTTTTAAAAACAGGAAAGTTTGCTTGCATAAAGATCGTCAAGTTAACAATGGCATATCAATGTAGTCACAAAATAACTAACAAAAAGGTGCTGCTAAATTAAACTAATTTAGAATTAATATTGCCTTTTGATGTTTGTAAGTTCATTACATGTAATAAAACTTTCTGATTTCTCTCCCAAAGAGAAAATTTCCAAAAATGGTTATATCAGAACTCCTGATAAGAAGAGCAGCTGTCAACTGAACTATAGTTTATCAAAACCATGAAGTTTTTGACTGAGTTTACTTAGGCTGGTCAATGACTTTTGAAGCTGCATTTATTTCTCATTAGTTCAAAGTTGGCAAACCTTTTATTAACAAAATTCTGTAGGAAAACCTTAGAACTGTGCATTGGGTCTATCTGGGAGCTAGTCCTCTCTCCCCGCAGTCTTGCAGAGTTCTCGCTGGGTTTCCTAGTGCTCACCATAAATGGAAAGAGCTAACCGGAAAATCCAGATGGGGTTCAGCTGTATTTCAAGAACAGTTATGAGGTAAGACTTTATTGATACACAGCACAGATGTGAAGTTAGGGAGATTACACTAACAACTCATTCTGGTTAGCATCTTTCAGGAGAGAATGCGAAGTAGGGGTAAGCAGCCTACTAATTACATTTAAACATATTATTCAGAGAATCTAAGGACAGCAAAAAAGTTAGCAGTGTACTTAGACATATTATCAATAAGATCAGGAAGTAAAAAAGCTTTTTGTTATTAGTATTTTTGCCTATGTTTGAATATACTGTCATTAATGGAAAAAAATATCCAGAGCCTGGAGTCATTCATTTTGGGTCTTGAAGGTGGCACTGAATAAAAACACAGGTAAACACACAGACAGATATTTAACGAATGAGTATTATATGGAATCAATCAACATAACATGAATTACCACTTTAAACTATTCAGAAATTATAGCAGCCCTTATATCAGGAAAGCTTAAAGATTCCTACATCTTTTTTCTTTAATTTTATCTAGTTTCAAAGCCTTGAGGGATCATGCGTTTAAGCTTTTCTTTGCAACTGGAAATTAACCTTCTTTACAGCGAGACCAAAATTCTTAAGTATTTCTGTAATCAGTAGCCTTGGAAGGCAGGTTTTAAAGAAAATGCAAATCGATGCATGACTATAGAGGAAGACTGCAAAAGCTGGTAACTGTAATCCAGCAACGACAACGCACCATAAATTGGATATTAACTTAAGGAAGAATCAAACAGCAAAATTCCAGTGAAGTCTTGAGCAGCGTCAGCTTCAAGTTATAATCCAGGATGTCTGCACCATGCTGGCCAAACCACAGGTAACGCATCGTACAAGTTTATAGTTAGAGGCCGGGTAGCCACTGAGAGCAGCTTCGTATTTACTGCTGCATCTGACACGAGTGTTTAGATATGAGGGGCAACCTGACTCCTTTGTGTTTCAAAACCCCTAGGGGACCACACTCTATCATCCATATAAAATACACTGGTGGTCCAGGAGGAAGCCTACACTTTGTCAGACATATTTACAGGACAGACCCTACCAGCACACCACCAGAGAAGCACAACACTTTTCTGCTTGGGCTGCCAAGCGTTGCTCCTAAAACCAACCTGAACTTGTGTTTGTATTCCAGACTTTTGTTCCCATTGGAGCTACAGAGGATCAAAAGCTGTTTACTGCTTTGGCTTAGCAGGTTCTACACCAACGAGGTTTCAGGAAAATGTGCCAAAACCGCCAATCAGGGCTTTCTTGTTGTTGCTAGAGCCTAAGGAGGGATGACACAGTGTGTTTACTGCTCATGCAGCTCTGAACTCTCCAGTTCTCTGGGCAAGAGAAAGACAGCGTGATCACAGTCCCCTGATTATGGCTTGCATTTCTGAAATGTTCAAATCTTTGCAGCCTTTCCATAGTATTCAATGAATTTTGACCATAAACTGCTCCAGAGTGCAGGCAAAAACAGCTGGGAAAATATTAATCCTCTCATACGGTGAGAAAAAAAAAAGAGAAAATAGAAGCTGCACTCAATGTGATAAATGTCTAAGAAATTCCTCTTGGAGTAGATTCCCTGACTCTACCTTCTACATTCACAGGAGACAAATTACTTTGGTGTACAGAGATAAGAAATTGTGCCAGCTCAAGTTAATTTTGTACCACAATTATCAGAAAATGCTGTTTTGACCTTTAAAAAAAATACAGTATTTTCAGACTTTCACCCCATCTTGAAATTTAATTCTAAGTGCTGTACAACAGTTCTTGCAAGTTAGACAAGTATTTTTATTTTGCAGATGAGGAAACATGAGAAAATTGTTAAGTGACATGCCCAAGTCATTGTTAGACCTGAAGAGAATTTCAGAAGACTTGATTCTGTATCCTGAATTGTCCACTAGTCAACATTCCTGACAGAGTACGTAAGTATGACCTATCACTACTACAAGTGTTAGCATTATATCTAATAAACTCTACATGAGTTGAATAAATTTCATTAAACTGATCTCTCTTACGGGGTTGCTTTCCTGTTGGGTCAGCATTGCAGTGTAGGTCACCACGCAGCTGTAGGAGAACTGTCACAAGGAAGTGGGGAAGAACATGTGGCTGGAGGTACAGCAAGACCAAGTGCAGACAGATAAAATTAGACACGGAAAGCAGACAGTGATCTAACAAAAGTCCTCTGTTTTAGCCACGGGGTGCTGTAGGGTTTTTTATTCATGGATAAAAACACAGAAATATGGGCCTGAAGAATTCAGAGATTAACTAGTCTGACCCGCTACTCTAAGGTAAGATCAAGCGCATCAGATTGCCTACGAATGATGATTATCTAAGCTGTTCGCACCTCTAGTGAGGACACTGCATTGAGTAACCCTCAGGTAGCCACTGACGATGTTTCACCATCTCAGCAATGGAAAGGTCTTACAGACTTCTAGCCTAAATCACCTGTGTGGCAGATTAGATGGATTTCTTTGCTTCCTCTGGAAATTATGGCAAGCCATTGATCACTGTCACTTCAGTACTGACATTTTGCATATCAAAGACTTATGTCCCTTCTGGTCTCCTTTTTTATAGACTAAGCAAGCCATTTTTTTCAATCTTTTCTCTGTGGTTACCTGTTCGAATTCTCTTATCATTCAGAACTTTCTCTCCTTGAATTTTGTTTCTCTCAAAGCAAGGGAACTAAAACCAAGCACAGTGTCCCACTGACAAGGATCAGTACCAAACATAGCAGAAAAAGACTTCCATTGTCCCACTATTAATTAATCTTTACATGCAATAGAAAACTAAAATATCACTGAAGATGCTGAATGAATTCCAACAATATATTTTTGTGTGGAGAATAAAATTAAATATGATGCAAGGAAAGTCCCTGCCCTACAGACCTAGCTCATCTTTTGAAACAACATAATTACACACACATTCTCACACACATTATAATCTGGCTAGCTGCCTGTGTAACCTACAAATTCTGCTTCTTGTTATGTACTTTTCTTTATTCAACATTCTTCATTTTTCAGAAATGCTGTGTGCCATGACCTTGGCACTACAGTCACCAGACCGAGCGGGAACGTCCTGGATGTGAACGACAGTTGCACCCATCAATAACTGCAAGGACTGTCCTTTCAGATGAACATACCCACAGGAAAGAGTTGCTGGCAAACTACTCTTTCTAGTTCGGACACCAAGTCTATGCTGGGCAAGTAACCAGTCACCTGAAGGTGCTCTTTGCCTCTCTGGCCACTTCAGAGGAGAGAAATCAAAAAGCAGAGAGCAAGGTTCCCAGCAGCAAGGCTCCCAGTGAACAGAAAAGAGTGGACAAAGTGCCAAAGGGTTGCTGCTGCGGTGAGGGAACATAAGCAGGCATTCGGGAGCAGGTCTTTCTTTTTTCATAGGGCTTCCCATATTGCATACTGCCTGCGGTCAGCGAGACTCACATACAACTCTTTTTTTTTTGCCAACTTCTTTTCTTTCTTTCTTTCAAAGATGAACCTGAAAGAATTGACTGAGAACTGCAAGCTGCCAGAGGACCGGGAATCCGGGGAAGCGCTTGCTTAAATTACTGGGTGCATGTATGGATCAGTACTGGCTCTAGTGCTCTTTGCTTTTTTTGCCAAATTATTTTTCTGCCAGGTAAGTTCCTGGAAATTGTTCACAATAGTGGAAAACACCTGTATTTGCACAGCTCAGGGCAAGAAAGAGTGGCTGGAAGGTACCAGCTGAAGTCACCACCATTGACTTAAAGGTGAAACCAGAGTCTTCAGTCCCTTTGGCCAGACCTGAGAAATCACAAAGGAAAATGAGAAATCCACTCAAACAAGACTACTTTTATATCTTAAGAAACTTAAGATCCATTCATATTGATTATCTGAATATTGCAAACTACATGTTTTCTCCTGACACACTACAGAGGTCTACACGTGTTGGGCTTCACTCAAATTACCTCTTATAACTCATCGTAACACAAGACATCTATAACGTTTTTGCAAATCATGGCAATAGATTTTCTTTAATTTCAAACAGCAGCTGTTGAGCAGACCAATAAATAACAACAGCATAGTTCCCACTGAGCTCCCAAAAAAGGCTGTAAATACATATAACAACCTGCAGCATAAAGACATCTTCTGCTTTCAACAACCACTGAATACCTTTCAGAAAGTGTTTTTGTTACAAGTGTATTTGAAGAGAAGAAAGGCTTTAAAGGACACAACTGAAATGCCTCTTTTCCCAAGGGACGTACCCACCCTGCATCTCCCAGATGAATCAGTGATCCACAAATACCAGCAGCTACCCGTCTTTCTGAAACTGAATGCAGTAATCAGTCTGATTAATTTAACATTTACTTATTTTAACATGAAAACTTTAACTTGGGGAATACAGGACAACTGATGGAAGTCACGGGAGCCTGTAATTGTGTCTTGGTTGGCTTATGGTATTTCCATAACACACTCCCACCTCTAGCACTTACACTAACGCAAATGCCTGAGTAGCAGGCATGTGGCATTTGACAAACTGCTGGCTCTGGCACTGAGCTGAGGTTTAAAGGGTCCCACTCACCTGGACTCACACCACAGCTAGCCACCACAACTGTTTATGCCACCATCCGACAAAACACATTGTTGAATTGATCCAGCGTAACAATATTCAGGACTTCTTTCTCCTGTAGCATTGTTCTTCCACACAGATATTTTCAGTGATGGCTCAGCAGTTCGGCCCTGCCAACAGTCATACTGCCAAAACCTCAGTGGCGGCAGGCAGATGCACAGAGCCAGAAGGCTCTTGCACTGACTTCACCAACGAGGCCACTGTCTTACTGAGTTACGCTCTCAGGAGGCAGCAACCTCTAAAATTTCCCCTGAGCTTAGCTAAGAAATGCCACTACAGTAGCATATATAACATGCTGAGGCAGCTTCCAACTTAAAAACTAAACGAATAAAAAACCAGACAAAAAAATCAACCTGAAATATTAAAAAAAGTGTTCTTGAATGAAACTTGAATTAAAAATTAAATTATGTTTCTTTACAGCATCAGGGTACCTGGTGCTTCAACAAATTTGCAATTCATCAGAGTCGCATTGAATTTGTATAAAATGAAACCAATTACAGTCTTTGGTAAACATGTAACCTGCTGCTGGGAAGAAGAGTCCTTAAGGGGACGTGTCTAGGAGAGATTTGATGCAAGCCAAGAGTGCTGGTGATGCAAGCCCCACTGCCTCATTGCTCCTGAGACCAGTCTGTCGTCGTCTCTGGTTATATTAAACCAAGGCCAGGCCTTTACTGTTGCTGAATGTCTCACATTCATCCCAAATGTTGACTGCACCTTAAATTAAATTTCTGAAAAAACAGAATAGGCAGGGGAAGAGCTGGCGTACCTCTGCCTGCCATTTCAACTCCACCTCCAGCTAGGGTAAGGAGGACTCACTGGGAACATATTAACACTGTATTTCAGCCAGGACCATCCCGCCAAGGACACATAAGAAATGACTAACAAAGGAGACACCAGTTTATGTGGTGTGCTGCGTCACTGGGAAAATCATGGGTTTGGCTGTGTACAAATGTACTTTTCAGTTTAAGTATACAGCTCGGGTATGGCGCAGGACACAGGGCAGGGTTAAAGTCAGGGTGGCTGCATCAGGTAGGGAGGTTCTGGCATTAGTGCTCAGGCAGTTTGAAAGAAAGTCACTTCATTTTCTCTCTCTGTTTCTCTCCCTTGCTCCATTCCTCCCTTTGTTTTTTTGTTTTGTTTTGGGGGTTTTTGTTTGTTTGTTTGTTTTTCATTTCAACGCTTTGAGGCAAAGACTGAAGGCTTCTGCGCAGCTGAGCAGCACACAGGCTGCCTGGCCATTTTATGACTTGCTGTCTGTTCTACCTTGCCTTTTTTCACAGTTTCTACTATTGCACAGCACTCCAGTTTCTAGAGTTTCTGTTCCTACTCCTAATTGCAGAGCATGTAAGAGGCGCTAAGTTTTTAACAACAATAAATCACTATCAAACCCAGAGAAATGTTCTTCCTTTAAGCAGAAGTAAATGACTGGGGGGGAGCAAAGGATGATCAGAGAAAGCTAACATGAGCTCCTTCCAAAACAGAGAGCATTTACCTGGAGTATGGAAAACTATCTCTGTTGGATTTGAAGAAAATACTTGACCTTGGGCCTCCCTGAGCTTATCTGTCAGGCTACAGAAGCAGTCTCTGCTCGCCTCTGCTGACGCTTGTAAGGACCTGCTTGAAGTGGAAAGCCCACCAAGCAAGGATGAGCCAGGCGCTTTGGGGCAGGCAGCAGCTCCCTGCATGAGGCTCTGGTGGGGCATGTAAGATCCAATGGACTGGGAATAACCTGATTCATCTCCAGTTCCACCTCGGTTTAGGAAAAAAGTCTCCTGAGAGGAACATCACTGCAACTCTTACACTTGCCTCAGTTTTTGTTAAGAGTTTTCTGTAGGCTCAACTATTGACACAAACCCAAGCCTCCTAAAGGACATTATAATGAACTACAGCAGAATAACTTGTACTACTGTAAATGTTTAACACAGCCTGAAAACTCCATGCAAAGAGGAATGAATCTTGCAATCATTATTGTCACATTGTGACTGAGAAAAAGACACCTGGAAAGAAAAGATTTTGTTACAATTTGATAAGGAGGGGGGAAAGTGCCTTAAAAAAGAGCAGCATCATTTTAAATGGCATTTGTCTAGTAACTACCACTATTACCAATGCAAGTGAGAGGAAATACAACCATGCTCCGGTGCAAAAAAAGCAATGCGCTTTGCTACTGCCTGAAACCCTTCAAGCAAATTCTCTGTACATGGGCAAGGAAGTCCCTTGGTTCTGCTTCAAAGGACGCTTTATGTTGTGAAACAGTCTCAATAAATGCTCCTAAAGCAGTGACAGAAGGAAACCTGGGAAAAAAAAAAAGAGTTTGCGACAAAGTTTCTTGATTTTATTAGCTTAGACATTGGGCTTTTGGAAAAGATGTACAAATAACTATCCACACTGACGTTACCTCAGCAACATATTTGTTACAGAAGCTGAGCAGCAGAGTCTGGGAAAAGTGCAAACTATTTCCCAAAGTAACCTCTTGTCTGTCTGGCACATTTCAGGGGACAGAACGTCTGGGTCACATAGGAAAGAAGCTGGAGTCTCCGTGAACCTTAACAGAGCCATGTTGCAAGCTGTGTGAACTGCTTCAAACGAGGCAGCTAAGGGGGGGCGGGGGGGAAGTGCCACTGTAAACGTCTCACAAAACCACCTAAAATACTGTAAAGCTCACAGCATAAAAGGGTCAGCATTGCCAACCCTTGCAATTTTATTGCAAGTCTCTTGATGCTCTACTGAAAGTCGTAGCTTTTGAAAAAAGGTGATTAGCTTGGAATCAGCTCCCATTAAAGAAGACCTCCAGCAGAGGTCACGCAGAAAAGACCAAGTAGGCTGCGAAGCCTTCAGAAAACAACCTGTTTATTAAAGGCTCGTGATCTTTAAGCTAATCATGATTTTGACAGACTGGCTCACAACTTTATTTAATAGTTGGTGTTAGCAGTATCAGAGAGATGAAAAAAAACCAACAAACCCTGCCTCAAAACTAAACATACATGAATTCCTCAACAGCACGAGAAAACTGGCAGCAAGAACAGAAAGCTATCTCCACATTACCTTGCCTTTAAAAGTCCCTCAACAAAACAAAACAACTCTCACACTTCTCTAAATCAAAGGGTAATAATGAAACCCAGCAGAACTCCAGAAATATGTTGGGCTTATGGAGCCATTCCTGGAAGGAAAGGTAATAAAAAGTGGAAGAGGATCTCCGGGTTGTTGATTCCAGCACGATAGCTGGAAGCCTGGCAGTCAGCTGCAAAATAGGTGCAGCCACTTCAGAAACAGAAGTTGTGGGAGCTGGTGGAGAACAGATGGATGGTTTGCCTGCTATGCCAGGGAAGGTTATTTTTTGCTGCTTCTACTTCCATCCACACAAATTATAATATACATCCTGTGGATGTTGACTGTAAGGGAAGTGGGGCGAGAGGATCAGGCCACGGCCACAGCAGTGGGAGAGAACTATCAACACTCATCAAAGGAGCTTAGATGGGAAAAAAGCAGTCTTGAAATAGGCCAGATCAAGATAACAGAGATGTAACACCATGAATAAACTATCACTTCCACCTTTGCTACATTTATCTCTTCCTTCATCATTATTTCTCCACCCGCCCCCCCCCTTCAGATTTTAATTTCCAAGTATGCAGAAAATCAAGATATGTGCTTTAATTTAAAAGGGAAAGCAAAGAGGAAGACACGAAGAGATTAAAGCAATCAGACCTATTTCTCACTTGGAAGTTTTGCTTTTACAGGGAGAAGGCTGGTCTGATTTGAGTCAACAGTGTTTTGTCAGGGTATCATTGCCACAAGCACCTCCAGCCAAGAGAGCAGCTGAACTACTGGCGAGAGCCACACCAGAGACAGGGCAGAGAAGGTCTTCCCATCCGGCCCGTTTGGCAAATCACCACAGAGGAAGGAAAACAATCTTTTTCCTGCAAGAAGGGCGTCTGCTTACCTCTATTAGACACAGATAGGTATATTCTTTTCACAGTCCCCTTCTCTCTGAAGCAGCTTCTCTTTAAAGCTGATATCATGCCAAATGCTGTTAACAACAAAACCCACACTTTTTCTATCTAAGATGGAAATTAAAAATAGTTACACAAAGAATTCCTGGAGACTCCCAACCAATGCCTGTTTATCCCTGCTAAACTTGCAGTGTGGAAATATTTTAGAGGCGGAAAGCCAGCCAGGCAACTCACAGGAGACTTGTAGTCCGTATTTTTCTAGATTTTGGTCAAAGTCCCATTTTTAATATACCTAGGATTCCTCATAGACCTGCTAAGCTCTGCACTGCTTCTGTTCATTCAGACTAAAATGTGTTCTGCCGGTGCTAGAAACAAACAAACAGAAAGCAAGCTTCAGGGAATGGAGCACAGCTGCCATTGAAACTGCATTAAGCTTTCCAAAAGCCAGTTGCACTGGCCCAACACACCTCTAGACCATGACCACAAAGCAGAAGGTTAGCCAGCCCAGCCTTCCTCATCCAAGTGACTGTACATTTAAATGGTTTAGAGGGAAACACAGATGTTTTCCTTAAAATGACGCCTGCACGCATGTGGATGTCAGCCCCGCGCCCAACAGCAAGGCCCAGACTTTGGCAGGGAGAAGCGAGCAGGAAGGAGCAGAGGGATTTAAGCTGACCTTTCACCCGCCTGTCCTGTGGTGAGCAAAGCGGAGCGGCTCAGTTAAGAAGGGCTCGTGCCCCTAAAAACCTGTGTGAGGCAGCTGCCGCCTCGTGCTGGTGTTGCTAACTATTTCCAAAGCTTTGGCGGATGATACTCTGGGCAATCCTTGTCATGGGCCATACCCCGTTGTCCTGTGAGAGCGGAGCTGGACAGGGCTGGAGGGAAGGTTGCAGATGCAGCGGTTTGCAGCAGCTTCTGCAGAGCTGACAGTTGCTTTGCCCAGGCTGCAGAGATGCATCTGCTGTTCGAGCGCAGCTTAGTAAGGCTTTTGGAAGATGTTTTTGCTTCTCTAGCAACTGATCGAGTCAGCCGCTGATTGAGGACGGAGAAATTTCCACTGTGGAGACACCAGATAAATTGTCAGTTTACTGGAGTCTGTAGGCATTTGGAAGAACTGGGATGGTGCCACACTTAAGCTCTGAAGTCAGGCTGACTTGTTACTTGAATAGTGTACACTTATGCAATAACAGTGTATAGAGTGATAAATCACTGCATGGAATGTATTTATATGTGCCTGCTGAGATATATACTACCACGGTGAAGCCTTGCATATAAATGTAAATATTTAACAGCAAAATAGGGGTAAGTCTGTGTGTGTATCAAAATATTTTTCACTCAGGGCCTTTATTTAAAACGTGCTTGTAACACACCAAATAAATATTACTCGCTGTTTTACAGAATCTGCGGTTTGTTGGTGATTAACGTTTGTTTACTAGAAGACTGTATGTGCTATTTGAAGCTGACAGTTACCAACATCTCTATATACACAATATCCCCAGAGGAATGTGCTACCCTCTAGTATTTCCTGAAGAGTCACATCTCTGCCCTGGGCTGCAGAACAGTGAAGACGAGGCAGAGGTAGGACAGAACATGGTGCAGTCACACACGGTACACACAGACATGTCATGCCTTACCAAGAACAGATTAAGCCTGAAAACAATTTTCAGGTAAGTAGCTCAATACTACAGATAAAAGTAAACAAACGCATGTGTTGCATAAAACTTTTCAAAGACTGTGTGTAGCTAGATATGAAATCAAATTAATGGACAACATGACATTGTGTAAGCATAATTATCAAGATGATGGGATGTCTTGAGTTAATTTAAGGAATATTAACAGGTTCATAAATCTTGTCAGATAGATTTATCAGATTGGAATATTTTGAAAATCTCACCAAACAGGCTCTGACTTTAGAAAGAGGAAGATTAGACGCTGCTGTTGCACATCTCCTACAAAAACAAAACAGAAAGGTCAAAGCAGTGTGCCTGACATAAATTGCACTTGGAAATTTCATTATGGATCGGCACGCACTCTATTCACAGCATTATCTAAAGTACCTTCAGCCAGGAGCAAAAGATAAAAGGTTCCTCAATATTCAACAGAATATCAAAAAAGGAAAACTGTATCTCAACTGCAAAGCCCTTCAAAATGCTCAGTAAAACATATTCCATCTATGAAAATTAGGCTCAAGTCAAAGGAATATTTAAGGACTACTCTGCTTCCTAGCCTTCCCACAGGACTCAGCCGTGCTTCCCAGGCACAGATCATGTCCTAACTCAGCATGTAGTTTCAGCTCCCATAACACATCCACAACTCCTTTTAGTCTGAGCTACACAGACAAAATTAAGCATGCCATAACTTAAGAGATAATGGTATCAAATTAATTCTTCAGCATAATTGTCAAGAGTCAATTTTGTCAGTAAAGTATCAAAGGAATTTTAGCATATCCTAGACAATGATTCAATCGTCTAGTAAGAAGAGACCTTATGTCATATATAGTTTAGGTTAACATCCACACTGCTATACTAGGACCTCCCTGATGCAACAGATTTTATTCCGTTCCATGTTATGCTGTCAACAAGAATGTTTCAAGCCTTACTGTTTACAACATTTTAAACCCAAAATAACTGAGTGTGTCATAGTTGCTACAGAATCATGAAAGTCAGGAGGAACATTACACTAATCCTCCTCTTCTGTAACAAAGCTGAGTGTGCCTTCTACTGCACCAACTAATCTGAAACAACAGGCTGTCCTAACATCTTAGGTGAAACTTTCGCAGTCAGGATAAGGGGCTTTTTCTTTATTTAACTCTTTCAATCAACTTTACTTCCAACCATATAGTTTTGTCCATCTAAAATATTCAATAGGTCATTAATAATTAGAAACAATTCTTGGTGAAATAGCTTGAGTCAGTTGTTTTGCATGGTTTTGAACAAGAGCCCTCTGATTTGAAATCTGGCCACATCATTTAACAGACCAACAACCCTAGCTGAAAGGCAGAGCTCTCTTGCATGTTCTGCTAATTCCCGCCACCCTTCCTCAGCTTCACAGATTCAAACCAGAGGGGTCTCCTGCCTGTCCATATATTGTGAGGATTAGTACTTGTTCACTATTGTAGGCACAAAATATATCATATAAGCATGTGTCTTTATTCTAGGTGCACAGAGCCATGCCATTCTAGGACTCTGCAGTCTCTACAAACCCTGACACTGAGCAATTTGCAACTTGATCAAATCTAAACCTTGGCTCACCAGGCCTTGAGAATTAGTGTTGACTACTTTCATAAAAGGAAACACTTTTCCCTGCAATATGCAGATGATGGTAGAATTGGCTGTTACGGGCTGCTGAGGGTAAGAATTTCACAAAGCGTATGACGACATCTGTACAGATCAGAAGGCTGTTCAGAGTTACCACAGTTAAAAACTCAGCAAGAATATTAAGTGTCTAACTTCTGGGTTTAAGTCAATCATGATGAGAAATCAAGCTGAAGCTTAATAGGGAGCACTTAATTTATTTTTTTTTCCCTTAAACATTCCTCGAAAACCGGAATAGTTCACTTATGGACAATTAGGGAGCATTCTCCCTCTCATCCAGCTGTTTGGTTGGGCCAAGGATGTTCCAGGAAGAGTATTCATCTCTGTAACACGAACACAGGACCAGTCCCAGCCGCACTGAATGAAAGCGCAACAAGTGCTCGCCACCTCTCCAGCGATGGGACAAGCTCCCAGTGGGAGCATGACACCCCACGGCTCTGACATGCACAAAAGAGGGTCCCCCTAAACTCACAGTGAGAAGGTGGAGCACACCACATGGACCATGCTGGGCTACCACAGCTTATCAGCTCCTGCAGAGTGTAAGCCCTTCGGGACACTACGGTGCAAACCAAGGGAGAGGGTGGCTCGGTTCAGGCAGAGGCCAGCCCTGAGCTGAGCCTCTGTGCCTACAAGGTGCCAGAGCTCGAGGAGTTTGGTGCACTAATACCCATGTCCTCCCACATGCAGTCAGCCCAATGGCCACCAGTGTGTACGAGCTAGCTCAGTGCTGATGACAAGTGACCGCACCATTGAAACAGTCTGGAGAAGAGTTCAGCTATTCCTATACAGTGATGCCTGCGAGCTAAAAAAATTTCGAGCCAGAAGTGGCTCTGCAGGGGCAGAAAGCTCTAATATTCCTGATTCCTCTTAATCTGCCACACAGGTAGCTGAGATTGTCTTTATCTGGGTGAGAGAATACTCCAGTATTCCTTATCCATAACCTAGTCACACTGCCTCATTGCACACCCCCTCCTCCTGCATTCATTGACTCTACTGTGTACTCAAATCTCCATCTTTCATCTTCCTTTATATGCTTATGAAAGAGCTGTACAAGCAGCGTGCTAAATGATTTACATGACCCACAAGGGACGGAGAGGGATTTACAAAGAAAAAAGTATCATTGAGCTAGACAGATGGCTGTACTGCAGGGGTTATGGCTAAGGAAAAGGCTGCAGAGACTGATCAGAAAAGGGAGGTCCAGAATTTGCAACAAACCGCCAAACAAAGGGTTGGTAGGGACTGCTGGACTGGGGCAAGATTTACTGGGGCAAGACGCCATTCCGTTAATTTTAAGGCTGGGTCACTAGGCAAACATGTAGGCACAGGATTGGAGGTGTTGGTCATTAGATAGTGGTTAACAGTATCCAAAGTGTGATGAATAAGCCTTGTGGCAGAGAGGGCTGCTAGCAAAGGCTCCCTTCTCTATGAGAAGGCACAAGCAGATGAATTTACGTACAAGAGACTGAGAGTGCAAGGAAACTACCGGGTGGTGTAAGTCAGAATAATACCCTAACGTCATCATTGCCACATTTCTACAGACACAACAGCAAGGGAGACTTCTGAGAAGGATACTGGGAGTGCCCACAGGATGTTTACAGGAGCTTTCAAGAAAGAGCATCGGCGTTGAAAGCAAAAAGCTAAGGAAAGTTTGCCCATGACAGTCTTCTCTTCTAATCCTTCCACCAATTCCATTCCCCTTCCTCTATAACAAAACCTCTAGCACATAAATTGCTTGCCTTTGCTTTCAAGACCTATTCATTTCCTACCTATCATATCTCATTTCTCACTGAAATATCAGCTCCTGCCTCTGATCAACCAGTGATGCCAACATTCATCACCAGCTTCAGTGACAAGCCGGGACAACAATCTTTGCAGGAGCATTTGCCATGGATATGAGCAAGACTGCATTTGTCAGGGCAAGAGAAAAGTACACGGCAGTAGTTGAAACATGAAACTGAATTTTAGCTAGATGAGAAGGTGGATAGAAACAGAAGATGTTTTGAAAAAAAATCTAATTTGTCTGAGACTCTTCTCAGACTCTTCTTGCAGCTGTGTGTAGTTCCACATTCTCTATCCCCAAACCAAACAAAGTTGTCTTCTGAGGCTCTTGTGACATTCTGCAGCATTTCCTTGCTATTGGCTTAATGTGAAAAAATTCCATTGTTTTCTAAAGGAAAGCTCAGCTACCTAATTAATTATTGCTGAAAGACAGCAAAACAACCATATAGACGAAACAGAGAATTCAGAAGCTTAATAGGAGCTCCTATTAAAAGGAGGCTACTTATTGCAAATAAAGGGTTGTTTTGATGTAACTTCTACATTCCTTCACTTTTATTCAGACCCATACTATGTATCAACTTGACCATGTTGTTCTAAGTGCAGTAGCTGCATGAGCTACAGGTACACTGCATGGAAACAGAAATCAGAAGACATTAGTATTTCTAAGTTTGGACTTCAGGTTTAATATTTAAAAATCAAGTTTGTGAGTAAGTGAGTAATCATTATCGTGCATCCTGGCATGCCATATTCCATGGATCACAGACTCAGAGCGTGGCTGAGGTTGGGAGGGACCTCTGGAGGGCATCTGGTCCAGCCCCCCTGTGCAGGCAGGGCCACCCAGAGCCAGTTGCCCAGGACCATGTCCAGGTGGCTTCTGAGTATCTCCAAGGATGGAGACTCCACAACCTCCCTGGGCAACGTGTGCCAGTGCTCGGTCACCCTCACAGTGAAAAAGGGTTCCTGATGTTCAGAGGGAACCTCCTGTGTTTCAGTGTGTGCCCATTGCCCCTAGTCCTGTCACTGGGCATCACTGAAACGAGCCGGGCTCTGTCCTCAGGCTTCAGGGCCTGACTCAGATCGTCTCTCTCATGCTAATAGTTCTGTTGATTTGCGCTGTTGCATCCATTTCATTTCAGTGGTAAATGAATCCAAGAGAGACCTCAATTCCTCAAAATTTTTTTACTTTACCAGCTACCTCTGCACAATGGAGTGAAACAGGGTGTGCTATTTCTGAGCAATGCATAGCCAAGTGACAGCACAGGGGCCACCTCCTGCTGCACTGGCCACAACATTTCCCAACAGCCAGCTGAAAAAGAGAAAACAAGTGCCAGAAGGAAAAGAAGAAGGCTGATGATGAGCCTGGGTGCTAAAATGGACTTGGCTTGGTTACTTCACCTACCCATCAGGATCTGTGGGTTTGCAGGGTTCACCACATAGATTCCCAATTTCAATTCAGTCTACACCAGCCATTAAGTTCCACCTAACTCCCCCTGTACAGACCTCAACAATTTGTATATTCGTAAGTGAAACACAAGATTCATCTCAGACAGACAGCTCTAAGACTACTGCAGGGAGAGTATTTGGGAGTTTTGAGACATCCATAGAGCGTTCCTGTTAAAAAAGAGACACCAAGCACACACTACCATAGCACTCTGCCAGGATGAAGTATTAACCTGTCATTTTACCAAAAAGTTCTAACATACACTAAGCAGAGTTAGTGTGAGGAGCAAGCAAGAAAATTATCATCAGCTCAGCATAAACCACACTAGGCCAACAGAAGTACTTCACTTGCAGATGAGAAATTTGCTGAAACTCTTCATAGAGTCAGCAGTTTACAGGGGTTTCCCCCCCTCCCACTCCCAAATCATACACATCTGATTATGATAATAACTCTAATCTGCCAGCGTTATCTTCCAGAATGGACCTGACATAGCAGCTATTAGCAATGAAGCGCAAAGCCCTGTACAAGATGAAAACCAGCAAAGCTATCAAATCCTTCAGGGCTGGCAAGATGCCAGGGGATGATGGGTTACCATCCAAATTCGATAAAGCCCATCAAGACCAGGTGGGTCCAATCTAACAGGCAGCATTTCAGGAAATGGAGCAAAACAAGTTTTTGCAATCCCCCTCGTAAAGCTATCAGTTCTCTGATAGACAGAGACTCCCAGAAAGGCAATGAGATGCCACCAATAACAGATAAACGGCAAGAATTTAGGCAGAGCAATCACTGCAAGAACGGTCATCTAATGTTATAGCCCAGTTTGCATTGAAGGGCTATGTTAAAGTATGGGAGAGCTTTAATACCACATTACCTGCAAGAAAGCAAATGCAAATGTAAAATCATGTCTTGTTTGACAGAGGAAGTGGGGGATCCATTGTACATTATGGAAGAGTCGCTGGTTGCACCAAAAGGGTTTCTGACTGGGTGGAGTGAAAGAACTTTTAAAAACTCCTGAAGGATATGCACAGTTATTTAACTGCACGTATGCTTTTGGATATGCAAATGCAAAAAAAAAAAAAAAATAAAAATCTGTTTGTGAAATGGCTCTATTTCTCTACCATTTAAGGCACTTGCAAATATTGCTCACTCCATTATTTCAACTTGAAGTTTCTCCTGGGAACAAACAAGAAGAAATATACCAAAAAGGCATTAATATGAGCAATCAAGTCTATAAAAATTATTCAATGCTGAAAGAACGCTGTAGCCACTCCATCATTCTGTTACTGATATTTAAAAGTCGATTTGCTGAATCTGAAGATCTTCAAATTAACGAAGTATTTAATGTCACTGCTCTGCATTCCTGGGTTAACCAAATCTGAATGATAATTTAAACTGAGCAAAATAAAGCATGACCTGAATTAGGTAATGGATGATGAGGTACAATTAACATTACTATTCAAAATAATGGGTCAGATTCACTTCGCTGTAGAATTTCTGCTTGGTTCAGCGGGAAGGAGGGTCAGAAAAACAATTACAGCTCCCTACTTATTTGTCCAGCCTTGAAACACATACAAGCCTCAAGTCTGCTTTAACATGCAGCAGAAGAAAAAACTCCTCAAAACATACTCTGTCAGCTAAAGAGAGCTGGAGTACTGAAACCACAGCTTCTCCCTGTCTTCACCACACTGCCTGAAGATACCCGAGTCCCGGGATATGGTGAGAATGGCACAGACAGTAATTGCCTTAGAAGAAGAAAACCCCAAGATGTATCTGAGCAGAGCCTCATGCAGGTAGATGTGAGGACAGGAAAGATGAACAAATACAAAAAAAATCTAATGCATTACATAGACAAAAATTATATTAAGAGAAATAACTGGAGTTTGTGGTGCTGAAACCATGTTGCAGTGCAATTTGGGTACTTACAGCGTAGCACTGCAACAGCCTAAAGACTGAAAGAAACATACTGAGATCGATTAGGAAATAAAAAGCCATGCTGATTAAATACAATATAAAGAAAGTAGCTGCCTGAGAAAATAGTAAAAACTGTATTAAAAACATGAAACCGCAAGCTTTTATATCTTTTGTCCTTTTTCTACTTCCAAAACCAGACAGCAGTACCCCTACAGAAAGGTAAGACACGTTTGGGTATAAGCATGCATCACAACAGACAAAATGCAGCTCTGGCTGCCAAATCAGAGAGAGCTCAACAGCCCACGGACAGGTAACACAGACCTGTGCTCCCTTTCTCCTCAAGAGGTCTTCACATACCACCATTAATAGTTTTACCTACTAAGCAACCCCAAACCCAGAAGATGTGGCTTTAATAAAACTCTTTTTTTCTCAAATACAGAATAAGCAGTGCCAAGATTCTCAGTGATCTAATAAAGTGTATTGGGCACTTCTAACTTTTAAAGACAACTAATTTAAACAGAAAAAAAAAAATTCATACACATACACAAAGCTACTTTACACTTCTTTTGGGAGTCTCTATTTTCTGTATAGTAGAAAACCTACAGGATAAGATCTTGGAAAAATCAAAAGATGATTACACAACCTACATTTGACTAAGGTTTAGATTTTCAAAGCAAAGCATTTTGTAAATGATTGTAATGACATATATATACACACTTTGCCCCTCTTCCTCTCCCCAACCATTTAGCTTTCATAATATATGCATCAGATGCATTTCTAATATAGCATCATTCTCCAAACGAAAGACATTTGACTTAGAGTTAAGGTCGAGAGAACACAACCACAGCTTAAGAGAAAGGAAAAAAAAAAAAAAAGAAATGAAGACGATTCTAAGGCACTGTAAATAGCAGCACCTTTAGAAAGCACAGAAATTTAGAGACCAAGTTTGACGTGAAATCTGTATGTTTAAAGGCTGTGGAAATGCACGGCTGACAAATAGAAAGACCTTAATTCTCTTCTTCAGGGATGCCATGTATCCCCCACCCCCCACCCCTCCCCTCCAAACCCACATAAAACCATAACAACCCCAGGAAACGCTTATGGAGGGTGGGGGTAGTGAAGCTCCTTTATTCAAACTAAATTCACAGCATTCTTTATAGAAAGAGAGTATGTCAAGAAGGAAGTCATCCATGAAAATAACTACATCATGCTAAGTGTATATGCATAGTAAAAGTGGTCAAAAAACTGTGTGATGCTATTTCCCCCCCCCCCTTTTTTTAAGGCTGAGGCTGAGCACCATATATAATTAAGAGGCAGTAAAGTGTTAACCAGATGAATTCTTTGGTATCTACTCTTTCAGATGACAGAATAGAAACTGTGCTAATTATCAGCATTCATTCTCAGTACAGAGCTTCCCTTGACCAAAGGCAACACCTCAGAATTAAAGGTGGAGGCAGAAGATGCTGTAATCGCCACTCCCTCACACTTTAAGAGTATTGATTTTTTAACGTAAATGGTCTGTATAATGCTGGAAAGCCAAGAATTTTTTTTTTTAAAAAAAAAAAAGGAGTTTATCATGCAGGATAACTAGGTAGAACTGCAGTTCAGTTACCTTCCTAGACAGGAAAGGAAACCCAAAATAGGAAATTAACATTCCAAGGAACTTTTTGCATGTGCCAACTTAATACCAAACCAGTTTAACAAACATTTCATTTGCTTACTAACAGGCGTCATCTGAACAAATCTGCAGTGCCGTAACTTACACGCGAAATTTGACGGAGCTCAGGAGACTGATTGATGCTTCATTTCCACCTGGCAATAGCCAGGAGCTCCCTGGGCATTCCTGGGAAAAGAGTGCCCTAGAAGGGAACGCAGTGCTGAACTGCTGCTCGGCTTCCACAGCTGATTTATACCTGAAAGGTCCTAACTAACAGTCACTGAAGTGTTCCTGATGTGATTTACTGCATTTCTCTTTTTGCAGATTTGTTTCTAACATTATATGAAGAATTTAAGCCCTCAATTTCCTAGCAGAAACTCGCATCTTTATGGTTTCAGGTATTAACAACAACTTCAAAGAAACTCAACAAACATTTTTTTAAACAATTCATCCATATCATACTGCTTATTGATATAGATTTGCAAAAGCCTGTAACTTCGCGGGAGTGTCAAATGCCCAGGAACTGAGAGTGTTTCCATCAGGCTGGCACTGCCAATCTGAGAGCTGGTACCTACACACGTCGCTTCTGGAGAAGCTGATCTCCCTGAACTGGCATCAAACACTTTTCTGGCAAAGGGATACTGTCAGTGACATTAGATACCAACCACCAACCATCCCCAGCTGCCTCTTGATCGTTGCTTACAGGAAATGTCTGGTCTCACAATAACCAGCAAGGCACTGGCACTGCCCCTGCAGTGACTCGGGAGGGGTCATCAGCTGCTGGCTCCTCGGAGGTTCTGCAATTTGGCCACTCCTGAAAATTATTAGGAACCAGCCTTGACTGACTGCCTCCTGCAAGAGGAACTAACAAGCTGACGAGGGGCCCATGCAAAGAAGGAAATCCTGCTCAGCACAAAATCCTGCACTTCTTGTAGACCCTGCTCGAAGCCCGACATCTGCACTGGTCTCTTCCCTCAATGCCTCACACACTCATCGTCGCAGACTACACATTGCTGCACGACACATTGACTCTGGTTTTGCTTTTGATGATGCTTCTGTCTTTACCCTGTGTCTTCTCCAACACTTGTGTCTGCCATTGTCTGAAGGCCAGCAGGAGACCTGACCACCAACCCTGACCCACCCAGACACCTTGTCCCCAGCAGAGGTGCCATGGGGTTATGCTCTTACTAGCTCCGATGAGCCTGCACTAAATAGCATGTCAGGTCTGGGACTTCAGAACAGTCCTTGAAACCCATTTGGAAATGATGAGTTACCAACACCAGGACTGCACACCCGCATATCCAGACAGAAACGTCTTACACACACCTGGTTCTACCCGGTAATGAAGTTTTTTTTTCTCTGTGAAAAAAACTGGATAATTGAAACCTGAATGGGCAGACACAGTGAGAATAGATATAGTAACTGCCAGACTCAACAGAATCTCAGCCATTCATCTGTACGCACATATATAACATTGATGTATACCAGCATCATTGTCCAGTGATTTCAAAATTTCATTTTAATGGCTGTTTTTACTACCATCTTCTCAGCAAATAATCAATTAATTAATAACAAATAAAAAAGTAAATTTGGAACAGCCAGGCACATGTGAACAAACATTTCAACCAAGAAAATATCAGAAAAAATGTTTAGACTTAATCTGTTATTTATAGACTCACATCTTATCATCTCTCCCCTGTTTTACTAATCTATAGTTTAGAAGTCACACCTCTGGACATGTGCTAGCACAATCCTTGTGATAGTACAAAGGGAGGTGAGTTGTCCCTCAACCTCCCTAAAGTCACGTATCTTACTATGACTCAAAAACTAGATATTGTTAGAACTATAAAATCCGGCCACAAAATGCCTCTGACGCATTCTGTTCTCTTTCCTTCTGAGAAGGGAAATGCTTCCAGTCCATCAATGATGAAAGTACCGGAAATCGTCTTCACCATTCATGATGCATCTAACCTTCCTGGATTGCTTTCAGTGCTAAGATGCTTTTCACCTGGCATGTAGTTATGACAGAGACTACAGAATAGTGAGAGAAATGATGCATCACCTAGATTCCGTGGGTGACCGCAGACTAGCATGTACAATGTTGTGCCTTAAGTGACATAATATTTGTGCAGTATTGCTCTGATGAGCAAATAAAAAGGCAAGGATATAAAGGTCTGTTATCAAACACAACTTCTATCCTTCCCTGGAACTTCAGCAATAAGGATAATTCACCATTTTACTGCTTTAGTCATCAAATTTTATTATACTTTTGGTAGCATGAATGCTTTCTTTCTAACACTCCGGCACTTGGTGATTTGTACGGTGTCTTTGTTCAGCTTTGAGCAAAAAAAAGGTGCAAATTTTAATACCTGTTACAATCATTTTTCTCTGCTCCCTCTCCCCCTGCCTCCTCATGCCTGAGACTTTCAGAGCCTAAAACACACTTAACAAACTGAAGAAAAGTATTTGCAAGACATGGGTGCTCTGAACAGCCACACACAGTATCATGCACAAACACTCGGGGCTGCAGTCTCAACAGTTTGGCCCTAAAGTAATGGCACCAGTTTTCTGTTTTCAGAAGCAGAATATTTATGTTTGGGGTTTTTTCCCCCAGTCTGATGCTTCTGTTAATTGTACTTGTAGAGTGCAGCCTTTCAGATTTTTTGCCAGGAGACTTTTTTCCGTTCCAAAGAGCATCAAAGGAGTTTTAAGATCTGGTATTCAAACCTGAAATGACTGAAATGCAGGCAATGTGAACCAAACTGGCCATCTAGCCACACATTTTCAATTTCATATGCATGATCACGCACCACTGTCTTTGTATAAAGAGAAGCACAGGCATTTTGACAGTAAATTCAAGATGCGCTCCTTCAATTAAGTAAATGTGCTAAGTCAGAAGCCGGGTGGGAAAGCAGCGTGCCAGTATGACGTGGCATTTCACCTTTCCCTCTATGCAATCTTTCCCTATTCAGGCACTAAAGCTTTACCTAACTGGATTTCAACATTACATTAACGCCGATGAACACATAACAGTGTTCACAGCTGAATCCAGTAAGTGCATGCATTAATAATGGTCTAATAATAATTTTCTAATGGTTTTCGAGTTAAAAGCTCTGGAGACCAACTTTAATGATGATTACCTGCAGAACAGAGGAAAACGCATACAACCTCTTCATGTCTCGCTCCATCTGCTGTTTAAAAAACCAGGGAGCGATATGATGTCAACCCCACTTTGACAGTGGTATCATGGTAGTTAAATTGCTACTTGTGAATTATATTAAGAGCTTCAAGATAAGAAGATGTTTCAACTTATACTTGTTAAACAGTCACATTCCACACATCGTTTGTTTGTATATCTGCTCTGTTACTCATGTAAAGAGCAACGACTTGCACAAGGTCAAGGTGCATAAAAACTCTTGGCCTGAGATCCAAAAATCTCAGAAGACTGGAAGTGACTCTTATTCACACAGATACTCAGAGTCACAGGTATGTATGACAACTGAAACACATGCACATACCTGTATCTATTCACACGTGCTTTTCACAACGTTCCTAGCAGCACACAAGCTCTCTTACCTATTCTCAAACACTGCACAATCCAGAAAAAAAACAGGAAGCAGTTTCATCTTCCACTGATGCTAAACTGTACGACCCTGGTCTTTGGGGAATTCATTAAATCTTCTTGTAAGCAAACAGTGTTTTATTTGAGCAAAGATAGCCATGGAGGGCATTCCATACACAGCTGTGTGTACATGGAGACAGATACACACTGTGAGCAGGCCGAGAAATATGAACACTTGTAAGATTCTGCAAATTATTACTTTTTAATTTTCCATAAATCAAAAGACTTTCTATGAAACTATGTTCTTCTCCTTACTTAATCTCCCACTCAACATCTACTTCTTAATTCAATTTAAACTATTTTTAAGCGTCTCTCAAGGTACATTCCATGGCATCTTTCAAGAATATCAGAAAATACAGCCCAAGTAATGTCGTGAATCATCAGACTTGAACTCAGTGAGAAAAATAAAATCAACATTTTGAGCAGCCCTTTAGCAGAGGAAAATTCCCTAAGGCTGATGCCTCTTCTTTTATGCCACATTCTTACTACTATTGAAAAATATTGCCCACCTTTGGTTAGAGCCAAAACTAAGCATGTTTCAGTAACTAAATCGGGCTTTCAGAATTCTCTAATATGGTAACCAAAATGAAAAACAGATCCTAAAACCCCATACAAATTCTTACATGTACTAACACCCCACCTTAATGGTGAGTAAAAGCTACAGCATTTAGTACATACTTTTTGTTCTCTCTATAGTGTATCTAAGCACATAGGATATCGCAAAACCATTTCAATAAAACTCTATATTCAGTACCATAACATAATTTATCTAGCCATCCTTTCTGCCAATTTTTAAAGCTTAAGAAAAAAACTTACTAACATAACTTTAACCTACTGTCCTTCAGTATCTGAGTTACTTAAAAACCCAATCTTTGTTTTTAACTGCAAGATACAGGAATATGAACAAAAAGAAAAACTGAAAATAGATCTTGTGAATTGAAAATCAGGTCACCAGAACTACATCTGAAATGCCTTAGTAAGAAAAAAGGACCATTGGACTCTCACATCACTCCCCCCTCCTCCTGCCCCCAAAACCAAAGCGGCCAGAATACAGTCTTCTGTTGCTAAATTGCCAATTCAATCCATCTTTAACTGGTAATAACTGAAATCACTAGCCACCTTGAAGACTTTTTGGCTTATGTTCAAGGAATCTGAGGTCCCAGTCTAGCTCCTGGAGCAAAGGTGACCACCACATGGCCCGTGACAACTCATTCAACTTGGCAAGTTCCTTTCCTGGCTGTTTCGCAAAGCCAAGAAGTAAATGGATATGAAAGTCGAAGTACCTTTGAGCTTTTGCAGGCAACAGCAACTCTACCTTGCTGAAGAGCTTTGATGAAATGTGCAGGCAAGCCTACGTGGCTATTACACAAATTGCTTTGCTATTGGAGAGCGTACAACTCTGAAGACACCAACACAGCAGTATTCCTTCACTCTACATGTTCTTCAAAAGAAATGTTAAAATCACACATGGGGCTGTGAACAGCAGATGTAATGACATCTGATTTCCCAGAGCTTTCTGGCTGGATTGCTGATGTATAGTAAGATGCAAGCACTAAAGAAGTACTTCTTCCAGTAGCTGAAGCATCCATACCATCCCTTTCTCACACAGACTCTGGTGTTGACTAGGCACTGGGCTCTCCCTGCCCATTTCATTCAATGGGCTCACTAATAAGGTCTTTCTCTTTCACCTGCTTTTTGCTTTTGAAGAAACCATCATATCTCTAAGATCTGTTCCTCTTTTGGGGAAGTCTTGGTTCCAAAGTTCTTGTGGAGGGGCGAGAAGTAGGCAGGCAAACTGGGAAATGAACAACTACATGCACATGTGTTCATGTGCACACACACAGAGTGTTCACAGTCACTGAAGCTGTATTTCTTTGGGAACTTTAAGCAGGGAAGAAATGTTTTGAAAGGGTTTTAGTACATAGTAATTCTCATTTACTTCTAAGTGTCTGTAACATTAGCAGAGGAAAATATCCAGAGCTTAGCAGCCTCTGGTAAACACCGCACTCTGCTAAAAAAGTAGTTTGAGCTTTGTGGAGAATGAAAGTCGGCCAGAGCTCCTGGCTCAGTGGGGATGTAAGCGCAGTAGCCCTGTCCCCCAGAAGAGCAGCCGAGCACCTCTCCCTGCTGCTGGAGGAGCCTTCCAACACTTGCTCCCTGTCTGTGCTGGACCACAAACAACACTGCCGAGCACAGAGTGCACTGTGGGCAATGCTGCACCCTCCCACCCCAAACAGCACTTCAGCAGCTGAATCAGCTGAAAACTTAGGGTGAGGATCCTGCCTCCTGCAGCCCCCTAGAGATCTGGATGCTGCTGGCAGAGCGTGGTAAGCAGAGACTCAGCAGTCTCTTCTCAGATCTGAGCTCTGCCTATTCCACTTCTGTCTGCAAAACACATGACAATATATAAATTTATGCCATTCAACAATATACAAAATCTCCTCTTCTCTTACAAAGGGCATACAGGAAACATTTTCATTTTGTGTTCTAATGTAATGGACCAAGAGAAGAGACTTTGTTTATTTGCAGTTGCAATTTTATCACGAAAACAATAAGGAGCTGGCAAAATCAAGACTACCAATATCCGAAGCAGTGTATGATCTGAACTGCTGATCGGTGGACATCAACAGCAGCTAAAGAACTGAAGTTGTGTTGCCTATCCATTTGACAACTGCTATTAAAAAAAAAAAAAGCAAGCTCTGCACTTTCTTTATCGGTTCCTTATTTATTGACTGATCTGTATTTTACCCCTCTATGTAACTAAAACAGGAGAGCTGTTAGGTTTTAATGGCATCACATCCTAGGGTAAATATCATGGAGTGAGATCATTGAATTTGTAAGGTATTGGTAAAATAAAAGAAAAAAATCTAAGTCAAGAAAATTGAGAGAGCTCACAGTCCAGGGCAGGGGTGGAGGCTCAGGAGTCTATAATCATCATGTGAAAGGATACAGCTGCTTAATGCAGAGTTCACACCATTCATTCAATGGATCTGGGAGTTCAAGGCCATTAAGAATATATATTAAAGAGGAAGTAACTTCATTTGGCACCAGGTATACAGTGCCAGCACTGCTCTGTCATGTTGACGCAGGCAAAGACTGCTGATAAGATAAAAGTATTCTGGAATCTACCATACCTCCCTGTTAGCAACCTGCTACATTTCCAATTTAGATGGAGATGTAAATTGTCAGGTCAAAAGAAAAGCCACAGGACAACTTCTAGATGCTTCTCTTTCTTGAGCAGAAGCAAAAACGCGTGCTAAAGAGGAGTGTTGTAACCAATGGCTTACACATTTTTTTGTCTGAGCCCTGGGATTTAAAAGGAAAATTTAATTAGGGACACACTGAAAAAAAATTTTGTTCACTCTTGCACGGTCACTGGCCAAAAAGCAGCACAGGCTGTGCTGGCACTGCACATGACTACTGAAACAACATAATATTTTCTGTCACATCTTAAGCAATGATATTCTTGCTGTTGCCTTAAGTGAGGAAATATTCTGAAAAAAAATGAAGATTATGCTCCGCTTCTGTTTTCCCTTGAGAAAAATTTAGAGAGCAGTGTCATAACCCAATGTCCATTCTTCTCATCTGCAGATGACAGAATGGAAAATGCCACTTTATTTTAGAAATGAGCTACTTTTTTCTTCTTACGTTAGTCATTCCTGCCTGCAGGCACAAGGGCTATGGAGATGACTCCTTCAAACTCATGTTTGGAGTACCAGCACTTCTCCTATCTGACAAGCTAATGCTTGTATACTTTGGTAACTTAGGCAGATCGATCTTCCACCACACTAGTTGGCCCCAATGCTATGAAAGATTTAATTCTTAAATCAAGAAGCCCAGTGACTTTTATAATTTAGCTACAAATTAATATCCAGAAATATCTCTGTGGTCTACTTGTCCTTTCATAAAGAGGACAATCTGACTTTGCGAATTGTTTACCACTTAAATAACCTGTCTGAAATGTGTTCAAGGTCTTCTGACTACACCAAACTAGGCCAAATCACTAGAGCAAGCGGAGAGTCCGTTTTTTGACTATGCAGTATTGTAAATACAGGAATGATGTAGAATTTGATTATCTTTCATATTGCTGAGGAAAAAACCCCAATTAGGTCAGAGACCTCCCTCAGATTTCTTGATGAAATGCAGAACTTTGACATAGTTTATGACACCAAGCAAACATCTTTTTCCTTCTCTGCTCCAGAGGGCCATAAGCTCCTGCTGTTCCTTTGAGGAATGTCAGGACACGGCTTCCTTTTTTGCTGATGGCATCTCTTACTACTGCCTCTTAAAACCTTACTGTAAGATGGTGCTACTGTTGCAATGAATTTAATGAAAACAATGACAAAATCCTCATAAGCAAGGTTGAGCATCTGGATCCCTACTCCTTTGTGAGCTTTATTTAACATTTCTGTCAGAAATATCAACTGCCACTTAACCAAAATGATAGCCTTACAAATTAAAACATTCAGCTCTACCAGTAATTAGACAGTGGAGAATCAGTGTCCAGTTCTGTGTTTTTATAGTGTCTTTATCACAGCTGTTATAAGACACAGGATTTATTTTGAAAGGATTTTCTCCTCTTTAAGACATCAGGAGACAGCAATTTCCTGCTGTTTGCCAACAGAAAACTCCCCTCCTGGAAAATAACCGAGCTGTTACGCAGGTCTGCTGGTGCAGGACTATATCTCCACTCCCCATGCCATTTCCAGGAGAGTGATGCATGTTTTAGCAATACGCTTTCTCAGAATTAGGACCAGTAACTGTGAGGAGAAAAGTTACTTCCAGAGCCTGGCCAGCCGGTAGAACGGGTCCAGTAGAAGCCACGTGTGTTTTGGCAGGGCAGAAGGTGGAAGATGCCGATCAATTGTGGCCTTTTCTCCATAAGGTAGTTCCTCATCATTTTCAACAGCTGAGTAGGCTGCAGTTTAGAAATACATCCACTGTTCAAAACGGATGAGAAATCTACTGTATAAATACTATCGTTGTGCGGAATGACTGGATTTATGAACACCAAAACAGAAGAACAAGAGGCTTTATTTCACTGTGACTTTTCTCCATGTCTTCCTCATAATGTAAGCCATGGAGCCAAATGAAGAATAAGCACGAAGGTGGCTCACTGCAGGGGGGCTGGACTAGATGACCTCTAAAGGGCCCTTCCAACCCAAACTATTCTATGATACTATGGGGGGGGGGGGGGGGGGGAGCAGCTTCATACAGCTTTAAAAGGTTAATAGATGTATACATGGGAAATGACTGGTGTGCAACACCGTGGTAGAGGGGTGACCTAGGGACATCCACAGCTCTTGTATGCACAAAGGCATTACTGTGAGGACTTCAACAAATCAGTAACAGTGATACTATATCCTGGACTCCTTGAACCCTGCTATGGAAAAAACAGTAGCAGCAGCAAAGCAGGTGGATAGTATGATGCTCTTTTAAAGGTGCTGCAACAAAATCAACTGTTGTCAGAGATTTTTTTTCCTCCGCTTTGTTTTTTTCCTATTACTATTTTTATTACTACTTGTCAGACTACTTGTCTGAAATACATTATGAGGCTTAATTTTTTAAGGAACATACAGCATGCAGGGAGTCTGCGATAGAAGACACTCTACACAGGCCAACTGTCATAATTATGCTATGATTTTACACCCAGCAGGAAGCTTATGATTTGCCACCCAGGAACAAAGCTAAAGAAATGATCTAAGGTAGCCAATTAAAGTTTTCATAAAGAAACCCTCATCTATTCTCAAAACCCAAAATCTCCTTTTATAGTGCAATCCTCTTAGCACTTATCTTTCCCTTCCTCATTAATCCAGTTTCACCTAGCTGGCACTGACACATGCAGAGATGGGGAGGGATATACACACACATATATACAGACTTTACTTTTTTGCTTCTGTTCTTGACCTTTCTGATTTGGTTCAGCATTTACACTAGCCCACCTGTCTGGCCAACCTCCCCTGCAACGTGTCCTTCAAAATGAAAAACATAGTTTGATAATGCACGGTGACAAACCTTCCAGAGAGCAAGCAGCTGAGCAAAAGAGAGAGAAAGCGCTAAGGGAAATCACTTCTAACCAGGATCTGCTGCTGCACAGCTAATCAGGCAGGTATTCAGTTGTTCACTCCTGCAGACTTGCTTAGCATAGAAATAGGCTGTCTGCCCAGGAAGATGAGGTAATGTCTAGGTTTAATGCCAATCTCTGTAACTGGCAGGACACATCGGGTAAATATTTCTGCTGCAGGAGACCACATTAATTTGATTTT
This sequence comes from Leptosomus discolor, assembly GCF_034619465.1. NCBI lineage: Eukaryota > Metazoa > Chordata > Aves > Leptosomiformes > Leptosomidae > Leptosomus > Leptosomus discolor. The sequence goes on from NC_141403.1 coordinate 13,566,158, forward strand.
GTTACCAATTTTCATTATTGTTATTATTTCTATCACTATGAATATGCATGAGTTTACCTGCTAATGCTGAGAATGGAGAGGGCACAGGGCTCCAGGTGAGGCTGCCTCCGTGCTGCAGCACTGGTCTCCCCCCTCACACTCCTCCCCACACTCATCGCTGCCTCCACGTTGTCCTTTCATCTTCTTTACTGAAGGACCAGGAATTTGTCTGCTCACTTATCTTCTCTACTCCATTATGTAGTATTAGATCCCCTTTTCCACTCACAGAATAGTTTTTTCCCTCATTGTACCACAAAACCCACCTTCCATTCAGTACTGCAATACCATGGTCAACCACAAGTGCTTCTTATTCAGGCACTGCTTTATCTGTGTATTAATACAGCCATCTCTTCTACAAACTTTCAGAAATGAACAAAATCCCCAAACATCAAACAAAACTTCTCACAAAACACTGCCAAGGAAATAAGCAGAGGGGTCTTTTCACCCTCTTCGCTCTCCTCCCAAGCAGAAAAGATCCTGAAATGTCAAAATGAAAACATAAAGAGAAGTGCAAGTCTGCCTGTCCATCTCAGAGCTTCACAAACACAGCCAGAGGCCTAAAACTTAAGAGATGTTCAAAGTAAGTCAGGAGCTCGAGAGCCTGTGAACAGCATCAAGAGGGAAATGGAACAATCCTGCATGAACGAATGTCTCCATGACATGGTGGCTCCAAAATGGGCAAAGAGTCGGGGGGGGGGGGGAGGTTTCACAGCAAAGCAGGACATGGACTTATGGTCTGAGGATAGGGCTGCAAACAAGGATTTCCCCTTAATCTTGCCTTAATCACTCTCTTCTTTCATTATCAGTTAGAACAACTATCTATGCCTTAAAAAAAATTAATTCCCCCAAACTTTACCCAATATACTAAATTTTCACTTTCTGGATCACTTGCTTTTGAGCTTTAGTCTACTTGAAAACAATATCCTGAGGATACAACAGGGCTCATTGTAGGCTCATACTTGCTTAGAAACAGAGACAAGGGCAAAAATTTAGTTCTGGCAAATACAGAAACATTCAAAATCTTAATGTTGCCTTTATTCAATTTTAGAAGCTTCAAATATAAATACAAAGTGGTATTTTCCTCCTTTTTCACGAGTTCTCTCCAGAAGAGCAGATTCCAACCACCTAAATACTATCCATATTAATTTCTTTAAATCTTCAGTTTTCTCAGCATAATGGGTACGATCACACTTTTGAAGGTACCATGGTCTAAGACAGTTGCATGCAAACTTGTCCAGTCTAGAAAGACTGAGAGCAGGGAGCTCAGGCTGAACATCCCTCTCCTCTAAGGGGTCTGTAAGCTCCAGCTGTGGGAAAGGCTCACACTGCAATTGGTGCCCTGGTCAGAACCACTTTGCAAGTCCCCATTTCAGGTCTCACATGCAGATGTCTGCACCCTGCCTTTCAAAATACTCATTTATATTTGGTTGTTGTGCACAATTGTATGAATGTTGGGTAAAATCAAACACGGTCATTTTCTTCTGTTCAAAACGTGGTTAAAACAATCTTCTCTATTAAAACTGAACAAAATCTTTGAAAACTGCTAGCAAATCTCTTGCATTAAAACCACTTTTTTCCTTGTCTCACCTTTCATCTCCTGAATGTCAGCACGTATTTTAAATCGTATAGCATCAAAGAGGGTGAGGATATGTTTGTGTTCATTCTTTTCCCTTTGATACCAGTATATAGATGAGCATTTCAGTTTAATATCTGTTACCACTTGTGATCAGCATCCACACACAGAAGACTGCACTCCAGCTCTTCACTTCTTTCCTTCATGCTTCAGGACATGTTGTCTTTTCAAACTGTGTTGTTCCATTTGGTTCCACCATAACCACTCCTTGCACTGGATTTAATATTTAAAATACATGGTCTACCACATGAAAGTAGTATACTGGCTTCCTTGGGGTTCAACCAGTTCAGGGCAGACATAATAGAGAATTACCCACTCTGACTACATACACGTATTTCAATCAAGTTCTTTGTAGTTTCTCCTGAAGAAACTGCTCAGGCATCACAATTACACTACAAATTTGTTTCTGGTTCATCACTACCAGCAATTCAAAAACATGAAAGGAACATTTTATGTAGAGAAAGACTAAAATCTGCATGAAGAGGAGAGGCAGAAGGTGTCATGGTTTCTTCTAGAGACCTCTTTACGGCAAACAGCAAGGAGAACTGAAATTGAGGAAACTTATGCAAACTGTCTGTCCAAAGTGAGGTGTGCCTTCCTTCCTCTCACGTGCACCGGATACCAGTGATATCTGACAAACCTGAGACAGAAAATGATCTAGAGACCTTTGTCAGAACTAGAAAGGAACATGACTCTGGCAAGAACGTGGTGACTATTCTCAAGCTGACTGCAAGCCAGAGCATGAAGAAAGAAGCCCATTTTCAGTGTTTGGGATGGGCAGGCACAGAAATCCAATTTGTAATGAAAAAAAAAAATCTCCCCTCACTATGAAGAAAAGCACAGCTAAAACGAAATCTGTAGTCTTGGTATTACTGAGATCAAGAAACCAGACTCTTTGCCCAGCAAGTCTCATCTACTCGGGCTGACAAGACAAAGACAATGGATGCGCTCTGCATGCTGCTTTTCCTTATAGGAATACGTTCTCATATTGCATATTCAACTGAGGCCATGCCCTGGCAAAAAAAAGACCAGCATGGATTTGACAGATGACACATTACAATGATTTTCCAGTATTTTGTAGCAGAAAAATGTGTCTGTTTAAAGGAAGGCTGGATATGCCTGCTGCAAAATAGTAATGGCATCCAAGTATTGGACATTACCAGATTGCACTGTATATCAAAGTGCTAACACACGTCTTCACGTGCTTCTAGCTGCTGCCAAAAAAACCCAACAAAACAAGTTCTCATCTCTGGGTCCCTCAAGTTAGCATCTTTTACAAGGGATAATTGCACTTTAAAATACTGGACTTATTTTTAGCAAGTCCAATTTTAAGCAATGATGTCACTAATACACAGTAATCAAGGACAGCTGCTTTTGAGTGCCAGTACCCTGACAGGTTGATGATACCTCTGTCTTGTGCCCTTGAGTCACTCATTCTCTCCTTCTGTATGAAAGCTCCCTCAAGAGGTTCTTAGCAGAGATTTAGCCACGTTCAGTTTCTACTCTGGAGACAAAGTCCAATGACAAAATAAAAAGAAGCTGCAGTTGCGACAAGATTCCTGTTGCAACACTTGGCCTTCCCAAGGATGCCCAGGCTCTTTCAATAAATTTTCACAACTATGTCAACAAAAGAACATGTTTCAATGAGTGTTTCAGATGTTATTTTTTAATAGAACGATAGCAGCTTTGTATAACTTAAAAAAACAGGGAGAAAGTAGCGCCCCAGCCACAAACCAGCTCTGTAGAGTACACAATCTGCACCAGGACAGGCCAAGCTTGAGCCAAAATGTTGCCCTTGCGGTGTCCTGCCAAGCAGAGAAAAGAGAGCAGGGCAGATTGGTGCATACGCCAGATTCTCTGTGACACTAATATGTGGCGTATTATGGGTGCAAGCAGCCGGAGCAGGAAAGCCGCGGTTAGGTCTCTGTGATCGCTGGAGCAGCTGTGACAATCAGATGAGATGGCAGACACATGCCTTTAGGATGCAGGAAAGAAACCTCTCTCCTCTTTGCCACTGGTGGGAACTCACAGCAGCACTCTGCAGCTGGAGAAAGGGGATTGGGCCACTTTGTCACTACCGAGCAAAGGTTTTGATAACTGGAAAGGGAGGTCTGGTGGATACAGCGAGGGCACAGGGAGAATCTCTTTTAAAAAATAAAACCAAACTCAAGTTGATTTTGACAACAGGGTGTACTGAGGGCATCTACCACAAAACTCACTCGGCAAATCTCACATATACCTCTAGGCTGATGTGAACTTTTTTTCACTGTTTCCTCCAATCTGCTGAAGAAATTCGCCCAAGTCCCCTCAAGTGGTGACAAGCGCTCTTACTCCTGCTGGCTGCCAAACCTCCTTCCTCCCCCAACCTGTTACAGTAGCAATGCAGGAAGAAGAGAAAAGGGGAAGAAACCATGGCTTTCCTGAAATCAAATCACTGAAAACCAGGTTGATGGATCTTTTCCTGAGAGCAAAAAAGCTTCTGTGTAATTGAAATATTTCTTATTTGCCATGTTCTAATTGTGCATCATAACCACAGGACTAAAGAATATTTGGCTCCCTTTGACTCAAACAGAAATTGGGCAGTTGAGGATAGTAATTAAGTGAATAACAAAGCTATTTTTTTTCCCCATTTAGTACTTACATTTTCTCCAACATAAGTTGTCTTGTAAAAAATATGTGAAATTTAGAATTTAAAAAAATACTGAAATAAAATGTTTTGACAACTTAAAAACTGAAATACTAAAATACTTCCCAAAAAAATTATTTACCAAGTTTGACAGAAATTTGTGACATGATCGAGTTAGCTCTAAACTGTGTTTCTCAGCAAGCTTACACCTTACCTGCTTTGTGGTTCACACTCCTGTACAGCTTAGCTTCTCACTCAATCTTCAACAGCGATTTTGCACCAGCAACTGCAAACCAGACTACATCAAAGTCTGGAGACACATGAGAAAACCTGCATCAAGATTGGCCTGTTGCTTTTCAAAGCATTGAGACATTGTTCAATTCCCACTGATGTTAGCACAAAAAGTCCAAAATTCAAATTGTTTCTTAATTTGTTAGATAACTTTGTAGCAATTTCAAACACCAAATACAAGATATTACCTAATTACGTCCTTCACCTAAAGCCACATGTTTTGGTTAATGCTGAGGTTTTGCAAAAGCAAGAAAACTGCAGCATGGCCAGCAGGTCAAGGGAGGGGATTCTGCCCCTCTGCTCTGCTCTAGTGAGACCCCCCTGCAGGGCTGCGTCCAGCTCTGGGGCTCCCAGCACAAGACAGACACAGACCTGCTCGAGCGGGTCCAGAGGAGGCCAGGAAGATGCTCAGGGGCTGCAGCAGCTCCCTGTGAGGACAGGCTGAGAGAGTTGGGGGTGTTCAGCCTGGGGAAGAGAAGGCTCTGGGGAGACCTTAGAGCGGCCTTCAGTGCTGAAAGGGGCTGCAGGAGAGGTGGGGAGGGACTCTTGATCAGGGAGGGTAGTGATGGGATGAGGGGTAACGGTTTCAAACTGAAAGAGGGGAGATTTAGGTCAGATATTAGGAAGAAATTCTTCCCTGTGAGGGTGGTGAGACACTGGCACAGGCTGCCCAGAGCAGCTGTGGCTGCCCCCTTCCTGGCAGTGCTCAAGGCCAGGCTGGATGGGGCTGGGAGCAACCTGGTCTGGTGGAAGGTGTCCCTGCCCATGGCAGGGGTTGGAGCTGGAAGGTCTTCAAGGTCCCTTTCAATCCAGATCTGTGATTCTATGATTACTTCCTAAAGAAAATGCCTTGACTGCTTCCTCGCCATGTACTCCCAACCCTCTTTCGTGTTCCTCTGTCGCACCCTCTGGGTAGCAGACAAGCAAGAAAAAGCATTGCAGACATTTTCACATAGCTAATCTTTATGAACCAACAGTGTTTCTGACAAGCCATTACCTACAAACTATGGCTATTACTGGAGGAAAGACATTTTTCAACTACTTACAAGGATAGAGCAACAGCTTAAAAAAAACCCTGACAAGAACATTGTATGCATCTCTTCAAAACTTTACACCAGCCTACATCATCCCCCAGCAATTTAACCCTCCAGAGAATAATTTTTCTTTTTTTTCCTGCTTAAACTCTTGTAGTTTGCACACACGGGCTGTAAAACAAGGCTCTCTCCAAAAGATGAACTGGAAGTAGAGAGTCTAAAGTTGTTTCTTAGGCTGAGGAATACAAGACATTTGTTTACTGAAACCAGTAAAAAACCATGCAGTATGTTTTTGTCAACATGGAGCTTTAGTTTTCAAAAGGACTTTGACAGTAATGCCTTGAATATCTTTTCCTTGCACTAATCAATTAATTTAAAAGCTGTGATAGAAATTAATACTAGATTATTTCAGCCCTTTCTCCTGTTTCGCTCATCCTTTCACAGATCTGTGTGCTCCTCCTCACTCACCGCCCGCACATAAAGCATGTAGCAAATGATGGCCACAGTGAAAAGCTACCACCAGGAAAATAATGGCTTCAGCAAAACCAGACTGACTGATTTGGCACCATTTCAGCTCAGTGAAGATCATATGAAGGAAAAATGTGAATTACGATTTCAACCACCCACCCGTGTCCACTCGTGACACTGTTTGCTCACACTACCCACGCCGCAATGCACGGACTGGTTCCAAATTACCATCTCTAAGAGAAACAGCCGAGTGGAAAGTTCCCCAGCCTTTCCAGAACAGTACAGTTTACCATCAAAATACCTCTGCATACAACGCTACCTTCCTCATTTCTAACCACATTTCTTTCCTATATGGTTATAGACTATCTACATTTTCAGTAACGGCTCATGATACCATCCTTTCTCTAGAATCTTTAGTGGAATTTGGCAGATGACATGAAGATCAAGGAGAACTGTTATACTAAGGTCTGACTTCGCCTTGTGAAGTTACTGCCATTGAGCAGAGATGGCTAGAACAAAGTCAGGCTTTCATCTGCTGGAAATGCACTGAAATTTACTCTTTAAATACAGGACATTGTAGGCTGCTGGTAAGTCTCAGGTCTTTCACTACTATGATACCTGTTTATTAAACCATTCTTTAACACAGTGAGGTCATTAAATTTTTCATTTAAAATAAAATGGTTTCCATTGAATATAGTCTACCCCATAATCTTGACGCTCAAACTCCAGTACCCCTGAGGACCAGAACCGAAGTCCTTTCAGCCTCTCAGATTTGGAAGGCTGCATCTGCAACATTCCCAAGCAACAGATCTTCCCTCCCCTCCCCCCCACCGCCTTCACTTTAGGATATCCAGGAGAACATAGACAAGGGGTTTTATTTCCCATTTTCAGTGAATATATGTTTTCATGTCAGCCAAAGTGAAAGCTAACACAGTTGGAATACAGTAAATGTCAATATTTAATCTGGCCTTTCCTTTCCAATTTTTTAAACCACAATGCATCATCTCAGCATGATTAATAACAACTCTTCTGCTGCTTTCCCTGAATCGACCTGAGGTATTTTTGTTGCTAGGTAATGTTTTGTTGTGAGCTGTCCTCCCAACATAGGAAAGATTAAGAGATCTCAGATGGAACTAAAGACAGCATGCCAGTAATCACAGCTGAAAGATGCTTGCACTTGACATCTTGAGATGGGAACAACATGTCTATTGTTTGGAGCCATCAGTCCTTCTCTATAATGCATGACAGACAAAACCACCTACCTTGTCAAGAATTTGGAACCTTGTCAAGGAGTCATTTGTACTGATTGGATAAACAAAATGGAATCTGGAGAAACAGGTTCACAAAACAAACAAAATGTCCCAGAAATGGCCCATATTTGCCATTACATTCCAGAGTAGAAAGGAGCTCTTAATCTACTTTTAAGTCGTCACAGGAGGATCCAATACTCATAAAGAAATCTTGCATTGACCTCAGGCTTCCACAGCAGCTTTTGTAAGAATACAACGTGGTGCTGCCAAGACAGCAGGTTTAGCCAGAGAAAAGAGTTTTGGCCAAGACATTCCTCCATCTGACTAATCCCTGGCTTTTCAAGAGCCTGTTGGAGCCACTAGCAGCTGATTCAAAAAACCTAACACCTTTTTAGTCCCAACCTATATGAGATAATATTTCAGCAGCCCCCAAATCAGGCAAAAATGTAGTCACCTTGTACACTTCCCCCAGACTTTAACTATTCTTTTGCCTGACCAGGGCTTTTATTCTGAAACACTTTTTCTGTGCACGGATCAACATTTTTATTAGCGTAATTTCAAAAATACATAGCCATACCTCCAAGTTTCCCAGCAATACCCTTGGCAGAAATAAAGGAAGCCAGACTGACAGAAAAGTTATACTCCAAGATTACTGTGCTGCATTCCTTGCCAAAGGGTAATTTGTCAATGCAGTTGACAAATTGAAAAAGGGGAACATTTTTAGTGCCAGCCCCAGAAAACAACAGAAGTGAAAAACAACACTCATTCCCTTACTGAAAATACCACCATATAGTCTATAAGATAAGGAGGAGAAATATGAAGGAAGAAAAAGAAGTCACTGCACCAAGAAACCTAACTCCTTAATCTTACATTCTTTAAGACTGAGTAAACAGAAACACAGTCTACTTTTCCCAGTTAACACGCTATTTGAGCATTCTGGTGGCACCTAGGCTCCCATCAGGAGTCAGAGATCCTTTTGTGCTAGGCACTGTAAAAACACTTACTAAAAGGACAGAGAGCCCCAAAGGCTTTATTATCTAGAATAAATGAACTACCATGAATTAAGACTCAATTTTCTAGCAGTGTGGGTAATTAAACACTGGAACAGGTTGCCAGGTGGTAGACTCACCATCACACGGAGTCTTGAAAACTGTATTTCTCTCTGAAAAATATGCTTCCAACTAATTTACAGGAAAAACTAAATGGCTAACTCTAACAAGGAGGGTCAACTGGAATAATTACAGTGATCAGTTCTGACCCCTGAACCCATGAGTCCCCCCCATTCAGTCTCTTATTGTGTTAAACCAAAGGCAGATAATTAACAGTACCGCACCCAGCTGCTACTAATACTTACCGTTCTGTGTAAGGCAACAATGACAACCACACTTCAGAACTTCAGCCACTAGGAATACGGTTTTCCCCTGCTGTGCATCCCAGCTTTATTTTCTTCTGCAAACTGGAGCAGTCCCCCAAAGTGCTATGGCACAGCAAGAGCCACTGGATAGGATGGAATGATATTTCATGGCAATACAGAGAATTTTACTTCTTCAGTGCCCAACCTAGTGGGTGGTATTTGGCTGTACCTCATTATGCTGGCAGCACCTCCCCAGATCTGGAACTCCACAGGAATTCTCCTGCAGATGTCTAACAACACTTTTGCTTTCTTTTTTAGCATAGTGTGTGAATCACAGGGTTCAAGCCTATATCCCAGCTTATCCAGATGGGCATCTTGAAACTTTTGGTGTGAGCTCTATTCTGATCTTTTTGTCTGGATGTGGCATGCAATAATTTAATCTGAATTAAAACACCTGAGGTCAATATTATGGAGGGCATACAAATGAAATTCCAAGGCCTTTTAGACCCTCAAATTAGACAACCTAATTAAGTCCTTCAGGCCCTAAATTCTGTGAAGTTGATACAACGGCTTCTACATGGGCAAAAGCATCCAAAACATTCTTTGCTACCATATATAACTGTTACCTTCAGTTTAATTAACACTAAATGGCTTAATCTTCATTATGTATCTCACTGTGTATATGCAACTGCCTTGGCTACTTGGAAGCATTAAACTACTTGTCCCCAATGACTTCTTAATGAACAGCATTCTTCTACTGCATGTCTAGGAGCTTCTCTTCCTTACTAGCTGTATTACAAACCACTGCGTACAGGTGGTCATAAACGGTGTGCTATATCTATACATTATTCATATGAGTTACCATATTAACCAAACTCAGAAATGCAGAGCAACATTAAAATAAAATGGATTCCTTCAAAACAGCGTTCTTCTCCTGGGTTAACACAAATCTCTGCGAGACATTTCACCCTCTTAGGCCCCCAAAACCTTCCTGTACCGCAGCAGAGGGAAGGCAGCAGTAAGACCTTCAAGATTATGCTGGGTTCTGTTATTGCAGCTTTAAGAAAGCTGGCAGACTGCTTGCCACATCCCACATCCTTCCCACATCCCTGCCAGTTGTCTTGAAGAGTGAAGACAAATTAACCTTAAAAACCTGAGGTAGTTGGCCAGCAGCTATGGAAATGCTAAAAGCAAAGAATGGTTGAACCAGCCAAATCACTTCATTTCCTTAGGTAACAAGAAAGAGAAAAGGGAATGGACAAAAACCGTTAGGACCTGAGGGACTTTGGGTGTGCTTGAGGGTAAAGTACTCCCTTCCTGAATCAGAGAAGAGAAATAGATAAGAGAAGCTGGTGTTTCAGGTTAAAAAACCCTCAAAACCCCTCCAAAACCCAAGAAAACCCATCACACTAAAAATTCAGCAGTTTTTCCTTCTTTACTTCAAAGTCATTGACCAAGTATGATTTTTATTACATTCTCATTCTAGTTTGAATTCCAGACACAGTGCAAAGGACAGAGAAAACAAACCCAGTCCTATCAAAGAAAACCAAAACCAAAACCCAACAGCCCACATAACCACCACTTTTCAAAAAAGCTCTGCTTATAAAACATTAAGAGAAGAATCATTTGCGTCCAACTACCATTCAAACTGGCATCGCTACCCAGAAACACTGCCCAGTATAATCAATAAGACAGATTCTAACCTTCAGGGATATTTTAATCATCACAACCATCCATGGTTATCAGCTCAAATTATGTGTCTGCCCCTAAAACATTCTTCAAGGAGATTTCACTGTGCTGGCACTCGTTTTAGGGCATGTATTTTATGATATAACAAGTAGCTATAAGTCTAAGAAGAGGACCGCAACATTTCCAAAATGGCATAGGCATGCCGCCCTCCTATAAAATATAATTAAAATCTATGTCAGATCAGTACAGGGACTAAAGTTTTATGCGGAGCAGACATCTGCCTGGTAATCGCCATCAGCATAGAGCCTGGTTGAACACTGCAGCAGGAACATCGTAGGTACTATTTGTCCAGCAGGGCTTATGCTGATTTCAAGCCTGAGTAAGCTCCATCACTGCAAACAGCAGCTTTGCCTCAAAACCAAAAAATCCCAACCCAATCCAATCCACCCTACATTACTACTCAGGACAGTTACACCTAAGTTACGCAGCCTCTCTCTTCAGTCTGGAGAGAAGCAAGGAGTAAGACCAGACAGCTCTGGAGAGAGAACCTTTAGGACAACCCAGGCACTCTCCAACAGGAGCACCGTTATCCAGACCTGGCTCGTCTCACCTCTGCAGCTGAGCCACCTGCACTGCACTTTACTGTAACTGCCATCTTAAAAAACCCAACCCAACCCAAACCAAACCGAACCCCTTTCAGTTGAAGATAGGCATCATCTGCTTAATATAACCACATCACTCCTTTCCAAATTTGAGGGATGAAAGCGTTCTCTTTAAAAAGCTGTGAGACAGCAAATTAAACATTGTGATAAAAGAAGTTTCTGATCAGCAGGTGCCTCCTGGCAGCAGGCGAAGAATCTCCTGTCTGTCAGCAAACACGGCGGCCCCCGAACAATGAGGGCTCCCACCTCGGGGGCTCTGCCAGAAACACTATCACCACCGATATCAAGTAGCTAGCAGCACACGGCGTTATGTGCAGAGATCGCCCAAAGGTCACCGAACATTTACCTTATGGTTAAAAGCCAAAATGAGATTATCCCCAGGGATGCCACCTAATGAACACACACACTCCAGGCTGTAAGGGATGCCAACTTGTCTGGAGCGATAACCACTCGCAGTGCTTGCGCTGGCTGGCAGGAGGGGAGGGTGAAGAAGGAGCCCACCACGTCTGCACAGCCCCACTTCGGAAGGAGCTCCAGGCACCCCCACCGCCCGCTTTAGAGCCCACGCATTGTGTTTTGCTCTTCAAAGCCTTGCCCAGCGCATGCCTCAAGCGGTGCCACCCGAACAGCCTCAGTGCACCCAACGCAGTGCTGCTGTGGCTTGTCTCTCCGCGGGGATTTTGCTAGGTGGGGATTTCAGCCGAGGTCTGGCACAGGAGTTGTTACACAGCAAACCTATGCAGCAGACACCTAAAATGGGGGCGGTCCTCAGAAAAAGGACATTCTTGTCCAAGAGAGCACTGCAGAAAAGCTCACTTTGCACAGACTCTAAAGGTATTATTAAAAAAAAAGAAAAGGCAAAAAAATTTCCCTCAATCTAAGAGGAAAGGCCTACAGAAACTATGAGGAAAGGGCTGAAATGAGATCCTATGGTATTTTTTGTATTTTTTCACTTGCTAACGTCATTTCTACAATGATGTGCAAAAGTAAATATATAAATAACATGCCAGGGAGGGATATTGCTTCACAGCAAATTCACTTGTTGAATTTTCACTCCCAGGGTGAAAAATTATGTACTGCCTAAATCTGCATAGATAAAACCATCCAGCACTCTGGCAAGGACCAAATGCTCAAGAACTCCAGGCCACAAAACCAGCTGATTTCTGAATAAGGCACCACCTTGTCCTGAAACCTCCTCTGCCGCCCCAATGTGTTGACAACTGAAATTCACAGGTCACTGTTGGGGGGTGACTCTGCTGCCAACAAGGAGCAGGATTTGCACCTTGCTGTCACCTCTGCCTGCTCCTCTGGCCACCTCTTCCCATCCCTCCCACGCTGTCACCCCCACCTGCTGCATCCCCTCCGGCCACTTCAGTAGGTGGGACAACATGCACACACCTGGCCTGTAATGTGGTCCTGCGCTTGAACTAGGCCAACACACTGACTCACCAGCGCAGTGCTATCAATTAAGTGCACTTTATTAAGAATAATAAGGAGTACAGGGTGCTGCGATGCTCAATATTAGGTCACTTCTGCCTTTCTCCCCTCCTGCTTTTGCACCAGCAGCTCCTATAAGGCCTTTTCCTTTGGGTGACCAGCTACAGAGCTTATGTTTACATGAAATCCAAAAGAAGCCTTTGGTTGAAGAACATATTATTTGTGGCTAGTGTTATTTATCCCTGACACAGACACCACCAATAATGGTTCTCCTACTGTTTGTGATGCACCAACACAGCAACACACATCTTACACACATGTAACAACTTCTACGGCCATTCTGGGGAAGCACCACCACAAATCTTAATAATCTGCTCTGGCAGCTTAGGATCGGATCAGTTAAATGTGTCTAACTGCTCCTGGGAAACCCTCTCTCTTTACGAATTATTGAGAGGTAGGTTCTGAGTTGTCTAAATAATTTTAGATGTAGCCTCTGAAGTTCTCAGTGGCAACCGAAGGCAGACAGTACTGGCCTAAAAGAAAAGGTTAACACTTTTTAGGATCATGCATACACAATTAGCAAATGCCTTTTAAAAACAACTGGCGCTTTGAGTTTGTTGCCTCCACAACATCAGGAAAACAAGTGTCACACCTCACACCAACTAATAATGATCTGACTTCACCTAGTCAGTGGACAGATATTTGTGTGGCCCCAAGAATATCCCACTGTTCACCCTACACCAGCAAAAGCTACCATATGGCCTACTATATTGGTGTCGTATCTAATTTCTGAAATTATGTAGGGCACTCTTTCAGAGAAGTAGGTCGCTGTGGTATTTTGGATGCAAAGGTCCTCCACTCTTAGAGACCTGAATCAAACTTTCATGTAAGCATAGTGCTTGTTGCTATGACATAATTGCAAGCTTGTTTATGTTATGAATACTGTGTAATGAAGTCTGCATGCAGTCTCCTCTATTCTGGGATTGAAAGTACTTTGACTTATGAGTTATGGCAAACATTTTCAGTCTGGGTATCTGCTGTCACAGGAACTATGTGGAAGGCAGTGGGGCAGAAAGGCGCGCACAAGGGGAAGGTGCTCAAGGACGTGCTCAAAGGAACAAGAGTACTATTCAAGCAAACCGACCGAAATAAAGAAGTGCGTGAGGTAGTATGTTCCTTAGATTCCTCCCTGCTTAAGACAAGGCTATTCCTAGTAACCCTCTCCAAACTAAACTGCTAACTCTGCATGACAGTCACTGATCTGACTCAGTACATACATCAGGCCCCGAATATACATCAATTTAATTTGAGACAATACACCAAGTCATCCCTATTCCTTCCCCACCCCATGGCTGGAACAGCCACCTAATCCTCCCAAAGGAGGGGGGTATTACCAGAGTACAGAACAGTGGCATGACCTTTCACAGTTCATTTGCTCTTAGACCCCAGCACAAGAAAGAAATATTTGAGTTCCCTGGGCATGTATCATAACCATAATTTCCCCATCTAAGGTGGCAAAGGGAGCAGCTCTGCTCTACACAAATGCTCTTGAGTACTGATCTGAAGCTTATAGATGTAAGATGGGTTAACATTTTCTTTTCCAATTTGCACACTCCCATTCCCAGAATACACATACGAAAAAGCAGTAATTGTCCTTCTCCAGTTGATTCAATCACAAGGGCAGTAAATACCTCAACAGGGTAGCTTTAACCAGGAGAGTCTTGAGAGAGTCTTGGCATTGTTATTGCCCTCCCCTGACCAAGCCAATATTTTTACTCTTTATAGAGATGTCTGCAACTTTATTTGAGAGGAAGCTTCAAAAAATGTGAACTATTTCAGGTGAGCGATGAAGAAGGACAAAGAAAGGACAGAGAAAAAGAGGTAGACCAAGATAGAGATTATTTAAATATAATTCTATAATTTTAAAAGATAATTCTTCAGGAGCATGGGAAGAACATCATTGAGAATGGAGTATTCAGCACCACAGCATTAACTGCTCTACCTGGAAGCATAACAATAATTTAGCTGGGCTTCTGCTCTCAGAGTGGAGCCAAAAAAATTAATTTCCTAAGACTAAGCCATGGTACAAAACTTCATTTCTCCTCACAAGGAAAAAGTACTGATAATATTTTTTCCTCCAGAGCTTCAGGAAGGGATTTCTCTTATCTCTTCCTTGAGTTTGTAACAAAAGGCAATGGAACTAAATATATACTCTGTCTAGGAAAAAAAAGCTGGGTGTCAGAAAGGCCACAGGACTGCATAAAACAGTTGGCAAAATGGAGGTTACAAAGGGATTAACTGCACGACATGCTCTAGTAGGGTAAAATAAAGGAGGGACTGAAGCTACATTCAAAAAGCAAAGAAAAAAAAGTCAGATTATTGAAGGGCAGACCATCACTCAGACTTACTTCAGGGTTTGGAAACCAGATCCAAGCATTACTGAATGACTCTCTCCCAGGTGTAGACACCACCACTGAAAAGCCAAACCCCAGTCACTACTTTCTCTCCAAGGTTACATACAACCGCACATGTCGTGGCACTCCCTGCGGCTCCGTGAGCCGAGCTTCCCAAAGATGCTTCTGCAATCAGCTGCAGAAGACACCGGTCTGCACTTGTGGGCATTCAAGGCAGGGAGCCAAAATTGTGTGAAGGCTTTGAAGGACCATCAACCCTCAAGTTATTTATCCTGTCCACTCACTGCAAGGTGGCTGCAATACAAGCCTCAGTGGGCAGAAGGAGCTGGGCTCTTGACTCTCGATCCTACCTCCAAACAGATTAGCCCATCCAAGGACAAAACACCAACAAACTGCATTGAGAAAGTTTTATGTGCAGGTAGGGGCAAAGCTAAGGGCAACACCTGAGAAAACAAGTTAAGACAGAACGTGAAGTGCTGAAGAGGTTGTATCCAAATCAAAAGGAAAAAACATTTTTTCTTGCTATTCACATTTTTATAGCAAAAATAAACACACAGACTGCCTTTGACAATAGCTCTAAAATCAAGAGAAAATCGTTATGAGAGAGTGAGTAAAACAGAAACCACTCACCAGCAGAGATTTGCATTCAGCCAGAGGAAAATAACAAAAAGCATAGATGTAGGGCAAGCTGAGTGCCAGCGGGGTGCCAGGGGTCCCCATAAGGTACTGAGGTACACTGACTGAAGCACCCTTAAGAGAATACCAATTGCTTAAAGCTACACTACCATACTTTTTCAAAGTCAAAAAGAAAGCTACCTTACTACAGCATTTATCTTTATGAACAAGACTCTGTGCCGCCTCTGGTGATTTGCATATTGTCTGCATTGTTTGCCAAATGCCATCAACAACCTCTCAAGGCCATTTAAAATCGGTAACATACTGTATCTGTTCTAAGTTAGCTGAGCAGGTGTATACGGGTTCTGAGGAAAAGTGGCTTGGCTTAAGCAAGAAGACTAAATCCTTTAGTAAAAATAATAATAACTGGAAGATAAACATGCATTTGAAAAGCCACCAAGGCAAGAGAACAACCTCGACTTGCAAGTCAGAGTGAGCTAAGTAAAAAAGCACAAAAGTGCATTTTGCTGTATGCCTCTATGGGCCAAATCATGAGAGGTACTGAGTGTTTATTTGCTAGGGACAGCAGTTACACAAGGCACCCTTCCTCTCCTGCTGCCTTACGTAATCTTCCCTGTCTAGACACAAGCTTGACTTTGACAGAACATGCTGGTCCTACATTTTTCTTGGGACTTTCCTCACCATCTGGAAGCTACAGGGGAACAACAATGCCTTGACAGTGACTCTGCCTCCCTTCAGCTGCGTATGTAAGAAGTCTGGGCTTTTAAAGTATTCACTAGAGGATGAAAAGAGTAAAAATCCAACCGCTTGGATTTAATTTCTTACTTCAGTGAAATTTCCAAGGGGTTGATCTGTCATGCCAACACAGACAAGAATCAATATTCCTCAGTTACTTCTGCAAATAGAAAACAGAATCTGGATCAGCCTAGAAAATAAACACACAGAAAGGGAAAAAAGGAAAAGACAGGTAATAACGGACAAGGAAACACATAAGCAGTCTATATATAAATGTTTTATATAAAACACCTTCTATACCCCACACACTTTTTCAAGGCTTCCTGGCAATAACAAATGGTATTCTGTTCTCTGGGAAATAACACAGTAGACTACGTTATCAATGACACATTGAACTCTAATACAAGAATGCACTAAAAGTAACATATGGGTTTGGTTGAGGTCACAATAACACTTTTGCTAGACAAGCTAAAATTGAATCTTCTACTAGAAGTCTGAGAAAATCTGGCATTTTAATAATTCTTAAGGCGAAACAGGGGCAGAAGAGTCTCTGTTAGATGTCAGGAATTGGGAGGAGTTCATGTACCAAGATCTGGTTTCCTTTTGCAAAAAATACAGGTACACACAAAAGGAAAACAACACAGGCAATATTCATAGCCACCAGAAGTTTGTCTTCTGGTATAAAATAAACAAGAACAAAAGATAATGGAGTCAATCTCCTAGTGGAAAATACTTAGGTATCACTTCAACTTTTGTGTGGCCATTGTTTGACCAATACTTGCCCATCCTGACCCAGTGGCCTGGCACGAGCCAGCCTGCGTGCCAACAGATGCAGCACATGACTACAAATAGAAGACACAATTTTGCATACCTTAATGTATTTCCAAATGCTAAGCAAAAACTCAAAACCAACTAGGTTTCTGAAAATTATCCTCTGGAGCCTGTGCAAAGCAAGCCAAATATCATTTGAGATCAGCCATAAAATTAAAAAAAAAAAAAAAAAAAAAAGAGAGGGAGAGAAAAAGTATGCTGTAGTTATGAATGGCTTGCTAGTGGAGTTCAGCAGCAGGGCAGTCTGCGATTGATCAAGTTGGCTGTGACCGGTGGGAACCACTATAAAGGTTTTTGGCAGATGGACTAGGATGGGATGATGAAGGTATTTGCTCAACTAAGGAAAAAAAAGGAAATAGTAATGTTTAATAAAATAGATATTAAAAGATATTCACAAACATGGTTTATGGTAACCCTATAAACTGAGTGACACAGGAAGACTGAAGGGGCTGTTGAAAGCAGGAACAAAAAGTATTTATTCTTATTTATATATAATAAAAACCACTGTGGCTTTTGCACAAAGCCAGTTAAAAACTGTTTGGCATCTCCCAATTCCTCCTCTTTGATCTCATTGCCAATGTGATCCATACTAAATGAAGGAGCAGAGCTTACACTATATATCTGTCAGTAAGAGCCAGGAGAGGCGTTGGGAGAGGCATCAGGAAGGAACATCATGACATTCTCACCCATGTCATTTTTGCAAATCAAGACAGAGTTTGCTATAAAGGGAAAAGGAGGACAAAAAGCCACCACCTTTGTGTGAAAGAGCTGTTAAGTAATGGGTGAATAATGCAGAACAATACAACTAAACAAAATGCCATTGCTCACTACATATAGGGGTGTGTGTACATAAACACATGTGTACACACATGCAACTCTCCTGGTCACAAAGAAGAAGAAAAAGGTGCAGGTGCCTTGACTGCCAACATGGAACTTCCTGCATCCACCCCAAATTGCCAGCATTCGTAACAGCTCTGATTCTGTGTCTTTATAATCTCTCCATTATAGATGAAGTGGTATTCTCAGCATAGTCTCAGAAGAACAAGGAAATTAAGGAAAAAAAGAGTACAAGTGACCCTGTAACAGAACTGTAAACCACTGGTCCAGTCACTCTCCCTGGCAGCTTTGCAGATTCACAGAGGCCAGGGCACAGTCAGTACCTGCCACCATAAGGAAATGTGGAGAAACATATCTAAGGAGCAATAAAACTGAAGTTAAATAAATGA
Source organism: Leptosomus discolor (assembly GCF_034619465.1). Taxonomy (NCBI): domain Eukaryota; kingdom Metazoa; phylum Chordata; class Aves; order Leptosomiformes; family Leptosomidae; genus Leptosomus; species Leptosomus discolor. The sequence goes on from NC_141403.1 coordinate 13,584,483, forward strand.
TGGATGGACTTTTAATTATTCTGCATTTAGCCAAACAAAATGTCTGGGCATATAGCTGGGAAAAAAAGTGATGAACCACCGAGATCTGACTGTTCATAAGAACTAAAAGAGAGAGGTGAAAAGCTGAATATATCCCAAATCAGCATTGGTTTGGATAGTGTTAAAATTGTGAGTGGATAGCTTTTGAACAGCCTGCATGAGATCTCACCTCTATGTGTATTATACAAGTGTCCACACCGCAAAGCCATCAGCCCAGCTGGCACTTCTTACTGTTACAGCAAAGAAGTCAATCCTTCAACTTGACCTGAAGTCCAAATACATAAAAGGTATTTGCTGCCGAGACACTAATGCTGGGCAAGCTTGTGGTAGCAGCGTCCATATGTTCTACTCATTACACTACTGCCAACACCAAGTACTCAGAAATATGTCAGGTACCACAAAATTTCACATTTGGCATAAAAACAGGTGTTTACTTTAATAAATGATAGACTTCAACATTTTATTTCCTTCTAATTTCTGAGCATTTACAGCTCCTAAGCATTTTTCAGGAATGTGAGGAAGGCAGTCCTCAAACCCAAGAGCTGAAATCCTTGTGAAATCCTGTGATGCTAGCAGACAGGCTTTCCAGTAGGAAAAATGGGACATGGACATGCAACAGGAACAAAATCAGGAAGTTAGCAATGCTTTTGCATAAGCAACTTCAAGATCATCATCCGCAGAAAGACAAGAGGACAGCAATGCATATCCTTTTTGCCCGAAGTCCAGAGTTCAAAGCCAATAACCCATTTTAAGTAAGGCTATCTCAGCTCTTGTACAGTAAGTGCACTTGCACTTCTTGCACAACATGTGATTTTCACACCAGATTTTCACATTGCCATTACTGCAGGTTTAGAAGGAGGACTGCAGTTCTGCATGTAATCACACAACTGAGTTATATTTACCTGCTCGCATGGCGGGGGGGGTGGGGGTGGGGTGGGGGCAGGGAGTGCTTCTATTTTAAAAGGAACTGTAGTTCAAACAGACTTTTAGTTTTGGAAACACATTTCTTATTAAAGTACCAAATGATCAGAAAGAGAGGCACCACACCTAGGTGAATGCCACTGTTCTGGGGATCACCAGATCTCTGTCTGCCAGCCCCACAGCACAACACCAGCTTCCCTCCGTGGACCAAAAGCAATTCACTCTTCACTCTTAACACTTCTTCAGTTTGACAAACTCAAAGCCTGTGAACCTCAATTAAATACCCTGCTATTGTAGAGAGCTGATGCCTCTCCCCAGCTGAAGATGCGCCACAACTCAGCTACCTTAGATCTCTGTGACTCATCGTTGGGAAAGCTGCAGTTTACACAGGGTAGTGTTTCTTTAAATAACTGTTTTTCTCGGTTTCATTAAGTTGTGTATTTACTTTAAGGAACATTTTCTCACTGCAGAGTCAAGGGAGTACTGCGACCTATCCCTTGGTGATTTCCCATCGCACAGACAGAAGTGCTTCTGCGAAGCGGCAGGCGGGTGGGCAGTAAGCCCATGACCCAGCTGATCATCACCGTCCCCTTGGGAGCTGCTCTCCTGTAAGCTCCCCGCTGAGCAGCATGGCCGCAGAGCAACTCCCAAGAGCAACCCAGGGGCTCTCTGTTGCTCGCCTGTTGATGCCACTGACTTAATTCACACGGAGGTTCATCGAGACGGACCTATTTGGTTCTCCTCATCAATGTCTGAGCACTGTTACCACTGCGTAGGGAACAAAAGCCAAACTACGATTGTAAGATGTCTGATCAGTCATTGGCAAGTCCACCTCTCCCCCTACTCTTCTCATCCAATACAAACTAATCTATTATTCATTACTGCTGTTCTCTGGTCATGCCCAGAATGCACCAAAAATTATATGGGAGACGTAGAAGGGACAGAAGGTGAGAATGAACAGGCAAACCTGGGAAAAAAGCAGTGGTGAGAGTGGCACATGTGGATTGTACAAAAGCCTGAGGGACCGTTGGGGCTCAGACCCCTGTGCTTGCTCTCTCCCACAGACCGCTTTGAGGGCATGTCCCCTTCACCACCCTGCCTGGCTCGCCCCAGGTGCTGCCCACCTCCCTGGCCACCAGCCTCAGCAGCACGGCCATCCTGAGGCGTCCCTGGCGGCGCCCAGCAGCTCGGTATCTGCAGGGACGGCTACGGGTGTGACTGCAGGTTCCCCTGGCACACCCCAGCGAGCTGTAACCCCACGGATTTGAGCCTCAACATTACTGCAGCCACAGAAACAGGTGTGAGTCTGGGCTGGATGCACGTCTTCAAGCAGCTGGGCTGAAGCCTGGCTTCTCCAATCTCCACTTCTACCAGCGACGCAGCCCACGCAGGTATCTCTGCGCCCGTCGCAATTAGATCTCCAAAGTGCCACACAGGCACTGCAGTGACAAACCTCTCTCCGTGCCTTTACACCCCACTCAGCCTTTGCCAGATCCGGCAGGACATGTGCGATGCAAACGCTTTCACACCTACATGTTTTGTTTAAACAACCACAGACGCTCAGATTGATTGAGCAGTGATTTGCATAGATTAGCGTGACATCAGTATAATACAGGAGGAATACCATGCCAAAATCCACCCCTGAGGAGGTATCTACTCACAAACTAAACAATAATTGCATAGGTTTTATAGTGGAGAGGCCAAAATTTAAAAATTGAGATCTTCAAGTCAGATTTAACAGATTTCCTCAATCTTCTCCCCTCTTGCAGGCTCCTTTCTTCTCGTCTATCAGGTGACATTGGAAATTTTCCTCCTTACCTTTCCTTACAACAGCTGTCCAGGCTGTCACTGTGACCAGATCTACCTGAAGTGAAGACGATATACAGTGCAAAGTAGGTATTTCTACACATTGTAATTAGTATCTTCCTTGGAGCTAGTTGTGGGTAAAGATCATAATTTTTCCTAAGAAAATCTTAATGTTTTAACAAAAAAAGTGAAAAATAAAAGTGGAAATTATTTCAAAAGTTCAGTTTAAAAGTAGTAAGAGTTGTCCAAAAGAGGTCTGAAATTTGTAGGGGCTTTTTGCCAAGAAAAATTAAATTTTTAAAGAAGACAATTTCAGACAAATAAAAATTGTCAGCACTTCTAAGCAGCACCGATCATTTTTCTCCTGGCCTAAATTACAGACAGCTACAAGATTCACTTTTATTTCAGTAATTTGCATAGAGACTACCCTTATTTAAAATGAATTTTAAAAAAGGCCCAGAATATGTTAACTCAAAAAGATGAACAAGAGAATCAAATTAAGCGCTGCATGCTCCTCTGGAATTCAAGTTAAACATTTCATTGAAATACAGTGAAACGCAGTGAATATAGATTACTTTAGACAGGCAATAATCTCCATTTTATGAAATAAGAAATTAATACCTATTTTACAGCCAGCCCTAGTAAACATCTATCAAAACAGTAGAGTACAGAATTTCACTTGCAATGTGAAACAGTTACCACGACCAAAGGATGCACATATAGTCAGCTGTCATGAGATGCAGGTACTACAAACAGCAACACAAACCCCAGGTACTTCAAAGAGTGAATCAGACGGCTTTTTGCAGAACTTCAGAGTAACTGGCAACATTATCATTGCTGTAGTGACACACGAACTAAGGGTTTTTTTTTCCCCCTGGAGTTTCACAATAAGATTAGGTAGACACTTTGTGACTGACTTACCTATTTTACTGACTGCTTCCAAGGACCAATCTTTTTATATTTTTTGGTTTTTTCCCCTTTCAAAATAACAGTCCAGGACCATGTCCCAGACTTCACACTACTAGTAGGCATCAAAATCCAGGACCACCCAATGCAGCTCAGGCATTAGTGACATGGCACATTGGCTACAAGTTCTTTCCATCCTTGGTTCACCTCCTCAGAGGATGACAAACAGTTTCCAGACCACTGAAAACTACCTTGGGGTTGAAAAACCCATTTAATTTGTTCTGAAACCCCAATGTAACTTGTATTCTGGTAAGACTGAATAGAAGTCTTAATTCTGCACCAGGAGATTCTTACAATATCAGAGAGAAATACAGAGACATTTTGTTTTCTAAACTAGTCTTTGCTTTACGTATTTTAAATAGTAAACATAGAGAATCAAGAGTGAATTCAGAGAATATTTTAATCAATGCATATATAAATTTTACTCTATGAAGCTGCCCAGTTCAGTGCCCTAACACTCAACTAACCTAACCATTCCTGGCAATAACAGATATTACTGATTGATTTTACTGCCCTCTTGCAGATGTTTTGTTACCAAGATGTTTGCTTTTTCCTTGCTTTTATACAAAAGTTGGAATATTTCTAAGAGTAGCAAATTTCTAAACATGGCTTTAGCTGGCAATTCGAATGCACTTTTTGCTCCCATTAACTTTCATTGAACATCTGCATGCATTGATGAATCTCCCCATACTTCTGCTAGAAAAAAGCAAAGCTATTAATAAATGAAAAGTGAAGAAAATATGAACAAAAAAATCCAACAGACCAAAATCCCCAAATACACCACCCTGTCCTTGAACATCAGGGCATCATTTAGAACGTGCACAAATTCTTGAGGAAAATGCAGGCCATCTGTAGGAAACGACTCTCAGCGCAGTGGTGCCGGCGGAAAAAGCATGCATTCACTCACTGTTTCTGAAGTACACGAATATACACTTTCCTCTCTATAAAATGACCAATTTACAATTTGGAAACTGCAAAGTGATAATTAATGCACAAGGTTAAAGAGAAAGGAAAAGAAAAAAAATGTCTTTCAAGGATGCAGCAAGAGAATTTTCTGCCTGGGGCTGCATTAGCCAAAACAAGAACGTCCACTGTACAATATCTAATTTCATGCATGAACGCTGCTCTGGGTCACAGCTCTTAACACTCTCTCCCTCTGAAGCTTCCCCATTCACTCCTCTACCCCTGCCTAAAATACTGTTATTTATAAACCACTTGGAAAACTGGTATCCCAACAGCCTCATAGGTTTTATAAACAAATGTGTCTGTCTAACCTGATACTGAATTTGGAACATTTTTCAACCAAGAGGAGTACACAAGATGATGCAGAAGGCTATTACTCCCAGATTCAGGCAGAACAGAGAGAAGCGTTATTGACAGTTGAAAAATAGCTCCTATTTTTGCCAGCAAAATTAAGAACTCTGCTGGAACAAAATGACAACTCCTTCCAATTTCCATTAAAACATTTTTTTCCCCCTTAAATAACAGAACTCAGGTTCGTTTTAGGGAAACCATCGTCAGAGCCAATTAAGATATGGTTTATCAGGACAAACACTGTCGTTTTTTTCTATTTCAGCTTAGGAACAGTGAAACTGTTCAAATATGTCTTATATTACACCCTGGGGACTGAACTCTACGCTGAAATAAAATGAGGGCAGATAACCAGGCTCCAGAACAACAGCTTTAGGGCTGGCTTACACAGGACAGTGCAGTAACATATATGAACAACGAATTATCTCGGACTTAGTTATCTGCATTAGCATGGCATTTTCCTAGAGTAACACAATCATGCTTCTGATACTCAAAAAGTTAGCTGGGGTGTCTCAGCAGCCATGACTGCATCCACATGGACCCACCTTCTGATGTTATGTTGTACAAACACACTGATTCACCATTTTCAGCCATCAGTGGACAGTCTGCATAGGCAAATCAGGCACAAGCTAAGAGGAAAGGCAAAATAAATCCAGTATGAACTTGCTCTATGCACCTGTGGAACTGCCATGATTGCAATTGAGATAAGCTGCAAATAACAGTTTTATCTGTCTAGACTAAAGGTTTAGATTGGCCTGTAATCAACTGCTTCAAACAAGGCAAATCTCCAGGACAGGAAGATGAAAAAGGAGAGAGGAAAAATCAGTATATGAAAACAACTTTAAAGATATGGCATATCTTCATGGAACCACAGAAGGGCTGAGATTGGAAGAGAGCTCTGGAGGGCATCTGGTCCAACCCTCCCTGCTCAGGCAGGGCCACCCAGAGCCGGTGGCCTGGACCATGCCCAGGCAACTTCTGAAAAATCCCAAGGACAGAGACTCCACAGCCTCCCCAGGCAATTTTTCACTGTGTCAGTGCTTGGTCACCCTCACAGTGAAAAAGTGTTTCCTGATGTTCAGAGGGAACCTCCTGTGTTTCAGTGTGTGCCCACTGCCCCTGGTCCTGTCACCGGGCACCACTGAAATGAGCTGGACTTCGCCTTCTGTACACCCTTCCTTCAATGTATTCATATACACTGATGAGATCCTCCCGAGCCTTCACTTCTCCAGGCTGAGCAGTCCCAGCTCTCCCAGCCTCTCCTCACAGGAGAGATGCTCCAGTCCTTCCTTCATCATCTTCACAGTCCTTCGCTGGACTCTCCCCAGTAGCTCCAGATCTCTCCTGTACTGGGGTGCCCTAAAAAACACTTCTCAAAAGACTCTTTTTCCAAAAGGCACTTTCTCAGTCTGAAAGTAGTAGATTTCTCCAAATTCAAAACAGCAGTGAAGATTTACTTGAGATGGTTACTACAATCTACTTTCTCACCCAAAGCCTTTCTCAAGGTTAATACAATCTACTTTCTCACAAAACGTTTTTGTTTTAAGGGGCCAGTACTCATATTAGGCCTATTAAAAAAACCCCCAAAGTCACTAAACAACAAAAATTTTGATGCATACCAGAGACAGACTTATACATATCTTTTTCACACAATTTATAGCTGTCTTTTAGAAGAGGCTTGAAAAGGACTAAAAAGGAAAGTTTATTAAATTGTTTACGGCTCAAATACATTCTGAAGCAAAAATAAATGCCCTGCCAGCTGGTGTTCCTGTGCTCTCTGCAAAAAAGCAGTGTTCGACACTTATCTCATAGGACCCAAAATTCTTCTTTCTGCCTTTTCTTCCCCCTGTGCTGTCAGGTTCTTTCTTACCATTTCCTCTTTAAAAAAAGCAAGATCAACATATAAATTCTTGATAAAGCTGTTTGCATAATGTCATGAACATTGTGGGAGAGCACAAAGTGATCCTTAACCTACCCCTGACTGCCCAGGGCAGCTCAGGCTGGAAGCAATGCCACAAGAGCGGACAGACCATCGCAGGGTGCTGCTTGCAGCCCTGCCGTGTCCCAGACCTGAAGCCCCAGGTCCCCACCCTTTTTAAATGGGAAGCTTCCCTAACCCTGTAAAAGCTGTAGTTTCTGAAGCTTGAAAGAAAAAGGAGGGGGGAAATAGGAGAAAAAAGCATATGCTAGAGTCCTGTTCTCTATCAGGAAGGAAGTAACTTGATAAAGGACTGTTAAAACCAACATTTTAATGAAACCAAAGACAGGATATCAACTTTTAAACTACCCCTCTGCACAAATTTTTCCAGTCTATGTTGGGGAAAAATAATAGCAAGAACATGTTAATCTTGTTCTGGCTTACTAGTAAGTTATTTATAACACATTTCAAAATTTTGGAAGGTTATATTATGGAGTCTGAGTTGTATTGTCTATTGTTTTATAACCAGGTGCAGGAAACTCAAGTAGAGCCAACATGCTTACTGAAAAAAAAAAAACAAGGAAAAAAGAAAAAACCAACCACCAGAAACCTCTGGATTGCAGAACTTGCTTTTTGTACTTTTCTCACATATTTTAGCAAATCTAGATATCCCATGAATTAACATATACCAAACATAAATGGAGACACCCGTCCATTTTCCTTATGTTTGTTCTCCTATAAATGCTATTGTCTATCAGGGGCTCATCTTTGAAGGGAAACTCCAAGCTTACCTTAACATTGTTCCATCTTGCTAGCTGGTTTAATATTAAAGACATACAATCGAAAGTAGCTTTGATTGGGAAAGGCAAGCTTTTTGCAACAGTCTGGTCACTGTACTTCAAAGCAGAGACAAGAAATCTTCTTGTTTTTCTTAACAGACAAGTAACAGAAAATTATGTGGGCTATTCTTTTTTCTTACTCAGTTTTCACTGTTCTTGCAGACCAGAAAGAGTCACCTGTTGAAGATATCTCATCTCACTAGGGAGGGCATTCCCCAAGTCTTAAAGAGCTGGAGAAATTCAAGTAGCAACAGTACAAATACTAGTAACAAGAAAGGAGTCTGTATTTTAACCTAGACGAAATAATACTGACTTCAACAAACAGATGCCAAATGTGATACCTCTTTCCAGTGGCAGACTGTGTTGAACAACCACAATGTAATTATTTGACAGCTGCCAATTCTGAACAGGATGCTTTTCTGATCTTGCACAGCAACAGCCAAAAATTTGCTTAATTTTAGCTTTAGGTCAGGTAGTCCAACACAAAGCCTGTGTCTGGGGAAGTTATATTTATGTACTACTTATCTGTTCTTCCCCTTAGAAAATTCATTACCCAGTTTTCCTTCCTGCTTAACCTTAACCTCGACTTCCAAAAAAGTATCAAATTCTGCTTACACAGTGTTCTTTATAATTAGACACAAATTGTTCAATACGTTCAATTATAACATTTTCTGCTGTACATCTAAAAATGCTGGATATTAATAAAAGCTTTAATCTTCCTGTAAAAATACCATGCTATCACAACTCTATTCCATTTTTTAAATTCCTCTGAGCAGAAAGAAATACAAAGACTGATATATTAATTATTACTATGCACATAGTCATAATTCCATGAATTGTAAAAGCTGGGTTACAACAGTCTTACAGTGTTTAGAATATACCTGTCAGTTAAGTTTTCATCTATGGTGCTGGAGACAGTAAAGCTTATTTTATAATATACGAGATATATAATCACATATTAATTAAAAATTGAAATAATTTATATTATTTTATGTTACTATGATGTTTATTGCACACATATATAAAATAATATGTATATTACGTACAATATATTAAATATATGTAATTTCACATACACATATGCATGTGGAACAGGCAAAAGAGGCATTCAGATCCCTGGGAGTCTTTGACGGGCAATGTACACAACATTACAGTGCAGATCCTAAAGACTATCCAGTTTAAGTGTTTTAAGTACTAGTCTTAACAGAAACATACTATGACACAAATGTATCAATTATCACATAAAGCTAAAAAAACCTACCAAACCACTGGATGTTATTAACAGAGTTTGTAAGACATGCTAAGTGTTCCAAAACTATTTTTCTGCTCCTGAAGCTTTTTCCATATTAACATACATTTTCAACCTAATATCGGCATCAAGGGAGTTTGTTATCTTTACATTTTAAGTACATATCATCTTGTTTTTCTCTCTCAATTGTCTCGGATCTTTCTCCTGTAACCCTGCTGTCTGCTAGCACGTCAGTTCCCCATTCTCATTTTCCACATTTTACATATTCCCTTTTTCGGTCATTCACTGGCACTTGTCAACAAAATTTACCAGCTAACCTGCTTGCTGATGTTGACATTTTCCAGGAATACGTGCGTCAGTGTACAAGGAACTTAACTAAAATGAAAAAAAATGCAATTTTCCTGGAAGATGCTAAATTAGAAGTCCCCTATGCAAAATATCTTCAGTTATACAAAGACTGGGCACTCAGTGTAATGTCCGGCCAGATAAACTCGAGCACTGCCCTTTGCTCTTTCATGTCAAGTGGCTTTTTCCATCATCGGCTTCTGCTTCCACAGGCCTGGGTTTGAAGAGTTTTCTATGGCACTGACAGTATTTGGGAGGACATTTTGGTTTGGTAAGCAGTTATGATGGATAAATACAGTAACAGAACACCGTATGCTGGAGAGCCCTCTTGTTATTAGGGAACACTTGCTCCCTGGCTTTTTAAATTTGCTTCAGGAGCTGCTGGACTTTTTCCCCTTTTATATCCCTTCTGTATAGTTTTAGTTATTGCTGGCTCTGATCATTAACAAAAGTGGACAGCAACAACTCTTCAAGAGCCAGCTATGTTTTCTTGCTTTTCAACATGCCTCTCAGTAATTTTCCTCCAATCTATATATTTTAGGTTGCAGAAAACTCTTTGCACAATAGCTTTGCCAAAAAGACACTTCCAAACCTAAACCAAAAAGTTTCTTATTTAATATTTGCTCTTTGCTTCCCTTCTGAAAGAAAAAGGTGTTAGATCTTGTACAACTGGACAATTGTTGGTGGAAGACGGGTAGGTGGTCACAGATCCAGAAGACTGAAGGCCGTTTTCCCAAGCACCAAGAACACACCACCCAATCTGAAGATGCTCAGTACTTCTGAGAATAGTTGGAACACGTGCACAAGCCAAACGAATGACCAAAACAGACAGATTTCTATTTCCAGCAAAGAACTTTACATCCTGACTAGCACTGTTGCACTCACTCCACAGATCATAACCACACCTCCAATATGAAAACGTTTTCATTGCTACATGAGGATACTATTATGTCAACACAGGCTTCAAAATCGTAATTTAAATGTTTTCAGCCTTCCTGTTTAGCTCAGAAAACATACAGCCTTAAAAACCAACCTTTTTTACAAGGCCTTATCATAGGTCACATTTTCCTTCAACAAATACCTACCTGACCAGAATATTATTTTCTTTTTAAACAATAAATAATTAGGATATAATCCACAACTGAGGACTCAACAAAGCAATAAAAGCCAGATCCAACAATAATTTTGGGGCACTTCATATGGAAGGCTGTTGGGGAATTAGTTTCACAATAACCATTCTTTTTTGCAAAAGCATACATTGGGTTTTTTCCCGGCACACTTGTCCAGAAGTAAAGTTTCACTCTAAAATAAGTGTAAATTTAGCCCTGTTACAGTCATTAATGAAAAAAACCCCACAAAACCCAATTTATCCTGTAAATACTGACGTGCAGCTATGCTAGCAAGAGGTGAAAGATGACACTTTTCTCAGGCAGCAAAACTAGTCTGTGCTAGGTCAACTTAAAAAAAAAAATACCACACTGTATCTCCTCATAATCAGCCGCAGGAGGCAGATCTAAAGAGAGAAATGAAATCCAAACAACATAGACGCAATGGAGTTTTCCAAGAAAAGAACAAAGGAAGAAACCGAATGTTCTCATTTTATTGAAAAATCTTTAAGAAGAATTCAACGAAAGCAATTACCAGGGTTTTTTTCTGGACTGAATGACTAAAACCTACTGAACTGGATCACTCTGATGGAGGCATGGTGTAGGAAGCACAAATCCAGTTCTCTATGAGCAATGAAGAGGACCTAAATCCAACTGCACATAGAGGCAAAAAACTTTACATAGAAAAACTAGTTTCACGAGAAGCTTAAGAGAGCAACATATGCTAATTTCAGCAGAATTAGGAAAAGAAGTCCAAACACTGCTTTCGAAGACCCACGCAGCTTCATTCAACAGTGGATTTCAATAATGATTTAATAGTTTTACATTAATAAATATTTTATATTAAATATTATATCACATATAATACATGCTAGCATTAAGTATTAATGTTAATAAATATTAACTCGATTTTAATTAAAATTAGTCTATTAGTTTTGTTTACAGTAGTGTTCAGTTTATCTTGTGTTGTCCTTTTGCATAAATGAACTTCATCTGACGTTCTCTAAAATTATTTGGATTTCCCTGCCCCCTTCCTCTCATGCCCTTTTCAACTTATCAGTTTAATTAGTATCTATTTCTAAGAACAAGTGCCATCCCAGAGAATTTAACTAAACATGCTGAATGAACCCCATTTCTGGGAAGACCTATAACAGCACACCAAGCTTCAGTTGAGCTTCATTTCCTGCAGTACAAATCCCTCCTTCAGCTCGCTGTAACATTTCACTTATCACTGGGAATGTACAAAGTTTATATTATGTTTTGTGGAAAAAATCTGTAGAACTCAGCTCAAGTTAATACAAACCCAAATGACCTTCTCCAAAAAAAACTTCTTAAGCTTCCAGAGAATAGCTCTTTGTGATAAAGCGGGTATTTTTTAAGCAGAGTTCTAGCTCTATAGAGCTCTTCAGTAAACACAGCCCTTTCCAGCACACTGTGGAGAATACCGCTTACTGGGGAGATAATATAAATAAGTTTAAATAATATAAATATGTTTATAAAGGAGATATAAATCTTTTTAGGCTGGAACTGCTCATTAGACAGTGGCGCATTGATACAAAGCCACCCTGTGATCTGACATGGGTCTATAAAATCCAGACTTTGACCCTGAACTGGTTCCTGAAAGCTCCTCCTACAGCAGCCAGGGGGGATGATTTCAAAGAACAGGAGAATGGGAAGGGAAGGGAGAAGGGAGAAGTGAGCCGAACTGACAGGTCATTTTTTTCATTAAACTTCCCATGGCTCAAAACCTGGCGTACAACACAGGGCAGGATAAAAATCAAGCAGATACGGCACCGAAGCCTTCTTTGTTCATTTTATTCTAATATATTTTGCCACAAAGAACAGAAGCAATACTATTAGACTGGAATATGTCACCAAACTTGATTCTTTTATCTGAAACCGAAGTCTCAAGGACTCCTTTTATCTGCCTTGCTGGTTTGTTGTCCCTCTCCAAGTGCCTGAATGAAAGCGAGGAAGCTCAAGCTGTCAAATTTCTAGATGTCAGTGGACGTTGCGACACCCGTACTTTGAACAGAAGGAAGTGGATTGATCTGGCTAAAAGGATTTGAGAAGGCAAAACATCAAAAGATGGCAGGAAGCAAGAAGGAGGAGGGGAGACTGCTGGCTAGTTCCAGCCTCGGTGCCGACTGAAACGGAGGGAGATGAAGCCGGATCTAACGAGCCCCTTTCACTGCTTTCCTCAGCAATGTGCAGCTGAAACTGTAGGTATGACTCGGAGAGGAAAGCAGTTTACTTACTAGTCTATTTACAAGCATGAATTCAACTCCTCACAACTGGTACCACTGCACTAGTTTTCAATGTGCTTATTTTCAGCACCAGTTCATGTTGTCAGTGTGTCTGCGCACTAACAGTATTGTTATCCTACAATCAGCAATTCCTTACATCCTTCTCTCCCAGCCTCAAATCTACCGAAGCTTATTGAGTATACAGATCTGCTGCAACACGTATTAACTGCATCAAGAAAGGTTTTAAAAGAGCCTCCCTTTATGCTACCAGGTATCAATTCTGCAACTCTGAATGTCCACACTAAAAAGGCCTCCCTGGACACATTCCATGTGCTTAGTTCTCAACTTCTTTTGAAATTAAAATGAAAAATAGTAACCCCTTGTACTATGTTTGCTGAAGTCACTGAAGACATGAAGCAACTGATACTACAAACACAAATACTATTAAAGCACAGCTTCCTCCACATTCATGCTATTTAAACACAAATACTATTAAAGCACAGCTTCCTTCACATTCATGCTATTTAACCCTCCCCACCACCGATGGTGGCAACAACCTCTGCCTTCTCTTTTTTCCCTTCTTTGGGCCCATCAGCGTGGCCAACAGAGCTGCAGCTAAACCAAAGCTATGCACATGCTGCCAGGCCCCTGGTAGGTAATTTGCCAGTCAACCATAGGTCTGAAATCGCTCAAATGCTTGAAACACTTTACTTCTTTTTTTCAGTTCTTCTCTTTCTTAATTTACTAATATTGTCTGTATTTAGTACTTAGAAAGGTAACAGACAAGACAAACAATTAGATATCCAGCATGGCTGACCCAACAAAGCCCCTTTGGACTCAGTCCACAATGCATGTAATTTCAGTGCGAGGTTCCTCCCATCCAGCCCTATCAAAGGGTCCCAAATAACTCCAATTATAGATCTTTTTAATCACTGCCTAATTTAAGAGTGAAAGGAATGACGCCATGTAAGAAAGAATGAGATCTATTTTCACCACTAACCTGAACTGAGACACCATATATGAGCAACTAGGACCCTAATCCTGTACCATTTGATTTCCCAGTTGCTTTTAAAATGATGGACTATTGCTTCGTGTTTTCTTCATGAAAACACAGTGAGTACAATCAGGTGCTCTAAAGACCTCGTATCTGAATAAACGAGAATCTGCAGTGCTCCACCTGGAGCAACATCCTCACCACCAACACACAGAGCAGCCAATTGCAGACCCAGCACCATGAACCTCACGGCTGATTGTTAGGTTTTACCTACACAATTCCTGCAGAAATAGAAGAAATTAAAAATCCCAGGGAGTTACAATAAACTGACTTCACGACAAGCAGCAGGAAGGGCGGCTGGGGACGTGTGCACACACCATGAGTTTCGGATGGTGACAGCTATGCAAGGCAGGGCGATGTCTTTGGGAAATCCAGCAACTTTTTCTTCCCACAACCTGCCACACCTCCTGCTTTCTTCCCAGCGACTGACTCGTCAGGCAGCCTCACTCTGCCTACCACAAGTTATCCATCTTCCAGTCTCTACCAAATCTCACCCAATCTGTTTGTCCGCAGACTAGTATTATCCCTGTTTCTCCATCCTTCGTGGACACACCTAAAAGGCACAGCTGCTTTTCCTAAGGATTGTCACTGTTTTAATATGTCAGTGTACTTTGTGGAAATCTCAAGTCTTTTAAGGTCAGCTAAAGGGACCTCCTCCAGGCCACGTACACTATAAACACGTAACGTAAGAAATGAAAAGCTCTGTCAGAATACAGTGACTCCTATAAGCAGTGGAAATATTGTGTAAAACCGCAGTGCAAGGTGAGGGCTTCATGTCCATGAAATACAACATGTTTTATCAATGCCTACTTTCAATATGCTACGCCTGCAAAGGGCCAGCAGGCCCAGCAAACAGCCCATGAAGGAATCAAATGGAGGCTATGAAGTCAGGATGTGCTCCGATTCCTGTTTTAAAAAAAAAATTGACAAGATTCATAGGCCAGTGGTAGGATTCAGAGACCAGGGCTGATGCCTTCAGGCCAAGTGATTCAATCACACGGAAAAGAAATACCTTTGTAGCTGAGAGGATTAGATGCTTGCTCCTATTTATATCCAAGTACCTTTAAAAGACCATCTTCTATCCCAGCCCTCTACCAAAAAAGGAAAAAAACCCAACCCCAACACCATGCTACAGTCTTCAAACACTCGTGTATTTATACCTGTTCTCATTTAAATCTCACGGTGTTTACGGTCAGCAAGCTCTCCCTCATAATACTGTACTGCACCACAGAGTGATGCACCATTGGTGTGGAAATATGCCATGTGGAATATAAAGGTTTTTTTAAAGATCAACAGTATAGGAATGTAAGTTTTGTGGGATCATCACCTATACCTGTCCATTTCTAAGTAACACTTAAACCCCTGATTTCCAACACAGTGCCTGTGCTTTACCCTTGTTTCCCCCAGAGTAATGCTTTATGACTATGAATCATGCATAGATGCAGCTTCAAGCACAGCATGAGGCAGAAAACTCAAAGTATTTTTCTGATTTTTTTTTTTTTTTTTTTTTTTTTTTTACAGAGGATAAGCAGATCACTAAGAAAATCCCAATAACTGCATTTCTTTTTCAGATTCATGTGATGAACACAGATTTTTAAACCTCAAAAAGCTGTTTCACATCTGCAGATTTCTAGTGGTTGGTGACCCCACTCTGTAATCAGATTTTCTCTGGAAAATCACCTTTGGAGTTGTTTTCTTTTCCCCCGCACTGGTCGATAACTGTAATTAATCAGAAGAGAGGTGTGTGACTGTCTGTCTGTCTGTGTGTATGAATAATGGAATGAGGCACAGCTGGTAAAACTAGCAAAGCATAAATGTAATGTCTTGACCACTTGTCACTATTACAAAATCCTACGGCATTTTTCCCTGGTGTATTACTCTTGCAATGGGGATAATTACATTCTGTTTACTTAAATCCTCAGTTCAAATAGCTACTATGGTCACATATAGAAAGATATTTGTGTGTCTAGCTCCTACTTCAGCAATTTATCAGCCGTCGAAATCAGGGACAAACATACCTTTCCAACATGGCTTATATGAGACATAATAACACAAGAATTTCTATAAAGAGCTTATGCAGTCTGTAGTTTAGTAAGGTAAATTTTCTGTGTAGTGAAAAAACCCACACATTTCCTACAATAACCAGTTATCCACCTAGGTAGAATATACTATAAAGGCTATTTTCCTCATTTTAAGTCAAAGATCATCAGTGCCACGAAAAACACACTCTGCAAGCAAGGTCTTGACAGTGAAGTAATACTTCAGCTTGCTCACTAGCAAGGACAAAAATTAGGAAAAAAAAAAAAATCTAACTGATATGGTTCAAACAAGTATTTAAGTTCAGTTAGCCCTGCAGAGTGGAGAAAGAAAGCCTCATTCTTATTATCATCTAATTAGCTCAGTATATTGCAAAGTACTGCAAAATTTTGTATCCGTGGGTACAATTCAAAGATCTCTGAAATACTTTTTTATTGCGCGTAAACATTTTGGTACACAGTTATTAGCTTGACAAATGATGTCTTTATAGAATCCGTAATAGAATGTGTGGCCAAATACATAACTGAAGTGTTCCAGGCAATATGGAGAAACAGTTGTGCTCATGTAGGAATTAGGCTTTCCAACAGAGCTCTCTAAAGCCCCATTTGTACTTTAAAGACATGTCTCTTGTTTCACTTTATTTTTTGCTAGACAACAAATATCTCATCTGTATTCTACAAAACACACCTTTCAACTGAGAGAGGAAAAACAATGTTTTAGCATTCTGTGGGGAGGGAAGATAAGGAGGGGGAGAAGGGGAGGGGGGAAAAGAGGGATTATTTCTCCAGCTACCTGGAAGATTAGAAGCACTCCTAACTCACAGGCTTTTTCATACGGATAAAGAAGGAAGTTGTTTCAGGAAAGCATGAGAAACTGGATCAGAGAAAAGTGATCTCTGCATTTATGTTCTAGCAGCAAATCTGGAGTCGCTCTTTCTGATCTACTGATGTGCCTTTTACCTGGAATAGGGCGCAGTATAGAGGAGCAGATAATTTATAACCCTAGTGTGGCAACACTTAATTGTGCTGTCTGTTACTGCCCATTCCTGTAATGATGGGCAGGGCTGAAATGTATCACACATCTGGACTTCACAAAAGAAAAAAGACTCTTCCAGACTATACGCACATGTGTGCATACATGCATGTATTTTTAGGATGTATAGCAAATGGCAATACTAATTCTTTGAACTGAAATTCTTAGAGGCAATACAGTAAAATATGAACTTTAGATAAATTGCAACAGCCTTCCTAAGGAGCTGTTGTACATATATATATATATACATATACATATACACACATACACACACACAGAGGTCCTTCCCCCAGCTAAGGCAGTTCAGAAATTGGCTGTTCTTTCCTGATTCTTCACTGAAAGAGGTACAGTGAGAATCATCTCGGGGGTAGTTCAAAGTTGAGATGGCACAGGCTGGGTTCATTAGCATGACAGGAAGCAAAACCAATGAGTCAGGCTTCCTCTCCAGCGTTAACCCACTGCTATTCCTCCAAGGGTACACAAAGCTGATGGTCCTACACTTACAGTAATCCACACTAAGAAATTAATCTTTTGCAACAAGGAAGCTCCAGAGACCTCACTTCCAAAACAATTTTAATTGAAGCGTGTTACTTGTGGTACCATGTAGAGATTAAGACAAGTGTGAAAACTAGATGCAGGACTGCACTCAAGCAATCACACAAACACCAATGTTATTCAACATTCCAGCCGCTAATTAGCAGATGGATAGTATCTGAGTAATAGCTGGCTGGGGCATCTATGACCACACATCTGTTTCCCACCTCCTGCATCACTCTGCATGTTCACAGCCTACACACATTTCTCTCTGAAAGTCCTCATTAATGGATAGCTTGTGTTGCAATAAGCAAAGAAACTATTATCACCTCCTGCAAGAAGAGAAGATCTACAGATGTCATCCACTACTGTGGAACATTTGGAGTTCAGTACATTATGTTGAAGGAGCAGACATTTCTGAAGGTCTGGTTTATTAACTACATGAGCCTAATGGACAGAAGGGCTGCAGGAAGCTTCAAAGAATCAAATACCAATCCATATTGCAACACATTTATTTCTAAGCCTTGCTTGCTTAAAGCGGCTTCCTCTGCAATTCCAAGCACACGTTCCTGTCGGGTCGGTGCGCTCTCCTGCGCTGGGGACGTGCTCAACACCCTCCCAGGGCTAGAGCCTGGTGTGCAACAGGTAATCCAGCACAGGCTGGCAGAGATACCACAGTTTTCACTTGTTAAGCAACTCGATGCGCCAAGTTCACTAGTTTACGACCTTCTATGAAAAACAGATACACAAGACAGTCCAGATTTTTGCTTTATAAGATATGACGGAAGGTTGTCACATGCAACATCAGTAATTACTTCAGTCCAGGAAACTGCACGTAAGGACTTCGATCATAGCTGCACACAAACACTATTCCAAGCCATTTACACAGACTTCAGTTTCACACCACACATGGGAACCTACATGCTGTCCTCCTGGATGAGGATGTTCAGTTGCCCACTGAGGAAATGTCCTCTCAAGCTCTCGAACCAATCTTACAGTTAGGAATAAGCTTAATGCCTGAAACCTCAGCCTTATACCTCTCCTAACTACCTCTCTCTGGACAGATTACACACAAGCGGACTCAGTGTTCAGAGGCTTCCTTTCTTAAAATATTGCTAAATTCTTGCCTCAATAACACTGCATGGCAAAGAGGCATACAGCCTAAAGACAAGATGTATGGAAAAAAGTTCTTTTTACCAGCTTTGA
This sequence comes from Leptosomus discolor, assembly GCF_034619465.1. Lineage (NCBI taxonomy): Eukaryota > Metazoa > Chordata > Aves > Leptosomiformes > Leptosomidae > Leptosomus > Leptosomus discolor. The sequence goes on from NC_141403.1 coordinate 13,603,092, forward strand.
ATTGCACTGAGCGATCTTCTAATCTTACGACACAGCCTAAGTTCCTGACCCACCTTCTGTTCAACATGCATAGTTCTGTGTGCCTTTTTATTTCCCCACTCTTTACCTAGACTCAAAAGTAAACAATTCCAAACTTTTTGGTCTCTGTTCATATCAAAGTCTGTTCACAACTTTTCTGCTGTTTCCCGTGTCTTCTACATCTGCAGTATGTTTCTGTCCTGCAGCAACACTTGAACACAGCATTCTAGATAAGGTGAAATGTTGATCTATGTAACAGCATCGTAATATTTCACATCCTATTTTTATTGATCCAAAATATTTTATCTGACCGCAACTATGTTCCCTAAAGAGGTCTTCGCTCAGCCCTTCATAGTAATGCTTTGGTCCTTTTCCTTAAATTACACAATTAATTAGGATCCAATAAACTGTATTAATAGCACACACTTTGCCCTCCAGTATGAATTACTTTGCATTAATGAAGATTGAATTTCATCCATCATTCTGTTGACTGCTAACCTCATTTGATTAAATCCTTCTGATACTCCTCTTCAGATTTCACTAGCATGCAACCAAACATCATTATGTTGCATTACATTCACGATTTTTTAGGATATTCTGCTTCGCTTGTGGAATTACAGTTGACTGACAAAACTCACTCCTATTCTTCTGTCTCTAGTCACATTTTAATGCAAACTGACTTTTTATGTACCAACTTAGAAACTATTTAGCATATCCATTTCTTTGCTCTTAGATGTTGACATAAAAGTGAAAAAATAAAGATAAACTTATTAATATTGGACAGTATGTGCAAATGTTAATACACAACATAAAGCATGCACTTTCTAAACCTTTTTTTAAATTCTATCTTTCATCTTATCATTGTATTTTTTCCCAGTATAACACCCATTTTTCTGAGGCTACTACATCTTCACATCTCTTTGCATGCTTTTCAACCACATAAAATTTCATCTTCTTTTATTACTTCTGCAAAGCAGATGAACATCATTATCTCCATTTTATAAAGAAATTGAGGAAGAAAACCCATCATGATTTCATCAGGATTGCACAGGAAGTCTGCAGCAGAGATGCCAAGCAAACTTCAAATTGTTGGTGAGACTTATTCACTAATCACCAAGTCTTCCATTCCTCACATCATTACAGTCCATCCTTCAGTTGTCTAACATCAGTGGAATTTATTTTCTCCATACGTTACCTAACAGGCTTGTCAAAAGGGGACGTGGTTTGAACCCTGTGTTATACAGCACAGCAAATGCATCTGCTGGAGGAGCACTGCCAGCCTCGAACACTCATGGCCAGCTGACTGATCATCTACACCGTAATAGCCTATCAAAAGTGACAAGTATTCACAGTGAGAGCTGCAGCTTATTACAAGCAAAAGCCACATTCACCTTCTATCCTGGTAATTAAAACAAACAAGCCAGTACCTTTGTCAGGGAGTAAAAGAGAGGAGCAGGTTTGCAATATGATGATTCCTGACGTCTAGCAAATCTTTGACTGGTACAAACGGTAATTTCTTCAGGAATATCTGAATCTGCTGCAAAGAAATCAAGATCATTTCCTATTGAAACAGCTGAAAGGTTCTGCAAGATAGTGATATCATTCTTGGCATTTGCTGCAACGCATTGAACAGGAAGGAAGAGACTGAATATGTGAAATACCATGAGATGGGTGGCCAGGCTGACGTACTGTAGTGGAATACAGGCCACTGTGAGTCTCCAGGAGACTACCCACTCTCCTCTGGAAAACACAGGGACATGACCCATATACCAGACCGTGGCTCTACAGCTTCTCAAAGCAGAGGGTTTATTCTGGCCAGATGAGCTAGGTCTTGAAACCAACAACAATACAACTAGGTGAAATTTAGTAAGGAGATGTAGAACACGAACTGCCCAAGCAGATACCGATCTCCACCACCACACACAGGGGTGCACCCATTCTCACAGAACCGCCTGTTTGAATAAAGACAACCCTAGCCCAACCAGCCTTAGTCACGCCGATTTGTTTATACACACTTACATTCGCTATCTTAGACCACAAAAAAAAGAACATTCTAAATCTTGGTAAAATATCAAAGAAAGAAAGATTGTTTTGGAGGACTGTGCTGCCAAGAACACAATAATATCACCATCAGCCCCCACACATTTGTTATTGCATTCAGCACAAATGCCGGATGAACATCTGCACTGCAAAAATTCAGCCCATTAGCTCCTTCAGCTTGTTAGCATATTTTAATACTGTGATCACAGCTTTCTATTTCTATCAAGGTGCTACTAGGTGCCAGACTCAGTATTCACATAGTGCGTCATTATTATCTCTACACCCCCCAGGTCCTTAATCTGTCTTACTTTTATGAAGCTATTACACAGCAATTCTGAAACAGAAGGGAAGAAGATGGAGAAACCTGAGAAGGAAAGAGGAAGCTACTAGCGTGGCAACACTACTGGAAAGGTAAGTAGAGCCGTGATCCTACCATGTGTGGTTGGACTAACGCTGTGTTACACACATCTCTCTCTAGCCTCTTAGACTGCATTGTTAAGTTAGAAAAAAGTCATCTACCACAGATAAAACTAAATTAATTTAACAACTCTCCTGGTCTGTTTTCCTTTAGCTCCTAACAGTGGCTCAGTATAAACAGCTGGTCAACTGTCTCATTTATGGTCTAAACAGAATGTGAAAAAATATTTTAGCCTTGATTTTAACCCTAAACCTGTAATTAAAAGAGTAGGTATTTTTAAACAAAGATATAAATCCCAGTTTATGTTTTCATAGGAGCTGAGGTACAGATCTTTCTATGTTGGTGATATTTTTCTTAATGCTAACCAGTCTATATTCACTCCTTACGTTTGCATACAACACGCACATAAATAAAACAAAAGTGAGCGCAAGCCCGCTGTAATACATACAGACGTATTCCCACAGCATCTGATGCCTGTGTGCTACGTGGTCACAGGTGAGAACTGTGTTTTCCACATGCAGCAGGCTTTGTGTGTGCATTTGGTTTTTCAAACATTCAAGTCAAATTTAGGCCTACTTTCATCACAAGATGAACTTGGTTCACCCTTAAATATAAAGCTGTCGTATAGTCCAGAAATCCTAACCAAAAAAACCCCAACAGCACTCAGAAAAACCAGTAAGCTTAGAGAAATTAAAAATATCTGTTCCTCACAAAATAAGTTAAAAGACCCAAACAAATAGTCTTCCAGGTTCACACGAATTCAGCATTTTCAAGCTTACATCCTATATTCAAAATGCCTTAACAAGAAAAGTATGTGCTGAATATAGAAGAAACTAATGTGCCCACACATGTACTGGTTAGCAAAGGGCTGATGGATCTTCCCTCTTTCTTACACTTACGAAACGAGACATTTTCTCTTTACCTGAGTTCCTGGCCTTTCTAATGCCAAATTCCCTCAAGAGGACAGAAATCCCGTGCTCCTCATGTGGAGCAGTGCAGCATTGCTCCAAGGAACCAGGTTACTGGGAAGAGCACAATTGTTTGTCTGATGGGCTTATACTCCTTCACTTAGCATCTGCAACTGGCCAGTAACAGATTCAACATTGGGCCAGCTGGGCCTTTGACTGGACCCAGGACAGCTGTTCCTATGAACTCATTTAATGAGCTAACAATATTCCAATAAAGCCCCATGTCTTAAGCCCATTTTGTTACCGAAATGTTATATCACATCCTAGTAGCATGGGTTCATTCCAAATGAACCCGAGCCCATGAATGGTCATGAGAAACCCCTTCTGATGCTTCATTCTTCTGTTTCATTTCTCTATAACAAAAAGTGACAAATGACAAGATTTTCATAATGGGGGAGAAGGGCGAAAGCAACAATCAGCTCTTAATTCGCAAACTCTCCTGTATTCAGGGAAAGGTCTTTAAGCTTAAGACTTAGTGAGGCAAAGAGTAAGGCATGTAATAACACTACCATTTCACAGAAATCTTAAACCTGTCAAGGATAAACCGCCGCTGAACGGAGCCACTTGTACTGCCCTCTGCTTTGTGCCGGCACAAGAGTTTGCACAGTTGATCTGAGAACTGAATCAAAGACATGACATCAGCCAAAACAAAGTGGAAGTTTCTCAGAGTTCACCAGAACCAGACCAGGTCTCCAACCCAGTTCCTGTGTAGCTGCACAAGCATTTGCACAGGGAAAAGTACGGGAGCAACTACAAGGGGCTACAGTGGCTTGTGCTAGTTTCAAGCACTTGCAAAACTGTGGAGAAAACAGGGTTTCTGAGACTTTCCAGTCTGAGAAAAATAGCTGCACACTAATGGCCAAAGCAGCATGCTTTGGTTAAACACTACATGATATGGACAAACATAATTTCAGACTATACAGATCACTGAAAAGCATGGATTTCTCTGAGCACAAAGATGGTGCTATATGTTAAGCTATACAGAAACTTCAGAGGGCATTTATTTATATCAGAACATACAAGCAAACTCCCAATTAATTTCCATCTCAGCTGTTACTTTAAAATAGAAGAAGACAGGCCTGCTTAAGAAAAACAAAGGTGGTTCATTTCATCAGGGAGATGAAGAGTTTCTGGAGATAAAGGGTCACATATGCATCTGCAGAAAGAAAAGCAATCAAACATCACAGTCTGCAGCATTCCTAGAGAAGGAACGTTGTCTCATTTGACTCTATATCCCTTTTTTGAGAGGGTGTTTTTAAAATTCTTTTTTAATTTTAAAAAAGCTGCCTCAAAGCATGTTCTCTGAAACACTTTATAACATCTGAAAATATAAGTAATTGTCGTGCTACTTAAGCATCTGAACAGCTTCCAATGTCGTACAGAAGAGACAGCCTGTGACTGCTCCTCCAGGCTTGTATTAGCCGAGTGCAAACACAGCACAAACGCAGTGCTCCTGACAAGCATTTACCAGTGATAACCAATGTGAATTGAACGAAAGACATGGAGAGCAGTGGCTTTAAAATTCACAGAAGAGGATTTCAGAGCTGCATCTAAAACTTACAGACTTAGGCAGGCAGCTGCTTGTGCACTGTACAACGTGACCCCTGCAAACAAAAATGTAGAGAGGAAGGACGGCAATGAACACTACTTACTAATGTGGATTGAAGATCAACAAAAGTTGCTCAGTTCCACTCTACATGGTTTCTGATGTCGTGTTTGAGCACCTACCAGTTGTACGTGAAAAAATGTCCGCAAATAATTGCCTCACAGTTTATTCTCTTCCTCTGTCCAGGGGAAGAATTGGGCCTGTGGTATGATACTATGCTGTGGTTTTTGTACTTTAGTTTTAGGCCTGCATTGATGAAATATTTTTGCTACCATGCACTTGTGGTGGAGAAAAGTTTGAAAAAGGGTGCCCTCAGAGTCTGTGGGAGGCCATTTCCCTGCCCCATACTCCACAGGAGTCCACAAGAAGCTCCTGTCTCTTGCAGAGCCAAGCATAGCTATAAGACAGAAAGTCACATCGTGCCTGGCACTACTGAAATTTCCAGCCTGAAGTTTAGGCATTCTCTCAGACCCATAAAAATCAGTCTTTGAATTAAGATTTTAATACACTGTACACTTTGAGCACTTAAAATCCTCTTTTGCATCTGTATGAAATCAGTAGCAGAAAAAGGAAACAGGGGTAAGCAAAAGCATTACTCGGCATAATCTTACTGAACTGTAATGTTTAGTACTAAACTAAATTTCCTGAAAGATAACAGGAATTGAAGGAAGGGTGAATGAAACGTGTATGAAGAACAAACACAAACAGTTCTAACAAATCTTGTTTCTAGATCTTGATTAAAGGTGATATAACTGACTTATATACTTTGCAAATGAATAATATAGCATTTCAGAGCTATTGAACTTCCCACATTTCCATCTTCAGGGCACTGTAAGCTTTTATTTATTTTCTCATTAACTGTAAAAATATGAGCAATGTTCAGCTGGAAACTTTGTGAAACAGAAATTCCATACCAGGAGCAGAGTTCAGCCCTGTTTGTAAGCAGATGCAAATACCTGATGTCGTAGGAGAATATTTCATGGCTGTTATTGGCCACGTACGTGTGTGTCTGGCTTGTCTGAGTTGCTAATACTGTAAGGCTCTGGATGAAGAATGGGTAAACTCTTAGCATTACGGAATTCCACTGCAGTTTTATCACACAATTCATGGGACCAGCATTCTACTTCATTTATTAAACACCAGGAAATGCAGTATTTTTTAAAATACATACAAAATATTAAAGGAAAACACAAAACTCACCATAATCTTTTGCTTTTTTCCCCCAATTTTCAAGCTCCTATTAATTGCTAATGTTCCATGATGTGCTTCAAAAATATGCACAGACAAAATGATTTCAAAACAAAGCACGGAACCTGCTTATAGCACTTTAAGAAACAAGACAAAAAACTTATTTACTTTGAGGGTGACAGAGCACTGGAAGAGGTGTCGTAGAGTCTCCTTCCCTGGCGATATTCAAAACCCACCTGGACACGATCCTGTGCGACCTGCTCTAGGTGATCCTGCTTTAGCAGGGAGGTTGGACTAGATGATCTCCAGAGCTCCCTTCCAACCCCCACCATTCTGTGATTCTGTGATTGCACTACAGGCTGAAAACCAACTGGATTTTCTGAAGAAAAATATCTATCTAGTATTTAGTTATACACATACAGAACTAAAATCAAGAATGCTATGGCTTGTTCTGTAATACAAAACACAGAGAACTTCTTGCTTTTTAAGTAAGTTAGCATATGTACCAAATTAAGTTTTTGTTATAACTCTGCCAGTCAAAAAATATTTGTTGCTCCATCTACATCAGAAATTTTTATTTCTTCATCAGTAATTGTGCTTAGCGACACAGAAAGGACAAGTAACAGCATGAGAGATCACTAAATAGCACAAGATCTGCCCTAGGCTATGGGTCTCACCTGGTTAACACAGCTTCTCCTTTCCAAACTGCAGACAGCCTCATGTAACCTCATCTTAACAGCCGGGGACACAGGGAGCCCCAGGTAGGGAGTAGAGAGGAATCCTTCTGAACGAGTGGGCCACATCAAGGAAAAGTAAGCAAGTAAATAAGCATTTTCAGGTGTATCCTGTGACTAAACCAATCACCAATACAGGTGTCGGTGCAGCTGTAGGCATGTGCTCTGCGGCCAGGTGATGGCTCTCCCAACCCACCCTCTCCTGAGACCCACACTCCCAGCAAAGTCACCCCGCAGTCCCCGGGCAGATGAGCTGAAATCAATAGCGGGATAACACCATCCCTCTCCTTTCCCCCTAAAGCCGGTAACAGCCAAGTTTCAGCTGAGATCCCCGCACCGGCGGGGCCTCCCTCCCGCCCAGCGGGGCAGGATCAGCTCGGATCGCTGGCTGATTAGAGGGGAGCACGTCCTGGCTTTCCCCAGTCACTTAAGCCGGCGTCTCATTGCTTGTCCTTAGAGACCACAGCTCCACTCAGGCAGAGAGCGTCTAGACAGTATTCATGATCCATCTGTCTGGCACAGCCAGGCTGATGACAAACTCTATTAGACCCGAAACAAATTTTTTTTTTTTTTTTTTTGCTCTTCCCTCCTCCCCATCTCCCTTTTCCTCCGAGAAGCAGTAATCTGACACTGAAAATTACTATCATTGTTGCAATGCTCAAAATAGCAGTGCCAGACTTTCATTAACATCAACGCTAGACTGCTAAATATTTAAAGAAATGGATAAATTTCACCTGAAGTGGGACAGCCCTGCTCACATGAAAGCAGAAGCACAATCAATATGTAAATCTAAGCAGTTGTTTTTATCTGCACAAATTTGGTGTCACAGTCAGAGGGGGATGCCAAAGGTCTCTTTAAACAAAATATTTTCCTTTGATTGAGCTTTTTGTTTTTAAAACAGAATCATTCTCCAGCCCCCTGCAGATCCCCACAAGGCTCAGAGCTGACAGAGGTAGGTGGGGGTGGTGAAAGAGAGCTATATATTTTATTTGTTTGGGTTTTTTTTTTACCTTGCAGAGGAAAACTAACTCCTACAGCAAACTCTTCTATGCCAAAACAGCCATGACACATCACCTCCATCAATGCTGACAACTTGAAATTTGATGTAGACATAATTTTCACATGACAAGAAGGATTTGTTCTCCCTTATTTTATTCTTCTTCAGATTCTCATGCATGTCAATATTTGTGTTTCATATGCCCGCGAACACATACAGATCACAGTCGAGATAACTATCTGTACTGTCTTCCACCGAACAATTAAAGAACTAAAATCTCCACCATTGCAACCCTTCTCAATTAGCCATGACTGGGATACTGCAGTCTGCAAACAGACAACACACTACGCTTCCCATTTCAAAATCTAATTTACTTTTAGCAGGACAAGGCAGGCTGATCATTTGTTGCGAAACAAAAGGGAAATGCTTGAACAAATGAACTGTGTCCTGCTAGAAGCAGGCACATTGTTTCAATTCCTCCGAGTCCAAATTTTGCAGGTCACGTGAGTGGCAAGCTGCCGCCAAGGCCAAGTCTGCAATGTTTAAAATCCTGCTCTTCATCTCATTTTTCCTATTGTGGCTTTGTGCCGTTAAATGCACCCTCGACCTCCAAGTAGTGTTAAAAGATCAGTCATCTCCATTATCTTAATCAGTAAGTCTCTACAGTCGATGAAAATAAGAACAGTAAGTAGACCTACCAAAAGGTGACAGGGGCTACTTTGCACAAGGCTCCTGTAGGGAAACGTGCTGTAACTCTGGGGGGTCCTCACTGGGGAGGGGGAGCGACGCTGCCACATGCATCACCAAACCTGTGTTAAAAGTCCCAATGTAAACCAAGCAAGCTGTTACCTTCCCACATTCGGCTTAAATGCCTTCATATGTATTTTGGCCACCTTGCTGGACTGCAGCTGGTGTTGTCTAAAACCAGACTCTAACCCACCTTGGAGCTGGTGCAGATTTTCCCCAGCTGCCCTTCAATTTCTCTGTGCTAAATTGCCTGTGTAGCAGCATAAGGAAACCCTACCTACAAGTCAGCAGAGGAAAATTAATAAAACCAAAGGGCTACAGAAATATATGTTTTGTTTAACTTTGCACACATGAGACGTCTTACTGAGTTCAGTAGCAACATTTAAAAGACTGAATCGACAGTCTTCACACTGGAGCCAGGTAAGAATAGCAAGGCGAGAGGAACACCAGGTCTGGGAGATTTAAACTTCTCTAACACAATGAGATAGCGTCTGCTATAATCACAAGATCCAGGGAGCAGGTGACCCACAAAAAATATCTTTCTATATCACTGCTCATGCAACTTAACTAAACTAAACAATAGGCTCCAACGAGACATTCTGGATTTGGCTGCTGGCAAGAACACAAATGAGAAATGCTTCAGTAGCCGGGAAATAAGGGCTACCACTAACATGGCACATACTGCTTAAATAAACTAAAACAGAACTTCCATATGAAAACTTATTTATTCAGACATTGTTTCAGGGCAGTCTAGGCATTACTGTGAAATGAGATGAATATTGTTTCCACCACATGAGGACAAAAGGTTTGAATGCAGCATGAGCAAGGGATTCTTTGAAGAAACAGCAGAGGGGAAGGCACACCATTTTAGTGCAAATGTGCTCTGGGTGAAGACAAGAGCAGTCCCAGGGAGAAACAGGCCACCCTGCTCAGATTTAGACCAGCACACACTCACACGTGCCTCCTTTCAACAGTTTTTCCCCCATTCAAGAACTGTGCACAAGCAAGAAAATGTAAGAACAGAGCTGATATGTGACACTGAACAGAAAGAAATTCCTGCTTTAAAATTCCTCAAGTGATTTTTTTTTACACTCATTTTCTTCTTATTGAGCTGTATCGCTGTCTTGTCACTAATTAGAGGCCAATGAATGCATGTACTTCCATGTCGGAAGGCAGCCTTGTCAGCTGGGACATTTCAAGTGCATATACTCTGGTGTACTCTGGTAGGGATCCCCATTAAAATCATTAAGCAAAAGCATGCACAAGTTTCTTAATTCAACATGTCATCCCTCTAAGGCTTGGGGACCTCACTTCAACAAGTATTCCAGAAACATTTTTTCAAGGCTGGAACAAGCCAACACAACCAACTGCCACATCCATAATGATGCTCTTTCCTATCGCCTGTCGGCACTGATTTCTACCATGTAGCAGTTTTACCTGTTTAATAGCCAGAACAAGATAAATATCACCAATTCTCGTTTGTTTTAAATACTGCTTATGGTTGTATTATTTTCTATCTGGCTTCAAGCTTTTTTCTCTTTGTTTCACTATTAGGACCCTGTTTCACTGGGGTTTGGTTTTTTACTTAAAACAGAAGTCCCTTTATTTACCACCACTTGTTGCTCAGTCCCTACTGCAATGAAAAAGTACAGTCACTATCAATGTCCCCAAATGCAACAAATGATGAACCACTCTCTCTGCCACAAGGTAAGCAAAAAGTTAAAAACCTCCGAATGCTCCTAGGAATAAATCAAATATTTCCTGTACAAACTCCTCATCTACAGTGTTGTTACAAATCAACAAATACAGTTCTTGAAGGACTTAATAAGACTGTTCACCTAATTATTCCTCTTCATTCTGCACTGGGGAGGTTGGAAGTAGCAGGACTGTTGGACAACATATTTTAGGAGTCAGAGACAATATCTGTCAGAACAAATATTACAGATTTAAGGAAACATAAATCATGTGAAGGAACTTGGTTTTATATTTTTTTTTAAAACCTCCTAGAGCATAACTGACAGATGGGTGGCAACAGTCCTCACGTCTGTAAAAGGCTGATTTGAGAGGGAAGTAAACTATTTTTCTCCAAGTGCACTGAAAAGTAAGGGAAAGCTGCCACCTTGACCTGCCTGGTTTTCCAGAGACAGGATCACGAAATATGCCAACCAAAGTTCCTGTGCAAGCGGTAGGAAACCTGCCTCTGAAGGTTTTTTAGAGACACATGCTGTCAGGTTTCGTCTGGATAAACTCCATGCTGCTGGAGGCGAGGGGGATGACCAGCCAGCTGACCAGCACCACTCCCTTTCAGGCATGCGGGTCTTCATGTTTGTGACCTACCACAACGCCTGAGGGGACAATGTGACTTCGGGGAAGACCAGGAGGCTTGCAGATCCTGGATCAAACAAGTAACAATTTCTACAGTCCAAAGCCCTTCTGAGGAGAAGGCCAGCACACGGTGCCAACATGATGCTCTGATTACTGCACGATTGTCACCAGCACAGAGAGGGACTGAAAAACTACCGGTGCCTCAGCTACCAGACCTCAAGCTGAAGGAAGCTTTGGGAGTTCCACCTAGGAGCTCCACTCAGGAACTCGCAGGGCGCCACCATCACACTGCAGCTGCACAGGGCTACCACCTGCCATGCCCCAACTGCTGCTTGTCACCAGCGTCCTTCCCTCCATCTGCTACCCCAGCAGTTTTCATGGCTCCTTTTGGGCAAATGGTTGTGCTGGCTTGGTTTAAGAGAAGAGCTGTACAGTATCCCAGGCCAAAAAAAATCTACTATTTGAACTTCAAGGATACGTTTACAAGTTTTGCATGCACAAATAATACGGCATAACTTTTTTTCAATTTTACAACTCAAAAGGTGAGGTTAGCCTAAGTTCATGGCCAAATACATGTGACATTTTGATCTGGACTCACCGCCAAAGCCTATGGCTAGTCCTGGGGCTTTGGAAAGAGTTCCACTCCAAGAAACAAATCAAAACAAAAATAAAATCAAATAACATGAAAGCGTATCTAGGCCATTATTATTTCAAACCCTCTGAAATCACTGCACAGCTACCAAAGTACCACAAAGTACAAGATTTAAAAACACTTACAGTACAACATTAAGACTCATGTTCAACTGGAGGTTAGAGGGCAGAGGAGGAAAGGTGTATATCCAACACCTGACTTCATCTTCTGTTACGAATCCACTCCAGTGATTCTGTCGTGCTTAATGGCACATGCATTTGTTACAAAAATAACAGACACATGCCACTTGTAATTCCTAATAACAACATGGTTAACACAGATATTCCTAAGCCATAGTCACAACCGGAGGTGAAACAGCGTGCTCAGGGATGTCAGTATTGGCAGACCCAAGCCATTGGAAAGCGGTAAGTAAGGTAACAGCACCTCTACTGAGGCATCAGTGGAGAATTTCTCCCCCATCCAGAAAGCTGAATTGTGGTTTAAAAATAAATTATTGCAGAACATAAAAAAAACAAAACCAAAGTTGGATTTCAGTGTACATTACTGAGGGCAAAGCACTAAGAGCAATTCTGGTGATTAACTCAGGCACTCTGTGTGAGGTATTTATGCAACCAAAGAATAGCAACTAAAGCTAATTTAAATATATACCTACAAAAGCCCAGTGACGTACCAGATGATGCTGATCTCAGCACTAATAAAGTATGTTTGATTAATAGGAATGATGACTGGAAAGATTACAACTTTCTTAATAGTCTTAACAGCATATAAAGACTGTCACACAGACAAAGTATAAAATACGTTTTAGAATCTTGAAAACCAAATTATTTAATCATTTATATATTACATTCTTTCTCAGAAGCCACATATGATCCACATGATTATAACCTCAATATCTGCAGCACAAACTCCCTTCGCATAACTACAACTTCCCAGGTTTAGAAACCTAGAGAAAGCCTGTTACAAATCACTGCTGGTTCAGAGAAAAATAGTATTTACTTCCTTGGTCTCATCCCCCCCAGATATCACACTGCAGACCAAGTTTCTGAGCAGACATATTCAACATACATACATACACAGATACACACGAAGAGCCTGTACTTACAGCTAAAGATGCCTGGAGGTGGATGCTCTGTTACAAGCAGACAGTTCTCTTCATCACTGTTATCGCCACAGTCATTCTGTTGGTTACAAATCAGTGAACCAAGATACAAGCATTTACCACTGGCACAGGTGAATTTGCACTCTGAAAGACAAAAAAGAAACCAAACCAAAAATTTGTGAGGAAATTGGTGCTTACCTTCTTCACTGATAGAATGACTGATATTAAAGGCAATATTTTTCAAGTAGATGCTAACATGGTGGACACTTCAGGTCTTTGGCACTTCAACACCAAAATAAATAATATAGTATTTGTAGCACTGCACATATAAATACATACAGGACGCATTCCAGATCACCAGAATCAATCCACTAGTAAACCAGATGTGCCGTTTCACAACTTCTTAAAAAACAGACAATATTTTTGGTAGTTCATGCTGATTACAGTTTACTTCAGACAAATGTTCTCATGTTGTCATAAACGTTTGTGTGGTACCTTGCATATTTGGGGCAAGACAGCACTATGAATAAAAATAATAATTGTCCCACATTAAAAAAAGTCTTGCCCAATATAAACCAGCATCAGCTGTAAGGTGACACTACAGTTTGTAACCAGGAACAATCCTGTGCAGACATGGACAATAATACCTTAACTACCTTCCCAAAGCCAATTTGCCAGTCTCCCAACTAATTACAATCAAGCACTCAGTGTCTGCACACTGAACTCCCACGTGCCAGTTTGCTTTACCAAGTCCATAAACTTCTAAAACCTCTATAAAGTGTCTGAATGCTATATGCAGACATGCTGTATTTTTTACATTTTGTTCATTAAAAAAACCTAACTGTTTCCCCTAAATATGGTTCCATCATGAGAACAATTCCTATGAGACCAAGTATTTAAACAAAAACTTTGTTACCTCAAGTTCCTTCTTCCTTCTCTCCCACTCTCTGCAAAATGATGCAGGCTGGCTAACTAATCCTGTGTAAGACACCTCACTAGACTGATCTCCAGCTCTTAAAAAAAAAAAAAATGCCAAGGAACAACTCCTTACCTCGTTTCCCACTCAAAGTTTACACCAACAGGAGAGCTATGCAGTTACCCCTTCAGACAGGGATGGCATTACCTCCATCCCTGGCCTTTTGTTTACTGGTGAAGATTCAGTAAGTGCTAACCAGTGGTAGTTTTTTATGAGAATTATAGTCCAGTGCCTTGTCACCTTGGACGTTTTTTAATTTTCAGAGCCCAGTCAGACAGGGCTTCAGTCTGACTGACTTCTGCCTGAAGCTGTAATACCTCAGTATTTAAATAAGGCAGTATATATACTAAGGATGTCTACTATGGTTGATAACTGAAATTCCATTGCCCTTCTGCTAAACTGATCGTTTAAATGTCACTTCCAGAAACAAAGCTTTATAGTAAGTATTTGAGATGTAATTAAGATGTAATTAACAAAAATATACATGCAATTATAAAAAGCTTTCTCACTAGGCTTATTCCAAAGTTAAGTATACTACACATATAGAACAGAGAACTTATTATCTCTAGACAAATTATAATTTAATGATTACACTTCCAGCATTTTGGCAAATTCTGGTGATTGTCATTCATAAGCAGAGGCAAAGTAGACGGAATTAGAAACTCACAAGTAGTCTGTTAAAGCAGTGCCATTCCCTGAACCCTGGGCTTCCCTAAGGCTGCAGTTTGGGTTGGCTGATTCTGCTTCAGAGAGGTGATGTCTGCTCCTTCCCAGCAAAGAGAGAGCATTTGTTCACCTTCAACAGCATCAACGAGAGACTTTGCTTTAACCTTAACATGACTCTGAACTGAGACGACAGGACCTCTAATTCTTAAAAAGCCCCTAAAACAGTTATGGAGGTGTGATATTTACCCACACGTGTCTGATGTGTAACATAAGCATGTTAATAACAAAGGAGAGGAAAAATAAATTGGGAAAAGGAAATTTTTCTTAGCAAATTTGCTTTGTAGGTAAAAGAGGTTTACAGACTTTGAACACTTCATCAAAAGTATTAATGACATTTTGGTAAACATACCAGCAAGAACCTGCTGCTGCAAAAATACATGCAACAACGTGTGTAACATATAAAATGCTACTTAGGAATATAAATAAAAGCCATAAAATGCTACACCAGAAAAAGAAGCATCTCCTGTGGGAAAAAAAATCTATTTTTCTATTTCACCTGGTCAAACTCTACCTAAAAATCAGTCAGTATTTGCCTAAAAATGATCCTCAAGATTTAGGCTTTTTCAGACCAATCTTGTAGTGCTTGAACTATTCAAATTGTACAATAATGCAATAAAATACGGTACAAACAAAATATTTTTCCCTGTTCCTTTGTCACCCTGTCCTTCTCTGCTATAACAAAGAACCGAAGAAGCATTTAAGGGCCTAGTTTTTCTGTTTTGAGTATAAAGTATAAAAAAAATGCATAACCAGAGTAAGCCTTTGAAACCCAAGGAACTAAGAAGGTCATTAACTTTTGGAAAGGAGACTTAAAAGATCCGTCTCAGTATTAAGAATCTGATAATTACAACACTTTAGGACCCATTCTGCAACTTCATTAAGTAAGAAACTGGAACAAGAAAAGAACAAAGCTGCCTTGAAAGATTAGAAAAGTTGGCTTGAAATGGTTCAAACTTTACAGGTATCTTAAATGAGGAATATAACACAGGGTGAAATTAAGAGTGGTAAAGGACATACTGCTTCTATTTGAAAGACAAATTTCAAAGACCATAATGCTTGAAGTTAGAACATTTGGCATGTTACTTTGGACACAGTATTTAATTCTTTCCTGTGTCTTTGTGTTGAGTCCTGATGTAAAGCTCTCCATGCTTCCCCATGGCTGACATAAAATGCTCAAGCAAGATGTCAACTCAAAAGCAATTAAAGCAAAGAACTTTGGGTTTCTGTTTGCCACCAGATTATACAGTCCTCAGACAAAAGACCAAACGAAGCATTAAGTCCTTAGTAGCTCTATTAAAGTCTTAAAGTACTGGTTTTTAACTCACATTACCAGAAGAGGACTAACCAGAGGAAAGAATTTGTGCTTTAAGGGTTTTTTTATTGTCCTAGGTAACCGACCACATCAAAATTTGGATTCAAAAAACAGACCCTATCAACTTTTCTTGTAAAATTTTATGGCTACTTCCTCCTTCCCTCAGATTTGTGAACATTCCCATTGTCAAGGTGCATGAAAAAAAAGTCATCAGGCCTTAGGTCCCCTGTTGCTGTGCCCACATTGACAGGAAGGTTGCTCCCAATACCACAGGAATTCTGTGTTGATTTTAAAATGGAACGTGTGGTCAAAATCATCTTGCCTTGTGATCTCCCGCCAAATCTGCCTGCCAAGAAAGCAGTCATCCTGTACTGGGCCTGGCTGGGATGGAGTTAATTTTCTTCATAACAACCTCTCTATGGTGCTCTTTTGGATTTGTGACAAAAATAGCGTTGATAGCACCGCAGTCTTGGCTATTGCTGAGCAGTGCCTGCACGACATTGAGGCTTCCTCTGTTTCTCACTCTGGCAGTCCCAGGGAGTAGGCAGGAGGTGGGCAAGAGGCTGGGAGGGGACACAGCCAGGACAGCTGATGACAACTGACCAAAGGGACCCTCCATGCCATATAGCATCATGCTCAGCAATAAAAACCAGGGGGGTTGTCTTCCTGTTGCTCAGAGACTTGGCTGGGCACGGTCTGCTTGTGGGAGGTGGTGAGTGACTGCCTTGGCATGACTCGGTTTTTTCCCCTCTTCCCTTCACTTATTAAAACTGTCTTTTTGCTGTTATCTTCCTATTCTCTCCCCTGTCCCGCAGAGAGGAGTGGGTGGTGAGCAAGCGGCTGTGCGGGTGCTTAGCTGCTGGCCAGGATCAACCCACAACAGATGCACATGCAAAAGTAACCTCTAAATCTAACAAAATTTAATATCTAATGGACGACACAAAACTTAACCTGCGTAACGACGTTCTGTGGAAGTCTGAAGAAAATACTCAAAGGAAAAATGTACTGTAGGAATGGGACAATTAATTGAGCAGATTTTTCAATGACAACACAGGTATTTCTGAACACAGAATACACTTAGCATCAGGTATTTGCATCTGTAAACAAAAAATCAGTACCCCAAAGTAGTTTGCATAGTAAATGCATTTAAACAGTGTGTGCTTTTACTAAAAGCAAAAGAGAACCCTCCCTTGTAAAGCAAGGTAGATCAAAGTCAGGTTGATGGAGACAGCAGAAAGCAAATATTAAGAGTACAGTCAAACTGAAAGTTAGTAAACAAACCTGCAGAGGTCTGTACCAAAATACTAGGAGTGACCTCAAGAAATGGAAATCCAGACCCGTCCAGATGAGACCAACGTGCCTAATGATATACTGGAGAGCCCTTTCAGTACAAAGTCCTGTACTGGGCCTGTCTAGACAAGACGAAGGGTAAAAGTTCCCGTTCTGAAAACAAGCCAGCATGATTCTTCTTTCATGAATAATGTTTCAAAGCTAGGCAGTTTTTTCCTTTTCATGTTCAAGTGGCAATTAGGGAAACATCAGTAGGTTGGTCAGCAAGGCTCTGACTAGAGCTAAACCTGAAGCAAGATGACAGCTACTGGAGGCTGAAAAAAACAGCCCTTCTTACAATTTTGTCTTACTATGCTCATAATTACGTCTGCAGCATAACTTTAGAACTTAGCTTGACAATATACCGATTCTTCAACATAAAGTTTTGATAAACATACTTTCAGGTAGAACTAGACTATCTTGAAAAAAAAAAGGAATACTAAGAATACTATTATGAACATTTCTTATTTTTATAAACTGTATGCAAATAGTATAAACAAGTGTATTGCTCACATGTTCAAGGCAGATGCTTGTATGTATAAACTCTCTACATAAAAATACCCATTAATATACGACTGCATTTCAAACAGTTAATTGAAGGTTAACATTTCAGCTGCAACAGCAAAATAAGGACTTGCCTCATGCTCCAAAATACTCCTCTGATCAGAGGTTTTTTTGTTGTGAAATGCAAGATCTCCTGTATTGGGTAGGCTTATTTTACACTTTCTGTGCCTACCCAACAAGATAATTTTATCCTTGCATTCAACTTAATTCTTTTAGACTTCATTTACACTTGACTTCATCCATATGAACACCATTCCCATTGTTTTGTCATCCCACTTACTGCAGGGTATTTTTAATTATAGCTAAGTGCTGTTTGTTTTTGTAATCTAAGTCCAACCACAGGCCAAGGAAAAAAAAAAGCGACGAAGTGTCATATTGAAAAATATGGTGGTTTAGGCCACTGTTATGATGCATGTCACAGCTACTTATTTAATGGGTCTGAGATGATTATCTGAGCCAAGGGCAGAATTCTATTCCATCCATTTGAATAAAAAATAAAAACCTATATACGCAGCCAGTGATCTCAAATGGTTGTGGCTAAACTGTAGTAGCACAGTTCAAACACACAAAATGAAATCCTAAGTGATGTCTGGGACTTAACCAGAGCGTAAAGGCGCTCTCCCAAAACCCAGTGAACTAGTAGCAGCCCTGGCAGCACAGCCAGCAGAGGGTGATCAAATACCCCACTGGCGTCATGGAAGTAGAAGGTGAAAATCTCTGCCTCCAGGAGGATCTAGATCTCTTGAATAAAGGCCTAATTTCTAATTTCTTATAAAGACTCCATTTTAAGTAGGTCATCATACTTCTTCATACTCCTGTTCAGACTGCAACATGTAACAGCCTGAAAGAAAACACGTTTAAAGAGCATCATCACCTGTTACAGGGGTAGTAAGAGGCAGAAGTAGTAAATTGGAGAGGGTGGGAGGAAGCACACTTTGCTAGAGATTAAAGAAATAAAAACCACAAATACCAGAGTCAGTACAATAAAACCCTGTTCAACCTCTGATAAACATCTGTTTGTGTATTATTTTTAATATTGTAGATTGTAGCTTTATAAGGGGAAGTAAATCATAAAGAGGAGGCAGTGTACACAAGGAACATGTTTATTTGGGAAAAAGCTCGGTTAATAAGGAAGATGGCAGGCTGCCATGCGATCTAATAAACCTCCATTGGTGCAGGGAAGGGAGGGATAAACGGGTCTTTACAAAACAAAAAACACTTCATAAAAAGAATGCCAAGCAGAATACCAGCAAAACTGAAAGCGGATCAGCTTATGCAAAGAAGCAGAGCTGTAAGCCAGAGTCAGAGGCCTGTCCTCACTGCCCACGGCCTTGTGCAGGACAGGGGAGGCTGTTCTCAGAGCCACACAACAGAGACTGAGACACTTCTCTGACCAGGGGAGATTACAGCCTTAAAACCAGGCCGATTGAAATGAATTGTTACTGCTTCAAAACCAGCCTCATTTGCTGTGCTGCTACCCTCTTGCAGTCCCCCATGCTCGCTTGCTTATCCAATAATTATCTTTTCATCTCCTTCTTATGGCAAAGCCTGAAGCTGTGACCTTTAACTGTTACTATTTATGCCGGTAGCTAAAGGAAGCAAATACAATATTCTTACAAGCAGGTAGTGAAATCCGCTGTTCAGTTCACCAGTTCAGGGCATTAGGACGTTTCACTAAGCCTACCTTAATTAATAGCGTGAACAAAATTACAATAGATGTCGTGGGGACAGCTGAAAGACCTACTTTATTTTGAGTTTTGTCAGTGAGTTTATTTTTTGTCTGTGATCTTTCTTGCCCATATAAACCCATCTCCGGTGTGAAAAGAAACAGAAAGATCTCTTCCTGGAGTCCATTGGGGCATTATGAAGAGTTTTCATCAACACTCAGCTCCCCTGAGCAGGTCTCTTCGAGAACAAGGAGACAACAGTTCACATCACAGCACTCATCTCAAACGGACAACCCTCTCCAAGGTGATCTCAAAGACCACCAGGCTCACCCAAATAGCCAGTTCTGACACCACAGGGAAAGGCCAATAAAGGAAAGCTTTTTTTATTGCCAGTTTCATGGATGATCTTTTCTATTTATCAGTTATCTTTCCACAAAACAGCAAGGCAGTATCAGATCACAGGTTTGCATTTTCTGCCCTTCCACCCACTTGCTTTTCCAGACCTGGCAATGATCCGCTTTTTTAAGCCCACATAGCACTTGAAATGCCAGAACTTCTCAACCAAACTCAAGAATTGTGTCCCCTGCTCCACGCTTGTGTAAAGCCTCTTTTACATCCCCACCAAAGCAGCCTGACACCTTCTCCAGCCACAAAGTTTCTGCAAGAATGTCCTCCCAGCACCACATGCCCTGCACTCCCCCGCTCAGGGACTTGTGTCAGTGCCAACAACTCGACCGAGTCACGGTCTTGACTTTGACCCACGAGGTGCTTGGGTCAGAGCCTGCAGAAAGAAGGACACAGAGCACCACAGCAGATGCATGCAGCTGCCAAAGCAGTGGATAAGGATCACTTTTGCTCTAGCTCCTGAGAATGAACAACCTACAAGGGATGGGTTTCCATGAGCAAGCCTCACGTTTCTCCCAGTTCAATGCAGTGGCAAAGTGCAGTCCACTATAGCATGCCAGGCCCACTTGCGGGCCCATGTCCCGGCCCATCACCTCACCCCAGGGAGGTGCCCAATGCCCAGGTCCGGGGCTGTCTCAGTGCCCACCACTGCCCTGCTCCTGGCTGGGGCGGTGGGATGGGCACTGGTCACCAAGCCCTGCCCTGACGGACCCCAGGGAGCCCCCACCTCCCCCAACATTTCTATACGTACTAGCAAAGTTTTCCTAATCAAGTATGGGGAAGGCGCGTTGGTGACTCAGCTGATGACACTCACATTTTCAGTTGTGAAATTACATGAGGAGACGATTAAAAATACATTAAATATGTACCTTATAATTTTTGTGAAGCACAATGTCATTTTCATGGGCAAGTGCAGATGAGAAGTAAAAGGTATGTGCAAATGAGATTTTCTTAACATCTAGTTCTCCTTAATCATAATTCAAATAATTCCTGAATTATGGTAAATATTTTAAAAGTATCTTAGTTGGTTTTCATCTTAAGACATCTTTAATAATTATGAGCAGTGTCACTTAACGGGTTTGCAGAGTGCTGCTTACGTAGAGGAATATAAAATAAAAAATCATGTTGCTGTAGCAGCTTCTTGGTTTTATTTTTGAATATTGTTTGCATAGCAAATAGCTCAAGACTAGACCATTTTATCAGGTAACATCACAACCTTTGAATCCAGAGAAATATAGACTAACCCATGTCACTTTACAGATGCATTGCTAAGTTTTGATTGCAGTCCAAAAAACGGGCCCACAGGAGGACACAACAGTTACTGCAACACCCAAGGACTATCTGGGTCTTGCGGGGGATAAGTGCCGTCTTTATGTTCTCTGTTATTAAATCAGGTCAGATTACTTAAGACTGTGACCCCTGTAAGGCAGGAACTGTTTTCAGTTAGCTCTCCTAGGAGGTACTGAAATACAGGATAAATACCATGCTCACCTGCAACCATGTAACGTTACTGACGCAAGGAGGGGGTCTGAGAATACACCCGAGAAGTTGATTTTCCGTACAAGTAATGTACAATGCAGGTGAGAGTATACCATGTCTCAGGTGGCTGTTCAGAAGACATCAACCAAATACTGATGTCAGTATTTTTTTACACATCTTTCTATGCATATGGTGCAGAAAATGTAAGAGAAATCAAAGGATTTACTATATGTCAAGATGCAGGACAGTTACAGAGCTTCTGCTGTAACGTGGATTCCAGATTTTAATGGACAAGAGCATTCTCCTTTCATTTTTCAATGGTACTTGAATTGTGTAATGCATACTAATGTGAGTAATGCCACGTTTTTTTGTCACCTATTAACATGTTCTCCAATCCACATCTGTAGAGATTTGCATGTTCCTGTAGTATATACCTCGTCACTGTTAGTTTTCATACTTTAAAAGCAATTTCCCTTTAAGTCCAATTATCTAAAAGGTGTCTAACTCAGGTGACTGTGCCTCAGTGCTCACATAACAAAAAATATAAGCAAAGTAATACATATAGTACAGCCAAACAGACGGCTCTCAATGGTTTGCATCATATAGCACAGATAATGTCTTTTACAAAGCAGACTATGCAGAAAACACTGATACAGGCATCCCGAAGAAATCTCTACCATATACATCTTTGTTGAAACACTATCATTTAAAAAGTATCAGTGCACTTAGGACAGTGCATTTCTGGTTCTGAACATGCACATACAACCAACACGACGCTGGACGGTGCCGAGTCTATCCATGCACTCTGCAGTATCTTGGGAAACTCTGCGGTACAGAAAACCAAAGCAAACAGCTTTCCTTCCCCAAACTGCCTTCAACTTTGCAGATACGCTGTGCGTTGAAGTGAAAAAGTACCTAATAAATAGGCGCAAGCCTGACACGATCCAAAACCTGCACGTGAACAGAGCCTGTAGTTCACAAGCGCAGGCCATGACTACACACACGTGAGAACCAACGTAAACGAGCTGGAGGGCCGTGACCCCACAACCAAACGCTTTGGACTGGCACTGCTGCCCAACGGCATGCGCAGCCTTCCTCCGCCGTTGGCTGCGGTTCCCATCCACATGCAGCTGCTTCTCCAGAAGGAGACAGAGAAGCTCCGGAGGTTTTCCATGGGCCCGTTTGAACCAGGCGGTCCCCCAACCTGAGCACCACCCCGCTGACTAAGGAGCAGGGTGCTGAGGAGGGAAGAGACTGGAGCAGGGCCCTGAGGGAGGAATAATGGTGCCAGGGCACCCAGGTGGGTCAGGGCTTGTCTTCACAGTTGACCCCTGCACATCTGGCTTGGGTGCAGCCGCACCGTCTGGCACCCTGCTGGCACCGCTGGCTTTGAGAAGTTAACCATCCTTGCCTCTTCCTAAACACAGTTCTGGAAAGGGAGCACGGCCCAGTTTACACAGGAGGTCTGGTGCCCGCTGGATCAGCACACCTGAGGAATGCCCACCTGCCACACACATGTACATGCGTGACCTGGGCTTGGGGGATCACAGGTGGATGAAGCTGACTTTACTGACAAAACGTGCATTGTGCCTGAGAGCCAAGCAGCATTTGATCTCCAAACCACACCCCAAAATCCTGACACATTGCCTCAAGCCTACGGCTCTTCTGAACATTCCTTCTGTCTGTGGTTTATCTTAATATGCTGGACTGGAAACTACTGTGGGTGACATGCAGATCAGTCATGCCAGCCTTGAGACAGCAACGGCTATTAGAGAGGCAGGATAGACGTCTGACAGCGATCACCATTTCAGCCACCTAATTTTAATCTGCCACTGTGTATCTGTCGGAAGCCCTACAGAATTTTTGGGTGGGAACAAGAGATGGGGCTAGGACAAATGTCTGGTTACAGCTCAAGTTATCAGTGATTAATGAGAACTTAAAGTATGTTAAAAAATTATACAAGTGATGTGCAGAACACAACCACCCAAAACCATACCAGCCATTAAAGAGAATAAACAGCCAGATCATCGGAAACTCAAGAACAGCTAATCGTGTTTTTACTGTGGGCAAGGTATTTTGTCATATTGTACCAGCTCATTATTACTAATCTGTGCAGAGATGGTGATAATTTTGTGTGTTTTTCATAAGCCAACATAATTAAACCGAGGTCAGACTCATAGCACTGCTCCCTCCTCAGAAGACTTCAAATAGGGAGCTCATAGTACAGCAAAAAAGCCAGCTAATACAGCAGGCTGCTAATTTTCAAGCAAAAACAAAGGAACAAAATATTTCTTAGAGCTTCCTTGTGTTCCATCATATCCTTCTAATTTAGGGTCCTTCAGCTTAAAAAATTATGTTGAGACACTAAGAAACACCATCGAAACAGATTCATTTTCCTTGTCATTAGGAAATATTTCTTTAAAACATAAAATGTGTTACTATTGAATCTTATACTAACATATAAAAACCACTTCTCCAGAGAGGTGATCATTCCAAAATCCAGGCTGCAGATTAAAACATTTTATGATTTGCAAGCTCTGCATTCAGACAGATGAATATAAAAAGAATGATCTCACATCCTCAAGAAAGAAAAAGGAAGTTCAACAGCTACCAAGATAAGGTAAAGAGCAATCTAGCACACAAATATTTGGGGATCAAAGGTGAGTGAAACTACAGCAGTGTAACATACGGCTCCTTGACTTCTTAGCCCAATTAAGCTACCAGCTATTTACTGGTACATAATGAAGGCTGCAATGAAACGAATGCTGTGAGCATGTTAGTACATTTTAATAAGTTTGTGCATCAAACCTGTTGTTTGTAAGGTCTGAGCTGAGATGTGGCTTCCACCAGTGTGCAAGCACCACCTGGTCTTTGCAATATTAAACAAAAAGCGTTCACCTAAAGTACCTCAGCAACGGCTTACACAAACCCTTTGCACTTGTGTTACAGCGGATTAGGAACAAACTAGCTAGAGAAGTTGTAATTATTAACAGTGCAGAAATAATATTGATGTGTGTCTTTTTACACTTCATGCAGTAACTCTGTGTTTGAGTTGACAGCAAACTATTTAATGTGCTCTACTACCCAACAGACAGGAGACAGAAGCAGGGACAACACACCCTGATAAAAGGTCGTTCCAAAGGGTAGGAAGCCCCTTTTCAGGTTATATGAAACATACAAAAAATTTCTTTAAAAGACCTATGTGTAAGGGGTTTTGAGGAGGTTACCTGTTTTAAGCAATAAACACATACTCTAATACTTACTGGTACACAGAATGTGGTCATACAAGGCTTCAAAATGGGATTAGCCAGTTAAAAGAGATGAGCCTGTTTATACTGAAATATAAACAGACATGCCTGTGGAACAGAAATACCTTGCAGTCTTCATTCAGTATCTACTGCAGTTGCTAAATGCATGGCTTACATGGTAGCACATCTGAGAGAGAAGAATACAGTTTTGGTTTACACATGTTTTCTAGATGCCCAAACATGGCCTCACACACTCCATTTCATTTTTGTCAAATCTTAAAATACGGAATGAAAAAAATCTTATTCTACGAGCACACATTAAGCATACCACTAATAAAAGAAAACCTATATTGTCTTGTGACTAAAACATCAAGTTGATGTGATATGACACAGCAAAGTATCTGCTTACTCTTCTTGAAAGGCAAAGTTGCGGCAGAGCTGCTATTATCAAACTAGACGGATGCAGTCTTGTTCTGTTTCTCATCATCATTCCTGAGGACACTAAACCATCACTTTTCAATTTCCATGGTGATTTCTAGGGAATATAGCTGTAGGATGCTGTTCTTTGCAACACTTAAATTACTAAGTTAGGGCAAACATTTAAAATGCCAGGTATTAGAGACACAAAGGAGTAACTGAAGAAAAGAATGAATTCTATTTCTGATTTCCAAACAGCATGTTAGGGTCCTTCAGAGGATCAACAGCCTGCAGCTTTTTAGAAGTGTCATTACATCAGACAAAACCTGCGTAAAAAAAAAAAAAAATATTCTATTTGATGACATCAAAGATGGGAGGAATTCACATACTTAGTCTACAAAACCAGCGTTCAAAATTATAAGGACCAAAGGAATGGGCAATGGATACAGCAGGCTAGGCACCCTTCTAATAATACATCGAAGTTCGGTGGGTCTGTCTCATTTTCGGCATTTTTGAGGCTAATCACATGTATTTTAATGGTACCTCCGTTTCACTGAATTCAGCTCCTAAACACGTATTTCAAAGACCTTGCTCACTCTTTCCCTTGATACTGAAAGTGATCTGTACAGACTAAGATTGTGGAGACATGGAGACATACTATACACACATAGAGATATAGGAGGATATAAAAGGAACATTAAAAAAGAAGAATGTTTGGCCCCTTCTTATTTTTTAAAACAGTAAGTATTTCATTCTCTTATCCTGTGGAGACAAAAAGTAAAGAAATATTACAAGTACTTACATGGTGAAAACTAAGCAACTGAGATGAGAGAGGACTACTCCTTAAATCACTTCAAAACTCTCTAGATCAGATCTTCAACTTTAATGGGGCTTCATGTATTTATTTCACTTAAAGCTTATTTATATCAAATGCCTAGCAATCAGCAGCCTACATCTTGCCTTTTGCATACAGATTTCTGCAAGCGTCTCCTAATTTTTTTTCTCTCTCAAGCCACCTATTAACAGCAAACCAAGAAAAGTATAACCTGATTAAGAAAAGAATCATACTAGTGTTCTTTTCTTTTAAAACTTTTTCTTTCTTTAAAACATACAGGCAAATATCTCGCAAAGAAATAAAAGCAAAGAATAAAAAATCCAATCTTTCCATACTCTTTCTTTACAAGGTTCACTTTCAATTCATACCATTATATACGGAGACATACGCTGTCACATTATACATCTAACGCCAAACTCAAGGCATAGGCATCGTTGGCCAAGGTTTGAAGCAGTCTGGCATAAGATGTAGGCTACTGACCCTGAGACTCCTTCTCAAAGTACTCAGCTTGTGAATTATTTCATACTCCTTAAACACAAGGACAATGTAGAGTTTGAAATCTCAATGCAGAACCAACAAAAAAGTATTGGCTTATTTTATGTGGAAATTCCCACGGGTCAATAGGAAACACAAATTTTATTTTAAACAGAGTATCATCTGATTTTGAATCCATATATGAACAATGTATTATGTAATGTATGATGTGCATTAGGCAACGCAGGGCGAAAAAGCACATTCCAAGCACACATGGAATACTCCCGCCAGACTGTACTACAATTTTCCAGCTTCTGTTTTAATACTTGATGTCTGCATACAAAATCAGTAGGCCAAACTAGAAGATTGGCCTCAATTACTTTCATATAATGTTCAGAACAAAAGACATTTCCTGGCTATACTGCTTGCTGTAAGAGGGAGCAGCCTGTGGTACCACACGATTACACTTGCAAGTATGCAAGACTTCAGTCTTGTGAAGTACGGATGCTCTCCCAACACGGAGCAGCATGAAGGGAACACATAAGGTTGTGCACCAAAAGATCCAAGGGGAAAAACTATTATGCTGTCTGAAGTAATAGTTCTAGAAACTTTTCTTTCTGAAAAGTCACGGATTTTGAAACAAAAAGATTACAATTATTTTCTTAGCTGCAGTTCTCCCCCGGTCTGTATGATGCTGGGCAAGCTATCTGGCTTTTCTCAGCATATCTAGAGCTGGGATAATAATAGCAGTATCATGCCACTATTGCCACTGTGAAACGATCCAGGTATGCAAAGCTTGTTAAGACTAAGAAGGAAGGTATTAGCAAACTGAGTAACATTATCATGTGTGTCTGTTGAGGAGAATTTCTACTGATTAATGATTTTAATAATTTTCTAGTTCCATTAGGTTTTTAAATGTCATCATCGATTAATTCATTTCCATTATCTGTACAGATTTTCTCAATGGAAACTGGTCAGTGTTTCAACTGTGCCAGCCAGCCAGCTATCAGACAAGATGCAATGCTCTTGCTCACTTCCATTTGATCCCAATATTTATCCCTATCAAAGAAAAAGTAAAGCTAAACACTTCCATGTCTCATCTTGCATGAAAAGTCACTTTTTTTTTTTTCAAATGTGGTTCCAAGTGTCTCTTTTCAACCAGCTACAGAGAACAATTATGTCAGTATATAACTAGCACTGCTGCAGTGGCTAGTGGAGCTTCACCTTGTTTATCTTTTATTTCCTGAGGCAGATACAGCACCTCCAGAAGAAACCCCAAGCAATATTCTCTTAGAAGACTAATCCATATCCTTCCTATATCTTATCCTTCATTTAGGATCTAATCTCTATACTCTGCAAAGTCAGTAATAAAGCTAATGTTCACTACAAGGCTGCAAGGATCAAGATCTCAATGAGGAAGAAAGAATTATTATAAATTTCTTGCACCAATACACAAAGATGTCTTTGTCCCCGATGACGTCTTCCCCAAGTATTTCAAATTAAAATGGCCAGATAAATGAAAATGCTTTATCTCTACATGAAGGAAGAGTACTAGCAGGGTATGCCAGGCGTCATAAGGATGGAAAGCTGCCATAAGCTCTGTCTAAAATATTGTGCGTCACAGCCTATGTCAATTGTCCATGACCCCGTCACCTCTCCACCCTGCAGGCCATGAAACTGGGCTGTCCAAGACAGCCGTCATTTCATGATGGCTCTGCCATAGTTCAGAACGAAAAGAAGTAATTGCACTGTTAAATTAGAGATTTATGAGAAAGGTGTGAAGGTTTGAAAGAACTGCTCTGAGACTTCTACTGCAGCCATCATGATGAATACGCTGAGCCCCCAGCACCCTGAGAAAGGTTTTGAAGAGGAATAAAAACAAACAATAAACAATTAGAAAGCAACTGAAGGTAGTTACAGATTGCCTTTAGTTTATTATTCTATTCCCTGGTATGTCAGGGAAGGATAATTTTAAGAAGACCTACAAGTAACTCGTGGCTTAAATTGCTGTTAAAAACCGGAACAGCCACTTTATTTTATTGCCAGTTCAGCCACTACTACCAATGGGTCAAGGGCTCAAATTCACTTTCATTTGACACTCTGTCTTCAGTCCCTAACACAGTGGTGATAATATGCCTCTCAACAGCCCAATATCAACAGGACTGTAATAGGACCACAACAGGACTTCCAACAGGACGTAGGACCACACCTCAGAACAGCGACCATGCACTTCTGCGACTGCGTGCCAGCCCTACGCCAGCTGATGCTCCCAAAACTCCAAGTGAACAAGCAGCGCCAAACACTGATGGAAAGGGTTCTCCTCTGCAGTAACAATCATAAATTGTGCAGATGCGTCTGCAGCACATGACAGATCCAGCTGCCTCTCCCAGTACCCCTATTCCAGAAAAATGAACAGGATAATTAAGTATGTCTGGGATTTACTGAGCTGGCAGATTTAGTACTGAAGGAGAACACCTTGTGCAGTAAGCACAAAGTCCTGATGCATGCAACATTACCTGCAGGGGCAAAAGGAGACAGCCTTATTCGCGTGTCAGCCTCCCCTCCATCTTGCATCCAGTGATTTTCCTACTTTCTCTCACCATGCAGAAAACACCCTTATGGTACACAAACCGATATTGGTCAGGTCGTAATTTTGCTGGCAATACCAGTTAGCTTCTGAAAGTGAGCTTCATATATACGTTTTTCCTTCCTTTTTACCACAGACAGCCAACAGACACTGGTCTTCTAGGATCAAAACTAATTCAAGCTTTAAAATATTCACAACTATTTTTGAGGAATCACACGCACAGAATTTATTACTAACCATAACGAAAAAGGAAAAGGCAGAAGATTTTGTGCCTGAGCTATTGAATTGCCACAGCTGCTTATTAGATGCCATGGCAGAAATAATGCATATTATATACAAATGTCATATAGAAACTGGCTCCAATGCACTCAGCATGAAAACCAAACATTGTAATAATTGGTGAAAGAGCTGTCATTGATATCAGCAACATTATTTGGCAACGTAATAAATCAGTAGATTGAAAAGTACATCGAAACATGAACTTTAAGTTTCTTAGAATTCCGTAGAAGTTCTCAGCCTATCTGCCCTTCGCACCTTAGGCACATCTTCCTTGTAACTGATATTTCTAGGGTTTTTGTAAGTATTTCCTTCCTCATGAAACATGAAATTTACCATGTGTTTGTCTTAAAACTCTTGTTTCGGAAAATTTTCAAATCTTCCAGGTTACCAGTTTAATACTAAAAGAAAACTACAGGAATAAAAAAAAGCTATTTTAGTATTAAAACTTACTTTCTTAGGAGAAGTCACCATTTTATGAACCAGTAGTGGGAGAACTTTAAGTCCAAAATGGGCTTAACTAGTGGCAAAAAAGCAAACAACCAAAAAAACCCCCTACATGATGGCTCTTGCAAGTTCTCCATGTATTCTTTATAACAATACAATAAATGAGAGTAACACATGATGTTAAAGTCCAGGAAATCCAGGATTTCAGGATTCTGCTTTAACTGGTAATGATAAATTTCCTGCCCCATTTCTGTTCATCACTCTACACACATTCGAAGCACAAATACTTGCATACTTTGCACACAAGGGAAGGTGTTAAATGGTATAAGCAGAGCCCCTTTGGAGAGTCTGATGACAGAAAGTTTCTAACCAAAGCTAACAAATATGAATCCTGATTTTGTAATAAGGCTCCTTACACCTGATCACCTACAGGAAGAGAAACAGTGGTCTTAAAAAACCAACCAACCAAACAAACAAAACCCACCCAAAACCTGTTCTTCACTATGTGTTGTAACGCAAAACACACCAGTCCATACATCGGTAAAAAGGATCTTCCAATTATCTACTCATTAGCACAGCTCTTCCACAGAAACCACGGCAGTCAGTTTGGTTAAGTCTTGGCAGGACCGTGGCACCAGCAGAAGCCAGTCTCTCGGGCTGTGAGCTGGAGCAAGAGGGAACATTACATTTTCCAGTAAAGCCTCCTGTTTGACCACCGCTCCCCTCTCCGTGGGGAAGAGGCAGAAAGCCATACAGCCAGGTTCTCACGCTACCAGCTGGACCACAGCCCCTGAGTGGAGGTGGCGAATCTCATCCAAAGGCTCTTCTCTTCTGGATCGGCCATCAGAAAGTGGTGAGAAAGGTGGCATATGTCTAGGACAGCTGTGAGAGGACCGGTTTTCTCTTCCGTGTATTTAATCCATTGTGCACACTGCCGCTGGTCCCAAAAAGGTTCCCGTGGCAAAGTTACTAGTGGAGCGTAGGCAGAGCTCTGAGAAGAGCTGGGGATCAGGAGGAAGGAGGTACATTCAAACTGACAGAAAACTGCACATACTACAAAGAAGAAAGTGACTTACCTGCTCTAGGAAAATTCCCCTCGCAAGGATGTGAAGCTGTACAGTGTGCCCCTGAAGCCAAGGCGATTTGACTGAGGAGCATGAAACCAAGCTTTAAATAGATCGTTTGACAGGCCACAAAATAAATACTTTGGCTACCAACGTAATGAAGTCTCAGGGGATGGGAACAACATAAACTGAAAAGCAAATTGCAGGCTCAACTGCTTTATCGGGTTTTTAGCACAACTTGATTTGAGCTTAGGTAGAAGAGTCAGCCCTTCTGGCTATATCCAGAGTGAGGAAATGTGAAGGGAGAACTCGGCACAAAGCGAAATGGCTGAAAGTAACTTTAACTCAGGCAGTTCAAAAAAAATAAGGGTATGTGTCCTGAATGACAAAGCCTGAAATTACAAAGTTGTACTTTATTGTAGACCTGGCAGTTTAATCAAGGCAAGCTTTATGAAGAGACAAGTTATCTTTTAATTGATCAACAGATACAAGTGAAAAAACAGGCAACATTTGGAGCATGCAGACCTGTCGTTCAGGAGCTTTTTCAAAGACCTGAAGAAGGAGTTGCAACGCACACAGCTCGTCTGTTTTCTCCAACTAAATCAGACAGTCTAATGAAAGAAATTACCCCTGTAACTTCTGCCTTGTAGAAACCACCAATACAGGGATGTACAGCCCACCCAACATGATGTATTTCGCAGCAAACAGAACAGCTCTTCTCAGTACCAAGAGTACCCACGAGATCATCAGAGATACAATGTCTTCCAATGTCAGCATAAGTAATTATGGGGAAACTGAATCTCCAAATACCTAACAATAAAAATCCAGCAAAATAAATCTAAGGACAAACATGCTTGACACACTATGCAGCCACACATCTGTAAATATCAATATCTGAATGCTAAATCATATGTAATTTACTCTTCATGACACCTACAACTGTAGGTCAGGAGCAGATGTAGAGCCACTAACAAAGTAATCATTTCAAATTTCAGCTACATTGTCATAGGAAGTAAAACCCAGAGTCACCTTTTTTCCCAGGGAAATCACCCTGAGATAAGCAGCTAAGTGTTACTACAACTGAGAACAGAAAAACAAAGCTATGTCATGTCTTCAGTCTGATAAACATCATAGCTTTTCCGACCAGCTTTATTTTAGCCTTTGTTCCTTCAATTTTTATTATTTTTTAATATCTTATTCTAATATAAAATTATTTCCTATTTTAACGATTGTCTTGGTTTGAAAAAGACAGGTGTCTGTGGAGGAAGGCAGGAGCCTCCCTTGAAATGGAGAGTGCAACCCCCTTCCCTCCAAACTATTATAATTTTGAAATTAACGGGCCTTCAGGCAAAGATATGGGGAATAGGAATAACAGTTCTTTACTAATATATATATATATATAACACAAGGCAGGGAAAAAACAAACAACCCACTGGTTTACACTGACAGAGTCAGGAATACAACCTGACACCCTGTTAGGGTGGCAGTAGCAGTCCGATAAGATGCTGGCTGCAGTCCTCCTGAAGTGATGGGTGTAGTTCTGTGGAAGCAGCGATCAGGTAAAAGAGTCTGGTCTTCCTCCGAAGGTCCAGTGGTCGGCAGGTAGCTCTCGTCCTCTGGAACTCAGGTGGGGGGAAAAGCTCCTCTGGGAATCCAGTGGAAGAAAGGCTGCTAGGGTGTTCAAAATCTCCGTTTTTATTTGGCATGGACTGCTTGGCTCCTTCCCCCCCCTCCCCGGGCGGAGCATCTCACAATGGGATGGGGAGTCGTGAGGCAGTTCCTTGATGGGCCATTAACAGGAGATAGCCCAGGAGCGAGTTACCGATGGGTCAGGCGATAAGGCATTGTTGTGCCCAGTAACAGGAGATAGTCCAGAGGGGGGAGGCAGGGAGCACCGCCCCACCTGGTCTCAACAGCTCCTGAAGATGGTAATAGAATATATTTTTTTTTCTTTTGGCACATTTTACACTGTAACCCAGGACATAATCCACCCCTTATTCTATTACCATCTACACCATACCCAACCCAATGCCCCCTTACAGATACATATATACATATATACACAATGAAACCTTACACAGAGTTCTCACTTAAAATTAGGTCTCCTTGTGGTACACAACGGGTTTCCCCATTTTTCTGCATTACCCACCAAGTGTAACCAGGTCCTTGAGCAAAAACAACCCCACGGAGGGGTGTGCCTTTGCCTGATGTGGGATTAATCCAGACAGTCTTTCCTAACATACCTCTCGTGTGTACCACAGGGACTTTATCTCCGTCCACTGTGTGCAAGGGTCCAGACTGGGCGGGACCAGCTCGATTGATGGACCCTCGGGTATTGACCATCCAGGTGGCCTTTGCTAAGTTCAGTTCCCAATTTTTGAAAGTCCCCCCTCCAAGTGCTTTTAGGGTAGTCTTAAGTAGCCCATTGCACCGTTCAACTTTCCCGGCAGCTGGTGCATGATAAGGGATATGATATATCCATTCGATTCCGTGTTCTCTGGCCCAAGTGCTTATGAGGCTGTTCTTGAAATGTGTCCCGTTGTCTGACTCGATTCTCTCAGGGGTGCCATGTCTCCAAAGAACTTGCTTTTCCAGGCCCAAGATGGTGTTCCGGGCAGTAGCATGAGGCACAGGGTAGGTCTCCAGCCACCCAGTGGTTGCTTCCACCATGGTCAGCACGTAGCGCTTGCCTTGACGGGTTTGGGGAAGAGTGATGTAGTCAATTTGCCAGGCTTCCCCATACCTGTACTTCAACCATCGTCCACCGTACCACAGAGGCTTCACCCGCTTGGCCTGCTTGATTGCAGCGCAGGTCTCACAGTCTTGGATAACCTGGGAGATACTGTTCATGGTTAGATCCACCCCTCGGTCCCGTGCCCATTTATAAGTGGCCTCTCTGCCTTGATGGCCTGAGGCATCATGGGCCCATCGAGCTAAGAACAGCTCTCCTTTATGTTGCCAATCTAAGTCTATCTGGGACACCTCTATTTTTGCAGCCTGATCTACCTGTTCGTTGTTACGATGTTCTTCATTAGCCCGACTCCTGGGGACATGAGCATCTACATGACGGACCCTCACAGGTAGCTTCTTTACCCGAGTGGCAATATCTTTCCACTCATCAGCAGCCCAGACTGGTTTTCCCCTACGCTGCCAGTTGGCCTTTTTCCACCTTTCCAGCCAGCCCCACAGAGCATTGGCTACCATCCACGAATCAGTATAAAGGTAGAGCTTTGGCCACTTCTCTCTTTCAGCAATGTCCAGGGCTAGTTGAACGGCTTTGAGTTCAGCAAGTTGACTTGATCCACCTTCTCCTTCAGTAGCTTGTGCGACCTGTCGTGTGGGGCTCCATACGGCTGCTTTCCACTTCCGCTTCATCCCTACGATGCGACAGGAACCGTCAGTGAAAAGAGCATATCGTGTTTCCTCTGCTGGTAGTTGGTTGTACGGTGGAGCTTCTTCAGCCCGCGTCACTTGTTCCTGCTCCTCTTCGTCAGTGAGGCCAAAGTCTTCACCTTCCGGCCAGTTCGTAATTATCTCCAAAATCCCAGGGCGATTTGGGTTTCCAATACGGGCGCGCTGTGTGATGAGGGCAATCCATTTGCTCCATGTGGCGTCAGTGGCGTGGTGGGTGGAGGGAACCTTTCCTTTAAACATCCACCCCAGCACCGGTAGTCGGGGTGCCAGGAGGAGTTGTGCTTCGGTGCCAATCACTTCCAAGGCAGCTTGGACTCCTTCATAGGCTGCTAGGATTTCCTTCTCTGTGGGAGTGTAGTTGGCCTCAGACCCTCTATAACTTCGACTCCAGAATCCCAGTGGTCAGCCACGAGTCTCTCCAGGCACCTTCTGCCAAAGGCTCCAGGACAAACCATTGTTCCCGGCCGCAGAGTAGAGCACGTTCCTCACCTCTGGTCCCGTCCTGACTGGGCCAAGGGCTAGCGCATGAGCGATCTCCCGCTTGATTTGGGCAAAAGCTTGTTGCTGTTCAGGGCCCCAGTGGAAATCGTTCTTCTTGCGGGTAACCAGGTACAGAGGGCTCACAATCTGGCTGTACTCAGGAATGTGCATTCTCCAAAAACCTATGGCGCCTAGGAAAGCCTGTGTTTCCTTCTTGCTGGTTGGTGGAGACATCGCAGTGATCTTATTGATGACCTCGGTGGGGATCTGACGCCGTCCATCTTGCCACTTTACCCCCAGGAACTGGATCTCTCGGGCAGGTCCCTTGACTTTGCTCTTCTTGATGGCAAAACCAGCTTCCAGGAGAATCTGGATGATCTTCTCTCCTTTCCCAAATACTTCCTTTGCTGTGTTCCCCCACACAATGATGTCATCGATGTACTGCAGATGTTCCGGAGCTTCACCCTTTTCCAGTGCAGCCTGGATCAGTCCATGGCAGATGGTGGGACTGTGCTTCCACCCCTGGGGCAGTCGGTTCCAGGTGTACTGTACGCCTCTCCAGGTGAAGGCAAACTGAGGCCTACATTCTGCTGCCAGAGGAATGGAGAAAAAAGCATTGGCAATGTCAATAGTGGCATACCACTTTGCTGCCTTGGACTCCAGCTCGTACTGGAGTTCCAGCATGTCCGGCACGGCAGCGCTCAACGGTGGAGTCACTTCATTCAAGCCACGATAGTCCACAGTCAATCTCCATTCTCCGTCAGACTTGCGCACAGGCCAAATGGGGCTGTTGAAGGGTGAGTGGGTCTTGCTGACCACCCCTTGACTCTCCAGCTCGCGGATCATTTTGTGGATGGGGATCACGGCATCTCGATTCGTCCGATACTGCCGGCGGTGCACTGTCGAGGTGGCAATTGGCACTTGTTGCTCTTCCACCTTCAAGAGTCCTACTGCAGATGGGTTTTCTGATAGTCCGGGCAAGGTGTTCAATTGCCTAATGCTCTCTGCCTCCACAGCAGCTATCCCAAATGCCCACCTGAGACCTTTTGGGTCCTTGTAATAACCGTTCCGGAGGAAGTCTATGCCCAGAATACACGGGGCCTCTGGGCCAGTCACAATCGGATGTTTCTGCCACTCCTTCCCAGTAAGGCTCACCTCGGCTTCCAACAGAGTCAATTGCTGCGATCCCCCCGTTACCCCGGCAATGGAAACAGGTTCTGCCCCCACATGTCCCGATGGCATTAGGGTACACTGCGCACCAGTATCAACTAACGCTTTGTATTTTTGTGGCTCTGACGTGCCAGGCCATCGGATCCACACCGTCCAAAATATCCGGTTTTCCCGTGCCTCTCCCTGGCTAGAGGCAGGGCCCCTCTAGCACTGGTTACCATTTCCTTCCTGGACATACATACTAGAGGTTCCTTCAAGGGGATCTGTCAGCTCATCCTCCCTTCTGTAATATCTGGCAGCTCGGTCCTGGGAGGTTGAGGCTACCTTCACTTTAGTGTTACTCCCCCGGTTAGTGTTTCCCTCCTTGAGTTGACGCACCCGTGCTGCCAGGACAGAAGTGGGTTTCCCATCCCACCTTCCCATGTCTTCCCCATGGTCGCGCAGGAAGTACCATAGCTCAGCTCGTGGGGTGTACCCTCTCCCTCTAGCTGGGGGACGTTGGGCTCCGACTTTGGGGCCTGTGACTTGTACCGGTGCCAAATGGGAACTGCTCCTCCTCACCTCCTGCTTTATTTCCCTCATCTCCTCTTGTAGGCTCTTAATCACAGCAGAAACGTTAGCCTGCATTGGGCCATTGATCATGCTTTCAAAATTTCTAAGCTTGCTCGTGACAGAACCCACTGTCTCTCGGTCGTTATCTGCATTAATCATTGCAATGAAGGTGGAGTATTCGGATGGCCCTAGATTTGCCAGATTCCACAACATTTGCCCTGTGCACCTGACTTTGTCAGGGTCATTACCATGCTGTCCATCCCTCCCAAAGAGTACCTCCAATACTGCCACTTCTCTCAGCTGCTGGATCCCTTCCTCAAGGGTCTTCCAGCGCATTCTATGATGGTGCTCCTGCATTCTCTCTCTGTGGACAAACCTCTCTCTCACACTCATTAAAAGCCGCTCCCAGAGGGAAAGGGTCCCTGGCTCCCTTACAAATACCAGATTGACACCTGAGTCCTGAGTCAAGGGTCCCAAATTCCTTGCCTCACTGCCATCCAGTTGCACACCCGTACCCATAAGATCCCAGACCCGAAGTAACCAGGTTGTAAAAGCCTCACGCCCCCGCCGTACGATGTCTTTGTGCAGATTACGGAGACTGTCGTACGTCAGGGACTCTGTGATTATCTCAACCACTGGCTCACCTGCAGGTTCTGAGGGCCCTCCTTTCTTAACTGAGTGGTCTGATTTCATCTTAGATTTCCTCGTTTCCACAGGGGCGACTGCTGCTGGCTCTGACTGCCCTTGCGTTTCAGCTGGAACCTGGACGGTTGTAACGTCTGTGGGTTCTACTGCTGCACCATTAGACTCTCCCTCTTCAAGGCAGGAGGAGGGATTCCCAGCAGCTGAAAGAATGCACTCCTTCAGCATCTGGCCCATCTCACGTATCTCCTTCACCCAATCCGAGTGGTTCATTTCTGATGTGAGCTGTGAGGCAGGGTCAGATTCTGGAGCAGCATTCCTAGTCAGGGTAGTTATCCAAGCCAATCTCCCCTGATCTCTGAATACTGAATAAAACAGGATTATCAGCAACACCAGCCACTGTATGATATCATTAGCACTTAGGAAAGCTCTGAATCCTTCGAAAACTGGTGGAGTAGACCCAAAGAGCTGGGTTAGGGGTTGGGAGAAAGTTTCTCCCGGTGTCATTTCCTCACAGTAGGTACCATTATTAAAGTAACCCCAAAAGCATACATTTAGTGTTTGATAGCTCCGAATCCATGTGCCCGCCTTCCAGAGGAAGTTAATAAGCCATGAATTCCTCACCTTATTAATCCATAAAACAAACTGGATAACAGTCACGGTAGCCTTAGTTATAGGACCCATGTTTAGATAAGGGCCTGCAAATGGGAGAAATACAGCCACCACCACATGCCACACGAACCGGGATAAGCTAGCCCACATAATGCCACTTAACAAGGAATCTATATCCAACGCACAAGAACCTTTATTCCTTTTATCTCTCGATGCCCTCGGGCCCCACGTTGGGCGCCAAAATCTGTCTTGGTTTGAAAAAGACAGGTGTCTGTGGAGGAAGGCAGGAGCCTCCCTTGAAATGGAGAGTGCAACCCCCTTCCCTCCAAACTATTATAATTTTGAAATTAACGGGCCTTCAGGCAAAGATATGGGGAATAGGAATAACAGTTCTTTACTAATATATATATATATAAAACACAAGGCAGGGAAAAAACAAACAACCCACTGGTTTACACTGACAGAGTCAGGAATACAACCTGACACCCTGTTAGGGTGGCAGTAGCAGTCCGATAAGATGCTGGCTGCAGTCCTCCTGAAGTGATGGGTGTAGTTCTGTGGAAGCAGCAATCAGGTAAAAGAGTCTGGTCTTCCTCCGAAGGTCCAGTGGTCGGCAGGTAGCTCTCGTCCTCTGGAACTCAGGTGGGGGGAAAAGCTCCTCTGGGAATCCAGTGGAAGAAAGGCTGCTAGGGTGTTCAAAATCTCCGTTTTTATTTGGCATGGACTGCTTGGCTCCTTCCCCCCGGGCGGAGCATCTCACAATGGGATGGGGAGTCGTGAGGCAGTTCCTGATGGGCCATTAACAGGAGATAGCCCAGGAGCGAGTTATCGATGGGTCAGGCGATAAGGCATTGTTGTGCCCATTAACGGGAGATAGTCCAGAGGGGGGAGGCAGGGAGCACCGCCCCACCTGGTCTCAACAGCTCCTGAAGATGGTAATAGAATATATTTTTTTTTCTTTTGGCACATTTTACACTGTAACCCAGGA
The DNA here is from genome assembly GCF_034619465.1 of Leptosomus discolor. Lineage (NCBI taxonomy): Eukaryota > Metazoa > Chordata > Aves > Leptosomiformes > Leptosomidae > Leptosomus > Leptosomus discolor. The sequence goes on from NC_141403.1 coordinate 13,641,548, forward strand.
CAACGATGCACCTTCAGTTCCCCTTAATTCTTCCTAATACACAAACTCTGACAGCTGCTTAACGGATCATTACCTGCTCAGAATACAGAAATCTAATGACAGATGTTATAACCCTTCTGGAGTCTACTTCTGCTGTAAAACTTGTCAGAAAAAAAACCCAAACAGTTTTACTTTCAACGAAGCTGCAGAACAAACTGAAAGTAGCGGAGACAGGACAGGAAACAGTAAAACTAAACGATTCAAGTCATCCATAATCAACAAACACAACAGTGTCAGGTAAGAACATCTTCACCACATTAGAACATCTGCACAGTGGTGAGAAAATACACACGTTCATTTTCACAGTGGGCCAGAGCAGTAATGTATCTTCCCCTTGTACTAAAGGCATATCTGAGTCTCTCTTAATATTATAAGACTTGAAATACGCCTTTCTAAATGAACTGGACATATTATTCGATTTTGTCTCTTCTGGTAGATGCATTTAGCAAAACTTCGTGTTCTTAACAACTGTACAAGTGTCATTAAAATGGGATCTCTTGTACCATTTATACAAAAACTACCTTGTTCTTTATTTAATTCTAATTTCCAAAGAATAATCTTGAAAGATTCAAGTACACTAAAAGCATGCCCGCTCTACACATTATTCTCCAGTTTAAGTTGCATTTTTTAAACCTTGCAACAGTTACAAGATATTGACAATATTACACAATGTTAATCAATAAAAGAATTTTTAAGGTTATCATTTTGGAATGCCTTTGTTAAATGATTTCTACTTTTATACCTCAAGGATTAGTGCTTCACTCAATTTAACGATTCATTATTACCGCAGAGGTAAAAAAGAACATGTGAGGTTAACAGCTACGGCTATTAGCTGTAACCTAACCAGCGTTACACTGTGTAATTGATGTATTTTCTTCAAGAATAAAATTCAGAAAAAGAGAATCACTACTAAAGTCTCTATAAAAAAGTCCAGAAAGCTTGGGGGCAAATGCATGGGATAAGAGCAAAGACAAGAGGAAGGAAAACAGGAGCGCACCAACAGTTGGTTTATAAACATCTGGGAACTCATTTCTTGGCATCACGTGAAGTCCACGCAGCCTCACACTGATCTAACTTTCAGACAGTGGCCCTGTATTTAAGAACAGAAAAACTAAGAGTAGACTTTGCTTCTCAAAAACAATTATAGCTCTTTCCCAGTTGAAACTGCTTCAAGACTGTCAGTTTAAGGATAATACTTCCAGAGTTTGTTCCGTGTACAAGTATTTAAAGGTTTTTCTAACCCAGTGTTGGCAGAACTTCAGTGTGGTTGCAATGACAGCAATCACTGTTCAGAGAACCACGGTAACCGCTGTATGCACATCTAACTTCATCTGCAGCTCCACCTTCGGCAACCATCACAAGTCAGGCTTTGCCGTCTTTCCTCCGTCTCTCCATGAACACTCTCTCCAGGTGGCAGGCTCAAGCACATACTTCTTTCAGGGTGAAACTCTGCAAGTCTACTTCAACTTTAGATACTGTCCCTCGGTCTCACTTCCCTTATTTCTCTCATTAACACACTCAGCAACCCGTTGCCTCTTTGTTAGTTGACAGGTACCAAACGGCCAGAAAAAAGCGACCTCACCTTCTCTAGTCTTCTGTCAGCAAGTACTGGCTATGCTGGTGGCAATAAAGCTGCCGTGTGAGCTGAACCACAGTGCCACGAATGCGGATTTCATGGTCACAGTACTGACTGAAAGCAAAATGCTAATATAGCAACAGCCAATTTCACTTGCATGAGAATTTTCTCCCTGCTGGCTGGCCATGACTGGTTTTAACACCGTTTTGCTTACGTAGCAGAAGACGGCCCTTAGCAAACTGAGGAATCTTGAATGCATAGTTAGAGATTGCCGGGAGGTGAAGGGCTCATACGCCTGAATACTTGTGGGGCTTGGCATCTTGTTTGTTTGCTTTCCAAACAGACCAGTAGTTGTAGTATGAAATAACGACCTTCCCACGAAACTTGCCTTTTCTTTCCTTCAGAGAAAGCAAGTTACATGAAGAACAGACCTTCTCGAGGCTCTTCAAAATACATCTCAAGACACCACATCAGTCTGATCCATACGTCTATAAAGTAACAAAGCAATGAGCCTGCCTGCACTACACTAATAAGCATCACATTTTTCATTTAAAGATCCTTGAAAAAGAAGTGAAACTAACATAGACGGCTTTATTTGTATTCAATCTCACTAAACTTTGTTCCCATAAATTTCAATAATCCTACTCTCCACTTGGCAATTCAATGACAGATTTTTTTTTTAAGCCCTTAAGTAATATCCCATATCCTCCAAGCAGTCTTGTATCCCAGCACCCCCTTCTTCCCAATCCACAATTAATACTTGCAGATGAGAAGGGTTGTTTCTGTCACATACTTTATGGGCAGCTGTAATTCTTCAGAGAAATTCTTTCCAGCAATGCTGGCATAAAGCAAGCCTCCAGTTTCCATAAGAAATCCTACTGACTTATGTTCTTCTCCTCATAGCAGCAAGTAAAAAGAATAAAGATAAAACAGAGGAAATAATAGAAAATAGTGCAGGAGGTACATTGCTGACCTGGAGATAAAAATAAATACGTTAGTACTTTTGGTTATAACCTCACCCTTCACACTGGGTTCAGATTCAGAGGCTGTAGCTTTAGTTCTCAGGTCTGCCAAGCTTTCTAGCTCACTCCACGTAAATATTTCATCTGTGCCTTAGTTGCCTACCTGAAAATGCAGGACAGCAGCATATTTTCTTTCAGCTTCTCTCTTGCCTTTCTTAGATGCTGAGATTTTAAAAGGGGCTGACCTGCACTGCTTTGGCACAGCAGGGCCCTCATCTCAGCTGAAGGTTCTTCAGTGCAACACTGATCACTACAAGCAGGAGGCATATGCTCTCCCATGACTTCAGGAAGCAGAAGTTGACCATTTCCAGCAATACGCTACTTCATACAGTAATTTTAGTAAATAGCACTGGCCATGATGTTTCTCTAAATTTGAACCTCCTTTCACCCTGGCCTGCCCAACCCACAGCCTTTCATTTGGGCTCTGGACCGTCATAAGAACGAGTGGACCATGTACATACAGCCAAGACTACACCGAGGCTGGAAATTAAGGACTTTTAAATGGAATCTAAATTAACTCAAAGAAAGTGTAATTAATTTTTTTTTTTTTCAATCCTTCCAGATCAAAGTAATGATTTTAGGATGGAGCTTGATAAGAATGGTGGTACATGATGCAGTAGCCTGCAATTCCAGGTCTGGGGAGGATCCTTTTCTGAGGCCAGTGTCTCTCCAGGTGTTTCACCGGGCACTACACCACTGCATTTCCTCTGGAGCCCTCAGGGCTTCTTTTCTGCCTTCCTCTGCCTCCACATTCACTGAGCTCCAGGTGGCTTCATACAGCAAGGCCATCTTCTGGAAATGACTGCCACCCAGATTCTCCCATTCTTCCCTTTAGCAAGTGGAAAAGGATGTAATACTCCACCGAAACAAGCCAATAGGCCAGGAGGTCTTCTACCTCAGTCGAAGAAATGTTTGAAAAGAGAAACATTTAAAATATGAAACCCTGTGCAAAACGCCCCTCTATTTGCATAAGGACTGCCACAGTTCAATTAGCAAAGGCTAAATGTCTGTCTAGTTACAGATTAAACAGTCCTTGAACCAGACCTTTGAAGAGAACGATCTGTTTTCTTGAGGTGAAAGGAAAGAAAGAAGAAAACACAATGTTTCACCTACGCAAAGTTTGGGATAAAAACTTAAAAGCTGACCTCCCAGATTTGAAGAGTGACCTAAAGCAGAAAGCTTTGCTGTTCTAATCACTGATCTTAAGGACAACAGAACTAGGTTGTGACCAAAAGCTATCACTCTCACATGGCACCAGCACTCGAAAATTGATTTTCACAGTTTCTCACTCTCTGTGATTCTATTAAAGCATTTAACCCCAAAGAGGAGACTTACAAGCTATGCATTACTACACTTAAAAGAGGTTTGGTGAATGCTACTGAATGTAACATATTTAGAAGGCAAACTCTTAGAGACTAAGGTTATATCTTCTTCTGTGTATTTTTGCTGAGAATACCACCTGTGCTCCAAAAATTGCACTCTTAAATAAAATATCTAAGGGAACACAATGGAATGCGATCTGTTACTATCTGTGTTGAGTAAGGGACATTGCAAAAAGCAATCTGTTTCTCCCAAGAACTAAAAGACAGCAAGAGTTGTCCCTGAGTGACACAGTAACCTTGAAAATTCATAAAATAAGAATGCATTTGTTAATAAAATTGCAGATTTTAGGAAGGCCAGACCAGCTTCAAGAGGCAGATGAAAACAAAACTGGAACAGAGGGGGATGACAATGCTCTGCTACATATTCAAGTTGTATTTTTTAAATGAAATGTCTATCTGTAATTGAAAATCATGCAAATAATGACAGCCGCAATGTGGGAGACCTATGCTAATGTATAAATGAGTTTTCAACTGCTTTTAATATTAATGATATTATATACTTATTAGAAGACACTTCAAACCTGTTTTGCTGTTTTACATTGAGACTTAATTATAATTCCGAGGAAGAAGGCTACCTTCAGCAGCAGATCCACATTTGATGCTAAATAAATTGCACACAGTTTTATCCATAACAAAAAAAAACAACCTCAAAAGGCGGTTGCTTTCGCTTTGCCCTACTTTTGATTATTTTTAACAATTACCTTTTAAATATGCTTACTATCTAAAAGTGGTAAAAGCTTTTTTTAAACTGTGAAACAGAAGAATGGATGCAGTATTTCTGTAATGTTAAAATATTTCTATACAAATTGCACAGACACAGAAACATATGTACACCCCACCCCCCATCCCACCCCCCCAAAAAAGATGTTTAAAGAAGGCCAGTCCAAAAGGGATGCAATGGAGCAAAACTCCATCAAAAAGAGAATTAAGACTTAAACACCTAAGACTTTTAATCTGTCCTTTATCGATTACTCTAAGAGCTCCACAGAATCCACCTGAACACTGAGAAGACGGAGCAGTGCAGGTGGGTTACCAACTTTAAAAATGTACATTTATTACCCAGGGAACCAGCAATAACAGAATCACAGAGAAGTAAGGCTGGAAGTGCTCTCATGAAGTCCATTCCCCTGCCCCAGGGCAAGATCAACTATATATAAACCATTCCTGACAGATATTTGCCTAACTTGTTTTTAAAAACCTTCAGTGACAGAGACTTTGCAACCTCCCTAGGCAATGGGCTGCAGTTCTTAACTATCCTTACCATTAGAAAGATTTTCCTAATGTCTAACCTCAATCTCTCCACCACAGTAAGCTTGTCTGTTACTTCATGCTCTGTCCCCAGCAGAACTGGAAAACAGTTTCTATTACCTTCCTCTTTACATGAAATTTCCATATATTTTTAAATGGTTATCTTGTCTTCCCTCACTCTTCCTTTCTCTAAATGAATAATGGCCAACTGGGTCATATGCAATCTGCTGGAGCAATTTATGTGGTCTCCCATGTAATCCTCTCAAGGAACCTCCCTATTCTGGAACTACCACTCCCATGCCAGAGACATCATCTCCACCCAAAAACGCTAGCAGTTAACCAAAACAAGATGCAGGGAGAGAAGCCAAACTGAGCGTCAGGCTCTCAGATTGCCTTCCTGCAGAGAAAGGTCCCACACAAACCAGCAGAAGTCTCTTCGACAGAGATGTAAGGTGGGGAAAAGTACTCACCCCAGAGAAGGGCAGATGAGGAGAGAAAGGGTTGAGTCTAGAAAAGAGGGGAAGAGGCTTTTAGACAACCTGGAATTAAGTTGTAGTGTCTTGGTCTGGAAGTGGGAGAGGTCTGGAAACAAAAGAAGGTGAAGGAAAGCAGTGAAAAGCAGGAAGATTACCAGAAGGGTAGGAAATCTGGAAGAGGTACGGAGGAGCCTCAGTACAGAGAGAGGGGTTTTGGGCACTGATGGGGGAAGAAGAGGAGAGAGGTGGCAAAAGGCTGAAACAGAAGACAAGAAATGCAATGGAAGTCCGAGTGCCAGGGGGATACAGTGCAGAGGTGGGGGGACTGGAGAAGCTCCACCAACCTGCATTCCTATGAGCATGAGGATCTCCTCAGAGATGAGTCCAATTTCTCTGCTAAAGCAGGGCCTGGGGGAGTATCAGCCAAGCTGAGGAGCTTCTCCTTGGGAGTAAGTTGGCCGCTCTGGATATGGCCCAAGGTCAAGCTTCGGCAACAATGACCTTGAGTCATAAAGCTGCAAGGGATTATGGAAAGATTTGAGGGTGCCATCACTTCCACGGGGAAAGGTGTGAGGTAGAAGATATGAAGCTGTGACAGAATGGGATCAGAAAGTGACAGAAAAAGTCAGTGCCAGACTGAAGGGCAGGGGCCCACTGCACAGAGCAACCTCTTACTATTTATTCTGGTTTCCATAGTGCCAGAGCTAATAATCCCTCTAGCGGTGCTGAGGGTCACAGGGCAGGAATGCCTCTGAGTCAGGCCAGATCTGACAGAGCTTGTGCTGAGACAGAGCTAATAAAATCCTGATGGACCTAGGCTGACCCTGCGGGGTCAGGAGGCTTCATACACTGATTCCAAATCCATCCCATAGTGTCCCCCTTATCCTTTGATCAACCTGGATGTCCCTGTGCAACACACTCCCCAGTGGCAGAGAACTGATTTCAAAATCATGCTGTTCTCCTAAACCAGCATTCAAAACACACACTGGTGAAGAACACAGCTACTTTACAAAACAGCCTTGGCTGTCCAGGATCCCCACCACTGTTACGCAGGCACTGGCGCAGCACTGAGAGCAGCCAAGGCAGGAGGTGTCGTACTTCACGGCAGCTAAGAAGCGCGCAAGCAAGGTGGTCCTTCTGACCATCACACCAAAACACCCCTGTATCACGGCCACATCTTGCCATGTAGCTCAGTGCATCAGACACATGCCCCAGGTCAAATCCCCACTGCTTCGTGGGAACCTAGGAAAAACATCTTCAGAAAGTTTGAGAATTACTGTTCTAGCCTGAAGACGACTATTTTTTCAATTCTCAAGGGTCAGGTTGTCTAGACCTCTGGCCTTTCCTTTTGCTTTTCTCTGGATGCTTCCAACAGGCCTGAAGAGCACTGCTCGGAACAGAAACAGTGCACCAGCCACACAAATGCTAAGTAGAGTGGAAAAATTATTTTGTATGTCTTACATGCAGACTCCTGTCTATATATTCTAGCGTAACATTTATGGCACAGTATTGTTGATTCATAGCCATTTTCTGAACTCTTGCAACTGCCCATCTGTTTTCTGCAGCCCTGCTGCCTCACCAGTTATTCTACATTTTGATTTGCACAGCTGATTATTCCTGCCCAACCACAATTTAGAACTTGTCCTTGATGAACTGCATCATATTTATTTTAGATCAGTTCTCCAATATACCACTTTAATTTTGAATTCTAATCCTTTGCTCAGAGGGTTTACATCCTCTCCCTGGTTGGTGTCATCTGGAAATTTTGCATGCAGATTCTATCATCTAAGCCATTAATTAAAATATTGAATATTTTCAGGCAATCCAGGGCAGAATCCCACTTGACATATCCTCTAGTTTGACTATGAATCAGTAGTAATTATTCCAAGAACAGCTTTCCTGCCAACTCTGTACCCACCTTGTAGCCCATATTGCCACCTTGTTTATGAAAGGGTGAAAAGCCTTCCAAAAATCAAGATATACCATTTCCCTACTTACAGGGAAATTAGGCTCCACTGACAAGGTACCCTCTGGAAAAAAACCACACAAATTCATTTATCATGTTATTATCTACAGGCTATTTATTAAAAAAATCAGTTGATTTGATTCAAACTTTTTTCCCTAAGAATTTAAGATAAGCCATTTACTCCAAAGGGGAAAAAAGAAGGAAAGTTTACACATACGTGCAGTGTTTGCTCTTTCACAGCTTTTTTGAACCTAGACTATCCTCCAAATGTTCTCCAGTGTAACCACTAATTGCTCAGACATTGCTTCAGCTATTTCACCCTATGTTGCAGAGACAATTTAATAAGCTCCAGCTTGTTCTAAAATACCTATTATCCTGTCTCATTAGTTTATAGTCAGTTCTGTCCCTGCTCTGGTTGGAATTCTTACCTTTCTCAAGGTAGCAATCCTTTTCTTGCCACCTGCTTACAGGTCACCCTTTCTGGCAAAGAACAATGCAAAAAATGTCATGAACTACTCGGTCCTCTCTGCACTATCAGATTATGAGTTTTGTCATTCCCTCTCAACTAACAGTTCAGAAACTCAGTCCTTCTCTTACTCTGCTGAGAACGTAGCATGTTTCCTTGTTATATGTTGTACTTCATTTTGTGCCTTGGCCTACCTGATTTGGCCCTTGCATTCTTCTAATGTTCTTTCACACACATCTCTAGTAATAACCTAGTTTCCACTTTCTGTACAAGTCCTCCATTTTCAGATCATGCAATTTTGTCTCTTCTTACACTTTTTTATTTGGACACCTTTTATTTGTGCTTTTAATATTCTTCCTTGTGACTGGAAAAGAAAAAGTTAGTTCCCTTAGAAATTGCCAGCCTTCCTGAATGCCTTAGGTTTGTTTCTCAGGAAATTTTACCTACCAGTTCTAGGAACTGAACGCAATCTACTTTCTTGCATAGTATTGCTTTTATTCTCAAGTTCTCTCCTGTCTTCTGAAGAATTACAAGCTCGCTCTTTCATGATTGTTGTCACTCAAGTTGCCTTTTACCATCATAGGCTCAGCCATCTCTTTCCTAATCAAGCCCAGGAGTACTTCCCTTCCACTGCCTTTTCTACAATCAGTAATCCTGAACCTATGGCCTTGCATGACCTACTGAAATTAGTATTTAGCCAGTAAAATACAAAAGCTCCAACCATAAGCTATTATTTGGTAATATATGATAAAGTGATTGGATGAGCCCATCTCTTGGAACAAGAGCCATCTACAGAAAAGGACGGCTTTGGCAACTGTGCCAGTAAAATGAGCATACAGACAGGATCAAAGTGTCTCCTAGCCTTAACTGCAAGCCTTGCCAGGTCACAGCAATTAGCGAGGTGGAAAAGAGGTTTATGAAATACTCCAAAGGTGGCTACGCAGAGGGACCATCCTCCTAGCCTTCTTTTGCCAGCGCTCTGTTCGGTTGTAAATTGAAATGATTACTTGGGCTGTTGCAATAGCTGCGATCACTTAGCATGACTAGATTGAGTGTTGACACTGCACAGGTTTTAGATATCAAAACTTTTTCTGTACAAATTAGCTCCCTTCTGCATGTGGTCATGCCCCGCTCCCCCACCAGAAGCCACTGTTTTCTCCCGCAGCTAAACTGGCATTCCAATAAAACAGAAGGAGCAGTATAGCAAGGATCAGAGCAGCAACCATGTGCACCTGCCATTACACTTTTATTGCGACTCTTCAATTAGCATAACACAGTCCAATGAATTTCTCTAAGAAATACCTACCCACTGCTGAATGCATGATATAAATACAACAAGGAATAAGAAAGATCTCCAAAAAGCAAATACGGGTATCATAGAATAGTTTGGGCTGGAAGGGACCCTTAAAGGCCGTCTAGTCCAACCCCCTGCAGTGAGCAGGGACATCCTTAGCTTGATCACGTTGCTTGGAGCCCCGTCCAATCTGACCTTGAATGTCTCCTGGGATGGGGCTGCTACCACCTCTCTGGGCAGCCTGTGCCAGTGTTTCACCACCCTCATTGTAAAAAATATCTTCCTTATCTCTAGTCTAAATCTACCCTTGTCCTATCACAATAGACCCTGCTAAAAAGAGATTGCCCCCACCTTTCCTGCAGCCCCCTTTCAGCACTGAAGGCTGCTCTAAGGTCTCCCCGGAGCCTTCTCTTCTCCAGTCTGAACAACCCCAATTCTCTCAGCCTGTCCTCACAGGGAGCTCCTCCAGCCCCTGAGCATCTTCGTGGCCTCCTCTGGACCCTCTCGAGCAGGTCCATGTCTGTCTTGTGCTGGGGGCCCCAGAGCTGGATGCAGTACTGCAGGGGGGGGTCTCACCAGAACCATCAAGTCCTTGCCTTCTCCTCATGTAAAGCAATGATATTTCAGTCTGTTCCCTTTACAAGTCTCCTGCCCATTTCCTTTACAAGTCTCCTGAAGGTATGGGGCAACTTAACTCAATGTTTAATAGTTCAGCTACCAAGATTTGAAAATGTTTTTTTAACATCTTTACCTGGGGACAACTCCAAAAGAACATAAGAATTCCTTACAAGAGACCAAGCAACCTTCACACTGTTGAAGTCTCCAGAATAGGTCTGAATCTGCTGGGTTGTCACCACAATCTGATTGTCGTCCTGGGCCTCCAGGGACCCCAGTTTCATCTCCCTGAATTTTATGCAGCTCTATTTGCCAGATTGCTTCCACCCAGCAGCAGTCACAAGGTTACCAGCTTTCTGACACCCTGCTGCACAAGCACCCTCATCACAGTGCCAATAGCCCCTGCTTTCTGGGAACTAAGGGACAGCAGATGCTGTGGCAGAAGAGTGTAAAGCTGTAAATAAAAAAATAACATAATATTGCAAGGGTGCTAAAGGTAATAACGTTTTCAGCAAAGGAGAGAACCACAGAAGGAAGGGCAGGTAAGGAATAGAACAGATATTCACACAGCATGAATCCTGGTAGAGAGCAAAGGAGTGGCAAAAACTCCTAGGAATGAGCTGAGGGCTGGCAGAGAGCAGTAAGGAGGAAGATGCAGGGACAGGACAAGAACGGCAGCAGAGAGCTGCAGGAGTGTGCTGCCGGCCAGGCAGAGGTAGGAGGGCCCGGCGGTGGTACCAGACTTCACATCTCCCATCAGCACTGGAACACGTGTGGAACAAAGCTTCCCGCTTCCTCTCCTGCAAGACACATCCCGCTGACACGCATGGAAACCGTGTTGTAAATCAAACCAACACGAGGCAAGGGAGCCAGTTCGGAACTGCGCTACTGCTCCAAATCGATGTGCTGGTGCAGGCAGCCGGACACAGAGCTGCCACCCCACGGCAGCCAGAAGGGTGGGACTGAGGATGGATCTGCTTTGGGAAAGGACAAAGCAGGACCTTGCCCATGGGGAAATGAACAGTTCTGCTGTTCCCTCTTGGGAAGAGCTCCTAGAACAGCAAGCAGCCCAGGGTAAAGCAGCCCGAGACAGAAAATTATCTTCCCAAACATAAAACCCACAATCCAGTAAACTTCTTCTAAAGCAAAAAAATTTAATTGGAAAAATAAATGCCTCACTTATCACTAACTTTCACTGTGGTACTAATCCATTACCTAGACCTACTAAAGCAAGAGGAACATCCAGTTGATTTTCTACCCATTTCTCGCAGTGCTTCAGCTGGTCAGCAGATGTGGAAACAAAACAGCAGGATCTTCTGATCCTTGTTTCCTTCTCCCACCTCTCAAATCAAAAACAAGTCCAGACAGGGAAAGCCCTGAGTGAACTCCAGCGGACTTTACACTAGGAGGGAGCTTTCCTCAGGAAGGCACACTACCTTGGCACCCTCATTACAATATTTTCAGCGTACCTATAGGGAAAGATGTCGGACTGAGGTGAAACAGTTACCGTTTAAACCCTCTGGTTTTGCCAGTTCAAGCACTGCAGCACACGAACGAGGTGGGGTGGCAGGCAGTACAAGTAGAAGGTACCTGGCAAGCTCTGCCCAGAGATGGGCTCTGGCCGATGAGATCAAGCTTTACACTGACATGTTTCTGAGAAGCCTCCTGGTAGGAACCGAGTCCAACCTGCACCCTCGTCAAACTCACGTGTTGAATGCAAGAGCAATTTAACAAGACTACGTTTTATACTGACCCAGGAGGCCACTCACTGTAAGCTGTTAGCGAGTACTTGAAGAGGAGAGCTGAGATACACCTTCCCCAAGGCTTATGGCCATCCATTTCAGAGGGCCTGAAATGCAGTTAACTGTGTTACTCACTGTGAATATAAGTGTTGAACTGTTCCTCCAGTGAACTGTTCTACAATATTATTTAAACTGAAAGTACTGAAAGGTGCTAGCAACCGCCAGGACTTATTCAATTTATTTTCTAAACTCCTGTAAACTGTCCCAAAACTATGAGCTGAACTGGAACAGATGTCCTTACCTGTGAAAGCATTTGTGGCCTGAAAACCAGCTTCCTGCATACTGCTCTCCCAGCGAAGCTTGAGATTCCCGTCTTAACCTGTCCTTACTGGAGACAACTGCTGAGCTTGGAGCTGTCAAGTCACTTCCATCTTAGCTCGTCAGAGTCCATTTCTCTTTCCATTCCCGTATTTGGCACCATCCAGTTCCTACCTGATCCCAGGTCTTTCGATCCGTAGGCAGAGGGGATCTCCACTGAATCCAAGTAGGAAGCGTTGGACAGTCCCGTCAACCAGCCAGCCAGAGGATTTGGGCCATGATGAATGTGGAAATGAAGGAAATCGCCTGCCAAGACTCCTGCCTTTTACAATTAAGTTCTAACCCTCTGTTCATCCAGCACCATTTTTTCAGGTCTCGGCCAATGGTGAGGTTCAATTGTCTCTCCTCTCCTGTGTTCCTCTCCCTTCAGGCACGCTCACTGAGAAATTAAAAAAGAAGAGATTATGTTTCCTGATGACCTGTAGCAACATTAAAATTAACAGACTCCAGGGAACAAAAACCCAAAACACATTATCAGGGATTGATTGTACACATTAAAGGAGATCTTCAGAAGGCAAATATTGCGATTTTGCTGAGATGCAAAGTGTGACCACACAGCTCTTTGAAGTGCAAAGAGGAACAGTGCTGAGGGTGTCATATGCATCTCTGAGAACATGATATGATTTACATTTCAAAAGCCATATTTAGCAGAGATGGGGGCAGCAATACAATAACAAAATTGCAGTTAAAAGGGAAAAGGAAAAATACTCAAGGCTCTCAAGTCTAGTCTATTCAAAACCACGGTGAGATTATTAACATTTTATATAGCTGCTTCCCTTCCTTTCTGGAGCAGGAAAAGAGAGCATTGCTTGCCGACACTATATATGCCATCCTAACAGTCTTCTGAGGTTAAAAACCTTTGCATGTCTGTGCTGTTGATTATCTGTTTAAAATCTCAATTGTAACACAGATGACGCAACTTGGATGTCTTGAGATGTTCGGTAACGTTAAAAACACCCACAGGCAATACAAGAGGAAGGTGGTTTAAGTTTTTCTTGATCCTACTACTTTTGCACAGCATGGGTATCTGCAACTCGCTGAAAACGAGAGATGCTGCACATCTAACTTTTACAAACTAGCATATGTTTACTTTTATGGGGTGAAGGTGAACAGCAGATAGGTCCATGCTTAAGGAGAAGATAATTTTAAAAAAAAAAGAAGGAAGAAAGGAGGACTCGGGAAGAGAACCCACTCACTCCCCAGCCATCCTGTTCCTTCACATAGTAATGCCTGGCTCAGTGTCTCAGGCAGGTTGAAACTACGTCCGTGATGATCTTATGATCTGCTAACGGATTTTAGCTCATGAGCCTAGCCAGGGCTTGCAGTACTGGATTGGACCCAAGGTCCATCTTCTGGAGCAGCCCATATCAGAGGGTGCCAGCGCCACTGTCAGTCCAGCACCCGCTGCTTCGGAGAACAGTGCAAGGCCGGGCTCAGCAGGCAGGTGTCAATAACCCGTTCCCCAGCCCCACTTCACCCTTTACCCTGACCTGCAAGATCCAGAGACTACCTGATACCCTGAAGCATGAGGCTGAATATCCTGGATGGTCCAAAACTGCTCCTTGGGCACCTTCTGCTCTGCAGGCACTGCCAAGCACACAGCCAGCCGGCCCTCGACCGCTTCATTAGGGTCCTTTCTTGGGGGACAAAAAGGATCTCTTCTCCGGTGTGTCACTGCCACCAAGGGAGCCCGACACCTGATGAATGCCGCTTTCCTCAGAACACACTGAATGAAAGCTGTCTACTAACAAAGACGAATCTTCTGTCTTAATGATGTTGCTGCTTTTTCTCCCCGATTTTGTTATGCCAGTATTACTGAAGAACAAACATTTTTGCCTTAACACACAGCACAGAACTGACTGATTAGTTACTTGTATTCAAATCTAGTAATTTGCATTCAAGTCAAATAATGTTACAGAACAGATTTAAGATGTTTTCCCCACTTCTTACCCAAACATCTCAACTTAATAGATGAGAAAGTAGAAATTAAGAAAAAAAAACCCTGAAAACAATGCCTTTACATGTAGCATCTTCTATCAAAAAAAGCAGCATAAAAAAAATTAGAATAGTCTTTAGAATGCTATTATTCCTGAATGTTAGCTCCTCAAGACGCTTTTTCAGCCCTTTGAAATGCTCTATACAACTAATAACCAGTTCATATGAGGACATTTTATTCTAAAAGACATACAACTGAGCAAGTAAAACACACATACACACATGCAGCACATACTTCTTTTGGCTCTTAACATTGTGCTAACTATAATGACTTCAATGGATGCTGCACTCATTTCCCAAGCCTTTTCCCTAGAGGCCTGAGTTTCTTCTATATTTATAAGAAGAGGTCCACATTTGCATTCATATTTGCAGCCTTGTAACTTTTGATTTTGGTTTATAAATTCACAATTGTGATGCCTTCTATCTTCAGCATTTTAATTTCTCTTCCCATCTTAGAGATGGTCAAGAGATGTACACTAATATCTTAATATCCAGGGAAATTCTCTTCTTGTTACATCTTTGGATTAGATATAATAAACTTCTGATTCTTAGAAGAACAAAATACTTTCACTTTCTTGAAAATTAACTTCTTATTAAAAGAAGAATTATTTCCCCCATCTTCAACATTTCTGCTAAACTAGGTAAGAACCCAGCAGTGCTGAAGAAACTCTCCAATGCAGGCACCTTCATCAACCACTGCTTCTTCAAATAGAAAGATCCCATTTTAACAACATTACAGGACACTGAAGCACAGATTTCATTCAGATTTAAAGGTAGTGCACAGCACCAGGTTTAAGTCCTACCCTAAGGACTCAAGTGAAAGAAGATACTGGTCCTCTGGATTGCCCTAAGAGAGCATTTTCTATCACTGCAAAAGCACTCTTCTCCCTTGGCCGATCATGAACTCGAGGTGGCTGGCAGGATTTGAGCAAGGAAACGGAGCAGGCTGCTGGGGCAAGCCTGTGCAGCGCTCAGTGCTCGCTGGGCCTCTCCACAACTCAAAACCAAGTTCAGTACTTACGAAGTGCTTCACACTTACGGCTAAGCAGGCTATTTAATGAGTATTTTCAACAGACCTTTGATCAGTCACATTTGCACAACAATTTCAGGTCTCTCAGATTTCGAATGCATCCACGTGAAGAGGACAAAGCAGCCCAGCCTATACCACAGCAGATCAGGAAAATGGCAAACAGCATGTAGAGCTATGACCTTTCTATTGTACTTTACATTATCCAGAAATTTTCCATTAAAGCTGAACTGATGTTTAAAGAAAGGAGGTTTGTGTATTTTTTCTAACAGAACGGCTTGTTTGCACGCACAGAAGGGGTCGGGACCTCTGCTGACACACTTCAGTGTGGATCAGCCAACTCCAGCAAAGCTGAGCATTTACCCTTTTACACCAGTATGAAATGTTTTACACCAGCAGAAATGTTAAACCAACCTGCTTGAGGGACCAAAAAGTGAAAATGCTTATCTGAAAAAGAGTGTGGAAAGTAAATGATACTGATAGAACTACAGTAAGGTGTGATCTTTGATGTAACCATTATATTTTTCATAATCCGCAGACCGGTGGGAACACGTCCCGTTATACTGATCAGATGGCAAAGAGAAAATGTAGACTAGAAAGACGAGAGATTTTCTCTTTGCTCCATCTGTTACCTCCTTTCCAATTGCAACACGAACTCTGCTTCCACTTCTGCTTTCATTCATCCACTGCAGTGTTACATGAGTCTCAGAAGCAAACCAAAGCAAAACACTGTGTTTTATAAATATGTAGCTGTGCTATAAAGATTTTCAGCTACTACGTGCTTACGTGATTGAATACCTAGAGAAAAATCAAACCCATTTGTTTTCATCCTTTCCACTTTTCTTAGATTTGCTCCTGGGAAAGACACCACCATCTGAACCTCACAGAAACTGCAAACAGAAAATATTTTGTCTATTTAACACCTTATGCTAGTTACATGTTTGTCCTGGGTTACAGTGTAAAATGTGCCAAAAGGAAAAAAAAATATATTCTATTACCATCTTCAGGAGCTGTTGAGACCAGGTGGGGCGGTGCTCCCTGCCTCCCCCCTCTGGACTATCTCCCGTTAATGGGCACAACAATGCCTTACCGCCTGACCCATCGATAACTCGCTCCTGGGCTATCTCCTGTTAATGGCCCATCAGGAACTGCCTCACGACTCCCCATCCCATTGTGAGATGCTCCGCCCGGGGGGAAGGAGCCAAGCAGTCCATGCCAAATAAAAACGGAGATTTTGAACACCCTAGCAGCCTTCTTCCACTGGATTCCCAGAGGAGCTTTTCCCCCCACTGGAGTTCCAGAGGACAAGAGCTGCCTACCTACCACTGGACCTTCGGAGGAAGACCAGACTCTTTTACCTGATCGCTGCTTCCACAGAACTACACCCATCGCTTCAGGAGGACTGCAGCCAGCATCTTATCGGACTGCTACTGCCACCCTAACAGGGTGTCAGGTTGTATTTCTGACTCTGTCAGTGTAAACCAGTGGGTTGTTTGTTTTTCCCTGCCTTGTGTTATATATATATATATATATATATTTTAGTAAAGAACTGTTATTCCTATTCCCCATATCTTTGCCTGAAGGTCTGTTAATTTCAAAATTATAATAATTTGGAGGGAAGGGGGTTGCACTTTCCATTTCAAGGGAGGCTCCTGCCTTCCTCCCCAGACACCTGTCTTTCAAACCAAGACAATGTTCTCCTGGTATATTTAGCTAGTCAACCTGCTATTCCTCTTTTCTAAACATTTGAAGATGCAGTATGAAAGGGCGACTGTAAAAAAGAATCTGAGAGAGAAAAGTAGCCAATAAGCATCATTAAATCCTGCAATAATATCTACATTTTAAGAAGTATTGTGCAACCATTAGCCAGACCCAAGCCTGGACGAACTTGCACTGAAAGAAGAAGTGAGATACTGCTTTTTCCAAGACTGGTATCTCTGCAATGTCTTGAAAAACTCAAAAGCACTGGCTGACATGTAAATGATGCAGCTTGGGTTTTTTGTTTGGGTTGTTTTTTTTTTTTTTTCCATTTCCTTTCACTATATAGAGTCTGTTTCTCTGGCCACATGCTGTTGGTTCCCACACAGGCATTAAGAACATGGATGTGTTGTCAGAAGGGCTATGGCCATGGGATGCGCTGCCTGTGACAGCCCTTGGCACAAGACATCCTAAAGGCCAGCGTTTCACTAAGGTGTTTGACAAATTTCATAACAAGAGCATCTGTAGGGCAAGCCCACACGTTTACATTTTTGAGAAAGTTACCGAACAGCTTGTGAGCTGTGGTTTAACTTAACTTAATCAAGGGAGGACTCACTGCTTGAATTTCCAGCTTTCAGGTGAAAGAAGTGTAAAAGGCAGGTTCCAAACAGGGGCAGATCGCCAGCAGGTGCTCAGCCGCCGGCGGCACTGTCCTGCTCTGTGTCTAAAAGCAGAACAGAAGCAATGCTGGCCGAGCCAGCAGCATGACTCCAGCTCTACGGGAGATTTAAGCATGTCTCCAGATTCAAGGAAAATCTGTCTGAAGCCAGGACAAGCACTGAACTACCCACATGCTTAAACACTTTGCAGAAGTAAGGCCTATACTTGCTATAGGATAAGGCAGTATAGACTTGGATATATATTTAAGAAGTTTCTGGCTTGAAAAACACTTCCAACATTTTGTTTTCATAAAACTGTGTTTGTAAAAATCTATTTTAAAGTTTGCTAAAGCAATTTAAAATGAAGCATATGTGCAGACATACAGTTCACCTCTCCATCCCTTTTTGGATTCACCAAGAGTTTTCCAGGCTTTGGTTTTGCTTCTCATGGAGACTTCTAAAGTAGGCATTAATACCTACTCCTTTTTAGATGGTAAGGCCTGCATTTTACTGTGTGATCCTCAGTTATTGTATTTACCTCTATCTATAATTTGTCTTCCTTCTAAGACAACGTTGTACCAGCGCTAAGTGAATCCTGGTTCTTGGGAAACACTATGCTCCGTAACTCAAAGACCGCTTAAAGAACTCAAGGCAACTTTCACAGGAGACCATACACAAATCAAACTGAAAACCAGATGTTTAAAATATGTTCATCTAATCACATCTTTCTCACACACACATATACATAATTTGTTTTCACTTTCAATCTTCAATATTTGTATAGGTCAGCTGTGACTTTTTAAACAGCTGCTGTATTTAACTTTCTTGGTGCATTTCAGTGACATACAAAATGAGTTTCTATGTTATGTTATACATATTTATGTTCCTACAGACACTTTCAGATACTCTTCAACTTGTTTAGGAATAGTGTCCAAGCTTCACGTTCCTTCCTTTTTGTTACAGCACTCCCTGAACTGGGGCAAATGGAGGACAATCAAAGTGAGGCACAGTCTTTCTGCATTAGCTGAAGCAGGAAACGGGTCTTGAGAAGAGGGCATATGGCCAAAACCAAGCACCATTTTTTCTAGCCTCTTGAGAAAATGTTCTATAAAGCAAAATAAAATATATCCCAAATGCCAGCACACACTGCAAAACACGCTCTAGACAAGGCCCAGTTTAAAAGAAAAACGATGGATGTTTCAGTACAGGCATTTCTTCTCCTTCTCCTCCTATTCATTTGTTTCTTTTTGGAGCAAAGCAACAAACTGAAGCAATGATAGAAAAACTAGTCTGTTTAGTAGCTTCATGCCAAAGCAAATAGCCTCTGGCAACCAGATAGCAAGGAGTATTTCACTTGAAAAAATCCTATAAATAACTGACAACACAAAGGAGCATGCCACATTTCCTTCCATTAATCTTGTTAAGTGAAATAATTCAGGTCCTCTATTTTCTATCTCTACGAACAACCTAAAGAGCCATACGTTTTACCATAGCTGTGCTGACAGAATGCAGACAGCAGCACAAACTCCAGTGGAAAAGTTTACTAAGATCTCCATGACAAGCTACTGGATTTGGATGAGATAATTATTGTGAGAAATCGTACAAGCTGTGTTATGAAGGGCAAATGAGAAGATTGCATTATTTATTTTTGGGCCTTAATAAAACTATAATTACCAGAAGTTGTCAAGAGAAATCATTAATCATGCTGTTCTATGAACCTGACCAGTCAGAGAAAAACCTGAGCACTGAATTTTATTTGCCAAAATAACAAAAAGTAGTAAGAGCAGAATCCAGTCTCAATTAATCTTTTTCCAAAGCAACACAGGGTCAGTATTTGAATTTGCAGAAGGCTGGTAAAAGGAAAAATTGCACTGAGCACACTGGAGAAAAGATCACACGTTTTTGACTGGTGTTCCCATTGGTGTTCCCATGACTTGTGTGAGAAACGAGCAGTTGCCAGAAACCCAGGGGATTCTGCATATCTCAAGACTTTGAGTATCCAACATTCAGCTACACTCCAAAGGGCATTTAGCATTCCTGCACATCACCGGAAAACTGTGGTTGTGAGTCACGGCTGCAGAACCTGACCCTGATAAGTAGCAGTAGGACAGGGACGTCACTGGTTTAATTCTGCTATGCCACACAGGCTGCATGAGCAAGGAGGAAACACCTCAGGAGAACACGACATGGCCACTGCCAATCTGCTGGTAAGGCCATTATCAACATGGAGCTGAGCACAAGGTGAGAGACACGTTTCTCTCCTCCTTCTCTCCCACAGCAACTCATTGCTGCTTCAACAAAATGTTTCTTCTGGCTTTCTTTCACCTCATTTTGAGAGCCCACCACACAGACACACGCAATGTCTGTTGTTTACAAGCTCTCCATTTTCTAAGCGTGCATCACCATTTCCTAGCTTTTTTGCCAGCCAACACAAGCTTCCCAAGTTCTTTACCTTTACCCAGGTTTTAGGTGTAACAGGAGCACACAGTCATTCACCATCTCCACTGACAGATCTGGTGTAAGAGAAGCAAATGGGCAGCGCTCCTTTCCTGCAGCAAGGTACTTACGTCACCCATCCCCATCATCCACAGCAGCATCCTTTCTCTCTCCACTGACAGCACCTTCTGGGTGAGGACATCACACCCGCCAGGGAACAGATGCACAGCCGAAACCAACTTCTCCCACTGAACTGGTTAGAGCAGCCAAAAATCATAATATACACAATGAAGATACAGACACACATACCTACCTCGCTCCTAAAAAGCAGACTGTGTGGATCTAGCCAAGCTGCACTTCATTTCTGAAGGCAGAAACATCTGCACTCTTGACTGTTCTGGAAAGAAAATGCAGGAGACAGTATCTCCCATGTGAAAATCTCAAGCAGCATATGGACACGGAATGGCGCAGTCCTCCCACTGAACAGTATTGGGGACTATGGAAGTAAATATATACGGGAACCTGAAAATTCAGAAATTAATAGGAGGAGTGATGCAATATTATTCCAACTTCTGTCAAAAGACTTGGTATGGCTGAAAAAGCACAACACAATGCTCATTTTGGCAAAGGTAAAGGGCAGAACCTGTCCTAACTGTAATGAAAACTGAACTGGTGCTGAAGAGACTCAAGGGGCATGAAAGCTGCTGGAGAATAAAACTACTGCCTTGGAGAATAAAACGACTATCTATACAGCACTGGGGTTGCTACCTGCGCCACTGGGAAGGAAGGGTGCTCAGCCACTCTCAAGAAGGATATAGCATCCTAAGCACATGGGCCATGACCAAAGAAAATCCTCTTCTGCTAAAGAATAAAACATGAACTGTACAAATGAATTAGCATAAACTGCCACCATATTAATTGAAGAAGCACTGATAAGAATTTAGTAACTTTCTGGAAGGCTGTAACAGTCAGTGCTAGGGAAGTCCATCTGCTGTGAGCAGCAGCTGTTCAGGAGGGTAAGGAACATCGGAGAAAAGCCCACTAGTATTTCATACACGTTACTACACAAAGTTATTTCTAGTTTTCCGTGAATCAAGCCACGCCACAAGAATTCATCTGTTACAGTATCTCAGGAGCCAACATCATCTGTGCACTGCACGGAGAAATGCAAATGGAACATTATCCAGACAAGCAAAGCCCGTAGACAGCACCGGGCACATCAGCTGCCCGGTGTTTCCAGCGCTACTGTGAGCAGCACAGGAGACGTCGGCATTCTGCAATATAGCTGCAGTCGGTGCAAGAAGTCAGTCACGGCTGTATGCCTCTTTGGACCTAAAGAAGGTCTGCAACTATTTCAGTCTGACTACACAAATCCATTTTACTGCCAGTACCACAGTAAACTTAAAAAGATGTATGACTGTATCCAGAAAGGACTCTTATTATAACAAATACCTAAAACTTCTCCTATAGAACTGCACCAGATTTTAGATGACTGAAAAATCCTGAGGTTTGCTGATCTATATTCTACCAGCTTTGATTTTCACGCTGAACTACAAGAACCTACATGAAGCAACAGAGTTTTAAGCTCCTCTTTGTCTCCGCTAAGACCAGGTTTCCGTTTTGCCCAGTATCTAACAAAACCAGCAAGTTTAAACTGTATCTCCATCGTTGTACTACGACTGAGCTCTGAACTTGATGGCACAATCCAAACCATTGCCTTAACGTGGTCTCCAGATGCTCTGCTTTCCAGAGCATCTACTTGAATTTTATCCTCTGATTAATATGAAGCCTATATCAGAAGCCATATCCTTGTAAAAGTTTCACCTGAGTCCGTGGTGGTTTTGCCTTTGCCAGGCCAAGGAAAATGAACTCTGCTTTATTACTAAACAATCCAGGCAACGCTGAAGAAAGCATTCCTTCAGCATTTACACGTGTGTACTTCTACGCCCCACACTCAATGGGGCATAACTAATTGCCATAGCAATTTTTAGTTACAGCTTTAGTCCAACTTTCAACCTGGAAATGAGGAAAGGAACAAAATCTTGGTTTAGCATTTCTTGTATTTTTCTTGGACTTGGGAGACTGGATTTTATATTTTTGGGCATGCTACCTGATCTCTCTAGACTTCCCACCCCATCAGTAAAGTGGATATAACGTCTTCCTGTGGATTAAGGAGCTATAAAATGCTTAGGGAACAGAAGTGTTACTGGTAAAACAGAGAGAAGAAGCTAAAGCAGAGTCTTGATTAATTTGATTTTGTTCTCAAGCGAGCATATCACTCTGCAAATCCGAAACAACTCTATTAGCAGTGTAAAGTCACACTAAAGAAACCCTTTTCACCAAGTAAGAGGCCGGTGCTTCTTTATTTCCAGGTAATACCAACAATACATACTATCCTTTAAGGCTGGCCTTGAAAAGAATCTGTTGGAAAACAATTCACAACATAACACAGAATTCAAGGGGAGAGCACAGCTGGGAAGCAGTATCCTGAGGTGATCAGCTAAATCTCATTTTCCAGAGAACTACACAGTTCATTCTCCCAGATTCCTCATTACTCAACATACAAAAGCAGAGAGGCTATTTTTTCTTGTCCCTGAAGGACAGCTTTTTACATAAACAAACTGTATAAAGGCATGGCAAGTAATGCTGTTATCAGTTAAATCTGTGAAATTCCCCTAGTTGAGAAGTTCTTGTTTAGCACGGATGCAAGAACAGAATTTCGACTCCCTCACTTCAGCTGTAATTCGGGAAGTATTTCTAATTCTGACCAGCAAACCCAAACAACTCACCAAAAACACCACTTTCGTGGGTTTTTTTACTTTAGTGCCCTACCTATTTTCTATCAACATTTTCAACAACAGGTATATTTTAATATACCCTTGTCATATTTTAAACCCATTCTTGCCATGCTCACATGCAGTGTCTGGATGCAACTGAGGCATGTAACTGGATGAAGAACCACATTAGCAACGCAGCACTGACAGCACCTTCTTTAGCAACTGCGAGGGGGAAATATCTGAGGTTTTTGACCAAACAACTCAAAAATGGGTATTTTTATCACAGAAAACTGGGCTGGTTTGTTTCTCTCAAGGAAACATCCCGTTCAACTGTTCTCTTCTTGTACTTCCATGCATTTAGGGAAATCTGACCTCTCTCTAGCCTTGTTTTGTGTTTCACAATATTCTTTTAAGTACAAAACTGTAAAGTTTACTTTCAAATACCCCTAAGATTCCATGTGTGGCCTTTCAAGCTCACCTGCCAGTCTTCTCTCCAAGCAACCCACTGCCAACAGAGACACAGCTTCCTACAGGAAGGGCCTACACAGATGTAATTTATAAATAATTATGAATTGTAATTAAATCTTCACAGCTACAAACGGAAACACTGCAATCTCATATTAGAAGAAAATAATGATCTCTGCAGATGAACAATCATTATCTTCATTGTTCAGCCATGGAGTTGCAGCTTTGTATTTCCCAGCTGTTAACCTATCTTCAGTCTTACCACAAAACCAAAGAATACTTCGGGCTTTTTTTTCTTCCTTTTAATTTTTAAACAAGTGGCAAACGTAATGAGAGCCTGACTTTGTGCCTTTGATAATTAAGCTTCCACTATCACGGAATGTTTTCTAATAGGAGCATCTGCTCTCTGCATTGCAGCCCTACAGCTAAGAAAGCATTGGACTTATTAATAAAATACAATAAAGAACCAAACATCTGGGTGGGAAAGATGCACGGAAGGGGAGAAACTGTCTTCCTCTCAAAATAGTCAAGAGACAGTAAAGCTCATCCAAGTAAAACACACGTTTTCTGTTGAGGAAGCAGCTGGAACCAATGATGCTGATGATTCTTATTCCATTATAGCCTGCTGCAAGACACAAACCTATTTGAGAGGGGAAAGCAGGAAAAATCCCACCTGTATTAATCTATACTACATAGTTAAAAGCTCCTGACAGTGCAACCCATTCCCATGCCCAAGGAACAGGCAGATGGGTGTACATAAGTTCTTTCTGCTAACGGCACTGGCAGAAAAGGGCTTCATATCAACACTTCAAATACTGAAAAGAGAAAACAGGACAAAAATAAAACAAGAAACACTCAAGATCCCAGAAGAGTTCAATAGCTAGAATTTTGGATCAACAATTTGAGCATCTTATATAACACAGTTCATCATATGCTACCCAGTCACTCATGCATCAAGAGCAGAAACTGGGTTAACTACAAAATTTCTCAGAAACAAACTGAAACCTTGATTTTAAAACACTTCTAAATGTGCCAAATACTTCAGTACACTGTTCAAAGTTAATTACCATCAAACTAAATATCTATGCTGTACATCCTTTTTACATGCAAAATCTGTGGGGCTGTACACTGATCCTGCCAATGGGGCTCCCTTGCTGTAAGGGTCTGCAGCATTTCCTCACACCGCTCACCTAAGGGAACACGAAGGTGTCAGAAAACCTTTTTGAGGGAGGATAAGCCATCCCAGAATCACCCACAGGTAAACTGGAGTCTCCCACTCAGCCATAGTGCACAAACTTGACTGCATTATCCCACCTACAGCCCAAAGGGATATATGCCCCATGCCCCAGAGGCAAATGGAGGAATTACTTGTGACCTTCAGAGTCCAATTTTATGGAAGGGGTAAGTTGCTATCCAGTATATGCATGGGCTAGCAAGATTAAACTGATTTACCTAGGCATTTCTCTGACTTTTCTCACCTCTTCTAGGTTAACAGTCACTGTCTTGGGTTTGTTAGTGTTCTTTGTTTTTAAAGAACATGCAAGAAAAAACCACCACAGTGATGCACAAAATCTGTTCTCTAGCATGATGACAGAATCAAAACCAAACCAACCAACCCTGGCATGATAATTCAGTACACATTATGGATTTGTAATGGGCCATTTTCTAGCGTGTGTATCTTCACAACTTTAAAACTCAATTACCAAGAAAATGTCAAAGGTATTGCTCCTGTTACATCATGATATAAATCAAAATACACTGAGATAGAACCCGTGTTTGATCCACTTGTGAGACTGAAGCTCTACATTTATTTTAGAGTTCAAAAAAGGCTCTGAGCCTTTTTATTAAAAGCATACAGAACAGACAAGGAAAAAAACCCAAACAAATATGCATTTGCAGACAGAACTATGGATTTTTAACAAATAACCAAGCCAAATTCACCTTGTGGCCAGAAGCTAACATCAAAAATGCCAGCTCAGAGGCCTATTTTCTTTTAGTGACCACACTATCACTTTGGGAAACTATTAAAATAGCACAAACCTAAAGCAGCACTGGCAAAAACTGAATGCCGTTCAACTCCGTCTTCCAAATAAATGCCTTTTTCGCACACATATGCTTTGTTTTCCCTTACTCAGCTGCATAAGAAAAACCACCAAACTGCACTTACAACAGATCTGAACCAACAATGCCAAATTTTAACTGAAACACACAAGAGCAGCTGGGCAATGCACGAGCATTTTACAGGGAAGTTAGCAGATCTCATGGCAGGAATAAACCTCCACCCCTATAAGGAAAACGGGGTCCAGTTTCCTCAATTTATTTTATTCCTTCCTTTAAAAAACAGACAAACTGCTAATTGAAAAAAGCAAGTAACACCACAGATATTTTCCTAGTCTGAAAAACCTTTCTGTTCAAAGCCCATGAACAGTCTGATAAGTGGTGACTTCAGGAAAAATAAAAAAAAACAAGTTATTTTCTACCTCTTAATGAATGAAACTGCATTCCTTCTTCCAGTTCACAGAGGAGCTTTCTTGCAGGCTCTTTATGTGACGGCAACATGCAAGGACCTCTCATCATGGTAAGAACTATATAAAGTGTCTCTGAAAACTGTCTGTATTTGTGACCATATTAGTGTGTAAATGCCTTTGTATAAAGCCCTGTACACAAACCGTGCCTGCAATATATGCTCTTTTAGAGCACTTCATGGCATCAATGTGAACATTTTTTCTGCTTAAAGAGAAAACTAATTTACACTAAGAAAAAAAATCACCTCACAACAGTACGGTGCAATCCTCCTCCAGATATTGATCTCAGTTTTGCTGAGATTGGTAAGTCAATTTTATCATGAAAGTGAATGGAAGAGAGGTAAAGGAGACCTACAAAAGTGTCAGGCAGTAAACACATAGCATTCAAACTAAAATCTGTTAGCAGCACTTCAAATCTAACTTTTAAAATTAAGACTTTTCTCTGTTATTCCAGTTAGCTGGATGAAAAATTCTGTACTCCACTGTTACACCCTTTAGGAAAGCATGTACATGGGGTGGCTGAGTGGGGACAGCGCGAGGTGGCCTTCAGCCACAGCACAGTCAAAAAAGATTTGCTTACACTTGGTTTTGGGAAGGCAAAAAGCTCGTCTGAGCTGGAGGAGGGTCACTCTGTCTCAGTTCCTGACTGGTTCTTACCTCCATCAGCAGAACACCACCACTTACAGCAGTCATTCAGTCCACGGAGAACTATGTTAAGATTACAGACGCCACTACAGAGTCATGGCCCTCAGCTATTACCCAAATGTATTATGTAAATGTAAATAAATGTATTTATTTTTGCAACGAGCTGAACCTCAGCAGCAGTAAACTTCCAGTTTTGTTTCCTTACCGAAGTTTTTAACTTCGAAACTTACTTACAATCTATAAAGTACACAATAATAGAGCTGCAAAAAAAGCACCCCTATAATGTCAGTGAAACTGTAAAATGTAACTGCTGCACCTATCCTCCTCGGGAACGCTGAAGACATCGGGCAAATGCCCTCTGCTGACATCATTAAAACAAACAAAGCCATTGTCATGAAATCATTCATTGTGCAGAAACTTTATAAGCTCTTCTATTATCTTTTATAGCTTAATTTGAGAACAGAGAATCTCTAGAGTGCTTTGCAGCACATTAATAAAAGACACTTTGCTTTATAAAGTTTATCATTATTACTGTACTGCCTGCATCAGCTCATTGCAGTGGAGTTTGGGTTTTTTTAAAAAAAAATAAATTTCCTTATATCAAGACTTGGGTTTTTTCAGTGAGTGATAAAGGTGGTGGTGGTTCTTGGGGACTCTTTCCTAGGACTGCTGTTACTTCATTTTCCGTAGCGCTTTAAGACCCCATTATTAATAAAACTTTTGAAAAATTCTTCTCTGAAGCCATCAGGCATCATAGGCTCAACTGCACTATTTCCCTCACTAAAGTCAGGGGCCACTGAACTCTGAAGAGTGCTACTAGAAATTAAGAAAACGATGCTGGATGTGGCAGCGGCAAATGAGGAGCTTTTAATCTCTGAAGTCAGCTTTTAAACAAACTCCGGTGTTTCATACTGCACTCTGGCTACTTAAACACTTTACAGCTTACGTCTGTCTTTATCCCATAACCAAAGCTGAATGTGACCTGGACACAATTATTTGAGGGGTTTGAAGACAGACATGTAGAAGTACACACAGGTGGCAGAGGCCACACTAATCCCGGCAGCTTTCACCACCACCGTCATGTCCCTTAGGGTGCGAACTTTCCCCTCTAACAAAACCTCTGTGCCAGTGAATGCACTATCACAACCGTATCAGTATAAAGGTCCATAACTGGGATGGATATTTTAGCCCCTGAGGCACTGCTCTGCCTGGAGTCAACTTTTGTGTCAACTCTCCCGCGGCCGGCAGAGCCAGCTGTACTAGCGAGCCCTTCCTGGGCACCAATGCCCAGGTGGAAAATGCGGGTGAGAGATGGTCCCTCACCAGACTCAACCCAGCTCAAACCAGGAGGGATCCATGGTGGTATTGTCAGTGGAGACCTGATGTTTCTGGAGCCCGCCCCAAAGGTGTCCACCCAGACGTGGAGCACAACCCATAATGCAGCGTGAGGCACGTGGTCAAACCTTCATGTGATGACTGCAGCCTTTCAGAAGCAACAGTGCAATGCTTTTACCTGCATCTTCCTAAAGCATGATGCTGCCTATTTCTGGTGTATTCACGTAGGATGCCCAACTGCTGGATCTGGGGCTAAATTTGTAAACAAACTATTCCAAGCAAATCAAGAACATGAAGTGGTTTTGAATCATAGAATCACAGAATGGTTTCACTTGGAAGTGACTTCAAAGACCACCCAGTTCCAACCCCCTCTGCCATGGGCAGGGACACCTCCCACTAGATCATGTTGCTCCCAGCCTCATCCAGCCTGGCCTTGAGCATTGCCAGGGAGGGGGCAGCCACAGCTTCTCTGGGCAACCTGTGCCAGTGTCTCGCCGCCCTCACGGTAAAGAACTTCTTTCTTGTATCTAGTCTAAACCTGCCCTCTCCCAGCTTCCAACCACTACCCCTCATCTGATGACTGCAGGCCCTTGTGAAAAGTCCCTCCCCAGCCCTCTTGTAGGTCCCCTTCAGGTACTGGAAGGTAACTATAAGGTTTCCCCAAAGCCTTCTCTTCTCCAGGCTCAACAACCCCAATTCTCTCAGCCTGTCCTCACAGGGGAGGTGTTCCAACCCTCTGACTGTCTTGGTAGCCCTCCTCTAGACTTGCTCCAACAGCTCCGTGTCTGTCTTGTGCTGGGGACCCCAGAGCTGGATGCAGTATTCCAGGTGGGGTCTCACAAGGGCAGAATCCCCTCCCTCAACCTGCTGGCCACGCTGCTCTGGATGCAGCCCAGGATGCCATTGGCTTTCTGGGCTGCGAGCGCACGTTGCTGGGTCATGTTCATCCTGTCATCTACCAGCAACCCCAAGCCCTTCTCCTCAGGGCTGCTCTCCATCCACTCATCCCCCAGCCTGTATTGATATTGGGGATTGCCTTGACCCAGGTGCAGGACCTTGCACTTGGCCTTGCTGAACTTCATGAGGTTCACATAGGCCCACCTCTCCAGTCTGTCCAGGTCCCTCTGGATGCCCTCCCTTCCCTCCAGCATGTCAACCTCACCACACAGCTTGGTGTCATCAGCAAACTTGCTAAGGGTGCACTCGATGCCACTGTTCAAGTCACCAACAAAGATGTTAAATAGCTCCAGTCCCAGTACCAATCCCTGAGGAACACCGCTTGCCGCTGGACTCCACTCAGACAATGAGCCACTGAAGTCATGCTTCACTTGGTTTCATAACAAATATTGACTGGCAGCCCTCTTCCATGGTGCTAGTTGTTTTTTAATTTCTTTTAAGTATATCAATTGTGCTGCACCCCAACTCATTAAACGTGTTGATTTTTTTTTTCCTAAAAGGGGTAAAAGAAGGGCCTGGAAGTACATGCAGGTTTGCTGGACCACCAAAGACAAATTACATTTTTTTTTTTTTTAAATCACAAAAAGCATTATTTAAACTTCCATTTATTTATAGCACTTATTTGAACAGAATTTATCCACTCATTTAGTTCTAAAAACCAACTACCTAAGCAAATAAATGATTGCTTAAATATGTTTATGCGGAACTAATACTCTCCGTGTACTTTCCAGAATATTAACTCATTTTTAAGTGTAAAAAAATCCCATACAATATAACTAGAAAATCTTACTAAGATCATTTTAGAGATATGTAAATGCAAAGAATTTTTTCCTCTATTTGTACCCAGATCCTTGTATACTCAAGAGAATGCAGTTAGTTGATTTAATGAAATTAAGAGATCACTCATTAATTTTTCTAAAATGCAACTGAAAATAATACACGCACAATCAAGAAATATAAGTAAGAGCTAAAAGGGTGATCTTTCTAGTCTAAGTCTGACAAGACTTGCAAAATTTCTCCATGGGCTCTGATACCCTCAAACAGTGGAGTCATAAAAGTGTGATGAAACGTTTCTTTCTCCGATTATATTCTTGAAGACACAGTACAGAGAACATTATTAAGATTTTCAAATCAGGTTCCCAAAAATGACCATGCCGCCCCCGGTCTATTTGGGAAGACGCATTAGGCTAATCAAACTGACAGGTTTTGCAGCAGAATTCCAGACAACTCAAGTCCTGCTCTTCCTGGAGCATGGCAGCCCAGGAGCTCAGACCTCTTCATATTCACCTTGTCTTCCAAGTACTCCCCAGCAGAGCATTTACTTTATAAAATTTATATTTTTCTCACAGTCCTGGATAAAAATGCCTTCAGAAATGAAACATGCATGTCTGATACTCGTCCTCAGCATATGGCTTCAATCCTGGTTAACAACTCCATTCAGACCCTGCTCTGACAGGAGAAACATGTACCTCCTTAGGGGCTTTTAACAGAGCTCTTCATTGCATCAGTTCCACACAGGTACAGTAGGTGAGACAAGCAACACTTACTGGTTTTTATTGGTAGCACTGGAAAGTTAAGAAGCAAAAATGAAATTCCTGTCAAATTTCTAAATAAGGAAGGACCGTAAGCTTCTCAAGAAAATTTTGCCACAGTATTTCTTTTTCACAAATATGCTTTTTATTAATCCTAGGCAGCCAGTGTGGAAAAGCAGCTGAAAACAATCACACACTAGCAAATATTTAATAAAAAGCAGTAGCTAGATTATACACATTTATTTTATAGTTCGTGCACGTATATAGTTTGCACACATTCGCTTCTCAGTTTTGGAAGCATGAAGGTTAGCAGAGCTTCCATGGAAAACTTCTACAAGAAACACCTCTGCTAATAGCCAAAACTTTCATTAATGACAGAGAAAAATGAATGCCAAGAATATGACTGTAAAACCTTAGATAGTGAGCTGGGTAGTTACCAAGACATTATTCTTATATGAACACACACAACCCATCCAAACATGCATAGAGTCCACGAGCTGTTTACAATTAAATCCAATGCATTTCCTTGTATGTGTAAAATATGTATGTGAAAGACTCAAAATCTCCGAGTTTAAAAGCCTGTTCCTGTCAGCTGGACATCTGAGAAGATCTCCAAATCTCAGAGGAGGAGACATTCCCAAAGATGTTTGCCAGAAGAAACAGTGTGCAAGGAACAACACTGACATATTGTAACCCTAATGTAATGTATTACAAGATTATGCAAAAGAATTTTATAAACTGATTTCATGTGGTGAGAGGGTAGTTCTTTGCTCCCAAGGACTAACACCTTGGATGAGGCTGGTAAATAACTTCAGGAGTATACTCAGAACGCTTCCAGTGGCCATCACCAAGATGACCATGGTTATGAACTATGTTGCAGTCCTGCATAATCCACTCCCACACTACAGGACCAGGAAAAAGTGTATGCTTGACAGTTTCTGCCTGCTTGCAGGGTGAGGGCAGACCTCTACATTGTCGTGATCCCATGGTGTCAGCACGACACAAAATTACTGCAGATTCCACTAACAAATGACAATAACTGTAAAAATTACAACATGCAAATTTATTCTATTTAGAAACCATGAGGAAAACAGGATCCTCTACAGCTTGTGAAAAGAAAGGGCAAATATTTTTCTGTGTTCCCACGAGGTTAGCCAAAGAGAGCTCTACTATTGCAGACAGAGCTTCACCTAAGGAATAGGCGTGGCTGCCTTACCCACCAAAACCAGTTGCCCAGTCACTCCCTGCCTTGTACTGCACTGCCCGCTCCAGTCCGACTGGGAGAAGGGAGTGCTAGCAGGACATGGGCTAGAAGCAAAAGTATTCCTTAAAGCTCTATAATCTGCCAGAAACAGGAGCTGAGAGGATAGTGAAATGCAAAAGTCGCCTTGTTAGCCTTCTTTGCTCCTAACACAACACCAAAAAAAAATATTCGCACACAGAAATAAAACCCTAACTACCTTATTAGGCATATTTTAAATAAACTGATTGATCAGGCTTTTAGAGTTCATAACTAAGCAATTCTTAGTGAATTCAAGTGAGGGATAAAAAAACCCAAATAATCTCAAACACACCATTTTATTAAGCAAGAAAATCATAACCAAACACTCAATAGCAGAAGCTATTAAACTCAGTTGCTAACTACCTAATGCTACTACCTAAATTTGACTTGCGAATTATGCCCTTGTTGTTTTAAACCAAATGTCCAATTAACAGCTTTCATGTTAGGGTTTAAGCTCACAACATTAAGTCAAATGCAGTTAAGGAGCAAGTTCCTTCATGTAAAAGAGGATGAAAATACTTTTCTTACAGGAGGTACAGCCTCTGGCTATCTCCAAATTATAGCAAAACTACAAATAACAACTTTAAAACATACTAGCGTGTATGTTACTAAAGATCCAGTAGAGACCATCTGAAACCGCCTAAAGGAAAAACACTTAACTAAAAATACTTCTGGAGGTGAAACAAGCAATCTTCTCTCCAAAGGTAAAACCACCTCCTGACAGCTCTCTAGGAGGAGTACAAGAGTTCAGAAATACAATTCAGCTTTGAAGGGTATGATCTCTGAGTTCGTGGGAAGCTGTTCAGATAAATTACAGAAGAAATGAGTAGCAGAGATGAAGGTAAGGCAAGAAAGCAGAGGAAGAACCAAATCAAAATGGTTTGTAAGACAACTGCCAAAATACTACTTTTATCAACCAACTACAGGACAATCGCCAGTAAGAGCTACTTCCCCAAGCAGTGGTGAACAGCGGAAACAACTGTAACGAGGATTACTTTCTAACCTCGTTAGCTGTTCAAGCTGCCTCACTCTCCTCTCTGCTGAGACGGAGCCTGCTCTCTCCACAGAGCAGGCAGAAATTAAGTTTGGCTATGGAAAAAACCTGCAAAAATTCTTATTAAAATATGAAAGAACCCACCCAGAAAACATCCGTTTCTCCTTATGGGCTGACAAATTGTCTTTAGCCGCTCACAGGGAAAGCAGAGGGAGAACACAGGAGGACTTTCCCTCTGCCCCAGCAGCAGCCGCCTGCTCTGCTGAGCCGTCGGGAGCCCGGGCCTCCTCCCACCCCCAGTGCCAGCACTCCCACAGCACAAACTGGTTTGCCCCCTCCACTCCACGGGCTCACGCAGGTCTCTCTTCAGGTTCTGTGTGGGTACCAGGGGGACCACCCTGGAGACAGCAGCTCCCTTCCCCTTCCCCAAGCACGTCTTACCGCCACAGGAGCGACTCCCCTCCAGCTGGCCACAGGGCTGGCACCCGCCCTGTCCTCCTCCGACGCCCCGGCTCCCAGCATGGCCCTCTGTGGCAGCGCTTGCTGCGGCGGTCCAACGGGCTGGCTGCTGCGCCCTGCCCCTCCCGGGCATCCCGACGGCAGGGCCCGCACCCAGCCCCGCCGAGCGTTTCAGCCGAGAGCTTCGGAACAGGCTGTGAGGGGTCGCTCGCAGTCTTACCAACAGGTCGGGTACAGTCCTCGATAACCCTGATTTATACCCAGTAAGAGCTGATCGCTCTCCCTTCATCAGAATCGGAAACCAACAGAGACAGCCTCCCCACCTCCATTTAAAAAGTCTTTTTGTAAGTCACCATACAGCTACAAATTACAACCAAAAACGTATGTTGCCGAGTCACTTTGAAACTACATACGAGAAAGGCTTTTGTTTTTCAAAATTTGGTTAGTTGAATCAGGATAACACGAACAGCTCATCTATTTAGGATTAACACTTATAATGCTTCGTGTCAAAGACCAATTATAGCCTGTCAAAGGAAACGTAAATGGACACAGAAAGGTTGTCAGACTAGAGGGGTGTTCATTAGTGCATTACCAATCATTTTTATGAACACAGCGTGCAATTAATTTCTATAATCAAACTTACTCTGACTTAACTTAGTAATACTGTCTGAAGAGAGATGCGACTTACTTTGAAGAAAAATAAATACATTTTATTTTAATAAAGATATGAATTTTATGAGCGAGACACACACACTTTTTCAAATGCGAATTAGGTTCTTGGTTTCTTTTTTAACCTGGCAAAGGATTTTCAAATGCCCTGTGTTTCAGCAAAATTCTGCCCCCACCTCATTCAATGGGAATTTTGCTAATAACTTCACTCTGACCAGAATTTTACCCAGGGGAGCCACATTCATTTCACCATTTTGTAAGTAAACCCAAGAGCACTATGCCTTACACAATGAGGACAGAGCTTGAAGAAATCAGTAAGTCTTCCGTTTAATACATTTTCCAAGCACGCATACTTAAATACATTAATACTAAGGGTAGCATTTCCACTGCCAACGGTCAGAATGAACTCCTTGGCTTTATTTTCTCATAATCAAATGCAAACCTTTCTAAAACATTTGGCAAATTTCATCTGACCATAAAAAGGTTTGCACAACTACATTACTTCAGACTCCCATCACAAATTACTAGTTCACATTCACTATGGAAACAGACTTTCAGATCACTTGAGAAATAACTAAGTCATAAGGATTTAACTCCCTGTGCTATTCATTAAAAATAATTATTCAATGCATAAAGGCTTGGTGCTGGGCGAGTGAACGGTCAGGCTGGAGTACTCCCTTTAGCTGTAGAACAGACATCTCAGCTGCACCAAAGACACGTTTCCTCATGCAGTCCCCTTTATTGCTCATTTGGAAAGACTATCTCTAGAATAAGATGAGACTTCAGACACCCATTTAGTTCCCCACTCCTATATTGGCTTTTCCAATAGGAGCGCTGATTACTGGTAGACAATAATGATTTTGTAATGTGAACATCTGTGCAACAGAAAACAGACTGACATCAAATTAATGGCATGTATCTCACCATTAAGCAGGTACCAAATAGTAAAGATTTTTTTGAACTGCCAATAAACCTGACTAAATTCTTACCAAAGATTTAGCCAGGAACCAAAAGCAGTTAAAAATCCATAACTAAGTTGCTCTTCAATGCCCTTTTGAAATAAAGAAAAACATTTTATTAAATTAAAAAATCAAACTACTCTTAAGCAAAGCTCTAACTGAGATATGAAAACACAGAACTCCAAATTTAATAAGTTATTGGCCTCGCTGTAACAATAACTCAGCCATATTGCCCACAAGTAGCAATTAATTAAATTTAATAAGGAACCCTACAAGTTGTTCCTGTTTTTAAAATCCTAACCAGGACCCTAAACAATGCTGCTTTTCTTATTGCAACTTTCAAATGTTTAAAAATCCAATTGAACAAAATTGTCTTCAATGTTGGAGAAAATCCCAATGCATAAAAATCCACTTAAGTGCTCTATTAAACAAACCAACCAAATCTACATGGCAGAGGAAACATCAGTTTTTAACTAGCTACTGAATACCTTCTTCCCAGCACCAGAAATATAATTTATCTTTAATAACACGTATAGAAGTTTTTCCCCATCACTAAACTCTGAATCAGGCACTCAACGAGGATTAAAAAGAAAACATTAGGAAAAATTAACTTGGTGTGCTGAAAATTCTCTATTCATGTCTATGCATGCAGAAGATTTTTCCCTTTCTCTTTCCAGTGAAGAGGAGGGTGATCCTAAAAACCTTGATATTATTTTCCTCTCTTTAGTATTTGAATATGAGACAACATCATACAACGGAGAGCCGAGGAAAAAGTTCAAGCATTATACAAGCCCATAGTACCCATCTAATTCCCTGGCAACTACAGTGAAAGTAATAAATGGGAAACCAGCAAAATTTTTCCAGCTGTCTTTTACAAAAACTTATTACCTGAAAAGACAGTACAAAAAATAGCACCAACTGCTCTTGGGATAAAAAAAGAGCTCAAAGACAGCCTTTAAAAGAGTAACACCACAAACTACTGGCTTCTGAGTAAAAAAGTTAACAAGTAATCAATCATGTAAAACCATAAAAGACTACTACCAAGACAGGCTGTCCCACTACCTTTGGAAGAAAGGTTAATGCAATCAGCAAGAAAAATTCATCAAACTGGAAAACCACTTGATCATTCCGGTGTACAACATGTTTACATTTGGATGACTCTAATCCGATGTTCTAAAAACTCTCATCTGCTTCCTCATTTGTACTATTATCAATGCCATCAATATTATGCTAGAAAAAAAAAAGTTTAACTAGCTTTGCAGATTTAGTACAGAAAGCACTCTAGCTGCACAAATTCCAGTGGTGTACTCCAGATTGGGAAAAAATCCACAATAAATAGGAAAAAATGGCAAACTGTAACCACCTTAAGAGCTGGGCTCATGTGTACTGACAACTACGATCTTTCCTCAGTAATGTTTGGTTTTGCTACAAATTAGATCCAGATTTTGAGGTTTTTCAAGCCATATTCCACCAGTAAATTCTACATCAGATTCAAAATCTTCTTTTTCAAACTCCAGGTACAGCTTCAGCACTTTTCACTCGTTCTTTGACGAACAAAAGTCTACAATGCTGGCTAGGACCTGTATTTACAAAACCTGCTCATGAAGGCAACCATTCCTATTTGAGACCATGGAAGGCTTCCAAATGCTTAGAGTGTAACACAGGAACTCCCAAAAACGAAACACCAATGAGTTCAACGAGCCCACAAGAAACCAGGGACCAGGAGAGCTTTACAGCAGCGAGTATGCCAGGAAGGATGCCCTTGCTGCCAATTGCCCTTGCACACAACCAGGCAGACTCCTTTTCTCCCAGCACTTTCCGGGGCAATGGGTTCTTTAAGAGTCTGTGCTCCTTCACCACACCACCAAACATCGAGACTGACCTTACAGGAATTAGCTGTTAAAGGGAGCGCCTCATACACACAGTCTATTTCAATCAGGAGGGCTGAGAAACAAAGGAGGAGGAAAAAGGCAGCCGAGTATTTTTCGGCCATTTTTCCCCTTGTTGGAAGCTTGCGTGCACCTCTGAGCCCAGATCCTCTCTTGCCTATTCAGTGTGGGGATCAGCGTGCCAGCAGCACTCAGCAAATAAAAAAACTGACTCCAAACTGCACACGTTATTTGCAGCTCAATAAAAAATAATGCTGGGTCTTTGACACATGTTTATATAACACCTAATAGAAAAGGGTTGTTACCTTCTCATAGATATATATGTAGCGCGGGCCGAAGTCTGGAAGGATTTTCTAACTAAGCAAATAAAATCTGTGCAGTCCAATTCAAAATTTTCTTAAGATTTTTAGTCCTAGGGTTCAAATTTGGGACCATACTCAGTTAAAACTAAGTAGACTTGCCAAAATAAACAAAGAAAGTAGATTCTGTGATGCAGTGATCTTGACTGATGGGGTTTGTTTATTTATGCTCACATAGAATCTGTCAGCTAATGCAAGACAGATTCATCCACTTGGAAACAACGAATATTTTAATATATATTAATAAAAATGTTCTAACAGTAAACAGTAGTTTTTCCTACTGGTTGCAGTACTTATTGTAGAGTTGTATAAGGCTTGATCTTATCATGCAGCTCCTTTTTATCACACACTACAGTGATTACACTTGGAAAATTAATGTTATAGCATTTTAATCTTTACTATTCTCTACAGTTTGGAGTGAACTGTCTCTTCGACTTTATAAATATCACAAATACTCTGTACGCTTAATTTGCCATCACCATAGCAATTTTTTTCAAAGGATAAGTCAAATTCTTACTCCAAAATTAAATGCTTTTTTTCAGTTAAGTCTCTTCTTGTGGCACTAAAGCATTGAGCAAAGTTTTTATTCAAAAATCCCTTTCTTCTTCATGCAAATGTCATTATGGCACTCATAATAAACCCTTCTTTAACATGAAAGACTAAGTCTTATATAAGACGTGTTTACAACATTTACTACCTTGTTAATTCTTTTGTTCATGGAGCGGGTATTCACTATGACACAGAGTCTGTCATTCTCATGAACTCAGTGATTCATCTGCCTTTCCTACACTTATCTTCCAACCTGTCTTCCCTAATTTTTTGTTTAATTTCTCACTGTTTAGGTACTGCTCTCCCTCTTCAGATTCTGAATGAGGCTTTTTCCTTTCCTCTATATAAGGTCTAATGTTTGAAAAGCTGTTGAGCACTGCCATTCATGGTACTGTGACTCACTTCTGCAATGACTACTGTTTCCTACAAAAGAAAACTACTGTTATTTGTCATACAATTACCAACAGTTAACTCACCAAGGTGTGGAATATATGATGCAGGAAAACATAGGAGCAGTGGTTAGCACTTAGGGGAAGGTGGAGCAGTCCTTGTCGCACATGTCATGCATGCTCCACTGCCTTGCTTACAACCACAGAAATAACCCATGAAGAACTGGAACAAATAAATTTTCAGATGGATGAAGGGATATCTGTGAAGATCCAGGACAGTCTGTGAACCACACACACCCTCCAGACCCTGGGATATCTGCGATAATGCAGGTTTTGTCAGGACTAACAGGCATGTAAAAATCCGGTTGGGCCTGGCTCCTGTCTTTTCAACTAGACAACATCTTGCCTCAGAATAAGTTGCTTGGGTCGCTGTAGTCACTGGAAGTCACAGCTGCCAAAGTAAAGAGATACACAGCTAAAACCCACATCTGAATCAGGGTGTACTGCCATGCAAGGGAAGGAGCTCTAGAAAGATTAGTAAACTAGGTCTGAACTCATCCTGACTGTTTCAGAGAAGCACAAATAAACCGGCCTAATTAACCTTCCTTATACAGGCTTACAGATAGATGTTTTGTTCAGCTACTAGAAGCTATTTATAATAAACATTCCTTCTTTTACTGAAATTTGAATTTTTCATTGCTGCTGTACTTACATGAGATAGAAACAGAGGGCTGTAGCACTCATTTAATTTTCTTTCTTCTCCCTCTCACAGACACTGTTTGATTGAACTTCAACATTCAGAAACTACTGGAATAATGAGATTTACAGTCTTCTGTTCCTTTTCATATGCTAACATAAAAATCATACCACACCACTGCTCTCACTCTGCTACTGTGTATGGTCCCAACTTCCAGTTTTAAACTAAAAGACATCTGAAAGGCAACACCCATAATTCTAAGTTTTCAAACCCCAGAACACACTAAAACCACTTCCCGCATGGCTGGCTGGCACTCTTTTGATCCACGTGGTAAAGTGATAATGGCACAAAAGGCCAATCGCATGATGCTTTTTTTTTAATAACCCTGGCATCACAGAAGACCACAACTTTCAGACATGTTTGCCATCCAAAACCCAATGGACAAGAGTACACTACCTTCACCTTCATTACTTCTTTGATTTGAAATTCAGGCTACATACTTCTAGTTAACTTGCTGCACAGTATCTCATTAAAAGTAATGCTTAATTTTATAATTTTTTATTGAGACGATTTCTCTACATGAGGATCTGTGTTTTATCGAAGTGTCTTTCTGAAGTTGAGAAGCAGTTCAATGGGATTCTGTCTTGCACTGCATTCACTCAATTTCTGTTGCCCCAAAACCCTACTGTCACAAAACAGAGCAGTTACTTGCACAGCATCTATACTGTCAAACCTGGAACAGTCCAGGCTCTATCCCAGAAACACAAGCACCTTTACACAGCTTAAGTTTTACACATCCTTCAGATGCACTACACCCCCATCTAACATCCACTAACAGCCCAGGGCTAAGATCAGTCAGAGAGAACTACAGAGGAACTGAAGTCTCGAGAAATTTGATTTAGAAAGCACTACGGTGGTTTGTGTCACTTTTTACCAACCACCACAAAGTCAGAAAATACTGTCTGCTATCCACACAGATAAGCGCTACTAGATTTTCAACCAGATTATGGATTACAAAGCAATGAATACTGGCAAGATCACTTTTGAAGTTAAGTTTCAAAGATACACTTAGGATACCAAGGATACCAAGGACAATTGTTTGAGTCTTTGATACTTTCAATAAACATTTTGCAAAGAAAATTATAAGCACTGAATCCCCTGAACACGTTACTATTTTTTTCCTTCTAATATTAAAGCTACTGTAAGAGTAGGGGGCAAGGAAGAAGGCCAAATACATTTCTGTTTCATATATTGCAGCTAAAACAGACCTTAGGAGGATACAGTATTGCCCACCTGCCTCTCTGATGCTCCAATAGAATAGAGAAATGGTTGGAGAGCTCAGGAGTGAAGTCAAAATTATCCAAATGCCTGAGGCTGTAAGATGCTCTGCACTAGAAGTAATACCATCAAAAGCCACAACTAACATTACCTTGATAGTCACAGGAGGTTCCTCACTATCCTTTTGTCTCCTGAAATGACCACTGAGAACCACAAACTTTTTGGCAAGGAACACAAAAGCTGGGTAACGGTAACAATATGAGAAGAGCTTCAGAAATCCGATGAACAGACGGAATAGATGTGGAGCAGGTGCCTGCTCTCTGCTTATAAAATGATGTTTTTTCAGGGTCACCACTGAATTAACAGAAACCTGAAGCAGAATATAAATCCTGAGAAGGTCCCCCAGTTGGGAAAAGTAAGATTTCAAGCATTCACTGTTACTAGGTAAAGCCCAAGGGTCAATGATTTCCTTACTAATTTAGGGAGTGACTAAAAATAGAAGACAGCCTGTGGCATTCTTGTCAGAGCTGACTTACGGAGAATATAAATCCTTCTTCTCTTACTGAGGAGTGCCTGAGATTACCATTCCCTACAACTACAGCCAACCAGGCGCCATACTCCCATATCCTCCCTTCCAGCTAGGCCCATGAAAGACCAGCACCAAGCTCTATGCCACAGGCTGTCTAGCCTCAGATGTGCTCAGTAAGAACTGCACCAATTAAAGATAATGAGAATTGAGCTGCCTGACACAATTTTATCACAAAAACTTGGTTCGACATCTTCATACGCCCATTAATGATTTGTCTCATATTTGAGTCTCTCTAAACCACAGGTTTAGTGGTGCTTTAAGCAGTGTGAGAGGACAAGTGAAGGAGCAGAATGGCCCTTGTTCCCACGTGACATCAACTCTGCAAAGACATTCACTTCAGATGAAGTCCATGTCACAAAAGCAACAGTTTTGAGGATCTATACAAAGGGCTAATTTAGAGATGATGTTAATAAAACTATCTCTGCACTGCCCAAAGCAGCTGGTAGAGTTCTACCTACTGAAGAAACAGAGACCATCTCCTGCACCTACCACTACCAAGAAGTGATGCAGTTCATGTTATT
This sequence comes from Leptosomus discolor, assembly GCF_034619465.1. Taxonomy (NCBI): domain Eukaryota; kingdom Metazoa; phylum Chordata; class Aves; order Leptosomiformes; family Leptosomidae; genus Leptosomus; species Leptosomus discolor. The sequence continues at coordinate 13,682,437 of NC_141403.1, forward strand.
TCTTAACTAGCAATGGAAAGCAGGACAATGAACACCGTGGACAGCTATGGCTCTAATACTGGCCCCATACCCCAGGGTCATACAATGTTGTAACGTGCTGTTAGGTGCCGCCTAGTGTTGAAATTAAAATCCTGGAGCTTATGGTCATTGTACCCTGACACACAGAAAGATCACATGGCTCTCCTAGCAATTTCTCTGATTTTTTACCTCAGGTTTCTTATCGGTCATCTCTAAATGCACATGCACAAACACAGTTTAACTTTCCTAGGCTGAAATCCAAGAAGAAAAGCTTCAGTGCCTCTTGCAGAAGACATTACCAAGCACAAAACCCCCAGAAGCTTTTAGTCGCCTCTTTCACCTCTTTGAATTGATACTAGGCTACTAGAGGACAAAAATCTTTGGTGTCTTCAACAGCTGCTTTTCACTGTAAGTCAACAAGTGAGAGAGTTTTCAAAAGAAGCGGATACTACTTGATGACACTTTGTAGTTAGAGGTGGTAAGAATGACTAATGACTTCCCAGTGCTTAAACAAAACCTCTGTTTCAGCTAGTTCCCCCAGCAGTAAGTTGTGTCCTTACACACATGGCAGAGGTGCGTGGTGAAATCATGGGCTCTGGTGACTAAGAACAACAATACCCTAATCAACAAGCAGAAAAGTAGTTTTTGGAGCTGAAAGCTTATGCAGAAAAGTTTCAGCAGCTCAGCAGCTTCCTGCTGGCTGGCTGGCTGAGCTGAGCACAGCAAGATGAATCACAATGTTCTGCAGAAGAGATCTTTTTCCCTTCCCCAAAATTTAGACTTTTCTCCTATATAAGTCTATTTTAGAGGAATGTGCTCTATGCCAACATACAACTGGCTGCCTACAACTTTGCAACATTACTGGTGAAAAGGGAAAATCACTAATATTTCTATGTCACTGTAAAAGTAACCGAGAAATGTGTGCACATGATGATACCCACTAGCAAGTATGTATACTTCCTGGCTGTAAAAGGTCTTCTTAAAGGCAGTCTTAAGTCATTCACCTTTGCAAATATTTTTCCATAGAAAATCTGTGGATACCTAGAGGTGATGTGATTAAAGGGTTTCATGAGAAGTTGTTAGCAGAAAAACAACCCAGTCAGCATCTAACTGGCTAACTGCTTGAATAATACTGACCTCAAACACTCATGCTACCACATACAGCAATACTTAAAATATTTTTCCATCCAACATTTCCTCCAGTTATTTTTCTCCCTGCTAAAACATCAGCTCTCTACTGCAGCAAACAGCAAGAGCAAACAACTGGCTTCTTCATCAAAACACAACACTGCCAGGTAACTAAAAGCACCCACATGTCACATTTCCAGACTGCAGTAACGCAACTGTACTTGACTGTTACCTGCTGTCAGAATTCAAGCTTAAAATACAACACACAGTCACATACCCAATTAGTTAAACAAGTCTAAGGCATGCTTTTTTCTTTAATTTCGATGTGTATCTGTTAGTAACGTCCCCGCTTCCCAGGTCTGGTTATCATTACTACAACACAAAAAAAGCTGCCAGCAAACAAGTACAAAGATTTTAAAGCTGAGACACACTCCAAGAAAGTGCAAGGTTTTGTTTCACACTGTGGCCTTAACAAGACACTGTCATCCCAACTCCGCTAAACCCAGAATTTGAAGTTAATTCTTTTCTATTTCTTTTCACGAATTCTGGTAATATTGAGAGTAGGGATGGGAGAACAAAACTGGGTAAAGGGAGACGTTTTGCATCACTTTGCTGCTCTGCTTGGGTGGACTGACATCATTAATTTCCAGGGTGGGTCAGGAGGCAGTCAATTCCCAACTGCTAGCAGAAGTGCTGTACGCAGGTATAACCAGTTTCATACAGCTGGAGGAGTGACACTCAAAATATCAATAAGCTATCCTTCTCTTGAGAACAGCTGGTATTGCAACTTTGTCGAGCAATTATCTGATCAGGGATCAACAGAGAAAAAATATCAAAATTAAGCATACTGATCAGTCATCGCTCTCCACGACCTTGTAATGGAAACATTCACATTTGGCTTCATGGAAATATCGTATATTTCATGACTGTCCTGTGAACTCAGTAATCCTGATCAAGATATTCCTCACTTACAATGGAAAAACTTAATTGATTACAGTAGCGATACATCAGCACAAACATGTCATGATGGAGACAAAATTATCTGTATTTTGAAAATACTCCATAATTTACCTTATATTTTCCAAATATCTGGATTGAATAAAGAAGGCAAAAAAAAGAAATGCAGCAAATCTAGGAAACTCAGATATAAGAAATAGTATTTAAGATTGCTGTTAGTCTGGAAGACATTAAAAAGGGGGACATAAATGTTTAGTTCAGGTCTGGTTAAAAGATTTCGTGGCTTGTCATTAAAGAAGAGATTTTCTGAGAGGCCCAAGAAGAGTCTTGAAAGCTAAGCACAAAACCAGGCGTTCAGACAACTCTTCCTTGCCTGATGCTGGGTGGGTTCACTTCACCTCTGGCAGCCCATGTAAGTCAGTTTATCAAAAAGAGTAACTAAATTGGGGTACTCGGTCTAAAACATGTAAAGCCTGACAGAGGTGCTGAATCCCGTGGTTCAAACCTGAGTGAGCACGAGGTAAGAGCACAGGATTTCTCTTTAAGTCAAAGCCTCCCTCTGAAGCTTGGCACCCGGAGCTGATGCCCAAAATAGACTCTGTGAAAAATGTTAGCCTGAATTTCCCTCTTCCTCAGCCTGAGCTCTTCAAACTGTCATCTGATGTAAGGTAAAAAAGGAAATTATAAAGTGTATTATTAAATACTTTAGATGTTGCCTGGAAAGAGGAAAGTTTCATTTTGTGAAAAGCTATAGCTATATATAGGTATAGCTCCTATACTGGCGTAGCTGCAGAGGCTGGAAAGTTAAATGAAGCAAAAAGTAAACTGACAGCAGGAACAGAAGTAGGGTATCGTCCTGACCATGTACGCTGGGCTCCATCTATGCTGTGACAGGCAGGCCGCTTTTCACCACTATACGATAAGTCTGACAACTTGAATTTGCCAACCTGCTGTATTATTGGGTTGTCAGGTAAGGATGTAGGCAGATGTGTCTAAACCAAGCCATTTCCTTTTATTTACTTCCCTTTACACTTCTGCTCAAAACAAATTGAGACCAAATTAATGACTCCTCATTTTAATAAAGATTTTGTATTTTCCCTTACAGCATGACTTCTCAATTCAGACAATAATTCAACCAAATTAGTGATCATTCAGAAATGGTACAAATACTTTTGCCCACCCCATTGGGCCAGCGAAGTGTTAAAATACATGTACTATATATAAATATTTCCAATGCTATTTATTTATTACTAAGATTAGGAATAACTCCACATGAACAGGAAAAGAAAACTGTATTGCCATATTCATACAAGCTTAAGACAATTCAACTTTACAGTTTTGACACGTGTAGCTTATTAGACTCTTAAGAATGTAAAAACACCATTGGCATTTTTCATATTGCAAGTGTCTGGTAGATAATGGTTGTGCACATTTTATACAGAATGGCGCAAGTAAACTTGCCAAACTTTCATCATCACTCCTTCGGAAACTCTGTGGGGGCCTATTAAATTGGCATTTTGTTTGACATGTACACAGAATGTGCTTAGCATGCAGAACCAAGTATGGCAATAAACCTTTTCTTAACAGCTGTGTTGTTTTAGCTAATGATAAACATGCATCTAAAGCCACATATCACCACAACTTAAACTGGTGATAAAAGCTTAGTCACCTCATGGAAAGAGAGGCTAAAACAACAGAGAGGAAGTCGTTCATTTATTCCTAACGATGAAATTAATTGTGTCACCAATAAACACAGACAAATACACAAATTGTTCGAAATTAAGTAAAGTTCGTGATCATCGTACCTTATATTCTGTCTCTGACTTTGCTGCATCTATTCTTTATCGTCAGATCCCCTACCCACAGGCACATCTGTGCAATTGTCACTGATCTTAGTGGAAGCTGTGATTGCATAACTGAGAGAAGAGTTTCTTTTCTGGAAAGTTTCCTTACGGTCTAAGAGCTTCGGAGGCCAAAGAGGCTCTTTTTGTCATCATTGTGGCTCATTCCATTCTGGCGACATTCAAAACGAAAAAAATCTGGACATGTGAAATGCAGATGTTAACGAGCAAGACAGCATATTGATTTGGTTAAGCCATTTAATTTTGACAAACTGCCAAAACAACAATAAAAGAATCGCAAACCTGAAATATTGGAGATTTCATCAGCAGCCTACAATGAACAGGGAGATAATGAGTCCCCAGCAACCTCTAGGAAGGGATCGATGCTCTCCATGGAACTGCAATGACTGGGAATTCCAGACAGTGCCCTTCGATTTTCTCTGAAATCTTATCTTTACAAAGTAAACAAACACGAGATAATAACCTTTAAACTTTCTGCAGCCATTCATAAGCGGATTCATTACTACAGAACAGCAGCCGACATTCAATATTAGTCTCCGTTCAATACATGGTAGTCTGTGTATCGCAAAACTCAATCTTTTAAAAGGTACAGGTTGCAACTCCCAAAATCATGACACTTAAAAAAATAATAAAATTAATGAGGGTGCCTCAGAAGTATTTTCCAGCTTTTCTCTGAATCTGCAGAGCTGTTCACATCCACCTTTCCAGTAAAACTAAATTTATCACATCATCAACTGAGTCCAGACTTTGAAGTCTTAGAAACCACTAAATAGTGCAGAAAACACCACAAAACTAGTATCTAAGTTTCAAAATGGGAGAAATACCTTTGTTTTCAGCATTTTTTAAAAACGTGCCTGAACTTGGATCAAATTTAAGAAATTTTCATTTTTATTTACTTGCAGTGAATGTAATTTTGGTTCCTACATTCAGAACTACCTGAAGAAAACTAAACTGTGACAGAGCTTTTAAGGAGCATGTGCCAGAAACATTACTGGTCTCTACGGACATGTTAACTATATATTTTTAAACATCCTCAAAATTAAGTTAAAAGCTATATAAAAGACAGAATTTTTCAAACCAAACTTTGAGACATCTGTCTTCACAGAAGTCAAAAGATATTTTACTCTAAATATTTGATACATGGCTTCTAATTCCTTGAAAACAACAGCGTTTAGACTACATTAGCCCAGTACCTTCTTTAATTATAATTGTATCATTTCATTATATTGGAGAGAGAAAAAGAAGAGGTAAGTGCTGCTACATTACCCCCCACATTATGTTTTACAGCAATTTGCAGAACACCATCAGTAAACACAGGGCTTTACAAACCACATAGGAAAGGTCATTACCCCAGAGAGCTTACAACTACAGCAAACAAATCAAGTACAACCACGCTTCCACTCAAAGGAAACACAAGGACATTCCTTTTTAACGTATTAGTGTATCATCATTGAAGAGATCTTTATAAATCACTTACAATCCCCAAGTCAAGCAGCACCAAAACAGCACCAAAAGTTGACAAAAAGGGTCACATTTTTCTCCTTGCCCCTCCTCACTCATAAGGTGCATCTTGAAACAGTGGGCAGACGTACATCAACTCACTCCACCACGGGCACCAAAGGGAAGGTATGGAAACACACTGAATGGGAGACACAAGGGAACTGCACCTGTCAAAAAACCCCACCAAAATCCAGAAGCACAAGCTGGGCCCCAAGCTCTGCTACTCTCCTGCTCTTCGTGTTACCCCATCATGACTTTTCTTTTGACTCTTGCTTGCTACACCTCTGCTCTGACATTTTGCAGAGCCATGCCCACCAAAAACACCACTCAAGGGAAGCGGTGAAGGAAACCAGGAGTATTTCATACATGAGAAACAGGATGGAAGCTCATAAGAACACAGATTGAGATGTTTGTTTATATGGTGGGCTCAATATTAAGGTTTCCTTCCAAGTTTACTTCTTTTCAAACTGAATTTATGTGACATCACACCTGGTAAAAAGCCAATATAAGGTCTGACCAACTACAACAGCCACTTACTCTCTTCCAAAGTGTCTCCTTCTCTTTAATTTTCAGATCAGCAATAAACACCTTCACTGGGCTCTGCAGAAGCTACCATCATGCTCCGCTTTTAAGAGCATTAATCGCTCGACAGTCAAGTACAAACCATCACCAAAGCAGAGCAGCTTTGTTTCCATTGCAGGTTCTGCCACCACAGCAGCACCGCCTGCAAGACACAAGCGCAATTGTTTCGCTCTTAATAAGCTCCTTCAGAAATGCAAAAGTAATTTTTTTTTTCTTTGTTTAAAACCCCTCAGTCCTTAGCACTCTCTGTGAAGGTGCACACTCCTTTCAGTTCAAAGAATTTGTGCCTCCGTAAGCCAGGAAATTCCTTTGTGGCCTTATGCAGCATCATCACACTCCTCCTGCTACTTAAGAGTAAATCCATCGCCTGCTACTGTCTACATGTTACCTGAATCTCTCCCACACTTAAGCAAGCAAGGAAGCTAGAAAGAAACTGTGACAGGACAAATCCAGCCCCTCATAGGCAGGACACGTTTAAACCGCTAGGCACAAGTTGTAGCTCAGACAGTGAAGGGTGGTCAGGGGAGTCGCTTTGGCCTCCAGCGGAGTCCTCCAACAAGCACAGGGATGAGGAAAGCAAGTGCAGCAGCTTCATGTATGAGACAAAATAATGTTCAGTCTAAAAATAAAGTACTTTCTCAAAATTATGTTGTAATCCTATTTTTGCTTCCACCACCACTCCAATCTCATCCCTCCTCTCCACCCAAAAACCTACCGGAGAAGTTTACCCTTTAGCTGAGAGGAAAAAAAAGGAAAAAAAAAAAGGCAGTGCAAATCCCAGTAAGGATAAGGTAAAAATGCTGAGTATCTTTAACATTAGCCAATTCCCAATAGAATTGAGTAAGAAAAACTTATTACTCAAAAATATGTTCTTTTTACAAACTATTTCTGGTGATCGTCATCAGATTTACCAAATATTAAGGTCTCATTTATAACTGAGTAACATAGATTATCATCTTCTATACCCACTGCAGACTAGATTAATTTAATATTATTAATGGTCACAAACAAAAAGGTGGCTATCAATTATCATGAAATTTTCTTTAAAAGATGTATAGCTGATAATTAACAAGGTATCAGCACATTGTACACTGGCAATTGCTCACCCATTCATTAAAAAAATCATTCATGTGTTACTTGTGCATGACTATAAACCTGAATATAAAATGGAACATTATTTTCTCACCTCCTGCAGATCTGTGCCCCTAGCCTGCATTACTAGAAAAAAATTACTGAAGATGTTTTATGTGAGTAACTGAGGAAAATATCTGGAAGAGTTAATACTGAGGTTGGCTTTTGTTTAACAAAAGCAGAGGCGTGCTGCTTTTCCCTAGTAACTCACAATCACAATGCTCAGAGAAGAGGGAAGATAATTTACCAGGTGTACACACCATCTTTACTGAATTACCAGAACACTGGAATGAAAAGAAGAAGCTGCTGAAATACAGGAAAAAAACTCAACCAAACAAAACACACGTAGGTAAAGAATCAAATAGCTTAGCTTGATAATATGGGAAAGTAATTAAGAACCTGGATCAGTCATTTACTGTGAGAGTAAAGTTTTCCTGGAGTACATTTAAGCTGACCAAATGGCCTAAGTTAGGCAGAAGTGTCCTACTTTCAGTATACTCAAATATTCCTTTTTTGGACGTGCTGTCTTGCTAGTCAAACGTACAACTATTATGATAACTTTAGCACATCTATACCCACACTACCTCAGATTTTGTTTGCAGTTTACTTCTGTAAATTCAAACCATTTTCAGCATCTTTGTCCTGACTGTTATCAAGTCTCCACTACTTTTGTAAGGTTGGGGTTTTTTAAAATCAAATTGATTCTCCTGTTAGACAGCATTCTTCAAAAACCCCAACAAGTGAAAGTAAGCGGCATAGCTTCTCTGGTATCAGACACCTAGTGAAGTTTATCGTGTTTTCCAATGCAGGATTTAACAAGAATTTCAGAAAAAAAGTATATTATTATACCTAGTTGCACTGGATACTGCTAGTAAGATACTATATTTATTTTTACTACAAAACTAATGTCAGGTTTTACTTTGTTGCTCTTCTGAATTTGCAAACATTTTTAAATGTCATGTTTACTAAATTCCGAGGTGATTAATAGCTATGGTCAAACATAATCAGCAGTGAGACACCATTCTTGGTGCACCAAGCAAGAACAAGTAATGCGAACTATCCATCTTTATCCCCCAGTGCACTCAATGAGGACGGGACCACAATATCAAGTCCCAGGAGAAGAAGGGGTTTTGGTTCTATTTAATTCTTAAGTTGTATGCTTATACATGCAAAGAAGCTGACAAAAATCAAGCCTGTCCCTTGCCTTCAGACTCTCAACTCTTCAGCAGGTTGAGGCTGGATAAGGCCCCAGCCCTCAGCCAGCACAGCTCCCCCCAATGCCGGGGAACAGGCATTCCAAAGCAGCGGGAAACAGAGCACTGGAGACACTGGCTGCTCTTCCACTGGGTCTTCTGACAACAGGAGACTCCAAAAACAGAAGCACTAAGCAAGCACCTAAGTTCCTTGGAAACAGTATTTGGCAGCTGAAACTAGACAAATATCACAGGAACGGCCTTTTATAGCATAGACCTAAAATAAGTGGACTATAAGGCTAGGAAGGGAGATGATACCTACACTTTACTTACATGTACAAGGAAGGACTGACTGTAGGAAGTCAGGTGCCTTGCAGCTTGCATTGCAGCTAAATCAGCTAGTACCTTCTTCGTGAGCGTTTGAGAATAAAACTTTCAACAGCGAAGTAGCAACAGTGACCACGAATGGTGCCTCCAAGAGAAGCAGACAAGAAAACGTAAACCCAAGATACCAAATTTGGAATGATCCGACCTACCAGTCTTCAACAAGTACCAGGAATGCAAAAAACAAAGCCAAATGAAACGCAGAGACTCCCGACAATGGCTTTCCTAACTTAAAGAAGCAACAACCATCATGTGTAGAAACAACCAGCGAAATATATGCTTGAGAGATGAACTCTCAGCTATCCTTTAAATATCTAGCAATGAAAACACTGGCCAAACAGAATGAACATTTCTTAAATATATTCATAAAAGTAGACTCAAAATGCTTTTCCTTTTTAAGCAAACGTTTAGAGAACAGACCATTGTGGTGAACCAGAACTTCTAAACTAACCAAGTGGGGTCAAGGAACAGTTCTTTGGGAAGAACCAAAAAAGGAAACAAAAGGCGGAAGAGCGTTTCCTCTTCATAGAGCTTCACTTCAGCCTGCACTCCCGTAACTGTAGTGATGAGATAAACCTTTTCCTCACCAAATAGGAAATGTCTCTTCCTCACAGTAGAAAAAATGCACAGCCAAATCATCTAGAACTCAGAGACGTAAGTTTGAAATGAAAATAGTTTGCACATCCACGACGGATACACACTTTATAAACAAGTCAGTCCAGGACAAGAGGTTATCTATGAATAGAGATGTCCAGCAAGACACTAAAAATAGTTGACAAGTCTGATATATTGTGTAATTGCTAAAAGTCATTTGAAGATTATTTTTGTAGCTATATTAAGATCTGTAAGTTTTACATATACATGTTTTATGAGAAGTGTTTAAACATAGCCAGGTCCCAAATAAAATTGTAAGAGCATAACAATAGGTAAGATACTTCAAACTATACTTCAGTTGCATATATTTTATTATTTAATGTACGTACACAAATGATATGCTACACTCACAATATTTCATGAATGACATTAAATATTAAAAGCCTAAGAGGAAAAAAGTCATACGGTTTTAAACAGTAGAGAGATGAACATTACTGCAAAATGTAAGATGGAAAAAATAAGCGTAAGGTTATAGTTGTATTTTCTTATTATTTAAAAATGCCCATCCACTAGAGAAAACAACTATTAACTTTGCTTGTCAAATGGTCGTATGGGATGACCAGCAGTTGTTCCAAGAAGTGGAAGCGTTTTTTTCATTAGAAGGTAAAGAAACAAGGGAAGATTGGAAATGAGAGTAAGGCAATTCCCAGAACAGGTAACACATTTTGGGGAACACTGCAGCAGACAAGACTTGAAATCAGATGCCGTACTGGCTCAAAGAGCCACTTTTAAGGCTTTAAAGCTTTTAATGTTTGCTTTTCTTTCCTGCTGTCTAGATTAAGACACTTTATCAGCCCTATTGATTTTACCCATTAAACCGTGGATTTTGAGATTACAAATAACAACAGAACTTTTGAGAGTGGACTCCAGCCCCACGCAAGAAGGGCGTAGTAGCTAACTTCAACAGACGTGACCTTTAGAAAGCAGTATAATTCACCCTCGGCTTGTGGGCGCTTTGACACATTAGCACTTTGCGAGATCTCCAGGCGGTATTTTATCAGCAGGGCCCACCCAGGCATGATGTGCACTTTCACAGTGCATTAGCATATCCAGAGGAGGAACACTGCAGACTGCCATGGCCTGTCCTTGCAGGACAGACTCGAAGTGTGAAACAACTTTACTGACATTCTCACTGACATCCAGGAGCACCTCTGCATATCCAAAATTCATCAGCATGTAAAACTTAGCACCATGTACTGAGGACACTAATTTCCAGAGCAAATTAACTATCAGTACTTTAATCTTTGACCTGTTCATAGCATTATATTGCAAAGAGTCCATCTTTTTCCTTCTTACCTTGCACATTAAGAAAATACCGGTCTATATTCTACATAGAAGCTGAATGCTGAATTTTTAAAAGGCAATGTAAACAGAAACCCTGCTTCTTGTCTTACATCTGTACGGACCAGAAATCACCCTGGTGAAGTCAGTCAGCACAGGTATACAAAGGGAAGGGAACAGGTCAAAAGAGTAACATAACCCTTCGTATACAGACACAAACCAGCAAAAGAAAGCCGAGGAACTGATCCAAGGTCACATAGAAAGATGGCAGAGCAGTCTGACAGATTTTTTTCCTCCTTAATCGCCAACCAGTTTTGCACTTGATGTTTCTGGTGGTCACAGAATACTAGTCCTCTGAGCAGGGGATTCCCCCATTGCACTTTCAAGGTCATCTTTCCAACAAGGTAGGAGGACTCAAACCACCACCAGCAACCTACGGTTACTTCAAACCATTCTGTAGCACAGTAGCTTGGGGTATAAAACTAGACACAGACCTAGCTCGTTATTATTAAAAATATTTCAAGCTGCTTCAAAATACAACTTTCAAATTTTAGTATTGAAAAATTGTTTTATCTCTTTCCTGTTTCACTAAACATAGCAAACGAGCAGAAATTTGGGCCAGAAGTCACCCTCAAGCCCTTGCTCCTGGGCACTTTCGCAAATATCCACCTGGCTTCACCAGTTTCTGAAACACATTGAAGGCGCTCCTGAGGAAAGATAGGTTTCATCTTCATTGGCACATTTTTGTCAGCTGCAAGACATAACATAGCTCACTGCTTTAAAAAGGAAGGACAAGAGGGATTCATTACCTTTCAAGTACTAGGCTAAGAAATTTGGTTTGGTGGTAACGATTCCGAGATCTGCTCTTCCAGATCTGGATGTGACTTTGTCAAGGATATTGCGTTAGCAGGAACCCAAGAGGTTGGGTTTTTTAAATAATAGATGCTAAGCAAGCCAGAAGAATTTCATCTTACAAACAGAGGCAATCAAACCGAGCTGACTGCATCCCAAGTGTAACAGCACTTCTCAAAGGACTCACACGAAGAATTTAGCTATTTAGTTTAACATTTTTATAACCAAGTCTCCTACTATAAAACCCAACTTTTCTTAAAAGGCATTTCTATCACCATATTATCATATGATACATTTTACTCAATTCTGCAGTCATACAGAATCATGTTTACATCATAAAATTTTACTAATGTTACATAAAGAAACAAACTTTAACCTGCATACATCAATTTCAAAATAAATATTGCAAGTTAATGTTCCATCTTCTTTGTTCTGCATCTTCGTCTTTAGGGTTTAGCACTAAGTGATGAAGAAGTTTGTCTCATACATAAGATAAGCCACTAACACTGATCTATTCCCTCCCCAAAACATCAACAAAAGGAGCTATGGGTCATTGAGCCAAAAAATTAAATGCTGAAATGTACATCCAACAATGTTACCCTTCACTAGCAGACAACCTGTGAAAAAAAATATGAAAATAAAACAAATGCAAACTCAAATGTCTAGCCAAAAGAAAACATTCAGAAAAGAACACAGTGAAATTCAGTCCCACTCTTCAGGACAAAAGGTTCTCGTTACAGCTTCAAATCTTTTGTAGCGTCTGCTTGAGCACAGCTAGAACGCAGAGAAAATTTATGGTACTCTATCATGGGTGGCTTGGGGGAAGGAAGAGGTTTCTCTGTGAGGTCAGGCACAGGAAATTATTAGCTTTCTTCTTTAGTTCTTCAACACACATTCTCTTCTGCTGCTAACACCGGAGTCATTTTGCCTACAGAAAGCTGACTAGCCAAAGCAGTACTAAATTACTGTTAGCTTGCACTACAAACAGGCACTTCAGTGGAAGGTACACTGTTTCTTCCCAGTTTGAATATAACAAAGTCAAATTCCAGGACATATTTGAGCAAGAGGTTTGTACCTGATGAGCTTCAAGCTCCATATATAAGACAAACTGATGCAGTCTAAAGGAAAACAGGGAATATCTGTAATCGTACTGTGTTTCCCCCTACTGCTACTTCACTTTCCCGGCACTTTAAGAAAAAAAAAAAAAAAAAAAAAGACTACTCAAATAATATACCTCTTATTATATACCCAACGGAATTCATCATGATTTTATCAAAGGGAAATAGACTGCATTGAAAAAAATCATGGTATTTTCTTGAAGCTGTGTCTGCAGTGCTCACAGTTCAGCAGTTATCCATCTAGCAGCTCAAGTCAGAGCTAAAGACAGACAGATACTAAGCACAGAACAGCACCAACCTCATGGGAAAACAGGACTGGAAAGCATTTTGGGGAAATGCTGGGGAAAAAAAATAACACTTGGTAACTCTAGTGAAAACAGAAAGACAAAACATATGCCACCATCTAGTTCATCCTTTTCTAAGCCCAGTAGGAATTTAAGAGAATTCCTGCATGTTGAATTGGACAAAGCTGCGAGCAACTTCGTCCTCGTTTGAAGCAGATTTAGAATAATTGCTGTCAAAAAAGTTGATAGCTTGAACAGCTGCAAGCACAAAACCACAAGTGTCTTGTAGTCACTGAAACAGGAAAAAGCTGAAGGACATCATATGACATGTCAGGTAGCTAGAGATCAACAGGAAAAATAGGTACAAATATTTGTAACTAAAATGCATTCACTAAAAAAATATCTAGGCCTGCAGTCTCCTAACTGTAAAAGAATGCATTAATGAGAATATTTATACTACATTAAAACAAGACTTTCTACTAATGGACTAAAGAACACCAGAGAACAAGAATCAAGGAACAATGGAAGAAAACACACATATACTGAGCATCATCTGAATGGTGATGATACACAATGAATTAAAACTTCTGCTAGGCAATACTGCAAGATATGCTACGAAACCTATAGTTCTGCTACCCATCCTGGAATACTTTTTAATCACTAGAAGGATAAACCAAGTGCCAAACATAGTAAAAGAATATCACAGTTTGAGGCTGGGCCGGCCACTAACAAATGACAGATGCTCTCTATTAACCCATCTCCCTTCCCAAAAGGGAAAAGGAGAGAGAACAAGGAAGAGAGACTTTACGGTTTGGAAAAGAGAACCAAAACAGCTTTAATGAAACAATAACAATAAAAGAAAAGATAATAATAAGGAAATAATGAAATATATACAATATGTACAAACAGATACAAAACCAATACCGAACCCAACTCCCCCCACCCTGATGACGATACGTCACCACCACGCTGCAGGGCTGGCACTGGGGCAGTCCCAGGCTGGACTGGGAAGCAGACAGGGACGGGATGCAGGAGCTGGACTCAGGCACTGGATTCAGGGATGCACAGATCGGGATCGACGACAGAACAGACAGAGCCCTCCTCAGATGTCGGCTAGCGAAGAAGAGAGAGAGACCCTCGTGATCTCTCAGCTTTACACTGAACATGACATCTATGGGTTGGAACACTCTGTTGGTCAGGTTTGGGTCACCTGTCTGGTTCGCCCCTCCCTGCAGGTGTGACCCTTTTCACTCCCGGCACCCCAACATGGGGTACAAGGTTTCGCAGTGACCTTGGTCTCTACAAGAACAACTCTAAGCGAGGGCCTCTCTGCATCCTATTCCTTGGTACTGACTGTAAACATCAGGCCTTGTCACTCCCGGGAGCAGTCGCTGTCTGGGAAAACAGGCTGCTGTTTCAGAAAGTGCTGTTAGTTAGAGGAGACTTAACTGAAAAGTTAAAGCACTGAAACAGAATTAGTTCTAGTTTAGCCCAAACCAGGACAAAGAGAAAGAAGAAGATTCAAAATTTGAAATGAAAAAAATTTTATCAACCAGCCTATTTTCCTAATTAGTTTTTCAGCTGTTTAATGCACTTAAACTCAGGCAGGAGACAAGCAATTCTCATTGCCTGCCAACCAAGATCACCAGATCTATAAACCGCTTTTTATTGGAAGTCCCTTTTAAATATAAACTCCTTGTGATATATTTCCCCTAGTATGCAGTAATACAGCAATATGCTTCTATACAGTCTGTCTTTGATCTACAAGTTTGGCATGCATTCTTTAATTTAGAGTAGTAATTTAGAAAAAATAGGTTTGAAAGATGCATCTTTTTTTCTAGAGAATTCCAACAGGTACAAACTTTGGACCTTCTGACTGACAAGACCAAACTTCAGCTGTATTAAATTGAAATCCAAACGTAGCATTTTGTATTCCATCGAGAGGATGGAAATGAAGAAGGATGACTGAAACAAGCTTCTGCATGTATGAAAGCCGCCCTCCCTCCCCGCCCCAGTCTCCTTCAGTCACATTACTGATAAACAGCTACACCCCCCTACAAAATCCCAGCCAGACTGATCTCATTCTACTAGAATTTTTCAGAGGACAAGATCTTTGGCAGCAGCCTATCACAGTTCATAAAAATAATATAATTTTTCAGAAGAAAGAAAAAAAGAAAAATCTCATTTGCAATTAGTAAATAGTTCAGTATAAAATATTAATATACCATCAAAGGCCTGATTATTCAGAATACTTCTTTGTTAGTGCTTTGAAATCTATAGTTGTTTTGCACTACATGTGCTTGTTTTAGTTTAAGAAAGCAGACTGTTTAAAAGTCAGCAACTGAAAAGTCAAATGAAACTAAACTAAAAAATAATGTAAAAATTCTTTTTTTTTAGTCCTGTATTTTCAGTGTATCTCTCTCTCTCTAATTTAATTTCATCCTCAACATTATAATTAGCAATTTTAGAACAAATACCTCATGCTAAAACACAAACCCTTCACCTTCCAAGGTTAGTCCTCAGTGTCACTTTTTTATAAATACTGTTAATGTAAAACACTGTCAGTGCATGGCAAAGGCTGCTGTTATAACCTGGAACACTTCCCCAGCGAATGCGAGCTCAGCAAGCCCCTGAGAGCTCCCCAGCAGCTACAGTTTAATAAAACAAGAGTCATGCCCTGATGACCAACGCTTGATGTAAGAAAACAGTAAAACACATGTGCTAGTGCTTCTCTGAGTTTTTTAAGAAAAAAAAATAAAACGATAAATTGTTTGGAAAAGCAAACAAGTTGAAAGCACAGATAAAAACTAGAAAGCTGGCAACAGAGTAAGTTTTTATAACAGAAGTGTTGAATTAAAACAAGAGCATTCAAATTTACCTATGTACGTCTAGAAGAGCCTCCTTAGAACCATGAAACCTCTATGAAGCGATAATTTGTTGAGTGTGCTCCAGCACTGCAATTTGTATTTAATTACAGTTCGACAGTTATTCCGTATTTAAGCGATAATGCTCTCCAGGCAGAATGCATCTCAGAAGGTTTATTGCATACCAAGGGATGAAAACCACGCTTCTTCAATCACCAGAAGAGCAGCAAAATATCCCGTGCAGTCACTGCTACAGTACCGAAATGGCATTTTTAAATATTACTTTCATATACTTCAACAGAAATTCATACATCACATGAAATCAATGACGAGTTAATCAAACGTTTAATTTGCATCTAGAGTCTAAGCCTGTGATAATAATTTAATATAATTGAAAACGTAATCAATTTCATAGGTCATAAACAAGGGGGCAAAGGGTAGTTATATCATAAAAATGCAGCAACTGCCATATTCAATCCTTCAGGATTCTTTAGATCCTGCTATACGAGACATTTATGGTTTACCTAATCAAATAACTTTAGACAACAGCCATAATTGGATGCTCCAGGAACAAATGAAGACCCATCAGTGTGCACATGTATAAAAACATTCCCCACTTCACTAATTTGTGTCTTAGACACTTGTTAAGCCATGAAACACAAAGTTTTGTGGCCCTTCCAATGAAACTCTTGGCATTTTTCTGGTAATTGACATTATTGTTAGTATTTCCTAATCTAATGAAGTGTATTGTTTGTTAGTGAGGACAACATGATCCCCCTATGAGCACATATAAGCTATGGGAGATATACACCGTTCATATGAATGCGATCAACTGATGAGTTGCCCCGAATTAGAACAGCTGTTAACAATGATGAAAACTTCCAAGTTCAGAAAAAAATCAAATGGCATTTTACTATTCTGCAAAACTGCAATTTCTTCCAAATAATGAAGGATGCTAATGAATATGCACTGAACCAAATGTTAACACAAAAACACCTCTCTGAAGCCCAACGTAGGAATGAAGCACATCTTCAGTAGTAGGGACAAAACCAGAAAGCTAAAACCAAGAACAAATAAGGAAAGCATAAGGTCTACTAACAAAGCAGGAAAAGTATTCCCTGCTCCTTAACCACCTTTCCCTCACAAGGACACATCAATCCTTCCTGCTCGAAACCAAACGTCATTTCAGAGCGAACTGTACCATCATTAAGCTGTAGTCAGTCAAGCTGTGCTTCACCACAGAGAGCACTGCGTTTAACAAAAAAAATTGCAATCAAATTACCAGGTGTTGTGAATTTTCCTTAGAAAAGAGATCAACCTAACGAGGTCTTAACAAAGCCACATAACCTCGTAAGATCAAACCTAAAACAGGAAAAAGAACTAACTAGTTCATGAGACAATAATAAATTACTACTAGCACACTAAGTGCAGATCTGCACCTTAGAAACAGCTGATGGCTATGGGACTTCTACTTTGTGCTGAAGTCTGAAACAGGAGCTCCCTGATCCGTACGCCAACGTGTACGGGAAAACCAGAAAGTGTTGGTTGTCTCTATTTCTGCCATAATTAGAAGTATATGCTGTCAAAATACCACAAGAGCCACAACAAAGTTGTTGTTTGTGTGTAGGTAGTGAGGATCTAGTCGTGTTGATACAGGGACCCACCTGTATCTTAGCATCCCTAGCAAAGATGCCACCATGCCTAACATTCCGGTTACATGGATGGCCCTGGACAGGACTAGTCCCTGTTTCAACTATATGGTTGAGGAGCTGCATGGGGAGGTCTAAATGAAAGGAAAACAGGGAAGATTTCCTCTTCTTTCATATTTCTATTTTTAAATTGAAGTCTTTGCAAGAGTTGCCTTCTAAACCTCAAAAATCTCACCGCTTTACAAAACTGCTGACTCACTGTGGAACAGGTTTGAAGATGTCCAACCACTTATGCACAGACATACATTTTGCTTCACATTTTGGATGCTGGATTTCCTCATGTGTGTATAAACACGTATTCTTCTGAATTAGCTTAGACAAAAAGGTAGACCAGCTTGCTAGAATGAAGGAGCCTAAGTGGTGCTGACTTTTTCACATTTCAAATGCAAATTATGTCTTCAACTACACAATGCCAAGTCATAAAAAAACCCTACAAAACACACTCCCACAGCTAACCCTTTTGTAAGTACAGAATGGTGCAACCAAATTAAAATGCAACCTAAAAATGCTATTTTCTTAATGCTGCAGTAAAGTAAAATACAGTATATATGAGGTCATTTGCATAATAAATACAAAAACAGTATTAAAAAGCAATAGTTTCTTCTAAAATGGCCTGCAAGTCCTTTTCTTCTGATTCCATGAACATCATACAAACACATGCATATAATTCTAAATCAGTTATAAAAAAAAAAAAAATTCCATCAGGATAGTCTGTAATTTTGATAAACTATTAAGACAACATTTAAGACACAACAATAATGTACATAGAAATTGTGCTTATCTGTATTTTTTAAGCTTTTATATTAAGGTTTGACCTCAAAGTTATGTCAATTAAATAGTAATGGTAAATTTATATATATTTAAATGCTAATTAAAACAAAAGACAGCATCATGTGCAGAATTTTAGAAAGAAAACAGAAACTTTCATTATATAGGAGAGAAAATTTAGCTGCGGTACTCTAACACACACCTGCAATAAAGAATAGAGAGGAGGGGACGGGAACACTCCAAGCTGTCACAGCCTATCTGCAGACATTACATAGCCAGTGATTTACAAGCAAGTAAACCATTTTTCCAAAGACAGAACAAAAACAACACAAACTTTATCAGAAGTAATTGAATGAACACACAGTGTGATAGCGAAGCTTCATGGCATCGTGAATCTTCTCTAATTCGCCCCTGCTGCTTTTCCTCCCCAAAAAAACAAACAGAAATGTGTGCATATTAATTAATAATTCCATTTTCATATGTATTTTCTGAGGACCAAACATTCAAGAGAGCTGAAATTCGCTGGGCCAACTGCTGGAAATATTTTTTCAGCCATACATATTCAAATTGCTGATTTCTTTATAAACATTAATGAAAGTGTTGATGCTTCTAACACTTTTATACAAAAAATACAAGCTGACTTGCCATCAAAAATACCAAAGGTGTGGCTGCCATTAGAAACTTAGAAGTGAATTCAATTTTTCAATATGATCCTTTATTAAGAGTAAATTTCATTTTTGCAATCCAGCAGTGAACACCAAATCTCATACCAAATTTAGGGGATAAGCTCTGTAATACAGTTGAACAACATTTGTCTTCCATAATGATGGCACCCTGTGCTTTTAAGATTTACAGTAATTAAACCAGAAAAGGTCACACAATTGAAAACATTCACAATTTGGGCAAGACTCAATGACAAAATCTTTCCCATCTATCACTAATCTTTTATATACAATAACTGTCACTTTGACAGAGTGTCTCTGTCAGCTCACTCACGATTCTACACAAGAAGCTTCAGCCTTTATCCTCTGGAAGAGCTCATGAGCTTTGGCTTGCAAAACCCAGTGAGACAGAGCCACAAAAAAGAGGAAGAGGAAGCAACACGCGGCACTCCTTGGGACTTCTCCGTCATCTGTTCAGGAAACAATTTCTCTGCAGTTTAAGGACTCCTTCAGACTTAACTGAAGGATTTCAGTATTGAAATTCCAGAAGAAAAACATGTATATTTTTACAGCTAGGAAGAAGAGAAGACAGAAAAAAACACCTTGGTTCTAATCCCAACCTTTGAAAAGTAGCTGCAGCATGACCTGGCATAAGACAGCTTTTAGGTCTCTGTTCCCTCACGGATTATCTGGTAACACTGTTATTCCTCCAGTTTTGGAAGCCTTAAGACCCTCTGTAGAAGTCTACTCCTCCCTCATCCCATATGATGCCTTCAAAAAAACTGGGACTAGAAAGCATTTCCCATGGTCTCAGACTATGACACCAGCCAGCTAAAAGGCCCTTAAAATACCTCTGCATTTATGGATAATTGATGAGCGTTTGATCTGTCTTTAGTTCAGTTAGGTATTTGAAAGGATGTTGAGGCTTAGCCCCATGTTCTGAAGTCTTTCCTGAATCTGAATAATCCTCTAGGCATAACCTAGAAAACCATTCTCTCTCTGAATCTCCTCTTCTCCAACTTTTCTTATTATGTGGAAAACTTCCCCCCCCCCCCCCCCCCCCCCCCCCCCCCGAAGTCTGCTCCCTCTCAGGTATTTAACGGGTGATTTAAAAGAAATAAAAGGATGAGGAGAAAAAGGCTCCTACCCTTCACATCACAGTGGACTGCACAGGATCAGGACTAAAGCCCGCATTGCAGCACAATGCTATCAAACCTTCGGGCCCTTCAAAGGCTGCAGTATTGCCTTCCCATCGCTGGAGGAGGTGAGAGCTTGAAAAAAAAATAAAAATCACACAACCTAACCAGTCTGAGAACAGTGGGCTTAAGAGCAAGTGTTCAATCAGCAAAGGTTCTGACAGAGCAGATGAAAATAAAATGCTTTCAGAACCCTTCGCAATCTATTTCTGGATCAAGTTCTCAGCTTCATATGGTTTTCTGTGACTTTGAACTACACCTTAATGTAGCTGCCTCTTCCAATGGCATTCAGTGTATCAGACACAAACCACAGAAGGTATTAGAAAAAAACCCGCAACTACCTATGACCCAAAGCACACATGTTCTTGCCATTCAGCCCAGATCCAGAAGTGTTCCCCATGGAAACAAACTTGTTTAAAGGACTCTTGTCTGCTCCACGACATAAAAGAGAACACCACAATCTAGCATCCTGCACAAGGAAACGATACCCACAAGCAGAGGAACTCACAGACATGCATCAGTATACACCAGAAATCTCCAGTGAACTCACTTCCAGGACAGTTATGCCACAGTTCTCTCTCAACAAAACGCCACAATCAGACTACAACTACATTCGTTTCCCTTGTGACATGCAGGCTTTCAGGATACATTCCTCTTTCGTTCTGATCCCCATCTTTTCCTTTTCCATGAGGACAATACAGATTGCAAAGGCTGAAAGGAAGCATGTATGAGCCAAAGGAATTTTCAGTCTAAAGACAACTGGTACAAAATGAACTTCAGAACTGCAAGTTAAGAGGAAGCTGGGCAAATTCAGTGTTTGACCATCTTCAGAAATTGGAGCATAAGCCTTCCTGTGGGAAAGCTTCTCCATAGTAACTAAAACAGCAATCTGAGCATTGACTCCCTATCAAAAATACCCTCAACATAAAAACAGAGCACAAAAGCCTCTCAAAAGCAGAGATTTCAATGACCCAAAAAGAGGACAAGAGGAGGCTCCACTAAGCATACACAACTGCACTGCCACTGATCTATTTTACTAGTAAGGGAATGACAGACAGAAATACATAAAAAAAGATTAAACAGCTATTTAACATGTACCAAATAACATTATTGTGGCGACTAGTAAATTGGTGATAGTGCTTCTCCAAGAAGAGGTAGGATCAATGCAGCTGACCCTCAGCATTACAAGTAGGGATCAGAGCACTGTCTGTTCCATAAAATTCTCCTAAGCTTTAAAAATTGATCTGAAATTTTTCATGCTGAGTCTCTGCCTTAAGTCTTAATTTTTCAAGTATTTCCATTTCAGTCAGAACAACTCAGCTGTTTCATGGAGGTCAAAGAAACCATGGGGGTTGTTTGGCCCTTGTTAAAAAGACAGACTTTTTAAAAGTTCCAAAGGTTGATGCTTCCAAGAAAGGGTCTGGGGTAGTTTTGGAGAAAGGAAAATACCTTCTGTGAACTTCAGGATAATTTCTGAATACGGCTAACACATCTTTGGAAAGATACAGATTGCTCATGTTCTTTAAAATGTAGCTAGAGTTTTGCAGCTGAGGTCTCAAAAGGGTCTGGTCTGACAGAGCATCCCTTCCTTCCAGCCCCACGAGGAAGTACCACGGAAGAAAACAGAGACCAAAGGAAGAAAAGAGAAATCCCAACTGTGGCCTCCTCCTGTAATTATCAGGACAAGCTATCATTAGAATACATAATTTTGCAAATATACATAGTAAGGAATCTGTCTCTTAAAGAAGAGGAGAAAACAGGAGAGGCAGAGTGTTTCTAATATTGGAGTGCAACATTCTAGTTAAACAATAATTCAGAGATTTTAAGTGTGGGAAGAGCGTCGTACACTTTACCAGGGTGCAGCACTTTAGTGCACCCCTATCAGGAGTAATCACATTGTGCTTTGCAGTTTTTCTTAGGATCCACAGCACATGAGAAACACTACGTACAGGCCAGTCACCATCCTGCCACAGGAACAGACAGCACAGTCACCACCAGTAACGCTGGTGCATCATCCGGAAGACTAGACAGTAACGAGGACAGTAGGGAGTAAGCTTACTGTATCTCCAACTTTCCCTTGCTTCCCTGTATGGGGAGCTGGTGAGTACGACAAAACATGTTGCTATCTTTTTCCCTATCATAAAAACACAAAATACTATCACAGTGAATGATTGGGACAAATGGGATTATGGACAAGGACACTGTCATAAAGCTGGCACTGTGGAAGTTGCATGGTTTCTTTTTGTTTAATATGTTGTATATTACAGCAAATTTCCCTAATAACATACAGCTGAGATTCCTTCATTTCTTACTAAATCAGCACAGGTAAATATTGAAGATTGTCCTATGGTATTAAAGAAAAATATTTAGAATTGTAAGTGGAAAAAAAATTAACATTTGGCACTGAAAAAGGATCAGTTTAAGCCAATGTCACATCATAACCTAAACCATACTTCAAGTATAAGGAATAATAATTAACCCTGATGAAACTCACTGAAAGATAAATTAGATGCTTATAAATTAGATATCTCCTGAACAATCATGCATTTTCATCCAAAATGCTGGGGGATAATATGAGGTGAAATTCTTTCCATTTATTATGAAATTAAAACAAAGCCGAAAACAAAATAAAAAGAAACCCAAACCCCACATCACAAACCACTGTATTTTTCCCAAGCTCATTAAATGCAATCTTGAAACAACTGTCCAACCTTCAAAAAATATTACTACATAAAACTTTCCTACAATTTTTTTTTCTTATGTCCAAGTAATTTTTCAACTGATTTCATTTTAAAACTTACTAATTGAAAACATCAGAGGAGCCAGGAAAGCAATGTGATGCAGCATAAAATCATGCAAAATCAATTAAACTGCAATTGTCAACACATCCATTTTTTGAAAAATAAGTCTTCCCCATACCAAGTATCTACAAAATAAAATCTTGATGAATTTCCCTTTAAAAATCCCTGATCTTTTCCTGCTAGAATTTGACAGAATTATCCTGAACTTCAAAACAGTTCATTTTTGTGAGAACAGTTTCAGTTTCAGGATGGCAACTGCGTGGTGACCGCTTCTCTTTTTGTTGTTTTCCATAACATATGCTTTGATCCCCTTGGTCTTGCTGGTAGAGCAGTCACCTCACACACACAGTCTCTCTTTGAAGCCTTCCAGCAGTGCCAAGAAAGAAGGAGGCTGTGGCAGCAGGCTCAATATTCTCCGGTTATGCAACAGATTAGATCATTATCAACAAAACTGGATGCC
This sequence comes from Leptosomus discolor, assembly GCF_034619465.1. Taxonomy (NCBI): domain Eukaryota; kingdom Metazoa; phylum Chordata; class Aves; order Leptosomiformes; family Leptosomidae; genus Leptosomus; species Leptosomus discolor. Next base: position 13,705,841 of record NC_141403.1, read on the forward strand.
TCCAGCAGAGAACAGAAATGGGGAATTCGAGAGCAAGTTTTTCTTTACTTTATGAATTAAAGACGGCTGCTTGGTCAGTTTGAAAGGAGGAACAAGTTGCCTGGAATTAAAAGCTGGTCATATCAGAAAAGACTACTCTTCGGTGAAAAGTTCTATAATAAGTATTACTGTCACATTTATCATTCAGTTCTTTTCCTCCCTTGGCAAGAAAGTTTTCCCATTCATGGTGTAACACGAAAGAAATATTTGGCTCAAACTGATGCCAATAATTTAAGAAGCTGTTTAGCCACATAAGAATCAAGTGGATTTCATTCCCCATAGATGAATCGCCACATGCCAACAGGATGCAGAAAAGTCTGGGTTCTCACATGTCTGCAGACAGAATCTGTGCATCTTACCTACAATATATTCATTTGCCCACAGTCTGTGCATGTGGATATCCTACACATCTGTCACATTTCTGTCTTCTCGAGTTGCTCCAACAAATTTTACATCATCATACACCAATTATGTAAACTGGCTTTTTAAGATGCTTCAGTTCAGGATTTCACTTCAGTTAAAGGAGAAAGGTCTACTAATCGGTCATGGAGTGAAAATATGGATTTTGAGTCTTCATAAGCAGCAGGAAAATATATGCTTTTATTTCTTAAGGAAATGCCTTGTATGGCTCCCTCACTGCGCAACTGCCACATCCATTTGTGCTTTCCTTACAGATGATTGGGAAAGAAATGTTACACTGCATGAACCAAATCCCTTGAGTCAAGTCCTGACAATGAACATGTAGTGAGAAGGAGAGATTATATAATATCGAACAGATTAAACTATTTATTATTAGTATGTAAGACTTCAGTCACTGACGATAACAAATGCATGCAAATATAAACAAATGAAGGGTTCTAGCCTAACTAAAAGCTTTTATAGTTTCTACAAAAGACATCAAGAGCATTTAGATCTTGGACACATGAATAAAATAAATACAAAAAGTTTACTATAGAAAAAGTTATATGGTTGCTCCTAGTAAGAGAAACTATTCTTACAGTGCTTTAATGTGTTAATCCTAGATGTTTATAAATTTGTAAACTTAGAAAGTTCTATGGAAGTTGGGCTTTGGTTTTCAAGTTTCCTCAAAATTAGCACTGAAAAATGTTGTGCATCTGGATATATAACAAGATAAATGTAGCATTAAAAATAACATTACCCAATAAAATAAGGATTATTAAGTATAGCAGAAGTTTTATAACCAGTGCAATTTGTTTACAAATACATATTATCATTAGATAGTGAGTGGCTTAAAGAAAATCCTGGAATCAAAAGCTCTGTATTTTGGGCTTTATTTGCAGGAGGTATTTTCCAGACATAAGAATTTTTTTTTTTTCTTATACATCTGGAAACTATTAAGGCAAAGGAATTATAAGCATAATAATGACCTCTTAGGACTCACTTGTTACCATCCCTGTTTGACATTAACACTGAAGAATAAGAAATCCGTGTTCTGCTGTCTCTCTTATGCAATCATATAATACTTGATTGTACGACGTGACTCTTTAGAAGCACAGATCTAACTAAAGTCAGGTGTTTAGCTGGACTGCCTTCATCTCTATTCAACAGTCAATAATAATTAAAAACTAAAGATGAAAAAAATAACTGGCATTTCCCCCGAATCACGCCAGAAGAAAAATCTCTGATGAGTCAAGTTAGTCTGTAAGTGGGACACAAAGTATGATTCACAAGTCATTGCTTCAGGTTTAATTCTTGAGAGAGAAAAAGCTCCATCAATAACATAAGACAGAAACTCAAACTCTCACTTTCATAACAATAACGTAACATTAAATGAACTATGCCTTTTCAGTTCTTAATATTTTTTAAGTATGTTCATAACAAGGGTTTAAAGCCACTGCCAGTAACCTTCAGCAGCTCCTGCAGGCAGTGAAATCTTGCAAAGGACAGCAAGCACGTTGGACCACATTCCTAAGCTGTCTTCTGCAGAGCTGCAGGACGCAAGCTCTGGTGTCCACCTTTCTGACCTTTCTGACTGAAACCACAATGAAAGACTCATTAAGGCGCAACTCAGTCACTGACAGCATTTTAGGTAACACAAATTTATAAAAGCAGATGAATTTGCTTCTTTTCTCAAATATAATGTTTAGGTAAATTAGACTGTAACACTAAAAAGAGGAATCTCAGTCCAAGGAGATGATGGCAGAGGCACCAATGGGTGCCAGAAAGATCACCATGTCAAAAATTACCTCTGTGCCTCGCATTCTACAGCAAACTGGGTTTTCAGGTGCATTCCCCCTCCTCTGCCCTTTCTATTTATCTCATTTTTTACTTTCCAACCCACACCCAAAAAACAGAGGCTCCGTGAAGCAACTCCAGTTTAAGCGCAAAGGACATTTATCATAAGATTATTTTTAATATTTAAAGTATAATAGAAAAAATATAGAAGTCTAAACCTATAAAGAAACAAAAAATAAAGATCCAGGGGCCTTTTTCATTAAGGATCTAATAAAATAGTAAAGGGACCTAAAACAAAACCCTCCTTCAAAACCCTGTATGACCTTGCTGTTCAGTCACATCCTTCAAGCTGACCACTGAAAGGAATGTGAAGTAATGCTCATTTTCCCTCATCTCCCATCACAGGCCAAATGACAGCTCGGACACTGTAAACGGATTGGCTAAATATTTTATTTCTCTTTAACCTTGGTCACGAAAAATGTGAGAAATTAAAAAAAAAGAAATAGCCACGCTGCTGTTGGACACTTCACAATTTAATTGTACATCATTCTTGTACTGCAGAAAATATGCAACAAGATTAAACTTGTGAAATGTAGCTGGATTTCAAGTGTATGCTGCTTCACCTACATTCCCAGTTAACAGGCCCCTAAAGAAAGATTATCAAAGACACTTCAGTAGGTGCAATCTGAAGACAGAACAAGTGAGCATGACCTTGGGCTCTCCCTTTGTATTTGGTGGCATTTCTTCTTTAGTATTTTAAAATCAACAAAACAGTAAGCACCAACATGGACACTATCACATACACATGCTTTGACAAAGGGTGATGAAAATTATTTGAATGAGTGTCTTTTGTTTTATGTGCTCATTTACATTCCCCTCAGGAGTAATATATTACCAATGTCACTGCTATGAACAAGTAAGTGACATATCAATAACGACCATTTATTAATAAATACTTCACTCGTTCCATGAAGTTAATTTTCATATGCACCCCTGAGGGAGGAAATTATTAGCCAGTATTTCCCATGGGGAAGCTGAAGTGATGTTATAAACTGTCCTAGTTCCTGCAGTGATTCAAGTGTCAAAGCCATAAGTCACACACTGTAAGGAACCCTGCCTCCTAATCCTACTTCCTGATCACTGAATTTTGCACATCTGATAAGAAGGAAACTAACAGGATGATCCTGTCTTATCATAACTGAAATGTAAAATTAGGATTTATTAAAAGCTGTTAGGAGCTTAAAGATAATATTGCCATTAAAAGGCAAAACCCCATGATTTATAAACTGGTCTCCCCTTCATCTTCCAAGGATGTATGTGTGGTAACTGTCACAGAGTTACTGTTACCTCAGATTAACACAGGGCTTCATTTGGAATAACCATCTTTTATACAGAACTTGAGAATGTTTACTCCTTCTAAATTTATTGACTTCTCTTTACCTGGCTCCTATGAGAACTGAATGCTTATGAGCAGATATTACTACTGCTGCCAAGAAAAGCAAGATAACTATTTATTAAAAGAAAAGAAAAAAAAAAAAGAGAAGAGAAACGTTTTGCTGCACAACGTAAATTTAATGCTCATTTCCCCAGCCTGTTTCTAATAAAATTAATACAGCAATGCGCACACGAAATGCTAGGCACTCTTCTACAATGAGAGTGCAGTGGTTGTCTTCAGAAAGGGAAACATTTTGTGGTGGTAATCACAACTTGCAGGTGCATTATGAAAATAGGATTCTATCCATACGTTAAAATGCTTATTTACAGTATGTTTGAATTAGCCCAGTAACTGTTTCAAAGCTGACTAGGACACCGACTTGGAGAGCTCCCTTTAAAACTACTAGGAAGTGTACGGATAAATCCTTTACACAATTTTGTATCTCCACCCATGAGTTAAAAAAATTAGGCTACAAATCTTGCAAGACTTCAAGAGCTCTGGATTCTCACATGTATCTTTATTGCATGCAGCAAAGCATTTCTGCTATCACCCAGAATCCAGGAGGTGAAGACTTGAGAAATAGTGAAGTTCTAATGAATTTTTTAGAATTGGTTAGGAGCTCTGCACAGAGATTTGAATGAGTTCAGGGGTTTGTGCGGAATTCTTCTATCTCAACTGTCAACTGCTAGCTTGTGCTGAACGTACTGATGAGGAAATCCTCAGAGCACGCAGCAGCAGCCGCCCACTGCAGGAACGTCATTACGAACGTTCCAAAACCAGCTTTGGTTCCTGAATAGTTCTTCCCATTCCTCAAGTTCCTTAAGATTAAAGGAAATTAATGGGACAAATTCTGGTGACCATGGACAATGCAACTCTTCTGTGTTACCGCACCCAAGAACACCCATGTGTTCATTTCTCAGCAGACTGAAGACCAGCTTCTGCTAGTACAGTTCTTTCTTCCTACAGGTAACACTCATTTCCACTGTCTCTAACAATCAGAAGACACTGCAAGTGCTACAGGTCTATATACCACAGCACAGACACACAAACTGTCAGGGACAGCCTGACTGAGGAAGATGAAAATGGCCTCGACAGCATCCCAGTATACCTGTGAGAAGATGAAAGAAGTGGATGAAGAATGTTGTAAACAGGTCTGAGGAAGCAATAAGAGACTGAGCAAGAAGAGACTAAACAAGTGAATACCACAGAGGAGAAATTTGGCAAGAGAACAGTAGATAAAGTGGGAAATAGAGTAGGAGCTCCAGCCAATCAGTATGTGAATAGAGGTGAATGGACAGAGCTATTGAGCAAATCATTTTAGCAGCCTTAGTGCACGAACCGGTGGACAGATAAGAAAGGTTATAAAAGGGTATGCTTTTCTGCTGCGCCATCTCGGCCATCTTGGCTTTTGTAACTTAATAAAGTCTGCTGCCTTACATATATTTGTTGTCGGTGTCGGTCCCTACTGCAACAAAAAACCACTGCTCCTTTCCACCACGAATTTCCAACTTAAAGGTGAGTAGACAGATCAATCTTCACAAAGTCTGGACACAGCTCTCATAGCATATTCTTCCATAAGATTTAGACCAATACAAATATTACTAAAAGCAAAGGAATAAGGGGCTGGAATAGCAATAGAATCATATAGGCTACAAAAACCGTACAAGCAAATGTCAGTCCTAAACATACTTGCAACAAAAGATAATTTTGTTGTCTTCCATATAGGGAAAAAAAGCAACATTTAACATATTCCTCAATAAAAATACTTCTTGTAAGCCTGGAATCAAGATTAAACAGAAAATACAGGATAAACCCTTCACAAAGTGCTTCAAATGACTTGACTTCCAAATCCTCACCTTGTTGTGTGGGGAGTTCACCGAGCACAATGGGAATATTCTTGCGTGCTTTGTGCAAGGGTGTTTATGGGACCAAGACTCAATCGCTGACCCTCTATTTAACTTGTGCTCAGGAATCATTCCAAATCAAACACAAGAGAGCAGTGCTTAATACAGCAACACATAGTTTCAAAATGAATCAAATGCATAATCAATTTTAAGCAACAAAATTTTGCACTTAACTGAATTTTGAAAGTCACCAAAGTTCAGCGCTAGCCCTTCAGCTGACCATCGAGATTCCTCATTGCCTCTCTACTAGTCAGCAGTGACGGACAGGTAACCTCAAAGTCTCTGTCCCAAAGCTCAAGAGCTAAATGCTTCTTGCAAAAGTATTTCCAGAATGAAAATAAAATCACTTGTATTGTTGATGATAGTACAAATAAGCAAAATAACACAGAAAGTCCATGCTTTTCTGTTTTACATATAACATTTTTTCATAAAGGGATATGTGTGCTCATATGTGAGAAAAAACGAAAGTGGAGGTCCCTCCCACTTCCACTGGGTGCCACATGGTGGTACCGAGTCCAGTGCACACAACAAAATGGGATCCAACAAATCTTACCGCTTAAAACAGATGTTATTGAATCTCACATTCGCTTCCCAGTCACAGAAGTCAAAATCATTATTAGCTGCTAAACAAAAAAATTATTTGATGCTTATGAGTGTATACAACTTTTTTAAAGGTAGCACAAACATTGTGTGTCACTATCTTTTAAGTTCTTGCTTTAAAAAACTACTTCTTGAACCTTTCCATAATACTTCTTACTATGCAGTCAATGTCCATAGAACAGTATTTGATATGACTTCTCCAAAAGCAAGCCAACCACAAAATATATATATATAATATTTAGAAGATGCATGCATCCGTGATGCTTTCTTTTATCTTCTCTTCATTTATGAATAATTCCTGAAATTTGAGCAATCCACTGTAAGAAAAGAAACAACCTCTAACAACAAGAATTTCATCTATGCAAAATCCTCCTCGAGGGTCTCCAGAGAACAGGACAACCAGGCGCGTCACGGAACAGACTCCAAACCACCGAAGCAAGCACAAGCTAGACTGGAAGAGTTAAATAAAGCTGCTAAAATTCAGCAGCATTGCAAGCTATTCCAGACTACAGTTACTATAACCTACACTGGGTGTCCTCTGCCTAAGCACCAGTGTGACTTTGTGGACTGCTGAGACTCAGTCTGTTGCAACTGGCATAAGTTGCCACAGGCGAGTAATCACAAGAAACTGACCTTGGCAAAAGCACATTTTACACTTCACTGCTGTTCAACTGTGTTATCCTAAAGAGAGAGCAAGTGAGCACACGCGGAAGGGGAAGGGAGAGAGAACAAAGGGGGACAGACAGAAAGCATAAAAGGGATCGCAGCCATTTTCAGCTTTACCTGCATTTAAGATTTTGAGTGAGGTGCAGCATCTCCAGTGCACATCACAACCTACTTGTGGTTACATCAGCTCTGCGTGGTACCGCTTTCAAACCAGTGGGGTCTGGGGTTTTTCGGGGGAGGAAGAAATGAGATTAAGTACTAAATTAGGAATTCAATACATCAAAAAAAATCTCCCAACAAGGGGGCAGGGGAAGTATAGGAGACAATCACAACTTCACATTTTCCTACTACTGGATTACTGAATAAATGAGGATTTTTAAATTGTTCTTTCCTCCTGTCTGGCTACACCTCTTGAGAGTACATTTTGCAATTGTCTGCAACAAATAAAGACTAAATGTATTCCACGAGGTGTGCAGCAAGACATCGTAGTCCCAATTTTTGAAGTTTCAGCTCAATCTTAACTTCAGAGGATCTCTCAACAGCCTGGCAGCAGTTTGCATGAATTCCCACCACTGCACATACAGTTATGTCTGTCCTTTCTTAACCATCTTTGGTCTCCTTTGATCGGGATCAGTTATCTCCTGTCAAATCTTTTTCTTAGTTTCTGCATTAGATTTTTTTGGCATTGATTACCGTACCTCCAAAGAAACAGGACCTGGCAGGGCAAGATGGTACAGGATCCCATCATTAGCAGTAACCCACATCCTGCCCAGATTTCACAGCAAGGTTAACACAAGGATCTAACCTTGAGGGTATGCTGGGTTTCCAGGACATTCGGTGGTTGAAGCAAAACATGCACAAGCTTCGTTGAAGTTCCAAAATACCCAACTACTCTCCATGTGGGAAGTGCACAAGATATGCAAGTCTAGACAAAATAAATTAAGACTACACGCATTTTATATCTCAGTTTCCTTACTACTCTTAAGTCAATGACCTAAGGATCAGAGCCCTCTAAGAAAAAAATCCCTACTACATGGAGCTTCTCTTCCAAATCCTGAAGGCTACTTCTCTCTTGTGTAGACAGTTTCTCCATTCTTCATGTGGTTCCACAATTAACCCAAAAACCCTGCTACAAAACCCAGCCTTTGTTCCTCTCAAACATCCAAACCTTTCATATCTCTGTCTTCACAGAGTCTCCATTCCTCTATTATAACTCCTCTTTCTCCATTTCAGTCCTCCAAATGTCATTTCTACCAGTAGGCTGAAGAAAAGTGGCTTTTTTGGACACAGCCATGTTATTACTTTGAACCATTCCCACCTGACAGAGCGCCACCATGGTTTAGTGACTTCTACTGTCACTGACCAGTGAGATACAAGACTCAGCCCTGACAGCAGATGGCTGATTCACACACACCGACGTTCAGCGACTCAACAATGATATGATCATGCTTAGCCTATAAATTATAAAAAGAGCAATTTCATGAAGCATGACTTAAAATTTCAA